>NW_024429184.1:90488025-91688025 GCF_017639785.1 Mesocricetus auratus
ACTCGAAGGCAGAGGCAGAATCTGAACTGTGGCCTACATAGTGAATTTAGGACAGCCAGAGCTACATAGTGAGACCCTGCCTCCAAAAACTAAAAGACTCATCTTAATTCCTTACCAATCCTCCTGGTTAGTTGTGCAACCATTCTGCTGTGGTATAGTAATAATTCAGCAAGGTGGAAATAGAACTTGACCATGCAGAGAATTGCAGAAAACATTAGTCTAAACTGAAACCTTTCAAACAGGAATTGGTAGTTTCTTTAAAAAAAAAAAAAAGGTAGAAAGACAGGGGGAAAATGAGCATAGGAATCTATCTGTGCTTTAGCCAAGGGTAGATAACCTAGTCAGATAACAACTAACTGTCAGTAATTACAATTCAAGTAACTTTTTTTTTTCATTTTTTATTTTAATTTTAAATAGCTTGTTTTACATGTCAATCCCAGTTCCCTCTCCCTCCCCTCCTCCCGCACTCCCCTTCCCCCCCACCCTCCCACCCTATTACCAAACCCTTCCACATAGGGGATATCTAGAGTCTGTCATTTTACTCTGGGTAGGGTCCAGGCACTCCCCTAAGAGTCCAGGCTGAGAGAGCATCTCTCTTTGTGCTATAGGCACACGAAGACTTTGTATACCAGGGATAGACACTGATCCACAGCTCAGGGCCCCATAGGTTGCCCAGGCCTCCTCACTGACACTCACATTTAGGGGGTCCAGATCAGTCCCATGCTGACCTCCCCACTGTCGGTCTGGGGTCCAAGAGCTCTCCCCTGTTCAGATCAGCTGTCTCTGCTGGTTTTGCCAGCCCATTCTTTGCCAATTTGCTCATCACTCCTCTCTCTCTGTCTCTGGGTTCCTTGGGTTCAGTTCAGTGATTAATTGTGTGTTTGCCTCTGCTTCCATCAGTCACAGGATGAAGGCTCCCGGATGGTTATAGGCATCAAGTTCACTATCAGGAATGGGCATTCGAGGTGGTCTCTCCACTATTGCTTAGCTTGCCAATTGGTGTTATCCCTTTAGATCACTCAAGGTCGCTCTGGTGCCTGATCTGTATTCGATCCTGTGATTCCCTCTTCCCCCTATTCTACCCCCACTCCCTCAACTTCCTGTTCCCCCATGACCAACTCTCTTCCTCTTCACCCCCTCTCTTCTTCCCAGGTCCCACTCCCCCCCACCCCTCGCCGTGTTCCCCATCCATTCAGGGGATCTTGTCTCCATCCTCTTCTCTTGGGTACTATGCATATATGCATATCTTTTAGGTTCTTTCCTGTTTCCCAGACTCTCTATCAGTAGAAGTGCAGACTGGCACTATCCTGATCCATGTCTAAAATACATATATGAGTGAGTACATACCATGTTTGTCTTTTTGCGACTGGGTTACCTCACTCAGGATGGTTTCTTCCAGTGCTATCCATTTCCCTGCGAATTTCAAGATTTCATTGTTTTTTTTCTGCTGAGTAATACTCCATTGTGTAAATGTACCACATTTTCTCTATCCACTCTTCAGTTGAGGGGCGTCTAGATTGCTTCTAGGTTCTGGCTATTACAAATAATGCTGCTATGAACATAGTGGAGCAGATGCCCTTGTTGTATGAACTTGCCTCATTTGGATATATGCCTAAGAGTGGAATTGCTGGGTCTAGTGGTATATTAATTCCCATTTTCCTGAGGAATCTCCATACTGATTTCCAAAGAGGCTGTATGAGTCGACACTCCCACCAGCAGTGGAGGAGTGTTCCTCTCTCTCCACATCCTCTCCAGCATAAATTGTCTTTGGTGTTTTTGATTTTAGCCATTCTGACAGGAGTAAGATGGTATCTCAGAGTTGTTTTGATTTGCATTTCCCTGATGGCTAAGGAATTTGAGCACTTTCTTAAGTGTCTCTTGGCCATTTTAGCCTCCCCTACTGAGAATTCTCTATTTAGCTCTGTACCCCACCTTTTAATTGGATCCTTTGGTGTTTTGGAGACTTGTTTCTTGAGTTCTTTGTAAATTTTGGAGATTAGCCCTCTGTCAGATGTAGTGATAGTGAATATCTTTTCCCATTCTGTGGCCTGCCTTTTTGTCTTTTTGACTGTGTCCTTTGCCTTACAGAAGCTTTTTAGTTTCAGAAGGTCCCATTTGTTAATTGTCGATCTCAGTGCCTGTGCCACTGGTGTTATGTTTAGGAAGTGGTCTCCTGTACCAACTCGTTGAAGAGTATCTCCCACTTTCTCTTCTAAAAGTTTCAGTGTGGCTGGATTTATGTTGAGATCTTTGATCCATTTGGACTTAAGTTTTGTACAAGGCGATAAACAGGGATCTATCTGCAGTCTTCTGCATACCAGTACCCAGTTATGCCAGCACCATTTGTTGAAGATGCTTTCTTTTTTCCATTGTACAGTTTTAGCTTTTTTGTCAAAAATCAAGTGTTCATAGGTGTGTGGGTTAAAATTAGAGCTTTCGATTCAAGTAACTTCTGTGGTTGTAACTGTTGCCTAGGAAGAGAAACCTATAAATGTAGCATATTAACCACAAGAGGGAGCAAACACTCAGAGTCCATGGAAAGCCTGCCCTGTAATAAAAATGAGTGAGTGAAGATTGCCAGGCTCCTGGAAGTGGAGTGGTTGTCATGGTGCTACTTGCTGTCCAGTGTTTGACAACAAGATAATGACATGTTTCATGAATGGGAGGCTTTTAAAAAGAATTACTTTGTATAGAGTCAGTGGGGAAAATTTTGATTATCTTTCTCCAAATAAATACAGAAACTGCTTTTAGTAAAACTTTTCCATTTAAATTTAAGACTTTATTTATTTATTTTTGGTTTTTCGAGATAGGGTTTCTCTGTATTGTTTTGGAGGCTGTCCTGGAACTAGCTCTTGTAGACCAGGCTGACCTTGAACTCACAGAGATCCGCCTGCTTCTGCCTCCCGAGTGCTGGGACTAAAAGGCTGCACCACCACCGCAGCCTTTAGTCCCAGCACTCGGGAGGCAGAAGCAGGCGGATCTCTGTGAGTAATTATATATAATTACTTCAATTATATATATGTGTGTGTTGGTGTTTGCCTTGCGCACATGAATGCAGATGCCCTCAGAAACCAGAGGTATAGACCTTCTGGAGCTGGAATTAAAGGTGGTTGTGAGCCATGCTTTAGGTGTTGGGAACTCAACTTATGGCCTCCAGAAAGGTAGGATGAACTCTTAACCGTTGAACTAGCTCTTAAGCTTCACATTTAAGTTTTGAAATGTGAATAAGTATGTTAACTAAATCTTTAGGTAAATGCTGGAAAAATAAACCATGATGCTAATAGTTGTAAGTAATTAATTACTCCAGGTCATGGAATTTGAGTTGATTTAATTCTTTGTATGTGCCTTCTTACTTACAAAAAAGAGTGTGTGTGTTTCTTCGTGCGTGTGTTTACATGGAAACAAGTAGTAAAATATAAAATTACACTGGGTCTCTAATTTCGGAAGCTGAAACTAAGGATGTTCTTGAAACAACACCTTACTAAAAATTTGGGTCAGAATCTTCGTACTGTCAATTTAGTGTCTGTCTCATTTCCTCTGCTTTTCTCTTCTGCTCTCTAACCCACAGGCTCCGGGAGGCCATGAGCTGAGCTGTGACTTCTGGGAGCTGGTGGGGTTGGCCCCAGCTGGGGGTGCTGATAACCTGATCAACGAGGAATCTGACGTAGACGTGCAGCTCAACAACCGGCACATGATGATCCGAGGGGAGAACATGTCCAAAATCTTGAAAGCACGCTCCATGATCACCAGGTGCTTCAGGGATCACTTCTTTGACAGGGGCTACTGTGAAGTAAGTTCCTGTTACATGTCACCTTCTGCAAGTGACACCCCGTGTCATTTGGATGAGTGATGACCACAGCAGACCTGTTTGCTCCTTCTCGCCATAACAGGTTACTACTCCGACACTGGTGCAGACGCAGGTGGAAGGTGGGGCCACACTCTTCAAGCTTGACTATTTTGGGGAAGAAGCGTTTCTGACCCAGTCCTCGCAGCTATACCTGGAGACCTGCCTTCCGGCCCTGGGGGATGTTTTCTGTATTGCCCAGTCATACAGGGCTGAACAGTCCAGAACACGAAGGCACCTGGCTGAGTACGGAATGTCCTCCCTGAGCTGCCCCTTGGGGTGGGGGTAAAGTTCAGCTGTAGAGTACATGCTTAGCATGCATAGGGCTCTGGCTTCTGTCAGCAGCACCATATAAAAGTAACGGGCATGGTAGCATGTGCCAGTCATCACAGAAGTTCAAGGCCAGCCTTCGCTATAAGACCCTGCCAAAGAAACACGAAAAAGCATTTGGCTTCTTAGGTCACAACCAAAGTTCATTCTCTGAATTTTCCTTGACCATTCAGTGAGGGTTGTGAGAACAAGGCATTGGTTCCCCAGCCCAGGTCCAGGTCTTTGCTTGAGGGAAACTTTGTGTAAAAGTGTGTCTGTTTTTCAGATTCACTCATGTGGAAGCCGAGTGTCCCTTCCTGACCTTTGAGGACCTCCTGAATCGTTTAGAGGACCTAGTGTGTGATGTGGTGGACAGAGTCTTGAAGTCACCAGTGGCAAGCATAGTGTATGACCTCAACCCGGTAGGTGTAGTGTTTTCTGGAAATGAAACGATTCCAGTCTTCGTGGAAGACAGAATCACTCTCAATTTTTGTAGGTTTGTTGAACTGAAGTATGTAGATAATGTTTTGAAGACTTAAATTTAATATTGGTAATTGCCAGTAACTATATTTTAACCTTTAGAAGTGGTGGTCCGTAGTTTACTTCTTCATCTGAAATACTGTTTTATATTACTGGTCTGTAGGACTGCCTTTTTAAAAAGAATTTGTTATTGCTGTATGTGTTTGTGGTGTGTGGGGGCCTACTCATACCAGGACAGCATGTGGAGGGCAGAGAACAGTTTTGTGAAGTTGGTGCTCTCCTTCCACCTCCTCCTTGGTTCCAGGGCCACACCCTGGTTATCAGGCTTACCTGACAAAGGCTTCACTTGCTGAGCCGTCCCAGTGTCTCTCTGGCCCCCTACTTGCACTTTCATGCTGTTTTATGGATATGGGTGTTTTGCTTGCTTGCATGTCTGTGCATCTAGAAGCCAGAAGAGGATGTTGGATCTCCTGGAACTAGAGGTACAGATGGTTGTGGACTGCCATGTGGGTGCTGGGAACCAAATCCGGTCCTCTGGAAGAGCAGCTCATATCTTAACTACTGATCCATCTCTCCAACCCCCTTTTTGTTTCTTAGTAGACATTTTAATCTGTGTGCCTTCCTTTCATACACAGCTCTTTTTCTTCTTCTTACTCTAGAACTTTAAACCCCCTAAACGGCCCTTCAGGCGGATGAACTATTCAGATGCTATCGAGTGGCTGAGGGAGCATGATGTAAAGAAAGAAGACGGGACGCTTTATGAATTTGGAGACGTATGTATCCCTTTCTCTCTGCTTCAGCGGGGGTTGTGTGCTGAAGTGGGTTGCTGATAGGGGCTCCTTCATGCTGGATGCCCTGACTTGTCCTCAAGTCAGTAGTACTAGCAGAAACGACTTCTTAAGATTATCTGGACTTGTGATAGAGTGAATTTAAGAACAGTGTTTGTACAGTTTCAAAACATTAACGTCCTTTTTCTCTTACTGCTTTCATGGCTGTTCCTCAGCAAACTCCCAGACTAGGAGCCGAGCATGCGTTGTGGGTGTCAGTAATAACTGACTCAGACTTATGTTTTTGACCATTCCTAGCACACCATTGGGCGTGAGTGTGTGTGTGTGAGTGTGTGTGTGTGTGTGTGTGTGTGTGTGTGCAGGTGAAATGTGAGTAGCTGCAACTCAGCAGTTCTGCTTTGGGGTAAGAAGGAATTTATGTTGAGAACAAACGACATGCCAGGTCTCCTCACATTGCCCTTACTGTCTTGTAAGTTCAGTGTATAACATTTAGCATAATTTTGAACTGAAGTTTTAAATTCTTTATTATCCCTAGTAGCTAGTGTGATTGAGTGGAACAGTCACCAGCTGTAGAGCCCAAATGTCCCAGTCCCTCAGGTGGGCTTCTCTCAGCATGTTATGTGACTGAAGACTAGTGACCCAGCTGGCTCCTCGTGTCGACCTTGAAGTGAGACCCTCTTCTGTAACACGTACTCTTCCGCCAGCCTGGTCCCAGAGCCAAGTCAGTCCCAAATGAATACGCAGGAGGCTGTATTAATTATGAAGCTGTTGGCTGTTTGCTTGTTTCTTATCGGCTAGCTCTGACTTAATTATTAACCCATACTGTTAGTCTGAGTATTTCCATGTGGTCTTCTCTTATCAGAGAAAGGGGTCCGGACCTCTTCTCCCTCATTCTACGTTGTGACTGACTGTGCCTCTGTTTCCCAGAATCCTTGACTCCTAGTCCCAGTTATCTTGCTTCCCTGTTGGCCAACAGTGTTTTATTTAATAAACCAGTAAGACAACATGTACACAGAAGGACTTCCCCCATCACTCTTCTCCCAGACCAGACTTTTCCAGGGGTATATTCGTCTTACACAGAACTTACTCCTCAGTGTGGGAGGCAGATCCAAGCTAAGAGACAGATTGTTCCCCCATTCTTGTCTTTCATGCCTGAGGGCGTTGGACTTCAGGGACCGGAGCCAGTCACTGCTCAGTTCCGTTTCAGTTCTTTTTTTTTTTTTTTTTTTTTTTTTTTTGGTTTTTCGAGATAGGGTTTCTCTGTATTGTTTTGGAGGCTATCTGTCCAGCCCAGCCCCGTTTCAGTTCTTAAACAAATCACTGAGTCTTGTCCAGTTTTGATTTGAATATGGTTTCCTACAGGGAGTTTTGGGAGAGAGACTAATTTATCTGGTTTATCGTCATCTAATACTTCTTGGCTATTGTTGCAGGTGTGATAAATAACACTTGCAAACTTAATGTCAGTTACTTATTTTATGACTGTTTCTACCATTGAATAAGTGGTTCTGTAACAGGAAAGAAGTGCAGGTCACAGTTTAAAGATGAGTGTCTTCAGTACCGTGCTGATCGACGATGTGCTGGCGTGTACACTGATTGTGTTCCGCTCTGGAGACTAAGTGGGACACATTCGCTTGAGCTTGGATCTGGCCACTGACCAAGATACCAAACAGTATCTCGTCACGGTTTAGAGATGTCTGGGTGGTGTGGTCATTCCCTAGCAGCACTCGGTACACTGTGTGTATTTGTGTGTTGGTAGGGGGTGGTGTTGAAAGAAGTAGATCTTTCTACAGTTCACTTGATAGCCACAAGTCAGTTTTACTCCTTTTTAGAAGAAAATGTTCCTGTGTGCATGTCTGTGGGTTTTAGGTCTATGTATAGGAACAGAGCCAGAGCTGTGACTGATGGTGAAGGAGCTGCTTTCTGTCAGCAGTTCTACATGTCATGAAATCTGCTTTAACCTCAGGATATTCCCGAAGCTCCTGAAAGACTGATGACAGACACCATTAATGAGCCAATCCTGCTGTGTCGGTTTCCTGTGGAGATCAAGTCCTTCTATATGCAGAAATGTCCTGAGGATCCTCGACTCACTGAATCTGTCAGTTGGTGATCCTATGAGTATTAGAAAAGTCGCTTTTCTAAGGGACTGGGAACTATCATTTGGGATAAGATATAGTTCATAGCAAATATCTCATAAATCTAGAATGACTAATAAAAGTAAAAAAAAACTTTCTTCCCTGATCAGGGCTGACATGTTCTGATAAAGAATTTGATTAATACTTGCATAGGTACGGGGCTTCCTTTCAAGTTAGGAGCCTAGTTGTAATTTTTCTTAAAGCCTTACAATTGTGTCTGATAGACTGACAGTAATTATGATGGTTTTTGTTTGTTTGTTTACTTATTTAAAGGTTGACGTGTTGATGCCCAGTGTCGGTGAGATTGTGGGTGGCTCCATGCGCTCTTGGGATAGTGAAGAAATTCTAGAAGGCTATAAAAGGGAAGGAATTGACCCCGCTCCTTATTATTGGTATACAGATCAGGTAAAAGCAGTTTTAGCTTCGTTAAGTTTTTTTTCACTGTAATACTTTTTGCATACATTGAAGTGTATCGTATTGTATTGTATTGCATTGGATGCCCGAATCCCAGTCATCCATGAGCATTCAGATGAGCCGTGCTTGCTTCATGCAGCATTTGGACATTGCCATTTTTTTCTTTAGGCAAGTTACAGGTCAATTTCATTTGTAAAGCTCCTTGTCTGCTGCGGGCTGTTTTTGTTGTTGTTCTTTTGATGTGTGTGGGTGTTTTGCCTGCTTGTATGTTTCACATGTGTTGACCCCAGAGACCAGAAGAGGGCTCGAGATCTCCTGGAGCATCTGTTACAGATAGTGAGCTAGCATGCGGGTGCTGGAATTTGAACCCCGGACCCTCAGGAAAAACAGCCAATGCTCTTAGCTTGCTAGCCACTGCTCCAGTTTTTAACTATATTATTTGATCCTACCAACATCTAATACTGTTCTTCAGTCTCCTGATAAATCAAGGTACTTAGTTTGAAAGGTTGAAATCATCTCTTCCTTTCAGGTTAGCTCTCCATCCCCAAAGTATTTTTTATACTGAACTATCCTCTGCGTGGTTTGTGGATTTGGGTTGAATTATTACTACAATGAGTTAACCATTAACATTGTGGAAATTTTAACATGATTAATTATAGTTTTAAAGTAAGCATACATTCTTTCTCTTTGTTCTCATTTATTTAACAGAGAAAATATGGCACATGTCCTCATGGAGGCTATGGCTTGGGCTTGGAAAGATTCCTAAGTTGGATTCTGAACAGGTATCACATCCGAGATGTGTGCTTGTACCCTCGATTCGTCCAGCGCTGCAGGCCATAACCAAGTGCCCTGAAGCATGAAGGAAGGGGAAATGTTCATGAGATAAGACTGCCTCTGCAAAAGAACAAAAATCTGAAACTATCCCTTGATGCCCCGTTGGGTGTAGTAGCTTTTTTCTGTCTATATGTTGTTTCTTCCCATTACCATAAAAAGCAGTAGGTATGACTTGAGCATCAAGTGACATTGATGTCCCTTTAATAAAAATATTCATTACAAAATTTTGAGAAAATACATGGCATGTCACTCCTTAGTTGGGGAGACATCATACTGTAGGTTACAATCACTGTATTAAATAAACCAACCATATATAATTATATAGTTTTTACTTACGTTCTGATTTTCCATCAACTTTATATTTTGTCCTTTTAAATGTCACTGGAATTACTTAATTTATTACATACATGTTATAGCAAATGTCCAAAAGAGAAATTGGCCATATGACATAAAAATCTAGTATTAAGTGCAGCAGTTATAGATACTGGAATCAAATACATAGTCCTTTACATTTGCTAGTAATCTTTTTTTTCCAAATTCACACAGTGCTTCTGGTTCTGGGGGTATGAATTGACAGAAAAATTTATGAAGGGGAATTAGATTAAAATTTGCAGTGAACATGATTCGGATGATGGTTATTTAAATGATTCCAACGAAGTCCTCAGCCTTCAGTTTAAGAGCAGGGCTCAGGCCAGGCCTCCCTCTTCTGATGTAATTCCAAGTAACAAAAAGTAAATAGTTCCAAAAGAATCTGCACCTGGAATATTAGCCACCATAGGCAACTAAGCCATCCCTGCCACATCATTGGGTCCCAGCTGCCTCGCAGGGTCCTAGCAGGTTTACTGAATGTCCACAGGCACAGGTGGTTCAGTTCTTCCCCAAATGCATGCCATGTGTTCCTGCTATTCAATAAATGAACACTTGTCAAACCGTTTCTCTGGCTTATTGTCTCAAAGCTGAACATCTCTGTCTCACATTTCATATCATGCATTTTTAAAATCTATTTGTCATTGTTATTGGATACTGAATTTAGTATTAGTAGAGTTACATGATAGTAAAAAATTAGTTTTTAAAATTAGATGCTTGGGTCCTAGTTAGAATTGTTTTTGCACTTCGACTTTCCTACTGTTTTGCAGATAAGTAAAATGACAGTTAGAAATGGGACATTTGTGATGTACCTGGAATTGTCAAGAAGCTGTACTTAGCTTCAGGTTAGCAGGTGGCTTGACCAAAATTTAGGGGAATAAGTTAGCCTCAGTTAACTTAAATTTTGATTGTATAAATAGTTGATAGTTAAAATACTGAAACAGAGCCTGGATTAGGTGAGGTAAGAGTGTCAAGAGTATAGTGAGTTGGGACCAAGGAACTGAGTATGAATGGTAACAACCCCCATCCTCTGCTGTGAGGATCACAAATGCCATCCCTCATCCCTTTCAAGGACCAGCTTGTAGACACCTCTGGTTCTTGTTCCTGCTTTCCTCACTAGGCTCCAAGCTCATGGCACTTTCCTCTCAGAAGCCTGTGGATGTTCACATCAGAAGGCTTCCACTTCTGAGGTAGACCTGCTCAGAGAGATGAGAAGCTAATGCTGTAGGAATTCAAATTACAAATAATGCCCAAGTTAGGATTGTTCAATGTTTGACTTTATGCATTGTTATGAAAGATTAGCCTAGAAAGCATTTTATGTTAAATACTTAATAAAGTATGCCATGTGTTAGAGGATTTTTGCCTGTTAGCTCAGTGCTCTGAGTATGTTTAGGTAGCTTAGGCCACACTATATTATATAAGATATAAAAAGTATATTTTCTACCTATGGTGTTTTCAGCTTATGCTGAGAGTAAACTCATTGTATGCCAAGAAGCACCTGGACTTAGCTCCTCCCCACCTTGCTGTGTGTTAACAATTCCTAAAAATGTCTTAAATACAGAAAATAGCTCAACTCTGTTGTGAGTAACCCTGGATGCCCATTGTAATTATCTGATGATTTTATAGATAGTAATGCCTGGATTTTAAACAAGACTAGCTGAATATGGATTTATGGAGTGTTTTGTTTTTGTTTTATTGTTTTTTTTTTATTCCGAAGTAAAACTGGTGATGCCAACAGTTACTAAAATGAACCTTAAGGCTCTCTTCTTACTGTAAGTACTTAGGTCCTTGGTGATCTCTAGTTGAAATGGAATACTAGAGAAGGCCTGGGTTGTTTAAACTGTCTTAGCATTGTGTGTGTCTTTCAAGCCTTTTAGGAACAAAGGTGCCATGATGTTCAGGTACTTTAATTCATAGCATCTGGAAATGGTTCAATGAAGTGACTCTTATGCTAAAAGTTTAGTATTTCTTGCAGCCTGACCAGAATTAAATGAAGTCATGAGTGTGGCCACTGAGTTCTAGAGTGAAAGTTCAGCTTTTATATCTGGTGGAGCATACCAGCTTCGAGACATGGAAGATGTCAAAGTTTAGCTTAATCGGGGCCTGGAGGGATGACTGGCTGCTCTTCCAGAGGACCCCAGTTCAATTCCCAGCACCACATAGTGACTCACAGCCATTTGTAATGAGACCCAGTGCCCTCTTTGGGCCTGCAAACATACATGCAGACAGAACACTTATATAATGAATTAAAGTTTAGTTTAATTTAAAATGCACCTCCATGTTGCTGGACCACCTGCTTTTTCTCATCGATACTTCATTTGAGATGCTATCTGTTCTCTGGGAGACAGGAACTTACTTTCCCATCTGCACCCCTCATGTCTCCATCTTTGCACCTCCTTTCTCATCCCTGCTGGTATGTAGCAAACATGGGATTACTTTCCTTCTGTGCCTTCCTGTTTTCCTTACAATTAGTATCAGGTTTTTTTCAGTTGATTCAATCCCAAAAGACATTCAGACATCCTGTATAATCTTTCTGTTAGCATCTTCCTGTCAAACGCCCCTGGGATGTCTACCCACTTTTACTAGAACTTTTCCAACTTGTCCAGGAGTGCGGTCTTCAGTTGACCATGAGCTAGGGAAGCTGGGCGCCACTGCAGAGTGGGGACCTGGGCATCTGACAGTTGCTTTCACAGATTTCCAATCCGTCTCATTATAGCGTGTTTTTCTCATCTCCACTTCCAACGGCACCTGCTGCCGCCAGTCCCCGCCACTAGGGATTCTGTTGTGTAAATCTAAATGGTTCTTATTTTAGAATGGCCAGCTTACAATTCAGTTTTTCTCCGGCTGGCTGAACCATGAAATATTGATTCATCTACCCTCTGGCTTCTAAAATTCTGTTGCTGTGGTATTCTTTCCTTCTTATTTTTGACTTGTGCTTGAAAATAAAAAGCACTCCCCTACCCCCACCATTCTAAGACCTCTGTGGAGATTTGGGTGCGGTTTGGGCCAAAGTGAAGCTAAATCTGTGTCTAAGCCCCTTCCTCACGGAGAGGTCACAATTGTATTTGAGCATACAAACCAGAATGAAGTATCGGGAGGAATATGCAATCCTTAGCTGATGCGAAAGACAGGTTGGCAAGGAATGAAGACGAATGTAAATGAACCTAGGAAACTTAAAGATTGTAGGGGATGTTTAAGTGGGTCTTGGGATCTGAGAGGCTTATTTTGGACTGTGGTTGTTGAATGGAGTTTCCATGGTGTATTCCAGTTTAGCTATGAGTCTGCATTCATAGGTTCTCAGCTGTGGTCAGCAGCTCTAATAAACTCACAACACTGGCCATGAACTTGTGAACCCCAGTGCTCTCTGGTCCCTACCCTTGTTAGCATTTTCTCTTTGAAGTTGTATTTTGAAAGAATGGAACAACCCCCACCATTGGAACAAGGTGCACCTAGGTTCAAATGCCAGCCTAGCCCCTGGCAGTGTGGCCTCAGGCACTCAGTGGTCCTCTGCAAATGTGTTTTCCTCATCTGTACAATAGGGTAGATCACTTTTCAGAGTGTTTATTTTTTTTTTTTTTTTAGTGAATGGAGTTAATGATTGGCAGGGTCTAGACCTCAACGGAAACCCCTCTTTAAAATCAGTGTTTTGTTTTTTGTGGCTAATGTGGGTATGAGGCAAGAAGTAGGCTAACTTTCTTTACAGCCATGGTTAAAATCCCATGTCTGTTGACTTGCTCAGGAAGAGCCCAGTGATTCAAGGACAGGTTGTTGGGAAGGAAAGTGACTCACTGGGCTTGAGTCCTAAAGACCACCTCTAGGCAGTATGCTTCAAGCTCCCTTTGTCTTTAGGCAAGGGTGTTTAGGTGACTGGTGACTGAAGGATGCTGCGTCTCTCCAGCATTAAGAACAGTATGTTGCAAAGCCAAATAGTTGGTCTGTTGGATTTTGTGTAGTCACAGGTCCTAATATCTGGTAAATCTCCATAACATGTTTGTCATATTTGCTTTGGCGTCCAGGTATTAGAATAGGGGTGGAATGGAGTTTTGAGTAAATGGACCCATACTGTTAGTTTTGGACAATCTTTAAATGATTGCCAAGGGCTGTGTACTCATGGAGGCAGGCATTTTTTAGGAGAGACTCATGGAGGACAGGACAGAGCTTTTCTTTTCCGTGTGTGTCCTGCCTGTCCGCAGCATCTCCAGCGTGTTCCAGTGTTCTCTTGTAAAATCATTTCTGTGGTTTGTGTTGTGAGACACGACCTCATAACTTAAAGGCAATCCTACCTCAGCTGTGCAAGTGCTACCATGCTGACAGTTCTGCTTGTAAATTCTAATGCCACTTGGGTGAGCATTCCTTTGCCCTCTGAGCCTGAAGTCAGTTAAACTTCTGCTCACCCTTTTGTTCCCCACTGTAAAAACATTCATCGCATACATTTAGTGCTTCCTCCCTTAGCTGAATGTGAAAAGAACAGCTCTGGGAATCAGAGTTGCAGGGTGGAGTGGAGGTAGAATCAAAGGCAGAGCTGTTGAGCTAGAGTCAGGGCTGGGTGAGAACCGAGCCCAGCAATAGTGTGGAGGGACCTCAAGCAGAGCACCCATACAGAACAGTGCACACATCCTAAGTGCTCTGCTCTGCATGTTCATGGGTGAGCATAGCATCTAGCATATCCCCATAAAAGCAGGATGGTGGCGCTAGGGCCACGGCCCTATGCGAAGGGGCTCAGACGCCTGGCTCTTCTGTAGAGAAATCAGGAAAGCTGGCTCTCTAGCCCACCTCCAGCCTCACCCTGCTAGGCCATGTGACCTCCTCCAAGGCCCCTTGTGTCTCCTAAAAGAATTCGATGTTCTAACTCCTAGACCCTGCATGTTTGTGTTCATTTGGACTATGGGGTAGTTGATTCCAGTACAACAGGTATTCAAACCCTTCCCAGTCACTACCAGAAGCTAGGGAGAGACCAAGATGGATCAGGGCCATGCGGCCCTGTTGACACATGTTAACGAAAGGTTTCTAAAACTCAAGAGTTTGAAAACTAGCAAAATTTTGAGACTTTGTCACGGTGACGAAGAAAACTAATACAAAAGAGCCCTCATGCAAGCTCCAGAACCCTTGCTCATGTTTCAGTTGGCAGAGTTCTTTCTCTGGTTTCACCTTCGCAGAATTCATGTCCGACTGTGCTACAGAAAGTAGCAGTTCCAGCCTCTCGGCATTCCTCTGCCTTCTCTGCTTTCCTCTCTGGCCCCTAGCCATACCTGTCTTTATCCTGTGTATCTTCATCTCTTTTGTAGACAGTTCTTAAGTGGCCTTCTAGAATGTTCCATGTGGGTACCGATTATTGTCCAGTGCCATACACTAGGGGTCTGATAGTGGCCCTGCCTTCATACTTGTCTCATAAATAAGCTATTTGCAAGTACAAGTTCCTTTAGAACTTTTTCACACTTGTATCCCCTCATCCCCGGGGCAGCACTTTTCTCACCGTGGACACACTCAGTGAGTGTGAGCACCAGTGGGCTCCAGACTTCTTGTGGTTAAAGAAGCTGTCTTCAAAGCATGCTGTGTTTGCATCTGGATTGGGTGGCTTAGGTCTTAATTGTGGGAACAATGACTCAGATTTCCCTGAGTGATGATTCTAAGCTCACCATTTGTCACGTGAAGTCACTGTTTCTCTTGCACGGAATCCCTTCCCCCAGTCTTTTTCTGATTACGGAGACCAAGTTGAGTAATCTAAATTTAGTTTATGTAGCTCAGAGGCGCCAATCACTGCAAATAATGAATTAGGGGAGTCTCCCCTTCCCTGAAGCACTGAGCTGAAACCAACAAATTCATTTTAGTTAGAACTACAGGCTGAACTCCAGAGTGTTGTCTGTGACAGGCAAGTGCTTTATTCACTAATTAAGTCGCAGGGGCTCAGACAAATCTTCTCCCTCGTGGCGAGTGCTGCTTATCTCAGTCAACACAAAGCCCATGTCTTTCAGCCTCTGTTTGCTAATGGAATTGGTATAGAATTTTGCTTAAAACATAAACTGGGGGAGAGGGGAAGCATATATGTGGATATATCCATGGTGGGGAGAGGAGCATACATATATGCACATATATGTAAATTTCATATTTTTTTTAAACTTCCAAGGGCTTTTTACAATTGCTGTACCCCTGAATCCAGAGTCCACAGCTTCTGGGCTAAGAACTTAGTTTTTTGTTTCTTTGTTTTCAGTTCCTTGAGACAAGATCTCCCTCCCTATAGAGCCCTGGCTGTCCTGGAATTACTATGTAGACCAGGCTGGCCTCAAACTCACAGAGATCCACCTGCCTCCGAATTCTGGGATTAATGCATGTTTGCTATGCTCAGCAGGAATTTTTGAAGCCAGGTTTGGTAGTATATGCCTGTGCTTAAATGATAGAAGCAGCTGCATAGTAAATTCAAAGCCAATGTGGGATGTAGGAGACAATCTTAAAAAAATAAAAAAAAAGCAAAATATACCTGTTTCTTTTTTTTTTCCTATCAGCTCTGACTATCCTGGAACTTGCTCTGTAGACCAGATTGACCTCAAACTCAAGAGATCCTCCTGCCTCTGCCTCCCCAGTGCTGGGGATTAAAGGCATGCACCACTGCCACATTGCTTTAAATAGAACTCATATGAAGTACATTTTATGTGCTTTTATTTAATAATAATAATAATAATAATAATAAATACTCACTGGGAAGCTATTACATTTGATGTAAGGGCAACCTTATTTAATATCATTCTTGTTATCAGAGTCAAGAATTAGCGAAAGGGCTTAGCCTGGTGACTCAGGCCTATAATTCCAGCTACCAGGAATTCTGAGGCAGGAAGGTTCAAGGGTTCAAGGCCTGCCTAGACACAAATTAGAAAAATAACTCAAAGTGACACAGTTCTGCTTGTTTTCTAGTGTGTGTGTGTGTGTGTGTGTATGTGTGTGTGTGTGCATGTGTGTGTGTGTGTGTGTGTGTGTGTGTGTGTGTGTGCTTGTGCTCTTTCTCTCTCATTAGCACATGTGGAGGTCAGAGGACAGCTGTCATGAGTGGGAGCTCCCCTTCCACCCTGGATTCCAGGAGTTGAAGGATTTGTTGCTGCATTGGACAAGCACTTTACCTTCTGAGTTAGTTTCCCAGCAGCCCAAGTTTTGCCTTCTTTTTTAAACCCATGAATCCTCAGTAGGTACATCAAGGAACTTTATACACATAGACTTTTGAGTAAGGTTTTCAAAGTCTGCAAACAAATAAAATAAATGATGCTTGTTAATTTTTTGGGGGGGGGGGTTTACGAGACAGGGTTTCTCTGTATTGTTTTGGAGGCTGTTGGGCCAGCCCGGCCTTGAACTCACAGAGATCCACCTGCCTCTGCCTCCCGAGTGCTGGGATTAAAGGCGTGCACCACCACCACCTGGTGATGCTTGTTAATTTTTTGAAATGATGTTTATTGTCTGGAATACAGCATTTTTGTCAATTCTTTTCTGCTTTCTGGTCACACATAAACTTAGCCTGTCTCAGCTGCAGAGTTTGTGAGAACTGACTGAAATTTGCCTCATCACTAATCATTAGTGTGTGTCTGGGAGAGGCCAAGGAACCCCTGTTATCTCCAGTTAGCAGGAGTGCTGGGTACCCGGGGTGGCAGAGTGACTCCTGCAGGGCCTGCCAGAGGTGACAGAAGAGACATCGCAGCCCGGTGACCTCATCTCTGCATCGTCTGGCACAGCATTTCTAAGTGTGGTGTGGAGCCTCTGCAGTCACTTTCTAAATGAACTTAGAGAAGTTCCAGCTTTACACGGGCAGCGCTGTTACCCACAAAGGTCATCTCACAATGGGCACTCTGGGTTAGGACTGACTCGGTATTCTGTAAGGCCCCTGGGCCCTCCCATCTGTTATCGTTTTCTCCAGATGTTTGTCCCTGTGCAAGCATTGTCCCTCACCTCCACCTTCTCATGAGAAAGGAAGCGGCCCCCTTGAGAAGCCAGTCTCTCTCTATCTGCTTCTATTCCCTAACCTCCCCCAGTCTCTCTCTCTCTCTCTCTCTCTCTCTCTCTCTCTCTCTCTCTCTCTCTCTCTCTCTCTCTCTCTCTCTCTCTCTCTCTCTCTCTCTCTCTCTCTCTCCTTCTATTCCCTAACTTCCCCCAATCTCTCTATTGGGCAATCTCTAGTACCATTTTGATTGTGAAGTCAAGAATTGGCAAAGGACTTGGCCTGGTGGTTCACTATTGCACTCTCAGCTACTGGGGAAGCTGAGGCAGGAGGCTGGCAAGTTCAAGGCCCGCCCTGACAACCTAAAACCCCTGCCTCAAAGTGACAGGCCACAGGCAGAGCCTGTGGGAGGCTCTGGGCTCAGCCCTCAGTGCTGAGGGGGAAATGCACTCAGAAGTAATTTAGAACAAGTTTTAGTTTTCTCAGGGAACGCCATGCTTGAGTTTGAAGATCCTGTCAGTTATATGAATTGTAACACATTTACATTTTACATCTGTCTTATAAACACAGCAAGCAAAGTCAGGAGCTCAGAGTCTAGCCACAGAAAACTAGTGGCCAGGTTACCCTTCTTCCTTCTCCCTCTGCTTCCCTCCCTGGGGTCCTTTTCCCAAGTCTCCATGAGGGCTTCTGTCAGTCTCACTCTCCGTTCTTCTCCCTTCCTAGTGTGCCCGCGTCTTTCAGAATGCCGTTCTGCCTGCTTTGTCTCCACAGCTCCTTTCTAACCCGTCTGCCTGCCTTCCTGACCCCACCCATTCTAACGCCCTCACACCAGCAATATTACCTTGGTGTCTTTGTCTTAAACTCGAGAGGAGCTTTGAAGCACACACACACACACACACACACACAAACTCTGGCTGTCTCTCTGTCTCTGTCTCTCTCTGTCTCTCTCTCTCTTTTTCTGCTCTGGGAGCAAGGTGAAAGGGTCTCATCGAAGCAAACAATCTGGGAAAGGGAGGCAAACTCCTGGGCACGTCTAAGGACTGTAAGGAAACGTCCAGAAAGTCTTTTGCCGAGTCGTGGCTGTCGTTCCAGTTTCAACCAGGTTGGCCTATTCGACCGGCCGGCGCCGCAGACTTAGCGGGACTTTGGGTGCACTGACCCGTGGTGGCAGGAGCTGATCTCCAAGCCACAGGCCTTATCTAGGCCAGTCACAGATTCCAGCCGGCAGCATCTGGGCACTCGGACCTCCAAGCCCCGCCCTCCCGACCACACCCCCGGGCGGCCCTCCGGCAGGCCCCGCCCCTGGCGGCCGGCGAGCGCGCGGGGCGCGGGTGCGGAGCGCTGGTTCGGTAGGCGCTCGCTGGCCTTGCTGTAGCGCCGCCGCAGAGGATCCCTGGCCGTCCCGGAAATGCTTTCGGCCGGCGCCAACATGGCCGCAGCCCTGCGGGCTGCCGGCGCGCTGCTCCGCCAGCCGCGTAAGTGAGGTTGCGTCTGCGATCGCGAACGCGAGGAGCGGCCGGCAGGCCGCGGGTTCGAGTCGCAAGGGCCACCTTGGGGGGGGGCGCGGTGAGGGGCTCGAGCAGTAGCTGCGTTAGTGATTATGGCGACTCAGGCGTCGTTGTCACCATCACTGTTGGCATCTGCCTTGCAGTTCGCTCTCTGCTGGTGACTGTCACTCTGCTCTTTGCTGCTCCGCCCAGGCCAATGCCATGGTTTCTGGGAAGAAGAACCCACCGTGGGGAGGCCCGGACTAGAGTTTTCGTGGGATATTAGAAAACAAATGAAATCTCAAGTGTTGCCGGTACGTAGAGTGTGCCCACCAGATGGACTCTGGGAGGAACACACTCGGCTGGACTGAATTGAGCAATGACACTTTGATCCAGGGCTCCAACCTCGCCAAACTCGCTTGTTTGCTGTGAAATTTAGGACCCAGGTGAAGTAGCAGTGTAGAGCCCCTCAGTTACTGATGCCACTCAGTTACTGACTGCCACAAGTGAGACACTCACTTAATAAATCTGAATGGTGACTAGACCTGACCTATTTCAAAGGAGTGTCCTAATCTGTCAATTTGGCACCTGTTTCGGGTGGACAAAATATACTCCGAAAATCAGCCTCCTAAGGACACTGGGAAACAAAAGGTATTATCTTTAAGATAAGGACAGTGTCAGTAAAGGAAGTACCAAATTAATCTTTTCTTTCACCATCCTTTCCAGTGGCAAATAAAGTCAAACAGATCCAAGATTGGAGGTCACGAAACAATATGAGAAATGAAATGGTTTTCTGTGGAAAGCTAAGTGAAAGGATTCAGAATCCACAGTATATCTCAGTCCTAACTTCATTACAGGCTCCAATGCTTTGAAAAAATATTTTTTATTCCTTGAGAATTTCATATATGCATACAATGTATTTTGATTACATTCACCCCAACCTCTTTTCCCTAACTCCTGCCCACTCCCCACCCCTCCTAACTCCCTGTCTCCTCTCCTCTCCTCTCTTTTTTTAGCCCATAAATCCTACTTATACTACCCATATGCCCATAGGCATGGAGTCAGCCACCAAAGTGGTGGTTCTCACCCTTCCTAATGCTGCGAGCCTTTAATATAATGTTCCTTATGTTGTGGCGATCCCCAAGCCATAAAATTATTTCTTTTGCTACTTCATAACTGTAGTTTTGCTACTGATATGAATTAAAATGTAAATATCTGAGCTTTCTAATGGCCTTAGGTGACCTCTGTGAAAGGATCATTTAACCCCCAAGGGTTGAGAACCATTGCCCTAGAGAATGATCAGCTATCAGCCTTGCCTTTTAGAAAGAGCCTGACACTTCCCTCTCCAGAAACCATTAATTGACAGTAGCTCCTTAGCGAGGGTGGAAGCTCAGGAGTCCCTCATCACACCATGATGGCAGGTTGGCTGGCTTGATCGTGTGCAAATCTTGTGCAGCAAGTGCAATGAGTTCATGAATGTGGCAGTTTTGTCATGTCTGGGACACAATGTTTTGCCCTAGTCCTCCTCAGTGTCTGACTCTTAAAGTCTTTCTGCCCCCGTTCGGCTCTGTTCCCTCAGCCTTTTGTGGACAGGGGCTGTGATAGGACCATTTGTGGCTTGAAGACTTTCAATCTTTGCACTTTAGGTAGTTGTGAGTTTCGGGGTTAACTGTTTACACTCCAGTTTTTAAGGTGGTACTTTGGTGGACAGGAAAAGGTTAATATTAGTTAAGAGAAAATTGAGTATTTTCTGCAACTGAGTTCTGGAAATGAAACTGGAAAAGGCAGTTTTATGTTCTGTTTTTATCATTTAGAAGTAGTAAGATGGTTCCTCTAGTGTGTCATATACTGTACATCACACACACACACACACACACACACACACACACAGAATTCTGTATTTTCTTATTCAAGGATTCTATTAGATCTATGCATGTTTCCTTTTTTTTGGTTTTGTCATTTGTGTTTTTAAGATTTTACAAAATTGAACTTTTTCTTTTTTGGTATTTTGAGACAGGTTTCTCTGTATTGTTTTGGAGCCTGTCCTGGCACTTGCTCTGTAGACCAGGCTGGCCTCGAACTCACAGAGATCCACCTGCCTCTGCCTCCCAGGTGCTGGGATTAAAGGTGTGCACCACCAACACCCAGCAGAAACTGAACTTTTATCTTTCATGTTAATCGCTTTTTATTTCACCTTGTATATTTTGCAGTCAGTCTACAAACATTGTAGCTTATTATGCATTTAGTGCTTTTCTGTTTAATCCCATCTTTCTAAAAATTGTTTTTATTTTTAATTATGTGTATATATCTGTGTGTGGGTCCGATCCCCTTGAAGCTGAAGTACAGGTAGTTGTGAGCTACCTAATGAGTGCTAGGAAACAAACTTGGGTCCTCTGTAAGAGCAGCAAGTGTGTCAAGCACTGAGCCATCTCTCCCACTCCCATCTTTGATTTTTTTAATGATACATATACACATCCATAATGTCTTCTGCTTTTTTTATGCAATATATGTGACAGCAGCCTGTTATCAGTTTGATGCATGGAATTTTTTTTCATGATATGCTCAAAGTAAAATTTCTATTTTTTTACAAGACTTGTTATAAATTGTGTGTGTGTGTGTGTGTGTGTGTGTGTGTGTGTGTGTGTGTGTATTTGCATGTGAGTACAGGTACCCCAGATGAGATCTGGAGCTGGAGTACAGGTGTTTGTAAGCTACCAAATGTGAGTGCTAGGAATTGAACTCAGGTCCTCTGCAAGAGCAGCAGTGTTCTGAACCCCTAAGTTCTCCAGCCACAAAATATTTTTATAATTTTTTTTCTTTTTTTTGGTGGGGGGAGTTTCGAGGCAGGGTTTCTTTGTAGCTTTGGAGGCTGTCCTGGAACTCACTCTGTGCACTAAGCTGGCCTCAAACTCACAGAGATCCGCCTGCCTCTGCCTCCTGAGTGCTGCGATTAAAGGCGTGCGCCACCATCACCCGGCTTAATATTTTAAATTTTAATGGCTCAGAAATTATATTGGTTTTGCAAGTTATCACAAACAGTGACAGTCCTTCTCCTGTTCATTGTTACAATGCGTTGAAACAACAAAAATCAGAATAACTGGCCAAATCTGGGAAGCAAGTCCTCCTACTTCCACGGCCCCTGCTTCTAAGATAGTGTGGGATCCTATTTAATTCTAGTTAGTATATGTAATTTGTACAATTTGTGTGGTTTCTCTGTGACATTTTCATACAAGCATGTGACACTGTGAGCATACTGACCTCTGTTATCTTCTCTGGCCACCTGCTCCTTGTGCCCTTCCATATCTCTAATAGCCCAGTAGCCAGAGTGGGATGTTTGAGAGCTGTTCTGGATGGGTATGTTAGTCCTAAGTCACAGTAGGAGCGATCCCTTATCAGTACCTAAGTTTGCTCAGCCAGTGACAAGAATTTTGTATTCCAGGGCATGGCAACAGGTAGGAAGCTTGGAGATTGTACTAGGAAACCGTAATGTACTACCTGGGGAATCTAGTCCTGTCTCACCACCTTTCCTTTTGTTAGGTTCACAGAAAGATCTCTTATGACCATCAGTTAGAATTCTATCATCATAGCTCATAGGATCTGATGGAATCTCATAGGTAGGGACTTGGAGACATTGCACATGTTGAATACCTGTTTAAATCTCATCGTGTAGTTTGTAATTAAACTTGTCTGAAACAAGGGTGTGTGTGAGTTGTCTGAGAGTTCATTTGAGTGAAATTGAACTTCTTTATGTCAGTCTTTCCACTCTGCCTTGATTTAGAGAGGTTTCCCCAGCGTAAACTCATGTAGTGGGCTCTGCCGGAAATGTGCGCCATCTGCTTTTATTTACTGGTTTTGAGGCAGAGTCTGACTCAAACCCCAGCTGGTCCCAAACTAAAGATCCCCCTGCCTCAGCTCGCTGAGTGCTGTGGTTACAAACGTGCACCGGCATGGGAGTGTATGCAGTCTGGATAGAAAGACATCCAGGCCACCTGGGCAGCCTGTGCCATTTCTTTTATTTTGTTCCCATTTGGGTGATTTAAAGAAACTAGAGCAGGTGTGGTTGCTTTCTCTAGAAACTTCCAGATGAAACTGTTATACTAATATGATACTAGCACCTGTCACATGGCAGATGCACCAGAGTGCTTCTGATTTTTAAACCCTCATCATGTTACAGCCGGGGAGCTGAGGCTCTATGAGATTGTAGTCTGACTCAGGTCACAGTGCTAGGAAGTGGAAGCTGAACTTAGAGTCAGACCAGCTTGATCCAGCCTGAACTTTGCCCTCACCACGGCACTTAGAGGAGAATACAGACAGACGATAACGGGTCCCAGACTAGTTTCTAACCTGGCATTGGGAGAGTGGGGAAGGAGGCCACACAGTAGCCACACACTGCCCCTTGCTGTCTTCCCTAGTACTAACTTGTGGTTTCAATTTGATTTCACTGTTGCTTAAGGACCAACGCACCATGTTACAGCTCAGCATGGCGCGCATACTCCTTGGTTCAGTTCTTTTCCTGGCCCATCACCTACTCTTGCGGAGCTTAGGTCAAGAGTGTCTGTTAGGGACATGGGTATCACACATAGAATAGCGAGTCCTGTCTGTGAGCCTTCACCAACAGACCCTCCTAACCACCTGGAAGGATGAAGTCTCGAACTCTCCTAAGCTGCTGTGGAGAAGAGTCCTTGAGAATGTTGACCCGCAAGCTTTACTTGATTCTCTTCCTACCCCAGATCTTTCCTACCACCCCTTGGCCATCCTGAAGGTCACAAACTGCTTATATGGGTGGCAACGTCTGTCCTCCAGAGGACAGATCCAGGGAAGGAGTCTGCACAGACTCTGGAATTAGCTGTGGGGCTTAGGGGAGAGGGAATTCTTGAGTTCTGGGCCCTGAGAGCCTGGTATGTCATGTGGAGTACTGGACTCTGATGGGCTCTACACTTTGTAGATGTATTCCCGCAGAAGAGAATGTGCCCCCTTCTCATGGTCAGAGCACAGGGCAATTCCGGGGTTCCCATCACCGATGCTTTACCCAGAAGGCTTGAAGACAGAAGTTGGATACAGTTACTTGGGAACTGTCTCCACTCTAAACGACCCTACATTATGAGTTCCTAAGCTCCCCATGGTTCCCATGGTACTGTCTTAGCACTGCCCCACCAGTAGAAATACTCTGAGTGTGCAGAGGTTCTAGGGATGAGTCAGGGCAGGGTGAGAAGGTGTGTGTGACTGGAGCAGGGAACCTGCACCCCATCCTGCTGGAGCAAGAAGTCCTCAGTACTGTTACCTGCCTGCAGAGACGCTGGGAAAAATCACCCCTGCAGTTGCACCATTTTAAAATTTAAAGCCAGGAGTTATGCCCTGAGGACCTCTTGAAAAGAAATTACTTTCCAACTAGATTTCATGCTAGCACTTTAATTTTGTCACAGTGGCGCATGGCAGCTCGAGGGCCTGTCAGCCATGGAGGTGCCAGTCGGGTGCGGCGGCAGCGGCCACCACAGAGAAAGTGCATCATGCCAAAACTGCAAAGCCTCAAGCTCAACCAGAAAGGAGGTAACTATAGGCTCAATTAAGACTCTCTTTGCTTTCTGTTATGACAGACACAAGTGGGTTCAACTAACCTAGGGGGAGAGGGACTGGGAAAATGCAATTATATTTATTAGCAATGTTATGTTATTTTCTTGGTTTCCTTTTAACAGCTGTTAAATAATAGGTTTTCAAGAACTAATAAAGTACATATAGTTAAATATAGTCTTCAGTCATGTAAGAATGTGACCCTAGTATATGTCATATATGAAATCAATTGTGTACATACTGAATATTTGTGTATGAACCGATCATATTTATGCCTAGAAAATGTGTGCCTTGTATAGAATAAAAAGTAGTTAACCTACCAAGAACTTCTCCAGGAAATTCTACTTTTAGCTTTTAACATAATGAGCATAATTACCAATGATATGCTATGGTTTCTCCTTTATAAAGAAATAGAGTGTGCTTCACTCTTAGTATTTATGGGTGGAAGCAATGGCCATGGTGTAGCTGAGTGTTGTCTTGAGCAGCAGAAGCCATAGATGACCGAATGACCTCCTCTGTGATAAAAAAAAAAAGAGCAGGTTTTATACAGGGAAGTTGTTCAGATCTAAGAAGTAAAGGGGCTGTGACTTTCCTGCCAGACAAGACGTCATTCTAGAGTTGTACAGTATATTAGTGACTTTTTTTCTTTTTCTTTCTTGCTTTTTTTTTTTTTTGAGATGGGGTTTCTCTGTGTAGCTTTGGAGCCCATAGACCAGGCTGACCTCAAACTCACAGAGATCCTCTTGCCTCTACTTCCCAAGTGCTGAGATTAAAGGTGTGGGCCACACTGGGCATCATTAATTACTTTTCTATTGCTGTGATAAAACACAACTTATGGAAGGGTTTATTTAGGGTTACAGTTCCAGAGGGTGACAAAGGCATGGCAGCTGGAGCAGTGTCAGAGAGCTCACGTCTTGAGCCACAGACAGGAAGTAGAGACAGCAAACTGGAGTGGTGGGAGTCTTTGAGCCTGGAAGCCCAACTTCAGTGACACACTTCCTCCAGCAAAGCCACGCCTCCTAAACTATCCAAACAGTGCCACCACTTAGGGACCAAGTATTCAAATGCCCCAGATCATGGGGGACATTCTCAAACCACCATGAACAGTCACATAAATGAAATGCTTTCATTTTGTGTTTGTTATTTTTCATTGTGATTGCGATATTTTATTGATTGAAGGCAAAGAAACTGACGTTTTATTTAGGATATGGAATTAGGGATAGGTCCCAAATCCCTTCCTGTCAACTCTGTCTTCCTAGAAGATGTGATTGGTAGGTAGGGTAGGAAGCACAGGCATTTGGGGTTGGTGGCATGCCAAGCAGGACATGGTACCTTATGCACTCTACAGTCCCTTAAGATTTGGAAAAAGTATTAATGTTGAGTGGAAGAACTGTGAGGAGCCTGGAAGAAAAATTATTTCATTGATGTCTTAGGGTTCCTATTGCTATGAAGAGGCACCATAACCATGGCAACTTTTATAAAGGAAGAACATTTAATTAGGGTGGCTTCCATATTCAGTGGTTTAGTCCATTATCGTCATGGTGGGACATGGCAGCATGCAGGCAGACATTGTGCTGGAGAAGTAGCCGAGTGCCCTACATCTTGACTTGCAGGCAACAGGAAGTGGTCTGAGACACTGGCATGCCTTGAGCATCCATGAGACCTCAAAGCCTGCCTCCACAGTGACACACTTCCTCCAACAAAACCTTATTTCCTAATAGTGCCACTCCTTTTGGGTGCCATTTTCTTTCAAACCACCACAATTGCTATATTTTGTAGTGACAAAAGTCAGTAATATAAGTGGCCTTATTATTATATTAATTGTTAAAAGTAAGTAAAAGTATAAGCCGTAGGTTTTATTAAGTAACTTTATGAAATATTTATATTAAACAATAGAAAATTCGGGTAGAAAGGATTTTAAAATCATAGTAATCTTACCATCTAGTATTTTATTATCCACTCATATGTACTTACTGACATGTAAACAGTACTATGCATATTTGTTTACATTTTTCTACTATCACCATATATTCACAAATATTTTCTATTTTCTTGTTGCTGTGACAAAATACCTACAAAATCAACATAAAGAAGGTTTTTCTTTGCTCACAGTTTGAGGGTACAGTCCATCGTGGTGGCAGTTGTGTGAGGTGGCAGGCCACATTCTAGTCTGCACTCGGGAAGCAGAGTTTGCTTTCTCCTTTTCATCTACTCTGGGATGCATAAGATAGTGCTCTCCACAGTTAAGGTAGATCACTTAACTCCGCCCCAAATCCCTGCAGGCATCGTAAAGGCTTGTCTGCCGGCTGATTCTGAATGCTGTCAAAATGACAGCCAATCTTAACCATCTCAAAGAGTTTAGATCACAGTTTATTTATCCAAGCCTGCATTCAAGGCACTGGTTATGTCTAGTTTTGTGTATTTGAGATGCTAACATAAGGAGCATCCTGGGGGCCATTCTGATGCCATGTTTTTGAAAGACATGGTGTTGCTTAGGGCTTGGCTTGAGCTAGGCTACACTGCTAGACCAGCTGCTATACTGGCTTAGGAGTCCACAGGCTTTTATCAGGAGTTTGGTTGTTTATTTTATTTTATTTCTGGGTTTTATAGGCCACATCATCTCCCTTGCTACTCTTAACCTTTGTTACAGTGTCAAGGCAGCCATAGATAAGACAAACATGAGAGTGGAGTTGTGTTCCAACTTTCTCTCTCTCTCTCTCTCTCTCTCTCTCTCTCTCTCTCTCTCTCTCTCTCTCTCTGTCTGTCTGTCTGTCTTTGTCTCTGTCTGTAAATTTGGTGCAGATTCTACTGTTTAGGGGGTTCTATTCTAGAAGTAGCATAGATCCTTGGGTCACTGCTATCTCATAGGTCTAATGAAGAACTGAGATTTCATTTCTTTTCATCAACGCTGTCCAGATACCACGGAATAAAATGACTGTTTGCTAACTGATGAGTTCTAGTGCCTATTGTACACATTTCAAAGGAAAAGCTTTGTGCTTTGAAAGTCCCAGAATATAGCAACTGCAAAGCATTTAAACTTTTCCAAGTAAGTTTTAAAACACGTGTTACAGGAGATACTTTTGTGTTCAGACAAAGAGAGCCTTGGCCAGTGAGACCGTGGTCTCAGGTGTGGACCGTGAAGGGGAAAAGAGACAGCGACTCTTGATTAAAGCCTTGCACTCCATACTGGAAACACAGCAGAGGCAGACTAATGCAGCGTTCATCATGCACAACACAGTTTGGAATTAAGCCTTACGTGTGTTGGGCATTTTCAAATCATATGCGACTCTTTCATGTATAAAATCAACACGGGTTTGCGAAACGTGAGCAGGGCCGAGCAACATCCGCTTTGCAGCCACTCTTATTCTGAGCTCAGGTGCTATAGATGGAAAGCACAGTTCTAAATCCCGTTAGCACATTGATACCCTTTGTGGCTTAGGTAAGTCTTATAGCCTAGGCTTCCTTAACCAGTAATCTGCTAACTGGCAGCAATCCACGGGAAAATGCACTTAATTTATTAGGAGTCACAGAGACAAGAACTTGGAGAAGGATGGGTGGTCTCAGTGGGAAGATTCAGGGAGATTGCAGTTTCACCAGGTGATGTATCTGGCACATTTAGGTAGCAAGAAAACTCCATAGTCCTGTAAGTGTAACTGTAGCATTTTTGTGTGAAAAAGTTTAATAGAGACTAGGGAGATGGTTCTGGGTTAAGGGGCTGCTGAGCAATCATGAGTTGAAGTCCCCACACCCACATAAAATCTGGGCACAGCTTTGTGTGTCTGTAATCCCAAGGCTGGGGGCCGGAGCAACAGCAGGAGAATCCTGAGGGCTCACCATCCAGCCAGGCTAGCTGAAGTGGTAAGCTCCAAGTCAGTGAGAGACCTTGTCTCAAAAAGTAAAGTAGAAAACCCTAGAGGAAGGCACAAGACATCAGTCTGTGGCCTCTCCATGTGAGTGGGAGGAGGAGGTGGGACTATTGTCAAAGCTAGAAGATGGAGAGGTGTGTTGTAAGACGGTTCAGACATGACATGGCCGTTCCATTCCTGAGCTCATATCCACAGTGGCTATCCACAGGAGACATGCTCAAGAGTGTGCTCATCAGTATTCTAGCGCAGATGGTAAAGGGGTTCCCGAGGTCCTGCTCCTCCCTGAGGAGTGCTTGGCCGTTAAAATTCGTGCTTTGTAGGGCAGAGGGAGTCATTTTCTTCAGTAGTGTAGCCACTGGTGAGTTGCTGAATGCAAATAAACCAAGTTGAATTTTGCATGTCACGAGCAAACTAAAACCCCATGACAGTAGGGTGGAGACTTCCTAGGAAGAAAAAGGGAACTCAGTGGGAGTGGGAGGCATTAAAGCAGGTCAAATACATACACGGAATGGCCAGAGATAAATAAAAATATTTTTAAAACTAGATGGTGGGGATAGCTGTAGAGTAGACTGTTACTGAGCAGTCAAAAGCAATGAAGTACTGATTCTTATTGTAACATGGAGAAATCTAAGGCATTTTGCACTAAGAAACCAAACATAGCTGTGCGAGTCTATTCTGTGACATATCCAGAATAGATGAATCCATGATCCATACAGGATAATAGGGAAGCTTTGAGTTCAGTTAATGCCAACTTCAGGGCTGGAACCTAGAGACAAGGTCAGAGTCTGAGGTGAAGAAGTGGGGGCCCTCTGTGCCTCTAAGAAGACAGCCCTGTGATGGCAGCAAAGGGCTGTGGGTTCTTATCAGCTGAAGTAATGTCTGCCCCGTTCTTATCAGCTGAAGTAACATCTGCCCCAGAGCAAATGAAACTGTGGCCAGTGAATTGTTTTTTTCTTGTGTAGGAAGCCAAAAACCGGCATATTAATGTTAAACATGGGGGGCCCCGAAACCCTTGGAGAAGTTCAAGACTTCCTTCAAAGACTCTTCTTGGACCGAGACCTCATGACACTTCCCATTCAAAAGTAAGATATACTGTGTAGATACAACGTGTGCTGTGTACTTGTGTTCTGCGTAGCTCTGATCGTGGTCATGACAGCCCTCTGTCTTCTGTTAGAAAGGAGAAGGAAGTGGTGTGTGAGGACTTGCTGGGAGTCAGTTAGTGAGCGCTCTCCTTGAGCACCCTCCTCCCCAGAGCCCTGGGAGTTACAGTTGTCTAAGCACAGCTAAGCAACTTGAAAGTTTCCAAGATTTTTAGAGATGTGTCTGTGCTTGGCACTTACTGCTGTTTAACTCGGCTTGTCACGCCCTTGCACTTGAGGGTGGGGTGTGGCTTCTCACCACTTCCTTTTCTCTAGTTTTCTTTCTGAAGATGTTTCCCGATGAAAAATTAATACATGTATTTGACTACAATGCAAATAATATATTTACACTAAAAAGCAAATATCCCTATCGCCTTGAATTCAAGCACAGTTAACCAGATGTAAGTACTGTTCTATTTGAAACAATGCATGCGTATGTGAGTATGTATACACCTATGTATTCTTCCCCATGTCATTATACAAATGGGAACATACTAATGTACCTTATTTGGCACTTAGTGACTTTTGTTATTTTGTTTCCCAAAATACTATATAGACCTATCTCATTTTTTTCGTGACTATTTATAATTACATTGTATGATTATATTAACTTTCACTTCATGGGTAGACATTGTTTACAGTGTGGCAGTAAACCCTGTTTTGTGTACCTCACCATCCACATATACAGCCATATAGGATTAGCCTTCCTTTTGTTCAATTAAGAGCAATGTGGACTATGGTGATGTCTCGGAGTTCAGTTCCTGGAACCCATGTCTTAGTCTTTGTTTTTTGTTGTTGTTTGTTTGTTTTTTAAGCCAGCTGTAATCCAATCCCAGTACTGGGGAAGTAGAAACATGCAGACCCCTGGAACAAATTAGACCAGCCAGCCTAATTTGTTTAGTGAGTCCCAGGCCAGGAAGAGGCCCTGTCTTAAAAGGGTGGTTGGCAGAGGAACGATGCTTAAGGTCTTTCTGTGGTCTACACACACATACACACATCTGTACCCAAATACACATGCGCCTCCCAAACACAAGCACACACACAAACATACATATTAAGAGCAATGTATGACACTGAGAATGTAGCTGTGGTAAAGAACAAATCATACTAAAAGTGATTTCAGCTTTGGATTCATAGACTCGCTTTGTTTGTTGGCTTGCTAGTCAGGGCCCAGGAATTCCCTACCTTCGTCCTAACTCTATTGTCTTAGAATATTATTAACTTACTTGCCAGCTGAGAAACAATTAAAACGTTTATTTTCAGATGATCTATGTTGTTCATTTTTTCTTACTGTTTGGTGATGTGCCAGAATGCCACCAATGCTGGTGAGCTATTTAGTGCCTTAGGAAGGTGACTGTGTGGAGTGAGTGCCTATGCAAAGTCCTTCCAAACCATCCCAGCCACAATGTCACACAGTCACCTCTGCCTTGAATTAAATAGAGCAAATGGCAGGTTACAAAGTGTTCTACGGGCACTTTGAGAAGAGGAAGGCACTGGCATTGGTACAATTACAGATAAGCTTACCTTAACCTTAGCACAAGGTGTACCTGGATATGGATATAACTAAATATATCTCTCTGTGAGAGGCTTTTTAAAAAGATGGTGGTGCACACCTTTAACCCCAGCACTCGGGAGGCAGAGTCAGATGGATCTCTGTGAGTTTGAGGCCAGCCTGGTCTACAGAGCTGGTTGTAGGACAGCCAGGGCAACACAGAAGAAACCCTGTCTCAGGGGGAAAAAGATTTTGAGTTATGTGTATAACTGTGTGTCTGCATGTGTGGACACAGGTGCTGAGGCTTCTTGAAGAGGGCGTCAGGTTCCTTGGGGTGGAAGTTACAGGTGGTTGTGAGCGGCCCGACATGGGTGTTGGGAACAGAACTTGAGTCCTCTGTTAGAGCAGTGCATGCTCTTAACTGCTAAGTCATCTTTCCAGTCCAGTAGTGGGGTTTGGATGCCCAAGAATTTTGGAATTTAACCCAAGGCCTGTTTGATACTATGCTTTCTAAACTCTTCACTTCAGTTCTGTTATTGTTGAGAGATTTTTGTTTTTGTAATATGTAGTTGTTTTGGAAAAGGAAATATGCTGAGCCATGTATTATTTTCCAGAGGACTTTCTTAAGATTGTACTCAGTATTAATAGATGTGTCAGAAATTGTTGTTTGAAATTTAAGCTTTACGTTGATCCACTGAAACCCCTTTCATAACACCAAACAATAATTTTCTTTTTACATTAATTTAGTATCTGTGTGGGTGTGTACATGTCATGGAGGGACCCACATTGTAGAAGAAGAAAACAAAACCAACTCCTGTCAGTTGTCTCTGACCATCACATTTGTGCCAGAGTGTATACACACATGTGCATTTGCATAGGTACAAACACACACACACAACAAATAGTAAACATAACAAAAATTAAAAAGAAGCCTGTGTGAGTTAGGTTTGGTGATGCAAGAAGCTGGGGAAGTAACACCCAGAGCCAGGTTCAGCAGCATTGTGAGTTCCAGGGATGTTGATGCAGCATGGTGAGAGTCTGTCTCCAAATTAAAAACAAATTGCATGGTATTGGGGCTTCACCTCAATGATAGAGTCCTTTCCCAGCATTGATGAGGACCCTGATTCAGTCGATTCAGTCTTGCATCATGAAATCAATGTATGCTTCCCATGCAGAGTCAGCATGTAGGATGCTGGCTAGCAGCATCCAGGTTGGGGGTGTCAGGTACCTAGGATGTGCAAGGAGGTGTTCCTCAAACACTCATGGGGTACAGGGGTGACCTTTCAAATCCATGCTGAATTGTCAGGGACCTCATGGCAGTGTTCCTAAAGGCTGGTCATATTAATATTAGGCTTTTCGCTCATCTCTTCTTTATTGAGTAGAAAATATATCTCAGATTACAAAGGTGGAATAAAATCCACTTGCTTGTTCAATGGTTTAGCAAGCTGGCACCATTCATCGCCAAACGCCGAACCCCCAAAATTCAAGAGCAGTATCGCAGGATTGGAGGTGGCTCCCCCATCAAGATGTGGACTTCCAAGCAAGGAGAAGGCATGGTGAAGTTGCTGGATGAGCTGTCCCCTGACACAGGTGTGTGTTCTCACTGCTACAGTGCTAGGGTTGTCAAAGTAGAAATTAAGAGTCAGGCATGGTGGTGCACTCCTGTAATCCCAGCATGGACGAGGGAGAGGCAGGATGATTCTTAGCACACACATTGGCAAAGTGTGTGTGTGTGTTTGATGTATTACATGTTTGCAGCTGTGAGAGCACGCATGTGTGTGCATGTGGAGGACGGAAGTTAATATGTTTGGGATCTTCCTCCATTGCTTTCCACTTTATATATATAGAGACAGGGTCTTTCAGTTTAGTCCAGAGTTCATCAATTCAGTTAGTCTAAACTGGCCAGCTGGTCCTGGGATCTCTTACCTCTGCCTCCTATGTGCTGGGGTTATGGGTGGCCACTGACTTGGCCAGCTTTTTGTGTGGTTACTGGGGCTCTCAACTCCAGTCTTCATGTGTGTGCTGCAGGCACTTTTTCTGTCTGTTCCCCTGGTCCAGGTGCTAACAACTATTGATTTGTAAGTTGCTATAATATATAATACACCGTCATTTGACTGAGTTCTCAAGACATTGTCCTCTGACTGTAGACCCTTTTAAAATTACTTCAAATGCTACAAATAAACTGAAAAGTTAGAAAATGTTTCAAAAGGAAGTTTGAAGTTAAGTTGAGCTAGATTGCAAAGAAGAAGCAATACGCCATACACAGAAGATGGGTAAGGCTGTTGCAATGCCCTTATTCTAGTTAGATAGTAATTAGATGAGCATTTAAGAAGTGGCTAGCTGTAGCTCTAAGGATAGCTGAGCAATCTTCAGCCATGCTTTGAGCTTTGCCACATTGACCTGACTCTAATGGCACACATCTGGTAACTTGTGAGACCTCTGCATAGACTGAGACACTAAACAAGGGAATGAGCTACAGTGCTACATTTGTTCCCATCCAAGGTCCACTTGATTACAGGACACGTAGTTTCATAGAATACTAAAGCGTGGGCCAGGACGAGTGTCCTACTTTGCTTTCTGTTGCTGTGATACCATACTGACCAGAAGCAACTTGGGGAGGGAGGGGCTTATTTCATTTTATATTTCCTTGTAACAGTCCATCACTGAGAGAAGCCAAGGCAAGAACTCAAGTAGGAGCCTGGAGGCAAGAGCTGCTTCCTTGTGGGTTTTTCCTGGCTTGCTCAGCCTGCTTTGTTTCCCTTCCTTCCTTCCTTCCTCTCTTCCTTTCTTTCTTCTTTCCTTTCTTTCTTTCTTTTTTCCTTTCCTTTCCTTCTTTTTTTTTTTTTTTGAGTCAGGGTTTCTCTGTGTAACAGTCCTGGCTGTCCCAGAACTCACTTTGTAGACCAGGCTGGCCTTAAACTCACTGAGATCCACCTGCCTCTGCCTCCCAAGTGCTAGGATTAAAGGCGTGGGTCACCACCAATGCACGGCTCAGTCTGTTTTCTTATACCATTGAGGACCTCCTGCCCAGGGGTGGCACTGCCAATAGTGAGCTTGACCCTCCCACATCAACCATCAGTCAAGAAAATGCCCCAACAGACACTCCCGCAAAGCAATCTGACAAGGCGATTCCTCCAATGAAGTTTCCTCTCCCAAGTGATTCTAGTTTATGTCAACTTGACAGAATCAACCAGCATAATGGGAAATGTTAAAACTGAAAAAGTTCAAGTTATGATACATGAAAATGTATTTTTTGTAAATGTATTCCATGACTTCATACTCAAGACAAGAGTGTGGTCCTAGGGCCACAGCCTATTTGGCAGGACCATAAGAGTTCTCTCTGAGAAAGCATCACTGAACTTCAACTTGGAATGTTCTCAGTATCTACCAGTCCCCGTTGCACCAAGGGGCCTACTCCCTAAGCAGAGCATCTCACTTAGAAAATTGTTCAACTGTACTTCTGACCATCAGGTTTGCATTGCTGGGCTCAAGGGCTTTTCATGGGCAACTCAGCCTTACAGGCCACAGCGCATCTCTTTAAATATGGCAGAAAAACTCAGGTTGACCTCGAACTTACAGAGATCTTCCTGCCTCTGCTTCCCAGGTGCTGTGAGTGAAGGTGTGCTCCACCACAGTCCAGCTTTAGGTCCCCCCTCCCTTTTTTTCAGTTTCTTTATGCCTGGTGAGAACAGATGAATAATAATAAAAGCTTGCATTTTAAAGATGATCATATTAATAAAAGGTAGGCGGGTAGTACTGTTGATTTCAGAGAATAACCAAGTGCCCCTGTACCTGCTAAAAAGATGGGCAAGATGCTAGGAATAGCCTAACTTGTTCACTGTATCAGCATTGTAGAAAATTGGGTTAGTTGTTCATTATTCTGGTCATTACATTATGTTTGGTGACTCTGAGGAATCTATATAAAGATTAATACCTTCTCCTTCCTTCTTGTGCTTCCTAATAGCACCTCACAAATACTATATTGGATTCCGGTACGTCCATCCTTTGACAGAAGAAGCAATTGAAGAGATGGAGAGAGATGGCCTAGAAAGGGCCATTGCTTTCACACAGTATCCACAGTATAGCTGCTCCACCACCGGTAAGGGCATCTCAAAGGTGGCTATAACCCTGGCAGAGTTAGCCCAGGAGTCTGAGTGTTGAAGGAATTTGCAATTTGAATGGCAGATCTGGTAGATCTGGTCAAGTGTCTCCTTGACACTTAAGAGTTCAGGTCAGTCGATTTGAAATTGCATGCTGCATGTGCTTCCGGAGTCACTGGCCTGCCAGCTGAGAATTACAAATGGTGGGTGGAAGGCTTGGCTGCACTTGGTTGATACTTTAATACAGTTGGTTAAAAGATCAGCAACAAACCTTCGTCATTTTCTAGGTTTGCATCATAACCTTACTATTTCTATGTCTACCTTGAAATTCTTATTAAGGGAATAAACTGTTTCCATTTTGAAAGCAGAAGTATTCATATGGAAATCTGGAAAATAAAATCTACCCTGTCCAGGTGTGGTGGCTCACACCTCTAATCCCAGGCAGAGGCAGGATGATCTCTTTGTACTTGAGACCAGCCTGATCCATAGAGTGAGTTCCAGACCAGCCAAGGTTACATGGTAAGAGTCTATCTCAAAAACAAACAAATAAACAAACAAAATCAACAAGTAAAAACTACAAAAACCTAATGGGAGGGCTCAAATTAATATATTACAAACCTTTCTGTGTTCTTGGTTTTTGGAGTGCATTACTCCTTGCTGTTCTCTGTATATTTGACTAAAGAGGAAACAAAAGCTTAGGAAAACATATATTCTTTTTTGTTTGTTTGCATTTTGCTTTTTTGAGCCAGGTCTATGTAGACCAGGCTGGCCTTGAACTCACAGAGATCTATCTGCCTGCCTCTGCCTTCTGAGTGCTGAGATCAAAGGTGTGTACCACCTTGCCCTGCTATTCTTAATTATAGGTAAAGCTTTATTATTACCTACCAGTATATTTGCATTCTCTCAAGGGTTTAGGTCAGCACATTAGTATTCCCAGTTTTCCTTTGAATATTAATGTTATTATACCTAGAGGGAGGAACAAAAGGCTATGGAAGAAACATTCCAAGTGTTGTGTGCCTTAAATACTGTGTGTGTGTGTGTGTGTGTGTGTGTGTGTGTGTGTGTGTGTGTGTGTGTGTGTGGAGAGAGAGAGAGAGAGAGAGAGAGAGAGAGAGAACATGCACCTGTTAAAATGACCAATCTTCTCCATACACCCAGAAATCTGAAAATTTGAATTGTGATTTACTGTGGGAATCTACGCTTTTAAAATACTTGGTAATATATTATTGGGGGAATGAGTCAGATCTTAGAATTTTCAAGGCGTATTTTTATCATGTTTTGCAAAATGTCCCTCAGCTTACAGATGTCTGCTCTCATAAGTACGTAAGTGAGTTTCAGTTGTTATTTGTGTGGCAACAGATGCTCTCTACCTCACAGATGGCTCGTGCTGTGTGGGCAGGGCTTGGGGCACACATGGCTTTCCTCAGTGCATCTCATGTATAAGAACCAAGCATCTGTACGTCTGAGCTACGGGTGTTTTAGGAAACACATTTATTCTTTGAGGCCAATATTCTCCTTTCGCTAGTGTCTTTTAAACAGGAACTATGTGTTCTGTGTGTCTCTCATGACATCTTTCTCACCTATATTTCCCCCTTCTTAATTACTTCTTCCGGTAGGATATTGACTGGTATCCGGTGACTTGAGAGCGTCAATGTGGCACCCAGAAGCCATATTTATTTATTCTTTTTTTTTTTTTTTGAGGCAGTGTCTCTGTAGCTTTGGAGGCTGTCCTGGAACTAGCTAGTTCTTGTAGACCAGACTGGTCTCAAATTCACAGAGATCTTCCTGCCTCTGCCTCCCGAGTGCTGGGGTTAAAGGTGTGCGCCACCACCGCCCAGCCAGAAACCATTTTTTGCATCATAAAATGATGCCCAAGTGTGTGGTGAGACCTCCAGTGGGAATATGATGGGATACTTTGATTTCTGTGGAGATTATTTTTGTCCCTCAAATTTAGATTCTCTTACATCACTGTTTCTACTCATTGAAATTGAGTTCATTGATTTTTCTTTTTAATGCAAGTTAAATCTTAGCCTGGGCAAACACTTTGAGTTAAACCGTGTCTCTGTCCTGAGTAAGCCTTTTAAATTGGCAAGTTAACTATGACTCCTATGGTAAGGAAACCAGGAAGCTGGTGATAGGCAGGACGTACACATGTTGGAGCTTGCTTTGAGGGAGACCGAGGAAGAGGCACCATCACCATCCCCTACTCCCCGTTAGGGTTGGTTTTATGGGCGTTAGGATTTGACACTAGTGTCAGCTTCCTCTCCTGGACTTTGGATTATCATCATATTCACCATTTACTTAGAAACACCGCTCTTGTTAGGTTACCTGCCAGAGGGCAGCGTTTGTTTCCTTTCTTCCAGGGAATGGTACATTTTGTAAAAATTGATTAAATGCAGGCTTTTAGACCCTTGATAGGCTGCTTGCCCTATGATTGCACCTTTAGAAAGGGTGGCCTCAAAGCTTCTATTTGAACCTTAGAAATAGTTGACTTGTAATATTGACTGAAAATGTCCAAAATGCTCTAGATATAGAATTATGCATATTCTAACATGAAGAGTTTGTAAAGTGAAACAGCTATAAAGGAAAATACCAGAAAACAGCTCTACCAGAGTGACACAAAGCAACGTCAGCATGCTGGGATAACAGCCCACTTCTGTCTTTCTCTCACCCCCTACACTGCCTGTAATGGGGCTGATTCCGGTCATAATGGGAACGCTTTTCTTCACATGCTCTCAATTTGAAGACTTGGTCCCTGCAAATTCACAATAGCTTATATTTCATAAACTTGCAGCCCTCACGTCTCTCAGTGGAAATGGCCTCAATAATCTTTGAAGGTCTGTTGAAATTGATTGCTCTTTAGTGATCTTCATTTGCAGGGTAGTTAAATCTATATGCATTTTAGAGTATTGAAAAGATCGTAATTAGACTGGGTTTCTGTATAGACACAGCTGCCTACTTTGAACTTACAATTATTGCCCTTCCTCGTCTGTGTTGTATTTGCACCACAATCAAGTGTGTACTAAATGGCTCCCTTGTATTTTAGGCAGCAGTTTAAATGCCATTTACAGATACTATAACGAGATGGGACGGAAGCCCACCATGAAGTGGAGCACAATTGACAGGTGGCCCACGCATCCCCTCCTCATCCAGGTGGGTATGGCCGCCAGCAGCCTCCGACCTCACAGAGTCTAGTGCGAGTCAGCTCTGCTCGGATTGAGACCGTTTCTGAGCCTCTGGTCTCTCGCTTGCATTTCATGCTGGGAATTAAAGCCGCGCTATTAGATTTTTTACTTATCATGAAAAGTGATAATAAACTTAAGGCTAAGATGGTACACGCTCCTTTCTGCAGATTATACATTGCTACCATAGTTAGATTTTGAGTTTTGTATTTTTCAGTGACCAGAAGAACATTAAATATTATATCGATACATAGTATTTCCATTAACTTACATACCTAGATTGGATGACCAACAAATAGGTTAAATCCTCCACTTTATAAATCCCTTAAAACAGCAAAGGATTAAAAAGTAAAGATTGGCTGGGAGGTGGTGGCTCACGCCTTTAATCCCAGACCTAGGGAGGCAGAGGCAAGTGGATCTCAGAGTTCGAGGCCAGTCTGGTCTACAAAGTGAATTCCAGGGCAGCCAAGATTACACAGAGAAACCCTGTCTTGAAAAACAAACAAACAAACAAACAAACAGACAGACAAAGAAAATTCAGATGCATGAAAGTAAACAACATTTCAATGGGGAAGTTTCATAGATCAAAAGAAAATTCTCATTTCTCTTGTACACTTATCTTTGTAATATTCTACCAATGAATATTTTATTTTAGAAGAATCAGTTCAAATTGCAGTTCTAAAACCAATAGCTTTAAATAGGTGTTGTTTTATTCTTAAAAAAACAAAAAACAAAAAAAAAAATGAGCGTGAAGTTGGTTTAAAAAAAAGTCCTGAGTCATTCAGATAGGTTTTTTTAGTCTGCAGAAGTTTGAGTTATTTTAGTTCTAGAAATATGAAGTAGTTTGGATTGTTGTTCGATTTATTTTATATTCTTTGATCACACTGATCTCTGGCAAAATACCTGAAAAGAGTGGCAACATTTAAAACCTGTGACCACTAGATGGTGCTAGAGGGCATTAAAAATCAGACTGGCTTTCCCCAGAGCAGTGTCCTGTGGGTAGGGAAAGGGTTAATATATGTGTTCCAGTAAAAACTGGAAAGGGGTCCCCTAGGGATGGGTGTCGCTGTGGGCTGTGTGTGTGTGTCCAGCGGTCTTCGTTCTCCTGCGTCCAGCCAGGGGTAGCTGGAGTGCCTAAGGCCCCAACTGCTGCTCTGGCTGGGAAGGAGGGGTATTTTCAGGTCTGCACTGACATGTGGCTCAGGAAGAGAGGCCTGCACAGCATCTGCCTGCCCTGATCGAGGGAGTAATTAGATTTGCATTAAAATTCAGCCCTTTGAAAAGGGGGAAGCAGAAAGATGGAAAGGTCTCTTAACCGAGGAAGTCTCTGTTCATAAAATGAAAGGGAATTTTAGAGGCATTTATCTGCCCTCCTGGATGGTGTGATTGAAGGCTCTGAGAGGCCTTGCTGCTTTCATTTTGCACAGGGGCCGTGCACGGAAAATCCTGCAGATGGGTTTAGGTGACTTAAGTAGCACTTGTATTTGCCCATGCCGCTTGAGTTCTGAAGATGGCTTAGTGACTCTTGCAAGCCCTAAGGAACTGTGTTCTTACTTGCAATTTTACAACCCGAGGAAAGGAAAAAAAGGGGGGCAACCCCCTAAAAATCTTGCCTAAATGCAACTGAAAATGTGGCCTTAAATCCACATATATTGCATGCTATCAGTAGTAACTACTCAAGACAGTCATATTATTACCACTTCTCTAATACTGCTGTTTATCCAGCTGTTGGAGTATTTGTGGTGAATGTGTGTTCTGGACTTCTACATAAACTTTCCAGTTGCTTCCTTGTGTAGGCTGTGCTTTAAAAAAAGATCCTTCTAGTGCTGGAGAGATGGCTCGGTGGTTAAGGGCACCAGCTGCTCTTCCAGAGGTCCTGAGTTCAATTCCCAGCAACCACATGGTGGCTCACAGCCATCTATAGTGGGATCCTGATTTGGTGTGCAGGTGTACATGCAGATAAAAATGACCCTTCTGAGAGACCTTGCTTCCTAAGCTTACAATATGGAGGGAAGGGAGGGAAGGGGGAGAGGCAAACAGAATTCTAGATACCGTCTCTACGTACCTTTTTGTTCAATAGGGCATTTGCTTACCAAAATATGTGAGCTCTGGAATGATAAATATCTTAGTATTCTTAGGGACTAGTTTGGAACTTATAGTATTGACTTAACACTGATGAAGTTGATATGATTCTGTTAAGTTGTTCTTTAAATTTTGTTTGGACATGCAAAATTGTTACAAGACTAATAGTTAAAAGGGTAACGTGACTGGAGAGAAGGCTCATTGGTAAGAGCACATATCACTTCCAGTTCAGTTCCCTCTCTCTCTCTCTCTCCCACTACTCTCAGGGCGCTCCCAACTGCTGCAGCTCCAGCTCCAGGGGCCCTGACACTCTCTTCTGGATCCCGCGGGCACCTTGGCTCACGTGTACACTGCCACCCCCCATACACAAGTATACGTAATTAAAAATCAAAAAGGGCTGGCTCCATGGTTGAGAGCACCAGCTGCTTTTGCAGAGGACCCACAGTTTGAGTTCCAGCACCCACATGGCAGCTCACAGCCATTACTAACTCCAGTCCCAGGGGCTTTGACGGCCTCCTCTGGCTTCTGCGTACACCAAGTATGCAGACGTACATGCAGATGAAACACCCACACACAGAAAATAAATAGAGTCTTAAAAATGGTGGAGTGAACTGCCATCATTCTTTACCTGTATTCATGTGTTAACATGCGTTTCACTTGCCCTATCATTTATCCATTCTCTGTATGTGTATATATGTATATGTCTGCGTATTTTTTCTGAACTGCCTGACAGCAGATAATGAGCACACACTTTGAAACCAGGGCTGTTCTCTTAAGATAACTACAATACAAAATTCCACAGCAGTTTATTTTAACACTGATGATCAACTCCTGTCTAATTAATTTCCAGGCACATTCCAGGGTTATCAGTCGACCAATTTTCCTTCTAAGCCAAATGGCCAGGAATGATTCAAGTGTAAGATGAAAGAAAATCTCTTCAGATCTGGTGTTTCAGCACCTAGCCATGAGAATCAGCAAGTGCCAACTAGAAGCGAGAGGGAGCAGGTCTGGTGGGCAGAGGTCTGGAGGCATAAGGACCCGGATTCTAGTCCACATTCACACATATGGCTAGCCAATGCTCACATTGCCACATCTTTCCCCCTCTGCGTGTTTAATGGGGGTTGTACAGTCTGTCATCTGTCATCATGAGGCTTGTGAGGAGGATTGCTTTGGTGCAGATCCTGGCCTTGTAAGAGAGATGTCATAAAAATAGATGGGTATTTTCTTATTTCTCTCCTATTTCTGGCTAATGTATTTTAATGTGCTATATGCTGAGAGCCAAAGTGGGGAAGATTTAGAAAGACCCCGTAAGCTGTTTTCCTGCTAACAGAGCAAATGTGAGGTCTTAAAACAACTTCTCCTTCCCATCTGTGTTTCCTTTCCATCTGGAAGTGTGCCCTGCCCTTCCCGAGGGGAAGCAGATCCTCCTCGGCGTTCATTTGCAGAGAGCCATTAGTGAGCTTTAGAAGTTTCCCATCAAATTCCCTAGGCCCTGAAACCATTGCTGTCCATTCTGAAGCTGAACCACATCAGAGAGACCGTGCCGTTTGCATTTTTTAAAAACAGAGACGGAGTTCCAGATTTGGAAGATTACTCTGAGATTTTTTTGGTACAGCTCTCATTTCTGAGGTCCTTTCTCCCCTTCTTCGCTCTCTTCTCAATACCTTCTTTCTCCCCCATTCTTGGGGTTCCCACAGTGCTTTGCAGACCACATTCTGAAAGAACTGGACCATTTTCCGCGGGAGAAGAGAAGCGAGGTGGTCATTCTGTTTTCTGCCCACTCCCTGCCAATGTCCGTAAGTAAGAATGTTTTGTTAGGTGGCCTACTGGTAAAGGATTGGGTTCTTTTACTTTCGAAATGTATAAAACAGGTCCTGGCTCTGTGCTGTCCCTAGCACAGCGCAAGAATGACTTCTAAAATCCCAGTCCTCACTTGCTTGTAGACTTGCTTTCTGAAACCTCCCCCAATTAATTCAGTGCCCAGCATTACAAATAGACCTCTTGTTAATGGCTTTCTTTAAAATGGTAACTGGAAGATTCATCCAGATATAAGAATTTCCAACAAGTGTGCCAGCTAAAAGAAGAATGCTTTTGCCTGCTGTTTGGAAGGAGCGTACCGTGCAGTTTCCGCATACTGAACTCTGCAGCCAATTCCACTCACACTAAGCCTGATTCTGTCTTCAAGACTTCGCAGAGGCCTGTGCATTCTAGGAAGTCAATATGGTTTCAAATTTGCTAAAACTAGGGACCATTATGTGACTAGAGAACATATAGCATACAGCTTGTAATCCTTAGTTAATCATATACTGGGTTGTTCATTGAAATGTCACCTCCTGTGCTATGGTTGTTATATTTCAGGATAGGTGACAATGCCGTGCTAGAGTGCTATATGGTATTTGAAAGATCTTGACCTCGGTACCCAGTTTCATCTGCTTAGAACTGGAATCCTGTCCCAAAAGCACTGTTTCCCAAGATTACATTTCCTTACATGGGATCAGTCGGAACCACATGATTAATGGAACCAGCCAGCCTCAGGTGGAGGGTGCCATGTTGCTCCTTAATGGTCATCAGAGTCAAGCTCTGTGCTGCTCACCTGCAAGATGCAGCCACTACATTAGTAATAGATGGCTTTAGAGACAAATGTCTCCTTTTGGAACCTGTCTGTTTCATTTTGATGGGATCACATCTCCTTTCTAGTGTCATGCACATCCTTTCGAGGATCCATTCTAGGTGTGATGAGACCCGAGGCACCAGAGTGAAGCTCCAGAGAGGGCAGGTGAATCTTTACACTGGAACCTCACAGGGGCTGCCTAAGAGTGCATCCTGCCTGTAGCAGTTATTGTTATACGGTGCCAAAGGCAACTTTGTATTTCTTTCATCACATCTACATTTATGTTTCTCATGATTATTTGGCCACTAGTAATGTCATAATATATTTTCTTAGTATTTCATCTCATCGATACAATATTTATTGGGCACCTTTTAGACACATCAGATGTGGGGAAGAAGTAAACAGACAACACCTTTGTCCCTGTGCATTAACAGGAAAAAATTAACATAATGTGAAGGGAAATAGCATGGTGGGTCAGGAGGTAATTAACACCATAAAGCAAGGTGATGGAGTTAGGGAGTCAGTGTGCCACTGAAGATAAAAGCAGTTAAAATAAAATATATGCTGAATATCTTCAAAGGTTTTTAATAGGCTTTCCTGTTGGGAGCACGAGCCTCACTGTTCACAAATCATTTGTCTGCTGTCAGTTTCTGGAGGAGGTTGGAGAGAGATTGAGTTGAAGGCACGGATCATATAGGGAAGAGTGGAATTTGAACCAGGAACTGCTTCCTTCTACCTTTCCCCTAATGTTTACCATCAGCTCAGCCATTCTGCACTCTGTCCGTCCTGGAGGAAAAGAGAACCATCTTCATGGGTAGACCTTGTCCATCTTCCACAAACAGGACCTTCTTGGGGATCTTGTAGCTGACTGAATACAGTGTTCTTTGGCCAATGAATGATTGGAATCAAGGAACTTTCCTAACAGTGCTCAGATACAATTGCCATTAGTTCAGGGGACAGCAAGGGAGGGGTGTGGCTCATGATCCTCTTCTTACCACATAGTCAGTGATCTTGGCTCCCTTCAGTGTTGGTGACTGCCTATCACTTTGTCTCTCCTGCAGGTTGTCAACAGAGGAGATCCCTATCCCCAGGAAGTAGGTGCCACTGTCCACAAAGTCATGGAAGAACTAGGTTATCCCAACCCCTACCGACTGGTTTGGCAGTCCAAGGTAGGTACCTCTCATATATTTTTAGGCCATCGTCTCTTGAAAATCTGCTTTATCACTTGCTTACAAAGGGTAATTTGAGTTTGTCCATGCCAGCAAGCTATTCTGTAAGTCAAATGCTCACTGTGGGCCAAAAGAACTCTGCAAAAAGCAAGAAGATAGAAGGGGAAATTGAATGACTGGTGGAGTTTCGTCAGTTAATATCTGACTTTAGCTTTAATGGAAGAAATTATTTATTTGTATCATTGGGCCAGCCTCTAGAAGGATTCAAGCTTCAATGTGAAAATACTCAAACCCATTCAAGGAGGTGTAAGAGGGGCTCTCACCTGGATGGGCAAATGTGTGTGCTCCTTGTGTGTTGGGGGTGGGGGCGTGGCAATAATATGTTAATGACCTGTTAGGAGAAATGTTCCATCTCTTCATTGGTCCTCTTTCTCATAGGTTGGCCCAGTACCCTGGCTGGGTCCTCAAACAGATGAGGCCATCAAAGGGCTTTGTGAGAGAGGGAGGAAGAATATTCTCTTGGTTCCAATAGCATTTACCAGTGATCACATCGAGACCCTGTATGAACTGGATATTGAATACTCCCAAGTGTTAGCCAAGAAGGTAAGTATATCCATATGGTTTCTTAGTCCCATCATGATTGGTTTTAACGGGAATTTTTTTCTACAACTATCAAACTGTATTATTGAAAAAAATGATTGTTTATGGGACCAAGTGCAGTGGAACACTCCTTTAATCCTAGCACTGGAAGACAGAGGCAAGCAGATCTTTGTGAGTTCAAGGCCAGTCTTCTACTTAGTAAGTTCCAGGCCAGCAAGGGCTACATAAAAAGACCCTGTCTCAAAAAAACAAATGAGGAAAGAAATTTTTATATATACAGACAGATAGATAGACAGGGAGGGAGGGAGAGAGAGAGAGAGAGAGAGAGAGAGAGACAGACAGACAGACAGACAGACAGACAGACAGAGAGAGAGAGAGAGAGAGAGAGGGAGAGAGCAAGCTTTTGGTGTGTTTGTATGTACTGGGTCCTTATCATTTTGAATAATACTTCATAATTCTACATCAACAGTAGAAGAGGAAGTTTATACCTTTATTAAACCACGTTGCCCAGTATTATGGAGACTAATAACTTTGTTTAGTGTAAGTTACTGTATTGTGTGAAGGTGAAATCTTTAGTGAAAAGGAATTGTACATCTCACCAAATATGAGGGGAATTGTTTATTAGTCTATAATTCATGCTCTGTACTTGCTACAGCAGTAGTTCTCGGGCTATTATATTGTTTCTGGTTGGGTTTGCTGGCATATGAGTCTTTGACATTTCAGAGAGTTACACAGAACAAACACAGAAGCAGTGTGTGTTGTGATTCCGCTGACCTCTTCTATGCACTCACTTAATTAGCTGTTTGCTAACAAGTTGTGATCAATCTGACTATTGAAATAACAAATACCACTCTTGGCATAAGATGGATGTGGTGTGCCACTCAGAGTGGGGAAAAACTGTTGCTTACCTACCTTGTAGCTTCTGAGGGCTAGCCTGAAACCTTCATGGCTTATTGCTGTGTTTTGGTGGGCAGTTGGAAGCAGTGGGAACTCAGGAGCCCCTTTCTCCCTCTAATCTGGGATGAGAACTCGCCTTCCCATGTGTGACTGATGCAAATCTGGCTCCAGAGAACACTATACCCTTTCTGGGAGTGGTGTCAGTGAGAGGCAGGGTGGAGGGTAGAGAGGGCAGAACTGGAACCAGCTGCCAACTCCTGTTATTTGTGTCCATGCCAGTCATCAGTCAAACACTGATGAATGAAGGAGAGCCTGTATTTCCTTATCACTAGACGTTTATGAGCTAGTTGTAATTTGCAAAGATGAGGCTTCATTGTTGCCCATGGGTTTCATTTGTTAATGCCCCTGTATCCCCACCATGACTTTACTACTTTTAAGCACTCTAGAAAGACCAGTAAAAAAAGGCCTTAATTAGTAGAGGGTGTTTGAACATGTTTTTTTTTTTCTATTCATTTTGTTATAAGCAGAGACTGTTAACAGTAATCAAGAGGGTTATTAGTGATTGACAAACTAATTCCTATAGGGAATAAAGGAAACCATGTAGTTATCATTATTATGATATGAAAATATAGTATGCATAAAACAACTAACTTTAAAAGTTTAATTTTTCCACAATAGAAATTATGTTTTTGCCTTTTGCTGATAAAAATAATAAAGTTCTCAGAGGTGCCGTGAAAGTGCTGTGTTAGTGGGGCTCACTCATCCTCTGACCCTAAAATAGGCTTCTCCGCATTTAATGATGTATTTTATCCATATTTTTATCCCCACTTTCTTTTCTTAAAACATATTTTGGATATAAGTGAGTAAATATAATTAAATGCCTATAGCCATTTAAAGCAAATCCTTTATTAATAGTCATTCGAGTTTCTAAAAAATTTTTACTATCATATGCTCTATGCTATAAATGTTTCCACTTTTCCAATAATGTTCTGGGGGCAGATTCATTGCTGCTGCATCTTCCTAGCTCCCCCCCCCCCCCCCACTGATGACTAACACTGCTTATTTGGCTACCATGGATGATTTGTGATTCATTTTGGAGCCTCCTCCGTGTTGAGGTCTAGGTGTTCGCTGAATACCAGTGTGCTTCTCCTGTGGGCTCCTCCTTTAAATGCCAATGCAGAAAATGAAGCAGCTGACTATATCTCAGCATAGGTGGGAAAGAGGAGAGCCTAGCTATGGAGTAAATCATACATAGTTCTTCATTATCTAAGAATAATTAGCTGTATCTGTTATTGGGTTTTTTGTTGTTGTTGTTGTTATTGTTTGTTTTGTTTTTTTAAGCTGGGGAAAGAATGGTACTAAACAATACTCAGATTTTTTTTCTTAGATTATTCTCTATAAGAATTTATTTTAGAACCCAATTCTATTATTCAGTTTAGACTCAACATGAAGTAGAACTCGTAAATTAATTTCCTTCCTTCACTTTGGCACTTACTTGGGACCAAAGCAAGTAGGAAATTTTACTTGATTACAGCAACACTTACCTAGATAGATTCTGTAAGGTTTGCCTTAGAGAAGTAGACTAAGGGCAAGAGTGGTGTGTGGACCTGAGTCACTCTTGAGAATCCGTGCAGCGTAACTGCGCCTGTGCAAAGGTGACAGGGTGGAGGTGACAGAGACAGGAGCCATTTCTGGTCATCTGGTCAGCCTATCTCCCTCATGACCGACATCCACGAGCAGTCTGGACCATTCAAGGTCAGGTGGAGTTGTGTGAGTGTATTTCTGTGTGTTTATCTTTTGTAGCACTCCGTGACTTTTTAAAAAAAAAGGAAGAAAATGAAAGGAGAATAAAATGTGTCTTTTTCTTCCCATTCTCATTTGATTCAGTGTGGAGCTGAAAACATCAGAAGAGCGGAGTCTCTTAATGGAAATCCATTGTTCTCTAAGGTACCACCGTGTTACAACCGTTTTAGTAGAACATAGCGCAGAGCGGTCCCTCTGAGAAGCTCTTGCAGAATATTGGTTTTCTCACATATTAGTACATTTGGAGTTCCAATTAATTACAAAACTAGGAGTGAATTCCTTCTCTGCTCCTCCTTTTTCCTTTAGGTAGCCCAGTCTCCTAATGTTGCCCACCTACAGCTGCCTTGTTTTAAATCTGCCTTTCAGTAAAAGGGTGGGGTAAGAGGACCCGTTTCCTAAAGTCTCCATTTTAACTCTGCCTGAGCTGACGACTCCCGGAAGGACTCTGTTTTACAATTCTGGTCAACTCAGTTGAACAGAAACCTCAACCAGAGCGGTCTTCCCTGGGATGAGTGGAGGGTGTGGCCTGCACAGGGGCAGCAGACCTCTCGTCTCAGCTGGCCCTGTACTGTGTCTTGCAGGCCTTGGCTGATCTGGTATACTCACACATCCAGTCAAACAAGCTGTGCTCTACGCAGTTGACTCTGAGCTGCCCGCTCTGTGTAAATCCTGTCTGCAGGGAGACTAAATCCTTCTTCACCAGCCAGCAGCTGTGACCCTGCCTGAGGACCCGTGGGATTCACAGATGCGCAGCCTCCAGACACCTCCAATGGGAATGGAAGCCACATAGCCTGGACACAGCCTGTGGACAAAGATAGTGATTTCTTTCTTGCCTTTATTTTATGTTACTTTATTTTTTGTTTCCTGTGTAGTCCACGCTGGCCTCCAAATGGGCCTCCTGTTCGAATTTCCTGAATGCTAATTAGCATCACAGACACACAAAATTGTGTTTCTCGGGGAATAGACTCTGAAATTCTTACTGCGGTTTCTATTTTCATACACACATACAGTGAATACTCACAACCATTTCTGGGATCAATTTTCTCATGTGGAATGTCTACTGTGAAATTCCAGGAGTGAGTTTTAAGTTTTCATCTTATGAGACACACACAGATTCTGCACTTACTGCCCCAAACAGCCTCCTAAAATAGTATTTCGAGTCCCCACTATGTGCTACTAGTGGTGAATGAGATGTCTACAACCTCATGGATGCAGGTTAAGTGAATATAGTTAATTTATGAAATATAATTTGTAAAAGAATTGGGCTGAGGGCATAGCTTAGTGATTGTGTGCTGGCCTAGCATTCATGAGGCTCCTAGTTTGATCCCCTGAAATACATGTCGATATTATGTTACCTATTCTTTCCCTAAGTCCATGGGTACCAGGATACTGGTGAGTTGGCCTCTATTGCCAGTGAAGTCATCAGTCATCGGTCATTGTGGTGTCCGTGAAAGAGTCTCACTCTCCTCCCCTGAAACTGAAATGAGTGCTCATTTCAAAAGTGCTCTGAGATTTCCCCAGGCACACAGCCCAATAAATATATGGAAATTCAGTCCTTGCTGTATATGCCTCAGTTTGAGTCCATGGTGCCTCAGGGAAGGAAGGTGGGGCTCTGCTTGCTTCCTGTCTCCAAGGACAGTGACACCAGGAAATGCTACTGATGGATTTGGTCTCCCCAGAACCAAGGAGCCTCCTAACATCGTCCTGCTCTTAGTTGAATGCCTCTGTTCTCTGTTCACTTGTTTGAAAATTACTTTATAAAGTTGACTGTCTGATAACCTTGAATTTTCTTCATTAATAAGTTTTTGTTATGAAATTATGTAGTCATAGAATAGGCCATTTGTAAAACACAAAGAGAAATAACCACTCTAATATAATAGTTATCATTTTATTCCAGCCCTTTCCTGTGGATAGCACACACACACACACACACACACACACACAGTTTGTATTGATTCTTTGAGAATTTCAGCATAGCTCATCATAGTCACTTCCTTTACCTCCTAAGGAAAGAGATCCACCTGAATGTGTAATGAAAAGTTGTTCTAAAAATGTAAGAATTCAGAACCTGATACTCTGAATTCAGACTTAAATGGATTTTAAAGTCTTTGGGATCCTCAAAGGATTTGTAATAATCACTTTTCCTGAAACTTTGTTCTTCAAAAAGAATACTTCTTTGAGCTTTTTTTTAAAAATAGAAAAACAGTTCATAAAGTGGAAGTAATTAGGATGATGCATAGATATTCTATACTGAGGATTTACTATTAATAAACATTATGGTTTTAGTCTGTTTGATTTGTGCTGTCTCCATAATCTGACCCAAAATGACTAAACATGGAGAGTTTACTTTGTAATCTAGCAAGGAAGCATACTTTCTGTTCCCTCTGAGACTTTTCTTATGCTGATAATGGCTTCATATTTGAGTAACGCCTCCTTTTTGTTACTAATTTGACTTTATCTTCATTAGTATACAGTTTCTAGAGAAAGATCAAAGGTCTGGGTACTTTGGAATGTTCCTGTGTCCATTTCATCACCTTTTGGGGATTAGGTTTAGAGTCCCACAGTGAATGGACATCTCAGGGTTAGTGGCCTCTGTTGGCAGGCACTTATGCTCACAGCCATTATCCCCGCTTCAGGGAACTTGCTTGACATCAGTCTTGGCTCTTCAGCAGTTTTTCAGATGAAAACACAGCGTTGGCGTGGAGGTATTGCCGGAAGTGCCAGTTCAGAAGTCACTGCTAGAGTATCCGAAGCCCCACCCCTCCATTTGCGAAGGCGACTTTGAATGAGTTGTCTGGAACTGTATCACTGGCACTGAACTGGGGGCAGATTGCCCTTTGGGAATCACTGCCGGTGGCACCCTCAACCATAGATAAGCGAGGCTCACATAGAAGGGTCGCATTTGGCAGGATGGAAATCTTTTTAGAACTGATGAATGCTTGAGAGTTATCCTGTTTGTCAGCTTTGAAGGGCAAATGTTTGCCCTGGTAATTGGTAATGAACTGCCAGTGAGTCTTGAGCTGCTGTGTGTACAGACCTGGCTCTTAACTGATCCGGAAGATTGGTGGGTACTGAGAAGGTCCAGGCCACTGTTGTCATTGCTAGAAGTCAGGAGGAGGATGCTCTTCCACAGACCTGTGTGAAGAAGTCTGCCTCGGAAGTGAACTCACTGTTAACTTCAGCCTCACATCAGGACTGAGTTAGCGTTGATGGATGGTAGAAAACCATGCTTTAATTCTGATGCTTCCTCAAAGTGTGTGTGCTTACTCATATAACCCCACGAGCAGGTTTAGTGTTTCTTTGAACTCTTACTATTTTCATTATGCCTGAAGTTAGTTAGCAACAATCACTTATGAAGAAAAAGTGGGGTTTCCCATCGAAAGATGCCCAAACTAAGCCTGTCAACAACTGTAAGGTAATATTGGGGCCTTTATGTTTTCAGCTGATCTTGAAAATAGATTCCCCTTTCTTCCTCTTGATGTGACAGAATAGATCATCTAAAATAAAGTCGATGCATTTAGCTTCTTCCTCTAATCTGTTCTCATACTTTGGTATATAATTCAAGAAGCCATAGTTTAAGGCACATGTTTGCTTGGTGTGAGTGGATTTATTTAAACTAGGTTGTCACACCATGAGGCAAAGGGACATACCATGCGAAATGCCCAGTAGGGCCATCAGAAAAACCCCCAACCTGCTGGGGTGAAGATGACCATGTGACACCCCGCTCTCCTGTCCCTAGGCTGTACTGTTTGCTCCTCAATCCTAGGGAGTGAGCTTGTGTTACTTCGTCTGCAGGGCCAAATATGAAGTTGGCAGCCATTTAAAAAAAATGAGCAAAGGTATGTATATTGTCATGGATGTGACACCTGCCTTGGCTTCCACTCAGCAATGTACCCTGACCTGGAATTGAAAGCCAAATAAAGCCTGTCTCGCCAAAGTTGTCTTGTGTCCAGATATTTTGTCACAGCAACAGAAACAAAATCGAGACAAGTGTGCATCTGTGTGCCCAGGCACAGACATCACTGGCCTCATTGTCAGATCCCTGTCCAAATTCTGAAGACAGGGCCGAAAGGCACATCCCAGTCTGGGGGGAAAGAGAAACTCACCAACAAGATAGAGTTGACATGAAAATGGTGACTTTGCTCACGGTCCTTGTGCTTTTCAGTTGTGCCAGCAAGGAGGGGGAGACATTTGTCAGAGTAAGGCACGCACAAATATTGCTTTCACTTGTGTAAGGTTAACATCCTAGAAAAGCTTCGTGCCTATTATTCACAGGCCTCTCCTTCCAATTGCCTCGTCATTCAGAGTTCCTGGGAGCCTGCCTTCCCTTTGTAACTCCTCCTAGTCTAGGAGTTTTTTAGTGATATCCAAATTACATTTATAGAGGCAAGAATCACAGGATTTCTGAGTACATATGTCAAGTGGGTTAAAACAGAAGTTGATGTGGCTCAAGAAGCAAATCACTGCCAATGAAACATGTAATGGTGTTCTCAGTTGTGTTTAGGTTTCTTGTGTCTACTTGGTAGCATGCCTGCTATTGACCCAGACCGTAGCACCTGGAAAGTTCCTCCAGCTGCACGCCTGTGTGCTTCTTTTCAAAATGCATTTCTTTGGGAAATTAGAAACCGGGGGAAGTTCACAGCACTGGGCTGAGAGCTGGACACCCTTGAGAAGCAACTTGCTTGCATCCCTAAGGGCTCCGGGAGGCATTTGCCTCTTGAGAGCACAGTTGTAACACTTAGGGTCCCAGGAGAGGAGGCAATGTGTTTTCTTTTTTCTTTGATGTGGAAGCCTTTCTACATACAAAATGGTGAAGAAAATGATTGTACACTGGAATAATCAGTTTTGTACAATTTTCTTTGGTAATACTGCATGGTTGTTTTTAGCTGAGTTATTAGTATATTAGTATAACAAACTAATATGTAATAGGCCGCTTTGAAAGAATGTTGGAACTATTTTTAAGAACTTTTTTTTGTGGTTTTAATTGGGGGCGGTGCTGTGAGTGCAGGTTCCCACAGAGGCCAAAGGTGTTTGATTCCTTGGGCTACAGTGTAAGCAGCCTGACATGGGTTATTGGAATTAAAGTTGGGTCTCCTGGAAGAAGAGTATATACTTCTAGCCACTGAGCCATTTCTCCAGTCCTGGATGCTGGAACTAAAAACCCTTGTGGTGGACCGCGGCAATGGCTCATTTGATCAGCACTCGCTGCTCTAGCATGAGAACCTAGCTTCAGATTGCCAACTCCCTTAGCAGAGACAAGTATGGCTGTGCACGCTGATATGGCTGCGCTGGGCACAGGACGGAAACAGGTGAAACCTAAATCCAGCTGAATCATTAAACAAGACACTGTTTCAAAGAGTTAAGGTGGAGGATTGAGAATGGTAGCCCATTGTCAGCCTCAGGGACACATGGATGAGTACATTGACACAACATGTATCACACACACACAGACACACAGACGAGAGACAGGAGGGGGAGAGAGAGTTTTGGAATAAACTTGGTTTGACCTGCATTATCAGCCTGTGGGCATGAATTTAGGTCCCGTTTCTGTCTCTTTCAGATTATCATGCTGATGTTCTGTTTCCAGACACTCCCCTTTAGTGGGCTGCTTTTAGTACATAAGTTCAGATTGATCCCTCCAGTCTGTCTTGTGATCAGATGTTCACCTTCCCGTCACCTTAATAGGGCTGGGTTGTAGCTCAGCCGTAGACTGGAGCCTGGTGTGTACAAGGAAGGCCCTGGACTCTATGCCCGACCCTGAAGAAGATGAACACAAGGAGGAGGCTTTCATAGATTTTACCGTGAGAACTCATGGTATGTTGTATTTTTTTCATTTTCTTTATTTGAAAGCATATTGATGTAGGAACCAGGGTGGCTGCACACACCGGCTTACAGTCAATGCTGTGTTCTCACTTACAGCGCCATCCTATGACACTAACAGAAGAGGTGGCATTCAGATCCCATCACTTCTTACTCATTTTACCACCTCATTGTTTTGTTCTTTATCTAGACTTGGGAAAATAATGGAGAAAATGATAACATGGTTTAAAGTTACTCTCATAGCCACTTCAGTTGTTTAAAAAGTATTATCCAGATTATCCAACTGGCATTTTGACATATAAATCAGTTATCTTATTTGTGTCTTATGTATTAGTAAGAACAAAAAATACCAACTCTGGGCCTGGAGAGATGGCTTTGCGTGTAAGAACACTGGCTGCTCTTCCTGACAAACAGGGTTCTATTCCCAGCACCCATATGGTTACTCACGATTGTCTATAACTCTGGTCTCACAGGACCTGATGATGCCTGCTAGCCTCGTTGGGTACTAGGCATTCACATAATACACGGACATGCAAGCAAACACATACACATAAGATAATTTGTTTAAAAACACAGAAGATCAGCACTTATGTCAGCACTATAGCTGTTGATCAGGTTCAGGTCGATTGACTACAGATCCCAAATCATGATAAAAGTGAGCAATGATGGGCTGGCAAGATGGCTGGGTGTGACCCTAGAAGCACATAGAGGAAGAAGGAGAGAGCCAACTTCACAAAGTTGTCCTGTGGCCTCCACCCTGGCACACTCACCACCCCAGGTGCAGCAGCATGCACACCGACAATAAATCAATAGGACCTTTTTTTCTTTAATGAGCAAAAGAATGCTTCCAGACAAGTTACACTTACGGTAATGTAAACTCACATTCATGCATAGACTGTTGTGCTGTCTTTTTTTTTTTCCCCTCCAGATTGCTAGGTGTGGCTATTTCCCAGCATCCTCTATTGTGGTCTGTTGGGTGTTTTTCCAGGGTGCCGGAAACGAAACATACTCATGCTCTCTAGATTTCAGTTTCTAGAGGGACAGCTCTCCCGTCACTGCCTCTTTGGGATGAAAGTGCTCTGGTGACTGGTCCTGCTCTTTCTGAAATGATTCCCTTTGTTTCCAACGCAGGCCCATGGGCCTGTGAGGGAATCCTAGAAAGCAGATCTCAGGAGAAGTTTGAGCCACAGGGCTGTGCAGGAGAGCTTCCACACAGCAAGGTCTGCCTGAAAGGCAGTCTTTGTTATACTCGCATGCCACTTGGCCCTGGAAAACTGCCATGGGGGAACGCATGCAGCAGTTGGACCTTGTCCAAGGGAACATGAGTTGCTCTTCCTTAAGATGAAGCCAGGCTCTATCCTGCATGCCTCTTCCTCTGAAGAAGCAAACCTTGCGCTGCCTCCCTCAGGTAAGAGAAGTTGAAGGACCACTGAGACAGGGGCTGCCGAGTTCTCGATGGCTCATGAAGGCCATTCAGCTGTTCTCTGAGTCCAGAGGGACCCTGTCTCAAGGGCCTCTGGTTCCAGGGTTCCTGCTTGCCTGAAGCAAAGCTGTCCGTTCTTTCCCACAGCTAGTCTCTGCAGCCAAGTGTTTTGTTGTTGCTTTTTTTTTTCTTTTTGGTTTTTTCGAGACAGTGCTGTATTGTTTTGGAGGCTGTCCTGGAACTCACTCTGTAGACCAGGCTGGCCTCGAACTCACAGAGATCCGCCTGCCTCTGCCTCCCAAGTGCTGGGATTAAAGGCATGCACCACCAATGCCCGGCTTATTGTTGCTTTTCTTATCCGTGTCTTTCTCATATCTGCCACATGACGGAAGAGAGAGAATTGCATCACACATGCTGAGGTGTGGCTCAGGTGGTACAGGGTTTGCTTGGCATGAGTCCCTGGCTTCCATCGCCAGTGTGTGGAGGGCATCCGACAGCAGCCTGTTTCTGTCCCTCATAACTTGGCCAAATTAGAGAACTCTACAGCCTCCTCGCACTTCTTCTCGGCTTCCTGGCAGGAGCTGAAACCCCCACATTTCTGAGATGCTTTCTTTTGTTTCCTTCACTGAAATCCCTTGATCCTCCGGAGCTAGGACTATCTCCAGGGTTTTATGCCTGATCTCTTCCATATCCTGTAAAGGCCAAGTACCAAGCTTGAGCTATTATGATGTCCATCAGAAAAGGTTAGCCTGGCATCACCTGCCTGAAGGCCAAATGTCTCTTCAGGAGCCTGATCAGGCACTTTGTAGCAGCTGTGGAGCATGAGGTACAGTTTCTTTTTGAAATACTTCAATGGGTCCCTCTCCCCCAGGCTAAGGCTGCACAGCAGTGTTCACACCATCTGAACCAAACTGTCTCTCCATCGTGTTCAACTCCCAGCTGGGTCATGCTCAACTCCAGAAGATCTAGAAATGTTTTTCCAGGAGGGAAGGCTTCCAGGACTGAGCAGCTTCGGAGTGGAAACAAACAAGCCTCCAAGTTCTGCCTGTGAGCAGCCTCACCTAGGCACAAGACTGGAATAATTGTGACACAGATATGGGTACCTGCCCCTGGTACCCAGAACTCAGTTGTCTTTCTTTGACTGTGGCTCAGAGTCATCAAGTTTGGACACAGAATGGGTGTACTGTTCAGTCAAAGGCTCTGCAGAGGCACCAATTTTCTAAGTAAGAGGTTCATTTTTCTAACTCATGTTCATAGTCTGCTTTGTCCTCCTTACATCAGGAGTCTAGGTAGGTCTGTCTTCATTTCTGTGAGTAGACTTTCCTGTCTGAGACTTTGCAGTGGGGTCCTAGCAAGTGCTTAACAACTGTCTCACACTTCCTGGGAGAGGAAAATAAAAGAACCCGGATCTATAAATACCCACACTGCAGTTACTCTAGGTCACCAGACATAGAGTTGGGATGAGAGGCCATATTGGCCTCATGAGCCAGCACAAGCTGACTCTACCCTGCTGCTGACTCAGCCCCTCACCAGAGGCCCTTCTCTGTATGTGTTCTTCAATGTTCCACCATTTCATTTGCTCTCCTAAGCAAAGCAGAACCCCAAGAACATACAGATGGGAGTGGTGAGGAGCTAGAGAAGGAACAAGGTAAGATGCTTTCAGAAATGCTCAAGCTGATCCTTTCTTGTGACAAGAGAGCTCAGAGCAGCCTTCCTGTGGCTGGTAACCCAGACCGGCCCTCATCAGAGAGACCTGGGTGCAGGCTGTTACAGACCATTGGGGGAGGGGAATGCTACATTCTTTATACCATTCCATTTTTGTGTGTGTTTGAAATTCCTTAGAATTATAAAGTAACTGTTCTGCTCACCTCCTGAAAAGGTTTTTGTAAAAATCATCTGAGACAATGTATGTAAAAGCACAGTTCACTAGAATGGGCTTCGTGTATTCGGTGAGGCTGTTGTCAAGTTCACTGTACCTGTGAATATCTGAACACATTCCTGGTCATAATTTAAAAATACATGAATCTAATCTTATACATATTTTGTACATACTTCATACATGCTTTACATACTTTATACATACTGTACCCATGAATATTTGAACACATCCCTGGTCTTAACTTGAAAATATATGCGTCTGAGTTCATGCATATTTTATACATAATTTAAACTTGTAAAAATGCTCATATTGTTCTTGTTCTAATGAAGCCTATATTGCTCATTGAATAATACTTCCTAGAAATAATAATTCACTTGTCATTCTATATTATTTTATAATACACATTCCAATGGCTACAGCACTATCACATGAATATGACTTAGTTACTGAGACTGCCTGTTATTTTCATCTGCACCTATTACTAAGCAGTGGCTCGATAACATCCTTATGGACAAAAGTCTTTAGGTATATTCCTCAATGATTTCCGGAGGAAAAAAAAATCCCTGAAGGTGAGTTCTCCGGATCATAGGATGTACTTGCACAGTTTTCGGCAGAAGAATGAACTGTTTGCATGTCTGTGTATGTCTGTGCGTGTGCATCTTTCTGTACATGTGTGCATGTGTGCGCATGGCAATAGTCCAATTAAAAAAACCAAGCCCAATGACGTCTCTTATTAATTTGGCTAGTGGACTGCTGTTGTTTCCAGTGATGGCTATTCGAGAAGGTGAAATTCTTTGGTTTTGAGAACAATTAGGAAGAGCCTGGAATCAGGGTACTGTGAGTGCGTGAACATGCAGAGCTCCCAGCAACCTAGAGATCAATTCTTCTCTCGTGCCCTTTCTGTTCCTTATTGCCACTTACTTTGCTCGCTTGCGCTGGCTGGGTCATGGGCAGAAATAAAAGACTCTAATGCTGTCAGTCTTCATTCATCAGTAAATCGGGGAAGATTTTGAATGCTGGGAGAAATTGGAAATTCAGGTTGGGAAATTTGGGGAAATTGTGTGTTGATTTCTCTTACCCTTTACAGATCTGCAGGTCCCCAAGCATTGCCTGTGTGTGTCCCTAATGCCCTTCTGCCCCTGTGGGGCTCCGAACTGTCCATCACAGCTAGGCATGCCTTGGCTCAGGTAACCACTGTATGAACACAATTGTCCCCTTACAGAAGGTCAGCAGGGAACATGTTCCTTCCTGTTTCTACCCTCCTGAAGGTTTTCATAGCCATGCTAATCCACAGCGGGCCTGGGCCCAGGCCAAGATGGCCATCAATAATTTAAAGCAGTGGTGTTATAACATTTATGGAAGACGCACAAAGGACAATTCCCTGAAGTGACGAGCCCGCTGAGAAGGGCTATTGGCTAAAAGGAGATTTCCCACTTTGAAACAGTGTGAGATCAAGTGCCATGCTGAAGAGGCCCTTTATATGCATGGGGCTCAGAGCTTGGTGTAGCTTCTGACCTGGTTTCCAATCTCACCTACAACTGTTAATTTATTTGGTTATCTATTAACGGTCTCCTGGCAGCTTACTTTTATGTTTAAAATTAAGTGCTTGATTGATTATTTTCTAGAAGCGTGATGGGCTGTTGTTCTATACTTAAGCCAATCCATTAGTGGGCTCTCTCATTACTGATCTTTCTTTGCTTCCTAGGTTCATCGTCCTTGCGTGCGTGCGTGCGTGTGTGTGTGTGTGTGTGTGTGTGTGTGTGTGTGCATCCAAAGGTGGTAGGACTATGATGGAGGACAGAGTAAAGATACCTTCATTTTCAAAGTAGAAGAAAGTGTAGCTTGTATTTTAAAATCCCAATGGAGTTTTCAATAATCAAGGAGTAATGTTCATAGAGAATTTTATTATGTCTTGATTTCATTTATCAAAATTCTTAGCATAAGTTTCTATTATTGGTGTATCTTTATGTGTGTGTGTGTGTGTGTATGTATGTGTGCACGTGCATGTATGTGTTTAGTTCTGTTGTACAACCAAAGCTAACCTCAAACTTACTAAGACTGCAGCTGTACATCACATCTGGCTGTATAATTTTATATTTAAAAACCTTTAATGTCTTAGCCGGGCGGTGTTGGCCCACGCCTTTAATCCCAGCACTCGGGAGGCAGAGGCAGGCGGATCTCTGTGAGTTCGAGGCTGGGCTGGATTGATAGCCTCCAAAACAATACAAAGAAACCCTGTCTCGTAAAAACCAAAAAAAAAAAAAAAAAAACACCTTTAATGTCTTTTATCAGTATTGGAGGCAGGAATAGGTAGATTCCTGGAGTTTGATGGCTCACAGCTTTAGGTCCAAGTCCCAGTGAGAGACTTTGTCTCAAAAACCAAGAAGGAATCGAATCTAAGGTTTACTTCAGGCATGTACACACAGCACACACACACACACACACACACACACACACACACACAAACACACACACACAAACACAGAGACACACAAATCACTTTTCTCCAACATGGCAGTCAGATGTCAAAAGAGAGACAGGGAGAGACTAAGACTTCATCTAGCTTCCAGGACATTCTCAAATAACACCAAGTCACCACTACAAGAGACTTTGGGGGGGTACTCATCTTAAATTGTAACACTGAAAGAAAATGGGTTCCATGAGGCAAGACCCTTCTCTTCCCAGAAGCTCTGTTAATGGTAAGGAAGATGGAATGGATGGGCTCCAGCTGCAGCTGGTGACAATTTATGAGGTGGCTTTTCTGTTCCTCCTATTGGGAGTGGGAAGATTTGTGGTTCCATGGGCTAGAAGCTAAGGAGACTAACTCCTCATACCGGACAGAAATGGCTATGAGGAAGCTATAGATGGGATCAGCTGTATCCAAACCCACACCTAAATGAGCATGTGATCATTCTGAAGGCCGACCCACTTCCCATGCTGTCTTTGTCCCCTGGAGCAGCTGTGATAAAGAACCATAGATTTCATGGCATATGTTTGTTCCACACAGCTTTGGAGGGTTAGTAGGGTCATGTTCCTCTTCGAGGCTCTAGATAAAAATACTGTGTTAGTTACTTCTTTGCTGCTGTGATAAAATTCCATGGCCACAATAACTTATAGAAAGGAGGTTTCACTTGTCCTTATGGTTTCAGAGAGAGAAGGTCTATCATGGTTGGAAAGCTCACATCTTGAGCTGCAAGCAGGAAGCAGAGAGAGCAAACTAGAAATGGTCTGTGGCTTTAAGCTCTCAAAAAAAAAGTATGTCCAGTGACATTCTTCCTCCATCAAGGCCACACCTCCTAAACCTACCCAAACAGTGCCACCAACTGGGGACCAAGCCTTCACACTCCTGAGTCCATGGGGGACATTCTCATTCACACCACCACACCTTCCTTGCCTCCTACAGCTCTGTGTCTCCAGGTGATCCTGTCCTTGTAGCCGCATCACTCTGGTTTCTCCCTCATCTCTACATGACCATCTCTAGTGTGTGTCATCCCCTATTGAGTTCCCATAGGAACACATGTGGCTGGATTTGGGGCCCACCCACATAATTCAGTAGGGCTCTGCAGCAGAATACTTTGTGAAGTCTGACAAGTCTCATCCATGGGTTCTGAGTTATAAGATATGGATAGATGTCATTCTCATAGTTCAGGGATGGGAAGCCAGAACCCTGAGAAGCTGTGCTGACTTGCTCTAATTGTAGCTAAATTATGCCAGGTTAGGCCTGGTTTCCGGGTAATGGTCTACTGCAGGCCTGTGCTGGTTACTACTAAGCCTGCTTCCAAGACCCATTTCCACATACTATGCATACCATAGTTCTTCCTGGGCAAGGGATGAGAGCCTTCCAGGGCTTGAGGAAAGTGTGGGGACGATCCTGGGGAAGGCCAGAGGAAGTTGTATAGTGAATTTAATGGAGGTACTTGAGTTGGGGAAGGAAGAACCCGGGCTTTAGTCCTGATGGATTGATCCTAACTAGTGTCATACTCCTCACCTCTCCCATATTTTTGATTGTGAGCCTCCCCTTTAATGGCCGAGCTGTCTCTCCAGCACCCCTCACCTCTCCTAATGCCCCTCACCTTCCCTTCCCCACTGTCTTAGGGTTTCAATTGCTGTGAAGAGATACCATGACCACAGCCACTCTTATAAAGGATACATTTCATTAAGGTGGTAGCTTACAGTTTCAGAGGTTTAGTCCATTATCATCATGGCAGGAAACACTACGGTGGGCAGGCAGACATGGTGCTGGCTATATCTTGATCAGAAGGCAACCGAGACCTCAAAGCCTACCTCTACAGTAACACACTTCCTTCAACAAGGTCACACTTACTTCAACAAGGCCACACCTCCTAGTAGTGCCACTCCCTATGAGTTTAAGGGGGGAGCAATTACCCACCTCTGCCCTCTGCCCTCTGAGAGTCTGTGGAATATGCAGAAACAACACCGGGCAGAGTCTCTTCCTTTACATCAGCAATAGCACAATTCATATGTGTTCCTGAGACCAGGCTTCCAAAAGAGCACAGAAAAACCTTGAAAGGTTTTCAAACTCAGGTGTGTTTCCTGGGTATCACTGAAAAAAAAATATGCTTCTCCAGGAGATTGCTTTCGATCTCTGAGAATGAGACAGATGGTAGAGTCTCCGAGTGAACAAACGGGAGTAGAGAAGGAACCTTTTAATCCATTCTCTTGTATCTAAATGCCACCGTGTTCCCGAAACATAGAAGTGACAGACTAATAAGTGTTACAGGAAGTGCTGTGTCCCGGGACCTGGACAGAGGAGCCCCCACCTCTAAACCAACACAAATGAATGCACAAACAAAGGCAGGAAATTTCAGAAAGATGAAGTGACATTTTTCCAAGGTCTCAGGCATATTGTTCTGGTTCATCATAGACAAAGGCATGTGTTGTATTCCCATACTCAGTCTCCATGAAGAACTTTTTCTTACACAAACTATTTGACAAAATTCTCAGGATCCATTTCCTATTGTCAGCATCTCACCTAGGGATATAGATACACACACTGAACTATTTCTTTTAAGAAATGAAACAAAACAGATGAAAAACAGGAGTTTGCCCTGTTTATTTCTCCAGCTATTCGAATAGCATGACTCATCAATTCAGAAGTTAGACTGACCTTTGCCCTGGGAGCATGTGTGCTGGGTATTAAGGACAATTGTGGGATAATCTGTGTCGTAGGGGAAGGAACATCTGTTCAGAGAATGAGATTCTCAGGGCCTCCCTTCCACATATATAGCAAGTTTTCATCTTCCTCCCCCTCCTCTTTTGAAACTCATATACCTAAGTCTGGCTTCAAACTCTTGAAATGACCTTGAAGATCATCCTGCCTCCGGCTTCTAAGTGTTGAGATTACAGGTATGTCACAACACACCCGGTTTCTGTGGTCCTAAATATCAAAGCCAAGGCATCATGACTGTTAGGTAAGCACTCCACCAACTGAGCTACAACCCCAAATCATCATTTTTCCTGATGGCTTGCTGGAGCCTCTGCTTTTCAGCCTGTCACCGAAGGCTCTGGTGGCTGGTGGTGGTGGGGGGATGCAGTCATCCAAAAGCTCCCTATACCTGTCCATAGCAAGCTTAGCTATCAGGCCAACCTTCCGGCAAGCTTTATTTCCTGGTGGTGGTGTGATATCAGTATGTGTGTGTGTACCCACACGTGCTAGTTTGTACATGGGGCAGGGGACAAAGAAGGGGAGGAGAACAACTTGTAAATCACTTCTTGCAAATCCTTCCATTCTGAGCCAGTTGCAAACCAATTTCTCTGCTTTTCTCAAGCTTTGATTTATGTATTGGGCTCCTGGGGGTTGTGTCCCATCTCGTGGCCGTAGGTTTGGATTTAGCCTGGTGCACCATAAAAATGTTAGGTGATTTGCATGCTGTGTGCTGATTGAGTTGCATTCTTTATAGGATCGCTTTGAGATGGATTGTCTCCGTGGGCCTCTGTTCTTTTGTTTGCTGGGGTTCAGAGGTTACATCAAAAACCTCCAGGCCTGCTGCCTGATGTGACCTTTGAACTCCAAAGGGCACAAGATCAGGAGGCTATAAAACAAGGCACAAACACTAAAGGTGTCATTCTGATGGTCCTCAAAGGACAGGAGTTTAAGGCTTGGTCACGTGACACGAAATAGAGGCAATTCAAGCAAGCAGGAAGCCAGAATTAGCACATCCCAGTCTCAATTTATATACAGGGAGATGTAGCAGAGCCACTGGGACTAGACATGGGGTGAATTGCTAAATATGTTGGTTGAGTCTTTGTATGGCCATGTTTGATAAAAATGTCCGGTAAAGCTTAGTCTATAAACCTGCGGTCTGTGTCACCATAAGCAGGTTCATTTCTCTATCTGCTGCAGTGAGCAGCACTAAGACAGCTGAGGTGACAAGGAGGTTCTGTGTGTGGCCACCTTAGGGTTCAGACTCACAGGAAGGACAGCGGAGCAAAGCTGAAACCTGAGAGCTGCGGCCACCGTGGCTTGGGACAGCTCTATATTTGCTGCTGGCTTTTTGGTTTTCTTGTTGTTGCTGTTTTGGCAGGGAGGGAGAAGGGCTGGCTGTGAGTTAAACCTCCAAAGAGCATGTCATTAGGAAGGAAAGATCTATTTTGGAAAATGATAAAAGACTCCTTGTGCCTGGCTAGCACTACATGGCCAAGCAAAACAAACCTGTAGAGGAAATGCAGCCAAGCCTGGCAAGAACTGAGGTAGAACACTGAAGGCATGGGCTTAGGAGTCTTCACACCAAATAAATGATCCAGAATATTCCCAAACCATAAATGAGCTTCTCCTGATTTATGTAGAGGTTTCCAAGGTCTTTCGAAAATGCATTGTGAGGACATTTGCACTCCCTGGTGGCATGCAAAATGGCCCATGGCAGCTGAGAGGAGCAAAGCCAAGCCAGGCTGAAAGCCACCAACTACAGATAAACTGTGGCATGGAGGGAAAACCCCATAAACAGAACCTGATGTGGGAGGAGGAACAGCCTGGGAGAGAAGTCAGAGTCCACTGTGGATTGCACAGGGGGAAACAGAGCCCCACATAGGGTGACTTGAACTCATCTGTCCCCAGATGTATTTTGTGTGCGTGTGCCAGATGTTTGCCAGTGCCCATAGGAGTCAGAAGAGAGTGTAGGGTTCCCTGGAACTGGACATGAGCACTGAGAATCAAACTCAGGTCCTTTGAAAGAGTAAGGAGCTGTGTTCTTGGCTGCTGAGCTATCTCTGCAGCTCCAGGGAAGGATACATCTAAAGGGGAAGCATGTATGCAGAGATCTGACCTCCCCAAGGTAAGAGGGCCCAAGGCTGTGGTTCAAAGGCCTTTAGCAGGGCCCACTAGAGAGTCACAGATTTTAGGTAAAACACGTGAGAGTTGGCTGCAGCTGGTACTTCTCAAGCCAGGGAGGGGTTTGCCAGTGTGGGGCTAGAACAAAGGAAGGATTCTTTCCGCATGATGACTGGTTTGTTTTTCAATGTATTTATCGTTATTTTATATGCATTGATGTTTTGCCTGCATGCATGTCTGTGTGAGGGTGTCAGATCTGGGAGTTATAGACAGTTGTGAGTTGCCATGTGGGTGCTGGGAAATGGACCCCGGTTCTCTGGAAGAGCAATCAGTGCTCTCAGCTGGTGAGTCATCTCCCCAGCTCCCATATGACTGGATTTTGTATAGCTCAGGTCCTCAGCATTCAGAACCAGACCCTGAGAAGGTCCGAGCACATGTGCAAAGCTGTTGCCTACTTTAAAGGAGGGGCCTGGCATATGGGTTTCCAGTGTTTGATGTACCTGTTATGCAATAGTGACATTGTGGCAGAGATGCGCCTAAGCATCCTGTCATTAATCACCTTCCTACCCTGTCCCTAAGCAGATCAGGGACCCCGCCTGTGTTTTTAATATGCTTAGATCTGAGCCAGTGGTCATTTAAGGTCCTTTGTCTTCCCGTCTTCATGATGAAACAGGAGGATGAGCCCTAAGACAGGGTCTCTCCACATGAGAAAGCCTTGGATGGGTCCGGCTGTCAGCACCCCAGTGCCTTGCGGGAGAGAATTTAAGGGGGTGGAGAGGCAGAGTTCCTAGAAGAGAAGCTTTGCACAGCCAGTTAAAGATTCTCTTTTAGTTCATGAATCTCAAGAGCTGGCTTGTCCATCCGAGGGTCTGTGATGTTCTGCCTGCATTCTCCAATAATTTGAACTCCTTTATCTTTGAAAGATGGCGTTAATCCTGCTATCTCCAGAAAGTCTTCCTGGACCAGTCTAGCCCAGAAGGGCCTTCCCTTTAGATCCTGTAGTGTGCCATTCATCTGGCATACCTTGCTAGACTTCCTCTTGTTAACTAAACAGCATGTACTGTACATATGCATTTATATATTTAGATATCTACAGCAACATCCAAACTCCCTCTCCAACTAAATTAGAAACACTGTTCTCCCATTCATCTCCTTCACTAAAAATATTTCTTGCTTAATCGATGTATTGACTTCTTGGGTGCATTGCTCATCTTCTTTTGATGGACATTCATTTTATTAGAAGTTTAGCTGGAGAATGTTGATTAGAAACACCTCAACCCCCACAGTGCCATGTTCCATGTGTCTGTAAATGTATAGACCATTTATAATAATTTCATCACTGTCACTTGTACACTTCAAAATAAGACAGTTCAGAGGTTGTGTTGGGGGAGGGGGCATGGGACCAGCCCAAAAGAATTCAGTTTTGAGGGGTAAGAAAGTTGAAGCAGTCTCAGCAAAACTATTACATCACCAGCAGACACTCCAGTGAAAGGTGCCTGAATTGCAACCCTGACTTTAAGCCCCTAAGTGACTGAACTGTGAAACAGGCTTGGGGTCATAGGTCTGTAATGGCAAAGGCAGGCTGTTACTTGATTCTGGTGGTCTCTGAATCTCAACCCCTAATTAACTGAATGGGAAATCTGATTGGCTGAACTGGGTACCGTGTGTCCACCTTGGGGTGGCAGGAGTATGAATGATAACCCTGACTGTGGAAAAGTCTACCCCTTTGTATTTGTGGAGTATTTCTCAAGAGTGAGATGATTGTGTGTTTGGCTGACATTCCCAAAGGTGACTGGAATAATTCCTCATGTCATCATGATATCAAACCCCACTGTAATAGTTTATTTTATTTTGAGCAGAGCTCTTTAAGAGCAGAGATGGTCATTTTTCTGAAACATTACATTAATCTAGTCTCTTGTTTTCTATACTTTATGATGCTTTGGCATGTTGGGACCTTGCAGACCCTGGGGGAGTAGTCCCTGCCAGGCTGAGCACATATTAGAAATACCAAGCAAGAATGCCTTTGATGTGCAAACCAGGCCATCTCCACCCTCATCAAGTTCATCAAGTTCAAGTAGCTCTGACAACATCTTCCAGCCTCAAACCACCTAGGGAAGATGCTTCTAGGCAACTAGAGCACTCCTTAGGCTAGAGTCCACCACAGTGCTTCAAATTATCTATTCCTTAGCATGCTCAGAGGCAACGCTGCCTTGTACTCCTTGCCCCCTGAATCCCCATAGCAAAGGATTCTGCTCTGCCTTTTCCCTTCCTTGTCCTACCTCCAGAATCACCCTGGCACTTTCTGGTGTGGCTCAGTGCGGCTCTTTCTCTTGGCAGCTATAAACAATAAACTAGCACACGCCCGCGCACACGCACACGCCTTTCTGTTTTGACAGGGTCTCATGTACGTCAGACTGACCTTGGATTTGCTATATAGCCAAGGATGGCCTTGAACCTTTACTGATCCTCCAGTTTCTACCTCTTGAGAGCTGGAATTACAAATGTGTGACATCATACTGCATGTCTGCAGTGTTAGAAATCAAACCCAGGGCTTCATGCATGCAAGGTAAGCAAACACTCCTCGTAACAACCAGGATACATTGTTAGCCCCTGGACTAACATTTCAGGGGGTAGGTCCTAATTTTTTGGCTGCATTATACCTGAATACAAGCAAAATTCCAGATTTATGTAAAACAAAATGAAACAAAAACCCCAAACCCAACCCTTGACACAGAACCTGCCACATATAAAGCAAGTGATATATATTCACTAAATTAAATAAGTGATGAAGGAGATGAATGGATGATTGAATGTGTGGGTGGATAGATGGGTGGATGGATGGATGGATGTTTGAATGGGCAAATAGACAGATCTTTGAGAATTTAGTAGGGGAAAAGTGTGATATTGTGCATTTGACTCAACCTTGGATGTTGGGTGCCAGCACATCATCCCAAATTCCTTCCTCTGTTATAAAAAGAATCATGGACAATTACAGTAGAACAATATGACTCCCTGAAAATCTGCAATCAGACTGAAGACTCAAGACAGAAGAAAATGTGGGAATCCCACATCCCTGCTTTTGTGAGAGCCCTTCATGGTGTTTGCAAATAGAAATGATGAATGAGCATGCTCTGACATTTCTGTCACCATGCCAGGATTTTCTTTCCTCCTTTCTACACAGTCACAATGTCTCTCTAGTGTAAAAAGACTGAGCAACAAAGAACTGTCCCTTCTAGTCAAAACTAGGGGCAATTGACAAACTCAATACTGGTTCATTAGACCTGTAGATGAATTATGGGACATGGAGGGAAACCGTGCTTGACACACACGTAATGAACCCAGGATCTCCAGTGATGGATGGATGGATGGAGGTGAACATTAATCTACTCTCGCTGGCTCGATGATGTCATTTTTAACCAACAGTAAACTTCACCCAGAAGCCAATCTGGAGACAGAGCAGCAGTAATGGGGAGTGAGGTTGCTGGGGGAGGAATGCGGGGCCAGAGTCCAGAATCCTGACAGTCAGTGCTGCACGGAGTTCATTTAAATGCTCTGTTTAGCTCTCTCTTGAATTAAAACAAGTCAGGGCTAAAACTTTAATCAATCCAGTTCAGCGGCCACACTCAGGCACAAGCAGGGAATAAAATGAAGGTCACTAGAGAAGTCCAGGAGAAAGAAGTTGACAGTCTCTGCAGATGAATGGGGTTATGCCAAACGGCCTTGGAGATGAAAAGGAGGCTGGAGCCATAGTTCATTTAGAACTGGAATGGCCATCTGTCTCAGGCTGGTGCTAGATTCCTGACCACTGTGTTTCTTGGGGGTTGGGAGATGTATGTGTGTTCACCTGCCAGAGTGCAAAAAACAAGTAAGAGACTACCACAAAGGAAAACCTCATGTCCATTCATCAGTTAGGGACTTGTTTAGGTTAGTTCATGACTGACATCTGCAGAGAGTACATTTAAAATGAGTGTAAATGTCACTTTGCACCATGGTACTTTGGTCTCAATTCTTGAGCTCCAGGAAGGGGTGGGAACTAAGCTTAGCTTATATCCCATTGGCCTTAGCTTGTAGTGAGGGCACACACATGGGAGAAGGTATTACAGTCACGAATGAGAGCACCTGCTGGAATTCTCAGGCATCTCACATGGGTGATGATAGAAACAGAGATGGCTTATTAAGAAGAAAGGAACTCCCAGGAATAGAAGTGAGCTAGAGAGTTGGTGCAGGTTCAAAGCTCAATAGTGTCATGACCTTTTACCTAGCACTGGTTTCTGCTGTTTGGAGATCATGGGACATTTTGCGCATGCTCTGTTTTGCTACATATAGCCTGTAGGGGGGCCTTAGGGGGTGTTCCAATCTTCCTCCTCTGGCATTGGTTTCTTGTGCATTAGTCTTGATGCCTTGTTTCTTCTCCCTTACCTACTGTCTTGGACCCAAAAAAAAAAAGGTGTCCAAGATCAGCTTCTCCTCTGAGATTTTCTTTGCATCCTGTAGGCAACCTCCCCAGGATCTGGAGAAGGTACTGCTACCTGTGTGCTATGTGCTCAGAGGTTAGCAGAGAAAAGGGAACTAGCCAGCAACCACAGAGAACTAGGGGCCTATCAACTAGGTCCCTATGAAGTCAGCTCTGACACGCTCCCCAAATGGACACCCTACTCTCATTGCCTTGATTCTCCAGAGTCCTATGGGACTTGATGAAAACCTAAAAAATGATCAGTGTTAGCTATGGGTGAGTCCATCCTTTGTGTCCAGACAGCCTCCCTGGTACCCTGTTCTCCTCTCTCCTTTTGATAGGTGCCATCACACTGGCCCCCTTCACAGAGTTTGTATTCCAAGCCACCTGGCTTTCTCTGGGTCTTCGTGCTTGCAGCTCTCACTTCCTGAAATGTTCTGGGCTGCTATATGCTCCTGGCTCCCTTCCCACTTCACTTGTCACTGTCCAGAGAGGCCTTCCCTGACCTTATTTAAAGAAACACTGCCATCCCTCATTCGTCCTGTTTAATTTGTCGTCTAAGCACTTGCCACCACTGATGTTATGTATGTCTACATAAATGCGTGTGTGTGTGTGTGTGTGTGTGTGCTGTGCACATGCACATGCATGCGCATGCGCACTCGTGACTACAGGATCCTATACAGATATGCAAATCCCCAGATGTTCAAGTCTCACATAAAATAGCCTTGTACTTGCACACAACCTGTGTACAACCTCCCATACAGTTTAGCAAATTTCTAGACCACATCTAATATCTAATACTACAATGTAAGTGCTTTGTAAACACCTGTTACGTTACAGTACTTAGGTAATAATGGTAAGTAAAATTATGCACATATTCAATCTAAATGTACTCCCTGCCCCTCAACACACATGTTTTTTATTTCTGCTTAGTTGGTTGGTTGTTTTGTTGGTTGGTTGGTTTCACAGATACGGGGCATCCCAGTGACCTTAAATTGCAGTGCCCCGACAAACACAGGAGAAGATATGAATCTGACGGCACATGTATTTGTTTGTTATTGGTTTCCCCATCACAATGCTGTTCCACAGGAGCCCCACCTACGTCTTCTCTAGTACCTGCGGGATCCAGAGTGCTCATCACACAGTCTGTCTTAGAATCTTAGGATGACGAGTCACCCACAGCCCTCTTAGGCTCCTGTGAGAGCATAGAGAACAGGGCTTCTGTCTGCCCTTCTCAGCTCCTATCACATGCTCTGCTGCAGAGATCTTTATTTCCTTCACCAATTCTCCAAAGCCTCAGTCCAGAGCAACTTTATCTAGCCTGAGGCAGAGTGGCCTGACTCAGACAGATCAAGTATTCTTCCAAATCTATTATTAATGCCTAAGCCGTTTGCCCTGAGTCCTCCAGCCCTGAGGCTTCTTATGCTCAAATGTCAGGCTATGAAGCAACAAGACCTTCTCCTCCTCTTTACACTCTGTCTCTGCTGGGATTCCAGAACCCTGTTTTGTAATGTAGAAGGGAAAGCTTGATTCTTTTTATTGCATTCTGCGATGTCATTGCTTCCTTAAAGCAGGAAGTCTGAATATCCCTGCAGCTACGTAAGGGTGAAGGAGGGAGGGGTTGGTGGGTCAATATACTATCTGCCGTGTGCTTTGTAGTGAAAGAACTCCCACCAAGCGCTACAGTATGAATGCCCACTGTGAAGTCTCCTTAAAAGCATTTCTAACGGGTGCCATAGCATTAACATACCAGAAAAAACTGAGCTCAGTGTTGCTGGGGATGGAGGCCCTGCAGACACTGCTGAGGTTGTACTCATTTGCCCCGTGTTCTGGAGAACAGTCTGCCCACAGGGAAACAAGAACTATGAAACAGTCCATCCAACCCCCTAATGCTTTGGTAATCCCCCCTGGTAATTATCCTTGGGGACTGTGCTCTGTGAGTATAAACCAGAGGAGCAAATGAGAACATGGAGCTAGATCAGCAATAATTATGGGATTATTTGGAAACAACAAGACTATCCAAGAGGAGTATGTCTGATGGGATGGTTGGTAAGGCTTTAGGCCTCAGCTGGAGCCTAACTGCTTCAACAGCCTCAGACTTTGATTGCATCATATGATAGTTCAATGATAGTTCATTCCTTGCCCACATCACAATTCAGTGTGGGTCCTTGGGGAAAGGGATTTATTTCCTCTCCCTTGTCACTCGGGGATCCATGTTTCTACATCTAGAGGCTCCATCGTTTCCCTTCTGCTTCTGATAGGGAGTGGGGAAAGAGAGGGAGAGCAGGGAAAGTACAAGGACATTTTCCAGAACCAGAACTGCAAATCTGGGGACAATGATATTTCTACCCACACTGTCAGAGCAAAAAGCCAGTCACTGGTCACAGCTGACTGCAAAGGAGCCTGGGAAATTAGTTTCACCGTAGGTCTGAAATGAAAAGGGAACAGTCTGGAGAATGGACAGCAGCAGTATACTGACACAGCACTAACATGATACACGTTGGTTATACCAACGCATGGGGATTTAAATATTAAAAATACAGTAAGCAGAAAAGGCAGAAAGAACACAGAGTACTAATTAGGACTATTAACTAATAATCTTGTAGTCATAATTATGTATATTGACCAATTCGGAAGTGATTTTAGATTCAGCCATTTGAATTGTTTGGGTTGTTTTTGTTTTCCTCCTGTGAGAGGAAAAAGTGTGATGAAGGTGGGGGTGGAGCAGTTGTAAAATCACTGGACTGGAGGTTGACTTCCATGTGAATTTATTTTTGAGTTTTTTTTTTCATTAAAAACATGAATACTTATTTGAGACCCCATGGATAACCCTGGAGGATATTATGCTACATGAAATAAATCTGACAAATACTGTGGTTCTGCTTTTATGTAGTGTCTATGAAAATAGAACAGTGGTTGCAGGGACTGGGGTAGGCTGAAAGACATGGGGAGTTTTTGGTTGAAAGGACTTGTGCTCTTCAGTTCTGAAATTAATAAATAAGTCTCAGGTTTCTAGCATGGTACTGATTGATGGACTATGTCAATTACTTTGATTGTGGTAATCATTGTGCAATGTGTACATAAATGTCATGTTATACACATCCAATATTTTTAATCCTTACTGTCAATGACATCTATTTTTAGGCTTTTATTTATTTATCTTGCATGTGTATGTATGCTGGGGAAGGGGCAGATGCATGCTGCAACATGTTTGTGGAGGTAAGAGGTCAACACCACTTCTCTTCTGCCACCTTGTGGGATCTGGGATCAAAATTAAGCCATCAGATGGGGCAACAGCAGGATAACCAAGAGGAGTCCCAGGTCCCAGTGAGGGCCCTGTGATGGGGGAATGTCCTTCTGTATATATGTTTCTCTTATTGGCTGATGAATAAAACACTGACTGGCCAATGAGACAGGAATATAGACAGGACTAGGACAAAGAGAATTCTGGGAAAGGTAGGCAGAAAGGGCCCACCAGAACAGTCCCCATGTAGGCCGCCAAAGGAGTAACAGGTCTGAATCCTTCTCTGGTAAGATGGACCATGTGGAATTAGTTAGATTAATAGAAATGGGTTAATAGTTAAGACAGAGCTAGCCAATAAGAAGCCCTAGTCATCAACCAACAGTTTTATAATTAATATAGCATTTGTGTGTTTATGTGGGGTGGAGAAGGGTGGTGGGACAAGGCAGGGACAAAGAACCTCTGGTTACAAGCCTAAATCAACAGTGTAGCAGAAACCAGAGGCCTAGAACCAGATCAATGACTCTGCAATGAACACTTGCAAGTAAAGATACATGGACAAAGGGGTTTACTGTGTGACTCACTGTGTCACGCCACAGCTTCTATGACAAGATTGATTTTTCCTTTTATTTTTTTTTCGAGACAGGGTTTCTCTGTATTGCTCTGGAGGCTGCACTGGAACTCACTCTATAGACCAGGCTGGCCTCAAACTCACAAAGATCCGCCTGCCTCCGCCTCCCGAGTGTTGGGATTAAAGGCGTGTGCCACCACCACCCAGAGATTTTTCCTTCTTTCTTAAATGTCATTTTATTTTATTTTGAAGGGGAGATTCAAGGGCAGAGGGTGGATATGAAGGGTCAAGGAAATGAACGGGATGGAGATGCATGATGTGAAAGACACAGATTATAAACAAACAAAGAAATTTAAGTTGTCAGGCCTGCCCACAAAGGCCTCTATCTGCCGAACCATCTACCCAGCCATATTAATTAAACACTGTAAATTAAAAACGACATTAATGCAAAAAAACAGATTTTTTTCTGAAATCCTTTCTTATCATAAGACATATGTCTCTTGTACAAAATTAGAAATAAAAATATATTACTATTTTATTCATTGATAACCACATTACTTAGCCAGTTTTTCCCCTAAGCACATGCTCATACTTTTAAGATCTTGAGAGCTTATACTACATACCATTTTGCAGCCAGCACACATCATTTAACAAGGTATTTCTCCTTGCCACTAACATTATTGTGTCTTTATGATAGTCCATATGAATGATCCAACAGTCTAAACCACACTCTTGGCTGACCTTGTCTCCATATTATACTGGTCTAACCTTCTCTCTAGGATCACTTACAAATATCTCAAATGCATTTCGGATTGCCTTTTAGGATAAAGTCCTTAATGAAGAATCAGCAGTTGAGGCAGTGAGAGCTTCTCCAGGCTGTGCCGTATGGCCAAGCTGCCGCCGGGAAGGGTGAAGGGCTCATCGTTTACATTCCCATCTCGATTCACCTCTGTGCTGTCTGCTGCTGTCAATATTTCTCTCTCTCTTTTCTTTTTTTACCAATTTGATAAGCAGGGAGCTGTATCTGGGTACTTTACATATAATTTCTTTGGTTATGTTTGTGAATAAATAGCTTCTTAGATGTGCTTGTCATGCATGCCTGTTTTCTGTTTTGTAAATTATCCATGCATAGCCCTAACCCATTTTTTTTCTATTTCTGTAACTTATTGATTTGTAGAGATGCCTTACATAGTAAGAATATTAACCTTTTGCCTGTCAGGTGTGTGGCTAGTATTTTCTCAGTCTATTGTTTGCTTTTTTTTTTTTTTTTACATCTAGATGTTTAAAACCTTTGGGTGATCTGTTAGTCTGCTCTGTGACTTCCTATGTTATTTTATGCTTTCAAAGTATGGGCCAGATAAATATTTAGCTGCGTTTTCTGACCATTTTCTTCCTTTTAAGGCATTATAATTTTGATATGCTTGGAGTTTATGTCATCTTATGATATGAGATGAGGACTTAGTTATTTGCCACCACCAGAAGATGCACAGTCAAATGACTCTCTCCTCACGACAGATGAAGCCTCCTTCATGGCTGGTGGGTGCTTACTGATGCAGAATTTAGAATCTGAAAGATAGAAATCGCCACCTCTTGCTGACTACCTAGAGGCATCACTGAAACAGCATGTGATAGCCCCCACATCTATGTGAACCTGCGTCAGACTCTGAGACATCCAACAAGAGCTTTGGTGGCTAAGAAGAGAAGGAAAAGAGAAAGTGACCATCAGTTTCCTTGAGATGATACGAATGAGGATGTCGTTGGGCTTCGTCTCCTTGGTTCGTTCCAAACTAACGGGAGAATTCCAAGTCTTTCTGCGTACCTTGTCCTGTTTCATAACTGTGTCTTTCCTCGTACTCACATCACACGCCTGTTTCCCCCCAAGTCTTCTAAATATGGGGAAGGAACCGGTTTCTTTCTCCGGGATTGGGTGGTATGTGTAGGGTAAACGGTAATGAAAACAATGAACAGGAATTAAATCGAGGCGTTATCTAGAAGTTTCCATCTCTGCTTACAGGCGTTTGTCTCCAGACAAGAGACAGTACTGTGCAACGTGGAATGAACCGAACAGTACTTTGGAGAGGTTCTGCTCAGAGAGCTGCTTACCTGGAAAGACTGTGCCCATGAGGGAGCCCCACGAGCCAAGGCAACACGAGCCAAGGACGATAGTGGGAACAATGAAGGCCAGTGTGAATCATGAGCTCCAGATGATGGGAAGGTGGAGACAAAACAATGAATCCATGCGATCTTCCCGAGAGACAGAAAGTTGGGGTCAGGGCGGGGTCACCGTGGACATCCAGATGGACATTTCTCGTAGCGCTGTATCTCTTTAAACAGATCTGGGTTGCTGTCTCTCTGACTAACTTCACCTGCCACTTACCTGGAATTTTGCTTCCCCTGAACAGAAAAATGCCTTGTTTCTCTTTGTCCATGGCTCTGACGAAGTCGGCAGAAGTAATGTAAATCCCTGGCATCTTGTTGTACTGGCTTTGTTTCTTCTATTTTGAAACAAAACAGTCATATCACTCAGTATTCCGAAGGCTATGTGTTCAGACAGGAGTTATTAAGCGAACTTTTTATTTTTTTTTCCCAGTGGCGAAAGGGCTAAGACCCATCCCACATAGCCCTGAGTGATTTTTTTCCCCTGTCATCTTTAAGGATGATGCGCAATGTGTGAATATGGCCCACAATTGAGGCTAATTATGACTCTCCAGCGATCCTGCTATGTTTTGAGGAAGTCTTAAACGAGCACTTAAGCAGTAATGCCTCTGCGCACACTGCTGCGGATCTGACAGAGCTTTGATTCCCCAGCCAGAAGCAACCTCCTCCCGCGATCTCCCACAAGCACTTTTAGCACCAAGTTATTAGACCATTATGGTCAGCAATTGTCTTTTGCCGCCTTTGATTTTTTTTTCCTGTTGTCGCACATGAGGAAAGGGATGTGTAATGTGATCCAAAATGCCCTTGTTTGTTTTAATCCACCGTTTTAATATATTATGGCTTCCTGCCATTCTCCTCCTCTGGCGGGACCCTAGGGCCCCTTAGAGATAGCGGGGCCTGGAGTGTGCTGGGCACTTTGGGGCTTTAGAGCAATGCAGACATGTGTCCTCTTGCCAGGTGGGGACTCAGACCTGAGGCTTTGGTAGTCTGGAATGAAAGAACAGCCTAGGGACTGAACACGTGGATATGGCCTTCCAAGCACTCATTTCTCAAGTTCCAGGAAGTGCTTGTATAGGATTGGAGTACACGCCCATTTTCTGGTGCTATAACTGAACACCACACACTGGGTGTCTTACAAAGACGATAAGCTTATTGTTTCTCACAGTTTCACAGTTCTTGGGGCTGAGACATACAATGTCCAGGGGCTGCATGTGATGAGACTTTCTTTTTTTTAAACACTTTTTAATTATATTTTTAAATTAGAAACAAGCTTATTTCCCATGTCAGTCCCAGCTCCCTCTCTCTCCCCTCCACACCCACTCCCCCCACCAGCCCCCCCAGGCCCCATCCAATCCCTACTCCATTCCCCAGGGAGGGTAAGGCCCTCTCTAGAGTCTGTCATTTTGTTCCAGGGAGGGCCCACGCCCTCCCCCCCAAGTGTTCAGATTGAGAGAGCATCTCTCATTGTGGGAGGGGCACCCAAAGTCCATTTGTATGCCAGAGATAAATACTGATCTACTACCCAAAACCCCACAGATTGCCTAGGTCTCCTCACTGACACCCATATTCAAGGGGTCTGGATCAGTCCAATGCTGGCTTCTCAGCCATCAGTCTGGGGTCCAAGATCTCCCCCTTGTTCATGTCAGCTGTTTCTCTGGGTTTCACCAGTCCTGTCTTGATCCCTTTGTGTGATGAGACTTTCTTACAGTGCAGTCTCTCAGTAGAGTTCCAGATCAGGACAGAGTGTGCTTGTGTTTAACAAGGACACACCCCAGAGTCAGAAGGGTGAATGAAAACTTTATTTAGACAGGGACTGGAGAGATGGCTCAGTGGTTAAGAGCACTGGTTGCTCTTCCAGAGGACCAGTGTTTAGTTCCCAGGACCCACATGGCAGCTCCCTGAACTGGAGTTACAGATGGCTCTCATCCCTCGTCTGACCTTCTTGGGCACCAGCCACACATGTGGTAGACAGACATACATGCTAACAAGACATCCATACACATAAAATGAACAAACTGTAAAGAGAAGCTTTTTCCTTGTGAGAAGCTTTCCCGCCAGCCTGGTTCTAGAGCCGCATCATTCCCAAATAAACACACAGGAGGCTATATTAGTTATGAAGCTGTTGGCCTTGCTTGTTTCTTACTGGCTAGCTCTGCTTTAAGTAATTACCCCATAATTGTTAATCTAAGTATGTCTCTTACCGGAGAATAGTTCTGGGCTCCTACCCCCATGGCGGTTACATCTCGACTCTCTTGTGTTTCTCCTACCCAGAGTCCTCCTGGACTCCTAGTCCCTCCTATCTAGATTCCCCATTGGCCAGACAGTACTTTATTGACAAATGCACAGGACTTCCCCAACATCTCCTCTTTTCTGTTTAAACAAAAAGAAAGGTCTTAACTTTAACATAGTCAAATCATATATAACAGAACAGTTATCAAGTAAGAATACAGTTACAATATTTTGTCTATAAACATTTAGCAAGATTTAAAGAAAATATCATCCATCCCATCCTTGTGAGTCTAAAGTTCTATATGTAGCTTATCTTTTATCATAACTAAGGAAAACTATAATTATAACTATCTGTCTTCAACTCCATCAAAGACCACAGAAGGATAATATATAAACACTAGTGTGAGGAGCCGCCCTCGCTATCGCTATCGCCATTAGAAGATGGCGCTGACATCTGCTGTCAGTTGGAGTTTACCGTTTAAGCTGTGCCTCACCCGTCATCTTTGGTGATGAGCAAACCACCAATCCCGGCTCTACACGTCTCACTCGGAGCTCCTAGGCTTATATAAGGGGCTGGGTTTCTTAGCTTGGGGTCTCCCTCTCAGAAGCTGATCATCTATCTCTCAAGATGTATTAAAGCTTTACTGCAGAAGGATCCGAGTGTCCTGCGTCGTTCTTGCTGGCGAGACGGTAGCGCGGGACATCTGGTGCCGAAACCCGGGAACTCTTCAACATCGCCGGCGCCGCGGGAGACCCCTCGGAAGACGGGGCGGATTCAGAACTGCAGGGACGTAAGTTCAGAGAGGTATGCTTTATCCTGAACACCCCTTTTCTCGACTTTGGCCTTAGTTTGTCATCACCGTGGGATGGGTCAGTGGAGGCTTTGGTGCTAGTCCTGTTTGTCCTTCTTCTTCATCGTGGCTGGTGCTGACAGAACGGTGCTGTCAGTCTGGTAAAGGAGTCGAGCGCCGTTTTTTAGATAAGCAGCTAGCGCGATGGGGTTGTCACAGTCAGTGGTTACTGCCCTACAGACTGTGCTAAAACAAAGAGATCTCAAAATTGCACCACGAACACTTCAAAATTTTGTGAAGGAGGTAGATAGAGTGGCACCATGGTATGCTTGTTCCGGGTCCCTCACTGTGGCCTCATGGAACAAGCTAGGTAAAGAACTAGACAGGAAGCATGCAGAAGGAGATCTCCGCTTAGGTACCAAAGCCATTTGGAAGCTAGTTAAAAACTGCTTGGAGGATGAGGCCTGTCACCCTGCTATAGTAGAAAGTCAGGGAACCTTAGAGGAAGTTCAGGATAGCATGTCAGAAACTGAACGGAGTGAGAGAATGGGAGCTCGCAAAAGGAAAGACATGTCTAAGAAAAAGGCCCTCCCCAAGAAGTTAAGAAAGGGGGAGAGAAAGAAGGGAGTGATCATTCACCCCCTAACAAATCTAAGAAAAAGAAAAAGCCAGAATCTAGCCTATACCCTACGGTAGAGCTAGAAGCCTTGGAGCTAGATAATTCCGATTCTGACACTCTGGATTCTAGCGAAGAAGGTGGTCTAGAGGAGGAGGTGGCACGGTATGAGGAAGAAAGATATCACCCTGATAGACACCGGCCGCTGAAAACAAAAATGAATGTGAGGCCACCGCCTATAAATCCGGCGGGCTCACGCCCTTCGGCGCCTCCGCAGTATGAGCTTCGGCTGAATACTGGTACTGACTCCTTTTTACCTTTAGAGGAACGGAGAAAAATACAAATGGCTTTTCCAGTATTCGAGAATGCGGAAGGCGGAAGAGTACATACCCCCGTAGATTACAATCAAATCAAAGAATTGGCCGAATCCGTTCGTAATTATGGGGTCAATGCTAACTTTACCACAATACAGGTGGAAAGGCTTGCTAATTTTGCCATGACTCCCACTGACTGGCAGACGACAGTGAAAGCAGTGCTTCCCAACATGGGACAATACATGGAATGGAAGGCTCTCTGGTATGATGCAGCCCAGGCGCAAGCTAGAGTTAATGCCACATCTGAAGATGAGAATCAGAGGCAGTGGACATTTGAAATGCTGACAGGTCAGGGTCAACATGCCCTTAATCAAACCAACTACATCTGGGGCGTCTATGGTCAGGTGTCGGCCGCTGCTATTAAAGCATGGAAGGCCCTCACAAAAAGGGGAGAATCCAGTGGACACCTTACAAAGATTGTCCAAGGACCCCAAGAGCCATTTTCAGACTTTGTGGCCAGAATGACCGAGGCCGCCGGTCGCATCTTTGGTGATTCAGAACAAGCTATGCCCCTAATTGAGCAACTTGTCTATGAACAAGCAACCCAGGAATGTCGAGCGGCTATTGCTGGGGGGACCCCTAACCAATGCAGGACTAGCTGCCGCCATTTTACAAACGCACAGGCGTAGAGATTTATCTAGTCGAAAAGCTTGTTTTAATTGTGGGAAAATGGGGCACCTTAAGAAAGATTGTCAATCCCCTGAAAGAACAAGAGAACTGGAGCTTTGCCGTCGTTGTGGTAAAGGTTATCATAGGGCTAGTGAATGCAGGTCAGTCCGGGTTATGAAAGGGAGGCTTCTGCCCCCTATTGAAGAACCCAAGGTACCCCAATCAAAAAACAGGTCCCAGGGCCCTCAGAAATATGGGAACCGATTTCAGAAAAGCAATCAAGAGGAAGTAGAGGCTTCCGAGGAACCCCCGGAATGGACTTGCGTGCCGCCTCCGACTTCTTACTCATGCCCCAAATGAATGTTCAACTGGTCCCAGTCCATTCCCCTGGACCTTTGCCCCCTGCCACCATTGGGCTTATTCTGGGCCGTGGCTCCTTAACTTTACAGGGACTCATTATATATCCTGGGATTGTTGACCCGTATCATAAAGAGGAGATTCAAGTTCTCTGTTCTAGCCCTCGGGGTGTATTTTCTATAAAGCAGGGAGATAGAATTGCACAACTGGTGTTGCTGTCCTCCCTCGGGGATGGAGAAACCTACACTTTACAAAAAAGGGCTATGGGATCTTCTGGAAGTGATTCAGCCTATCTGGCTATACCCCTAAATGAGAGACCTACAATAAAATTGTTAATTAATGGAAAGGAATTTGAAGGGATAATGGATACAGGAACAGACAAAAGCATTATTTCACTCCATTGGTGGCCGAAGTCTTGGCCCACTGTTGTTTCATCTCATTCTCTACAAGGTCTTGGATACCAGTCCTCTCCTGCCATCAGTGCCTCAGCCTTAACCTGGCGGAACGCTGAGGGCAAACGGGGATGTTTTACCCCCTATGTGTTGCCACTCCCTGTAAATTTAATGGGGACGGGATATGTTACAAACCATGGGCATGACCCTAACTAATGAATACTCCCCCCCAGGCATCAGCCATTATGGCAAAGATGGGGTATACAAAGGGTAGAGGCTTGGGTAGGCAAGAACAAGGCAGAATAAAATCCATTACGCAACATGGAAATCAGGGTAGAAAAGGACTGGGTTTTATTTAGGGGCCGTTGAGGCTTCACAACCCATACCGTGGAAAACAGAGGAGCCGTTATGGGTCTCTCAATGGCCTCTATCCTCTGAAAAATTAGAGGCTGTCACAAGATTAGTGCAAGAACAGGAACGGCTGGGGCATCTAGAGCCTTCTACCTCCCCATGGAATACACCAATTTTTGTTATTAAGAAGAAATCTGGGAAGTGGAGATTACTCCACGACCTGCGGGCCATTAACAATCAGATGCATTTTTTGGCCCAGTTCAAAGAGGACTTCCTTTGCTTTCTGCACTTCCTCAAGATTGGAAGCTTATTATTATAGATATTAAGGATTGTTTCTTCTCTATTCCACTTTACCCACGGGATAGACCAAGGTTTGCCTTCACTATCCCTTCTCTTAATCATATGGAACCAGACAAGAGATTTCAGTGGAAGGTACTGCCGCAAGGCATGGCCAATAGCCCAACAATATGTCAGCTGTATGTGCAGGAGGCTTTGGAGCCAATTAGGAAGGAATTTACATCTTTAATCATGATCCATTATATGGACGATATTCTTATTTGTCACAAAGAGTTAGATGTTTTACAAAAGGCTTTTCCCATGCTGGTGGCTGAATTAAAACCGTGGGGATTAGAGATTGCCTCAGAAAAGGTTCAAATTGCAGATACAGGCCTCTTTTTGGGCTCAATGATTACTCCCAAAAATATAGTTCCTCAGAAAATAGAAATTCGCAAAGACCACTTACAAACATTAAATGATTTTCAGAAACTTCTGGGAGATATAAATTGGTTGAGGCCCTTTTTAAAAATTCCATCTGCTGATCTAAAACCCCTCTTCGATCTCCTGGAGGGTGAGCCTCATATCTCCTCACCCAGAAAATTTACCCCTGCCGCCCACCGAGCCTTACAGATGGTGGAAGAGGCCTTACAGGAAGCACAATTACAACGTATTGAGGAGTCACTACCTTTTAATCTGTGTGTTTTTAAGACAGCTCAATTGCCAACTGCAGTCCTGTGGCAACATGGACCATTACTTTGGATTCATCCAAATGCTTCCCCTGCTAAGATTATTGACTGGTACCCTGATGCTGTTGCACAGCTCGCGCTTCGCGGAATAAAAGCAGCTGTTACGCATTTTGGCAGGGATCCTGATTCCTTGATTGTGCCTTATACTGCTGCACAAGTTCAGACCTTGGCAGCCACATCTAGTGATTGGGCAGTTTTAGTTACTTCCTTTTCAGGACAAATTGATAATCATTTTCCAAAGCATCCAATTTTACAGTTTGCCCTAAACCAGGCTATAGTGTTTCCACAAGTGACAGCTAAAGACCCACTCCCAGATGGGACTGTGGTGTACACTGATGGATCGAAAACTGGTATGGGAGCTTATGTGGTCAAGGATAGGGTTATATCTAAACAATATAATGAAACTTCACCTCAAGTTGTAGAATGTCTGATAGTACTGGAGGTTCTTGAGGCTTTTCCAGGACCCCTCAATATTGTATCAGATTCCTCTTATGTGGTTAATGCAGTTAATCTCCTTGAGATAGCTGGAATAATAAGATCCTCCAGCAGAGTTGCTAACATCTTTCAGAAGATACAAGCTGCCTTGTTAAATAGGAGATTTCCTGTTTTCATTACCCATGTCCGAGCACATTCTGGACTCCCAGGTCCCATGTCCTTAGGGAATGACTTAGCGGACAAGGCTACAAAGCTGGTGGCCGCTGCCTTGTCTACCCACGCACAAGCAGCAAAAGAGTTCCATCAGCGCTTTCATGTGACGGCTGAGACCTTGCGCCGTCGTTTTGCTCTATCCAGGAAAGAGGCTAGGGAAATTGTTACTCAATGCCAGAATTGCTGCGAATTCTTACCTGCTCCCCACGTGGGAATAAACCCACGTGGCATTAGACCATTGCAGATGTGGCAGATGGATGTTACTCATATTCCCTCTTTTGGAAGGCTTCAATATGTTCATGTTTCTGTTGACACCTGTTCTGGCGTAATGTTCGCCACGCCCCTAACAGGGGAAAAGGCCTCATATGTGATTCAACATTGCCTTGAGGCCTGGAGTGCTTGGGGAAAACCCAGAATTTTAAAAACAGACAATGGACCAGCATATACCTCTCAAAAATTCCGACAGTTTTGTCGGCAAATGGATGTTACCCATCTAACTGGCCTACCTTATAACCCTCAAGGACAGGGCATTGTGGAACGTGCCCATCGTACACTCAAATCATATCTGATTAAACAAAAGGGGAGTATTGAGGATGTTCTACCCTCGGTACCAAGAGTTGCTGTGTCCATGGCACTTTTTACCCTTAATTTCTTGAACTCTGATGCCCAAGGCCACACTGCAGCCGATCGCCACAGTTTAGAGCCTGATAGGCCAAAAGAAATGGTAAAATGGAAAGATGTCTTGACTGATCTCTGGAAAGGCCCGGATCCTATTCTTATAAGATCCAGGGGAGCTGTGTGTGTTTTTCCACAGGAGGAAGAAAACCCCTGTGGATCCCTGAAAGACTCACTCGAAGAGCTCCTTCACAACTCCAGAATAAGAAGGATGGAGGCCAAGTGGGTGATGAAGACTCTCCTACTCGGGATGATGGTTCCTAGTATGATGGGAGAGTTACGGTGGGCCATCATGTCTACCTTCCCCTACCGATGCCAGTGATGCATAATGCCCAAGTGTTCCCTAGATTTTTCACAACTAATAGAGAGTTGGGGCTTGCCTTTTTGCCTTTAGATCCTCAGATACAGAGTTTTCAGGATGAGAGAACCTTGTCATTGGTAGGAAGCTTGTGCTTTACTGTGATTTCTTCATTAAAGGATAATTTTATTCATATGGATCCAGAAAGATCTAATGCTAATCCTTTTGAATTAATGGAAGCTGTACTGATCTTTCTCCTATGGCAATGATTGCTGGAGGATATAGTGAGAAGGGACAGATTACTTTTGATTGGAAAGGGGCATTAGGCAACAGTCTGAGTGAGGGACAGAGCTCTGGATCATCTGATTGGTCCTCCTCCAATGTTAAGTATACCCCTTTTAAGAGAACTAATTATTCAACTGCTCCAATTTGTGTTTGGCTGCCCTTTATTTGGGTTGTGAGTAATGATACCTTAGGTAAGAATCAGAAAGAAATAAATTGCTCTGCTTAGAATTGTTTTTATGCATTATGCTGGGATGCTATTAAGCACCCTTTTGCTTTGGTAATGCGCATGCCTCGATTTGTTCCAGTTCCTGTTGAGGTGCCAAGTAGTTTGAGTTTGTTTAGGGAAAAGCGAGATTTTTGGGATCTCTGCTATTATTGTGGGCCTGATAGCTGCCGCCGCGGTTACTGCTTCGGTTACCGCCTCGGCCCTTGCACTTTCCGCCACTGTGCAGACAACTCAAACCATTAATGAACTATCGGCCACTGTGACCATGGCCCTAGATAAACAGGCCACTGCCAATTCTCAGATACAAGGAGGCCTGATGTTGGTAAACCAACAGATTAATTTGGTTCAGGAACAATTGGATATATTGTGGCAGATGGCCCAATTGGGATGTGAACAAAAGTTGCCTGGCCTTTGTGTCACTTCAGTACAATATGAGAATTTTACAAGAGCAGCTAACCTGTCAAAAGCTCTGTCTCAACATTTATTACAGAATTGGACTTTTGAGTTTGAGCAGACACTCCGTGAGTTGAGAGTGGCGATCCTGCAAGTGAATTCGACGCGTCTGGATCTTTCTCTGATGGAAGGCCTCTCCTCCTGGATTTCATCTGCATTTTCTTATTTTAAGGAATGGGTGGGGGTGGGATCATTTAGCCTAGTTCTCTGCTGTGGAATAGTGTTGATGCTTTGGATGGTGTGTAAGCTCAGAGCCCAAACAAAAGAGACAAAGTGATGGTGGCACAAGCACTTGCTGCCTTAGAACACGGAGCCTCCCCTGACATTTGGTTAACCATGTTAAAGCAATAGGTCGCTGGCCTCCCGGCTCTTGCACCCCACGAGGCTAGTCTCATTGCACGGGATAGAGTGGGTAGGCTTCAGCAGCCCAAGGAGTTGCAAGGCTAAGCACTGCACAGGAGAGGTCTGCGGTATAACGACTTTCTCCTGGGAGATAAGTCATCTTGCATGAAGGTTCTATGTCATGATCTCCTTCCCCCAGAAAAACGACATCGGGACTGGTCAGGGCTCCCTCTGGGGATAAGACCCTGGAGAGGAGCTTTGTACATGTTCCAAATTTGCACATGGGGATTTGACCTCTATCTCCACTCCAAAGTTGTGGGTGTCCTATGGCTTCAAAAATAAATGAATAGGGGGAGATGTGAGGAGCCGCCCTCGCTATCGCTATCGCCATTAGAAGATGGCGCTGACATCTGCTGTCAGTTGGAGTTTACCGTTTAAGCTGTGCCTCACCCGTCATCTGGGGTGATGAGCAAACCACCAATCCCGGCTCCTAGGCTTATATAAGGGGCTGGGTTTCTTAGCTTGGGGTCTCCCTCTCAGAAGCTGATCATCTATCTCTCAAGATGTATTAAAGCTTTACTGCAGAAGGATCCGAGTGTCCTGCGTTGTTCTTGCTGGCGAGACGGTAGCGCGGGACACACTAGGATTGACAAAGATATCTTACTGCCTGAACAGTCACCTGAAGTTCTTCTGTAACGTTGGGGCATCCATCTTCCGCCCATAGGCCACAATGTGTCTGGAACACTTCTCAGCAAAGCAGGAAATTTCAAACTGTCCATCTGCATTGGCAGTCTGTCAGTCATTTTTCTGTGTCCTGCAGAAAGTCTGGTAGACTCTTCCATGAAGCAGGAACCCTGTAAGACTGAGTTCAGCAGTCACTTTCCTGTGGGTCCTGCATGTCCAGTTTATACAGCAACAGTCAAACAGTCTAGGCAAGAGCAGTTTCTTGCCCAAATGGCTAATCTTGCCATGTTGAAAGCAAACTCCATAACAAGTTTCTTAGATGCCCATCTTCCTCTCAGACGTAATTGGTGCTGCCAGGAGCAGACATTTCTCATTGTCAAGAAAAACCCTAAACCATTTTAAATGCCATTTTCTGAAGGTCTTTGAGAGGTTTGAAGACTGTATCTATCACAAATACATTTCTGTATATCTAGAAAACCTAACTTAACTAACTATAAGTTCTGACTATTATAAGTAACTATCTATAGTCTATATTTAATTTTGTATTACGTTTTAAAAGATCAGTATAAGCACAATACTTAATCAAGAGGAGAAATATACACATCACAAAGTTGACCTTGAATTTGTATCAATAAATGAAAAACAATACCCATACCATAATTCCCCTTTTTACCATTAAAAAGAGATTGGTTGTGATAATTAACCAATTATAAACAATCCCATTTAAATGAAAACAAAGACTTATAAACAAGATGGGAATTAGGACTTCGCTCATTCCAAACTGCTTCATGCTGGAAGGGGGCGCTGTTCATACCATGGGGATCATGACAAAACTCAGAAACCTGTATCAGTCCTTAATTTTGGGGTCTATAAGACTGCATCATCTTAGCTGTTTCAATTGTTGGAACATCTGATCCACTGCTTCTGGGGGTCTTTGTTCGTCAAACCACAGAAGCCTGGAAGGAATCCTCAGCTTTTCATTTTCTGTAGAAACATAAGTAAAATCTCCTTTCCCAAGTAACATATCCTTATACTTAAATTTTGAAGTCAAGGCATTTTCAAAAGATATAAGTTGAATTAATTCAGCAGCATTTATAATCAAGTGTACTTTAGCATTTGTTCCTTCCTTAGCAATGAAAAAACTGAAAAACACAATAGCGTACAGTATCCAGACTTTTTGTATATTTTCCATCTTTACGTGGCTTATTTATTTATGTATTATTATTATTACTCTATTTCTTTCACTTTTATTTATTTTTCTCTGAGACAGGGTTTCTCTTTGGAAATCTGCCTGCCTCTGCCTCTGGAGCAATTCCTACTGGCGTGCGCCACCACAGCCGGCTTCTTTTTCTGTCAATCTTACGTATATTTTTAAACACACTGTAAACCTTTAGAGGTTTTGTTCATCCAAGTCTGACTTTACTGTAAATCTTTACATTTTTCTGGCCACGTGTCTTATCTGTAAAACCGCGGCTGTTTTAAACTGCCGTATTTTTCAAGATGGCAGGCGTAAGCGTGCTTGCATCTTACCGCCTCAGTCCATGCTGACATCCAGCAAAAGCTGCCACTTCCAGCTGTACATAAACACCTTTCAATCGTTAGCAGAGTCTCTTAAAACAACCTTGCTGGGTTTTTTTTCTTTTTATGCCGCATCAGGAAGACTCCCGTAAGCGAGCCACGTGAATCTCAGCTTGTAGCTAGCAGAACAGAGCCCACCTGAGAAAATGCTGCTACGGAAAATTCTGTGCTTCTCTCCGTTCTTCTGTTTCTAAAATTCCTTTAAATCTTTTGTTATTTTGCGTGGAAATTCAATCCCGCTCCTGACAACCATTCTTTTATCACCATGTAAGGGTCCTTCCTGATTCCACCCTTTAACTCTTCATGGAGATTAATTTTTAAATATTGTTTACATTTGTATGCATGCATGTAAGTGTGTGTGAGTAAGAGAGAAGAGAGAGAGAGAGAGAGAGAGAGAGAGAGAGAGAGAGAGAGAGAGAGAGAGAGAGAGAGAGAGAGAGTCCAACTGGTAGAATTCAAGTTGTGAACAGAGACAGGGGAAGTCAAATCTGATGTAACTTTCTTCATTTTGGTTTCATTAATTAGTTTTCTCTTGTTCTACCATATGTCCCAGGGAGGGAGCTGAAATAAGATTTTCAGGCTTGGCAGCATGTGCCTTGCTTGTTGAGCCATCTTGATAGCCTTCATTTTACTTTCAGATGAGAGAAGAAATGGGGTGTAGAAATGATGGAATCAAAATAAGCTTGTGTACATATAATTTAAAAGTATAAAGGTCTATATTTTACTTGGAAGGATAGTGACAACTACTCAAAAGAAATTAAGCATAATTGATACAATTGCCAAAACTAAGAATAGACAGAGGTGGTTGCCAATGTAAGCAATCTAAATTCTGTCAGTGAGAATGGAAGTTACTTGATGTTCTCCATTGATGGTGAGTAAAAGAACTGTGATCTCACCATAATGGTCAAAATTATTGTGGTAGCTTAGCATAGTGAAGTATACTAGTTATCTGAGGCAGGAGGATCCCAAGTTCGAGCCCAGCCTGGGTTACAGACCCAATCTGGACAAAAGAACTATGGTGATAATTTCACAGAATAGTTAAAATCCAAAGATTATGAGGACACTCTCTAAAGTGTGGAATTTGGCAAGGACAGCTCATGTCACAGCAGCCTACACAGTTTAAATGTCTTAGTTTTGTGCTTATATCACTTTACATACACATTTTTGGAAATCTAGTTGTGAAAAATAAGTGTTAACAATAGGTATAAAGAAAGGGCTAATTAAAGAATGGTTCTTTTCTGCTGGTGGCATCTGCTAGCTTGAGTCTTTAGCTAATGATGTATCTACTTATCCTTTGGGAATCCCTTCTCTGCGGCTGAGTTCCTGTGCTTCGAATGACACAATCCATCATTCTAAATCAGCATGTGCACTTAACAGTGCTATTGAAACCTTAATAAATATTGTATCAACATTCACAGGGGATGCTATGGAGAGAGACGGGAGCTTATATAAAAGAGTGACTCCTCTTGTTAGGGCTGGTGAGTGTGTGTGTTTGTGTGTGTGTGTGTGTGTGTGTGTGTGTGCATATATATGTCAAAGAGATGGACACCAAGAGGAAGCAAAATTTCGCTGGCACTTTTAAAACCTTAATGGAAAAACTACCAGCACCCTTCTTCATTTCCTCAGGGATGGGAAAAATAATCAAAGGCTCTCTAGACAGCCCAGGGCTTGTGCCTCTGGCCCTACACCTCAGTCAGTCCTTTTATCCCTTTTGTTCGTAACCTCTCTAATCTCAGAGGCATGGTTCCATAGAGGACCTAGTGTCTAGGTGCTCCTCAGAGTTTTCCCTTGAGAGGTGAAGCTCTCGTTGCTGATGACCCATGTTACTGCTGACTGGGATCTGGTCAGTGTGTTTCCAGCTTCTTGGCCTCTTATCCACACAGACTTGTGAAAGTACCAAAATAATGTTATTTAGAGAAAGGTAATAGTAGCATACACTGCCAAGGGCGCCAGTGGGCCACATAAGTGAGAGTACTTAAAGGCCATGGAGCATAGCCTGGGCTCTTATGAGACTTAAAGGAAGTAGGGTCTGGTTACTGTGCAGCCAGGTTACTATGGGTGGTTCTACGTGGAGAGGGGGAGGAGAACAGGAGAGATCAGGAGGACTGAGACAGGGGAGGAATAGAGGAGGACAAGAAAGGAGATGCCCTGATAGAAGGAGTCAGTTTGGAAAGAGGTCTGGCATTGGAGAAATGTTTGGGTATCCACAGGGATGACCACAACTAATAATCTAGGCAGTGGTGGAGAGGCTGCCTTTGATTCCCTTCCCCTGTAATGAAATTGATTACTACCTTGGTTACCATTCCTAGAGCCCTCATCCAGTAGCTGATTGAAGCAGAAGCAAGCACCCACAGCTAAACACTGAGCCCTACTCCTGGAATCCAGTTGTGGAGAGGGAGGAGGGATGAGCAAAGGAGCAAGACTGTGCTGGAGACACACACAGAAACAGTTGACCTGACTTTGTGAGAGCATGGAGATCCTAGTCGTAAAGCCAAGGAACCATCTTTGGACCGAACCAAGCCTTCTGAATGTGGGTGCCAGCTAGGAGGCCTGGGCTGTCTATGGGACCTCTAACAGTGGAGCCAGTGTTTATCCCTAGTGCACAAATGGACTTTGGGAGCCCATTCCATATGGAGGGATACTATTGCAGCCCAGATACAGGAAAGAGGGCCTAGGTCCTCCCCAAATGTTGTGACTGACTTTGATGGTCCCCCATGGAGGGCCTCACTATCCTTGGGGAGTGGGTAGTGGGTGGGTTGGGGGGTAATGGGGGGATATGGGAGGATGAGAGGGTGAGGGAATGAGGGAATTGATATGTAAAATAAGATTGTTTCTAAAATAAAAAAATAATAAGCAAAAAAGAAAAAAGACAAATAACTTGATTTTGTGCCTCTTCATTCCCTGTTTTTGTCTTAAAGCCTACTTTTTGAGTTGGTTACTATTATCCCATTTTTCTATTTTTTTAGAAGGTCTATATTCTTTTTGGTTCATGAGAGGCTTCTCTAGATAGCCACCATGCACCCCTGAGTTATCAAAGTCTAATGTTGACTCCTGGATTTTTACAATTTTGTCTGCCTCTTTGGTTACATGTAGATTATAGTATTTGAACAATTGCTTATATAAATATGTGATCTCCCATGATATTATCTTTTTTCCAGGGATGTTAGTTTCCTTGGAAATGCTTGTATTCTGTGTAAACAACCTTGAAGGCAAATCCAGGGTTTATCATTTCCTTGACTGAACAGATAGATGACCATTTGAAGACTGATTTACTTTCAAGTCTCTGTCCTTCCTTAGCTTTTCATTGATTGGTGGGTTCCCACATTTCTGTCTTTTGTCCTTTCAGCCTTTGAAAGGTTGCCAGGTGAGTGGGAGTGTGGGAAGTGGAAGGGGGAGAGCAAGGACTCCCACTCTCTTGGGAGAGCATAGAGGTTTCTGTCATGGTGACAAAGATTTTTTTCTTCTTTTTAATTTGGAAGTAGAATTCCCCCCCCCCTTGGGTAGTGAAGCCTGAGAAAAGTGAATTTAGTGTTCTGTGATGGAAGTAATTTCCAAGCTCAGATAGCAAAAAGCAAAAATCAATCAGAAAGTTAGTTGTCATGAACTGGGGCTTAGGACTGGGGCCGACTCCCCTTGACCTTAGAAAGAATTACCCTGATCGAATTCCCAGCTTTCCTTGCTTTTGCTCCTCTCAAATCTAGGTCCTTAGGGAGGTCATTCAGCAAAATAATTTCAAATGATACCTTCAGTGCTCTTCAGGGGCTGTTTGGACTTGATGACAGGAGCTGCAAGTAGCGTGACATCATCTGTAACCAATAATTCCACAATGGTGCTCTCTTTGTAGGGAGCAAATCTGTGTTGGGAACTCTCTTGGACTCATCTTTCTAATGACTGCAGCCCATTGTGACTTTGGCCAGGTTAGTGGAGCTCTGGGCACCATCTGTAAGATGAGAGATAGCAATAGTCCCTCTCTTATAGGTCTTTGGTAATACTTAAATGAGATACTCCATTTAAAGAGTTTAGGGCAGAGCCCAACACATAGTAAATTCCCTGTAAGTACTGGCGGCTGTTTTCCTTTAAATGTTTTCAGCGTCATCTAATCTTTTATTTACTTAACTAATACTTTTGAGAACTATCAATATATTAGAAAACTTGCTAGATCCTGGAGATATAAAAAGGAGTACAATTCAAAACTTGTTTCTAAGCAGTTTTGGGTAGAGGGAGGGAGTCAGTACATAGGATTCAGGCAGGTAGAAAGGTAGGACAGTGTGGGTGGGCATGTAAGAGACTTCTAGTTCAGTGAGTCATCAAGGGTTTCTCAGCCAAACAAATTCCAGAAAGAAGGAAGATTATATATAAAGAGCTATAGGCAAAAATGTAGATGGAACCCATAAGTGTTTTTTCCATTCTGATTGATTGTATGATGGGAGGCTGGTGAGAAGTGAGGCTGGAGAGTTAAACAGATCCTTGATGAAGAAAAGCTTTGCGGGATATGACAGACGTTTGGGCTTTATCCTAAAAACATTGGAGAACTGCCAACCTCACCAAGTAAAGAAGTGACAGAATTGAACTAGTGATTTAGAAAAAGTGACCTAGCTATAATGTAGGCGATGAGATGGAGAGTTCTAGAGGTAAGATCAGTTGAGACCCCTTTCTTATCTCTCTGCCTTTCTGTAGGCAGAATATTCTGTCTCAACATCCAGCTCCCAAATAACCACAAGAAGACAGGCTTCTTATTAATAAAAGCTTGGGCAATAGCTTAGGCTTGTTACTAACTAGCTCTTACAACTTAATCCATTTTTAACAATCTACATGTTGTCACATGACTCATGGCATTCATTTGTCCTCTTGCATGTCTTTCTTCCTCTCTGTTTATCTGAAGTCTCTGCCTTTTCCCAGAGTTCTCTTTGTCTGGCTCTCCCACCGATAGCTGCTCCTGCCTAACTATTGGCCATTTAGCTCATTGTTAAACCAATGACAGCAACACATCTTCAAAGTATACAAAAAGATTGTTCCACAACACTCTTCCTCTCTTCTGTCCATGTCAAAACTTGCAACTGTGGAGGCCATAACCAAATCATCACTCAGCATGGAATGTCAACCTTCAGTTTTGCCTTGAATGGAAACTAGTAGCTTCCTGTTGGGGAAGTCCTGTTATTTGCCTGTGCATTTGTCAATAAAGTACTGTCTGGCCAATAGGGAATCTAGATAGGAGGGACTAGGAGTCCAGGAGGACTCTGGGTAGGAGAAACACAAGAGAGTCGAGATGTAACCGCCATGGGGGTAGGAGCCCAGAACTATTCTCCGGTAAGAGACATACTTAGATTAACAATTATGGGGTAATTACTTAAAGCAGAGCTAGCCAGTAAGAAACAAGCAAGGCCAACAGCTTCATAATTAATATAGCCTCCTGTGTGTTTATTTGGGACTGATGCCGATCTGGAACCAGGCAGGCGGGAAGGCTCCTCACAAGGAAAGGCTTCTCTTAACAGCTTCCTCCTCACACAGACCATCTCATTTAGACCTTAAGATGTCAACTCACCTGTGTTGTACTAGAAAGCCCAGTTGAGACCTTTTTCTTAAAGATTCAGTAGTGAGCCAGGCTGGGGTGTCACATGCCTTTAATCCCAGCACTCGGGAGGCAGAGGCAGGCAGATCTCTGTGAGTTCAAGACCAGTCTGGTCTACAAGAGCCAGTTCCATGACAGCCTCCAAAGCCACAGAGAAATCCTGTCTCAAAAAACAATACTGATCTACTACCCAAGGCTCCATAGATTACTTAGGCCTCCTCACTGGCACCCACATTCAGGGGTCTTGATGAGTCCCATGCTGAATTCCCAGCCATCAGTGTGGGATTCAAGAGCCACCCCTTGTCAGGTCAGCTGTTTCTGGGGTTTAAACCAGCCCAGTCTTAACCCCTTTGCTCATCAGTCCTCCCTCTCTGTCACTGGGTTCCTTGAGTTCAGCTCAGTGTTTAGCTGTGGAAGTCTGCCTCTGCTTCCATCAGCCATTGGATGCTATCTTTTTTCCATTGTATATTTTCAGCTTCTTTGTCAAAGATCAGATGTTCATACGTGTATGGGTTAAAATCAGGGTGTTCATGCCAATACCAAGCTGTTTTCAGGACTACAGCTCTATAATAGAGCTTGAAGTCAGGGATGGTGATGCCTCCAGATGTTGCTTTGCTGAATAAGGTTGTTTTGGCTATCCTGGGTCTTTTGTTTTACCATCCAAAATTGATTATTATTCGTTCAAGGTCTGTGAAGAATTGTGCTGGCATTTTAATGGGGATTGCTTTGAATCTGTAGATTGCTTTTGGCAAGATTGCCATTTTTACTACATTGATCCTACCTATCCAAGAGCATGGGAGATCTTTCCATTTTCTGAGGGCTTCTTTAATTTCTTTCTTTAAAGACTCAGAGTTCTTGTGATACAGGTCTTTCACTTGTTTGGTTAGCATTATCCCCAAGGTATTTTATGTTGTTTGTGGCAATTGTAAAGGGTGATGTTACTCTGATTTGTTTCTCAGCCCTTTTATTGTCTGTATATAGTAAGGCTACTGATTTTCTTGAGTTGATCTTGTATCCTGCCACTTTGCTGAAAGTGTTTATCACCTGTAGGAGTTCCCTGGTAGAGTTTTTTGGATCACTTATGCAAACTGTCATATCATCTGCAAGTAGTGAAAGTTTGACCTCTTCCTTTCCAATTTGTATCCCCTTGATCTCCTTTTGTTGTCGTATTGCTCTAGCTAGAACTCAAGGACAATATTGAAAAGGTATGGAGAGAGTGGACAGCTTTGTCTTTGTCGCACCTGCTGTGCGGCCTGCATCCGAGAATGTAGCGAGGTGGTCGGGATAGATGACACAGAGACCGGTCGGTTGCTTTAAGAAAACTTTATCTTCCCAAGTCATCTCAGGAGAGAGCTCTCAGAAGAAATCTCAGGAGAAGTCTCTCTAAGAAAAAGGAGCTTCCCTTTTTAAGGACTTTTGCCATCCATTTACATACCATTCTTTCCACTTCTCACCCTCCTGGCTGGTGGTTTAATCTCCGGCCCCAGAATCGGGGAGACACCACAGGGGGCAGGAAGAGGCATCTAGCCATAGGAGGTGTGGAAGGCATGGTATTTCAGTGAGCCAGCCCTTATCTGAGCCCTATCAAGCTTTAAAGCACTGAATTGTTTTCAGTAAACATTACATAGATGCCTGCTCCCAGGCCGAAGGGGAAGTGGGTTTCTGCTCAAGGTCTGGTGTCCCCACAATTCACCCCTTTTTATTTTTAAATGAGGCACTCCTGTTTTAGGTCAAGTAGGGTCACCCTCCCTGGCCCGTCTTTGGGGGACCTTGAACCCCTGTTAGGTGGGAGTGGGTCTTCCCCACAAGTTGCCCGTCATTGAAGTAGCCCCACCCTTAAAATCATTTGTAATAAGGCTTTATGGCTATCGGGATTGCCATGGGCTAAGGCACTTTGAACTCAGCATGAAGCCAGAGTGCCTACTGCCACTGTTACCATTCCTAGGACCCCCACTGACATAGCGCCTCTCTGTCACCTGCCCATCCCCCGATCTGGGCCTTAGCATTCTACCACCAGCCTTTCTTTGCTACAAGGGTGATTTATAGTTACAATTTGACGGTCAAAACAGTGATAAAGTTTACAATTATTTTAAGATCTACTTAGGAAAGCATTAGAGAGTGCACTTGCACAGATACATTAGGTACAATCATTGATGTTACACATGTAGCATTATAAAAAATATGAACAAGAGGCTTGTTGCACTATTTACAGAGTACCAATTTGTTCCTGTGGTGATGTAGTCTGTCGATTTAATGTCAGTAGTATCAGCCGAACATGCAACCCGAGTCAAAGTCTTTTTGTCGCACCAGGACAAACCATATTTCTCCAGAAAAACACATTCTGATTCCAAAAACAGGAACTACCGAGTCTGATATTTCAAGTGACCATGTCCTGTTCAAATACTGAAAAAAGGCTTTTGCCATTCATCACAGTCCATACCAATGTCTAAATGTTAAATGGGTCCTTTTTCCCCCAAAGGGAAAAGCTGGCAAAATGAATTCTGTTGTTTTAAGGTGTATCAAAGGCTAGCTGCTAATCTTCTAGTTTTGTTGGCTTTGGGATGAAAACTCACGGGTCCAGGAGGTTGATGTAGCAAGCCTGATGAGAAACTGGAAATCTCGAACTGACTGTTTTATTTCTTTCTCGGGCTGTAGATTTGATGACATCAAGGGTCAGGAACACTGATTTAGGAGATCTCGAACTGGCTTGAGCAGGCTCCCACGGTCTCAGGTCCAGTTTTTTCTGCTCCATGCATCTCACCAGATGTTGTGACCGCTACTGAAGCTTTATTCTTTTCCTGTAAGAAAACACAAACATGCCCTCGACCCCAAATTAGGGTCTTCTCTACTGTCTAGTGTATGGATGTTTCCATTTGGCCTGAGTAATAGTTATTTAACTTTCATTATGTTAGAATCTGTCTGAAGCAGATTCCTCACTGGCATTTATATTTTATAAATATTTAAATGAGGAGTGGATTATTTAATGAATCATGTGGAGACTGGGGACATTACTCCCTTTTATTTTTAAATTTTGTTTGAACTGTTGAAGTTGGACCATAACAGTAGAAGGATTTGTCTACCCTCCTTAGTCAACTATCTAGGTGAATTGGGATCACTATTTAAAGTATAGTAGATGTCCTTTAAAAGGGACATAACCATTAAGTACCTTTGAGAATCATTTAAGGATTGTAAACTATACTATGTCCCAAATAGTCCTTTTTTTTTTTTTTCTAACCTGTAGCTCTCACTAGCTGACAAGGCCTCGTTTGCATCTGAACTGACAAGGCCTAATTTGCATCTACACAGACACCTTTGGGGGTGGGGGCCTGCCAAAGCGGCAGGACAGTTCCCTGAAAAAAACCTCTCTCTCTCTCTCTCTCTCTCTCTGACTGGCTCTGAGGGCTTAACTTGAATTTTTTTGTTAAAATATTAACCGACTGACTGGATGTTTCTTTTGGCTATATCTAAATCGATTTAGGTAGTTTTTAACTGTTTGAAGGGATTTAAGTATCCCTTTAATCATATCCAAGGCAATTAGAACAGTTGCTTTTGTCAACATTCACGCATTTACATTTCACACTTCATACATACTGACGTGGCCACGTCCATACACACAGACCATGCATACATATCTCTCCTTGCCTAGGTTATGATTAGTTTGTTGAACTGAAACTTCTTTAACAGAACAACTCCAGTCAATCTTTTAATTAAAACTAAAGGTTGAAAAAGTCCTGTATGTCCCTCGTCATTTCTTCATTAGAGAAGTTTTGAGCTACACTCAGGGGCTACAGCCATACCCACTCCTTGTAATTCTGTAGATGCAAAGTGGAAAGGCCAGGCTTTTGCCAAAAGTTTTTAGAGATGACTCACAAAATTCAATAACCTACCCTATATAAATGTAACCAAACATTTTTATTTTATATGCCTTTGTCTTTTTCTTTACTGAATACTAATACCTCATTTATTAACTGTTACCAGTTTTTTTAAATTTACCCATCTTTAATCTATCCTCCCATTGAGGATGATCCTCCAAACCACCCTCTAACTGAGGGCAACTTTTCATCTTAGGTTCCCTTTCTTTTTTTGACCTTTGTTAGGTGAGGGCCTAGACATTTAATCCAATCCACCCTTCAACTGAGGGTTTAATCATGGAGATATCAAATATTTTTAATAAAGCAGAGATTCCCCTTTTAGGAGGGGGAAACTCAGACTCTCGTGTTGGCAGCAGCCACTCCCAATGTATTTATTAGTGCTATAAAGGTGATGAATGGGGAGCTGCAGTGACTAACTGCCATCAAAACGGTGGGAGGGGTTTTCCTCACCAGTGTCCATACTTCCCTTACCTGAGTTTGGCAATGTTTGGATCATTTTTATCATGGCGAGCATTCCTAGTGTCGGGAGCAGAGTCGGGGTCAACATGCCTGATGCACCGTTCGGGGACCCAAATAGGCTTCTCACTTCCTGGAGGGAAAACACAAACAGCCCCTCGGACCCTAGCTAGTAGGGGAGTGGGTGGCTGCCATTTTCCTGTAATCAAATCCTTCCATCTGACCCATCCCAAAGACTGGGAGGGTTTGTTCCAATGTCTCTCCATGGCAGACAAATTATTACTGTCTATGGTCAAAAAATTTAAAATATAAAGTATGGTGGATAACTGAATATTGGGGGAGGTAACATACTCCCCCTTTTTTATTTTCTTAAAATACTGTTTGAGAGTGGCATGGGTGCGCTCCACAATGGCCTGTCCGGTGGGGTTGTGAGGAATACCAAAAGAATGGACAATGTGATGTTCCCTGCAAAAGGCAGCAAAGCGATTGCTGGCATAGGCAGGGCCATTGTCCGTTTTTAGGGCATCTGGAACACCCATGTAGGCAAAGGCCTGCAGGCAATGAGAAATAACATCTTTAATCTTCTCTCCTGAGTGGAGAGAGGCAAAAATCAGTTTAGAATACGTATCCACCGAGACATGCATGTATTTTAATTTCCCTGCCTGTGGCAGGTGAGTGACATCCATTTGCCAGAGATGGTTGGCCCTGAGGCCCCGGGGATTTACCCCCTCATTGGGAGAATTATGATAAGGGGCACAATCAGGGCACTGAGAGGTAATCTGTGTAGCTATGGATAAGGGGCACCCAGTGTGAAATTTAATGGAGCGGGCATTTAGATGATACCGCTCATGGAGCTGGTGGGCCAGCTGCTCCTGAGTAAATAAGACCCTAGGGTGGGTCAAGGAGTCAGCAATTTCATTGCCCTGGGCAAGGGGTCCTGGAAGTTTAGTATGTGCACGAATAAATCCCACATAAGCAGGGTGGATGCGCTGCCAAATAAGATGTTGGAGCTGAACTAATAAGGAACGAACCTGGGAGGTTGGAAGAACATATGGAGAAGTTTCTAAAGGTCTAACAATGTTGGCAACATAAACACTATCAGTATATAAATTAAAGGGCTCTCCCTCAAACATTTGGAAAGCCATCAAGCATGCAAACAACTCGGCGGCTTGTGCTGACATCTGCCCTATGGGTACCCTCTTCTGCACCTGAGAAGAAACCACCACTGCGAAACCCTTGGAGGAGCCGTCTGTAAAGACTGAGCGAGCTCCAACTAGAGGGATCTTGGGAAAGATCACAGGGTGTTGTTTGAAAAAAGACATCAAGGGGCTGTTGGGATATTGGTTATCAAACTGTGCGCCTGTAGATGTAATAAACAGGGTCCACCCATCATGGAAGATCTGTAGATGTTCCACCTCCTCCTTACCATAAGGAAGGATAATTTTATCAGGACTCTTTCCAAAGGTTTGAATGCTAAACTTGTGTGCCTTCCACAACAATTGTAAAATGAGATCATAGTAAGGGGTCACTACCTTCTTAGGGGAGGCTGACAAATGTACCCAATAAATAGGACCAGTCTGCCAAAACACGGCAGTGGGCGAAAAGCTAGATGAAAGTACAACCAGAACAAGGGGCTGCCCATAATCTATACGCCGAAGGTGGGCTTGCTCTATACTTCTTAACAACAATTGTAGGGCTTCCCTGGCCTCTGGGGTAATCTGTCTAGGGGACGTTGGAGCAGGATCCCCAGGAAGAATATCATAAAGTGCTTTAAGAGCCCCTGTTTTGTCTTGTTCCTGATTTTAGCGGAATTGCATTGAGTTTCTGTCCATTTACTTTGATGTTGGCTGTTGGTTTGCTGTATTATGTTCAGGTATGTTCCTGTTATCCCAGATCTCTCCAAGTCCTTTATCATGAAGGGGTGTTGGATTTTGTCAAAGTCTTTTTCTGCATCTAATGAGATGATCATGTGATTTTTGTTTCTCAGCTTGTTTATATGGATTACATTGATGGATTTTCGTATGTTGAAACATCCCTGCATCCCTGGGATGAAACCTACTTGATCGTGGTGAATGATTGTTTTGATGTGTTCTTGGATCCGATTTGCCAGTATTTTATCCCTCAATGTTCATGAGGGATATTGGTCTAAAGTTCTCTTTCTTAGTTGTGTCTTTGTGTGGCTTGGATATCAAGGTTATTGAAGCCTCATAGAAAGAGTTTGGCAAAGACCCTTCTACTTCTATTGTGTGGAATACTTTGAGAAGAATTGGTATAAGCTGTTCTTTGAATTTCTGGTAGAAGTCTGCACTGAGGCCATCTGGACCTGGACTTTTTTTGGTTGGGAGACTTTTGATGACAGCTTCTATTTCCATTTAAATTGCTTATCTGTTCTTGATTTAATTTTGGCAAGTGATAGCTATCCAGAAAATTGTCCATTTCCTTTTGATTTTCAAATTTTGTGGAGTACAGGTTTTCAAAGGATGACCTCATGATTTTCTGAATTTCCTCAGAATCCGTTGTTATATTTCATTTCTGATTTTGTTAATTTGCATGTTCCACACTCTGCCATTTGGTAAGTTTGGACAAAGGTTTGTCTATCTTGTTCATTTTTCTCAAAGAACCAACTCTTCGTTGCATTGATTCTTTGTATTGTTTTCCTAGTTTCTACTTTATTAACTTCAGCCCTCAGTTTGATTATATCCTGGCTTCTACTCCTCCTGGATGAGTTTGCTGTTTGGGTTCTAGAGCTTCCAGCTGTGCTGTTAATTCTCTAGTGTAACTATTCTCCAGTTTCTTCATGTGGGCACTTAGTGCTATGAACTTCCCTTGTAGCACAGCTTTCAAAGTGTCCCATAGGTTTGGGTATGTTGCGTCTTCATTCTCATTGAATTCTAGGAAGTCTTTAATTTCTATTTTTTTATTTCTCCTTTGACCCAGGAATGGCGCAATTGTGCATTATTCAATTTCCATGAGTTTGTAGGGTTTCTGCAATTTGTGTTGTTGTTGAATTCTACTTTTAATGCATGGTGGTCTGATAAGAATCATGGAATTATTCCAATTTTTTGTACCTACTGAAGTTTGATATTTTGCCAAGTATGTGGTCGATTTTTGAGAAGGTTCCATGTGGTGCTGAGAATAAGGTATATTCTTTTTTATTTGGATGGAATGTTCTATAGATGTCTGTTAATCTCAATTGGGTTATAACTTCTATTATCCTCTTTGCTTCTTTGTTGAGTTTCTGTCTGGTATTCCTGTCTAGTGGTGACAGTGGGGTGTTGAAGTCTCCCACTATAAGTGTGTGGGGCTTTGTAAGTGATTTGAGTTTTAGTAATGTTTCTTTTATGAACATGCATACCTTTGTATCGGGGAATAGATGTTCAAAATTGAAACTTCATCTTGGTGGATTTCGCCTGTGATGAGTATGTAATGACCTCCTTCATCTCTTTTGATTGATTTTATTTTAAAGTCTAATTTGTTAGATATTAGGATTGCTACCCCCGCTTGTTTCTTGGGTCCATTTGATTGGAAAATCTTTTCCCAACCTTTAATTTTGAGGTAATATCTGTCTTTGAGACTGAGATGTGTTTCTTTTCATGCAGCAGAAGGATGGATTCTGTCTTCAAATCCACTCTGTTAGTCTGTGTCTTTTTATGGGCAGTTAAGACCATTAATATTGAGGGATATTAATGACCATTGATTGTTCATTCTTCTTTGATTTGGAATGGTTGTTGTTGGTAGAATTATGTGTGGAATTTCACCCCTTTTTTCTTTTAGCTGTTGGTAAGGTGGAATTATTTAATACTCACATTTTTCTGGTTGTAGTTAACTTCCTTGGGTTGGAGTTTTCCTTCCAGAACTTTCTGCAGGGCTGGGCTAGTGGATATGTATTGCTTGAATCTAGTTTTGTCATGGAATATCTTGTTTTCTCAATCTATAGTGATTGAAAGATTTTCTGGGTATAGTAGTCTGGGCTGGCATCCATGATCTCTTATTATTGGTAGAACATCTATCCAGGACCTTCTGGCTTTCAGAGTTTCCATGGAGAAGCCAGGTGTAATTCTGATAGGTTTGCCTTTATATGTTACTTGACCCTTTCCTTAGCTGCTCTTAATATTCTTTCTTTATTCTGTATATTTTGGGTCTTAATTATTATGTCGCGATGGGACTTTTTTTGTGGTCCACTCTATTTGGTGCTCTGTAAGTTTCTTGTACCTTCATTGGCATGTCTTTCTTTAGGTTGGGAAAGTTTTCTTCTATGATTTTGTTGAATATGTTTTCTGCCCCTTTGAGGTGGTTTTCTTCTCCTTCTTCTATACCTATTATTCTTAGGTTTGGTCTTTTCATGGTGTCCCATATTTCCTGGATGTTTTGTGTTAGGGATTTTCTGGACTTAAGATTTTCTTTGGTGGATGAATCAGTTTCTCCTAGTGTATCTTCAACACCTGAGATTCTCTCTTCCATCTCTTGTATTCTGTTGGTTATGCTTGTATCTGTAGTACCTGACCTGACCGTTAGCGCAGCTTTTCTATTTCCAGCCTTCCCTCAGATTATTTTTTTATTGTCTTCATTTCAGTTTTCAACCCTTGCACTGTTTGAATTGTTTCTTGCAATTTTTGCTTTGTCTTTTCTTCCATTTGTTGCATTTAAAATTTTTTTTGGTTTGTTTTTTCTTCAATGTCTTGCATTTTCTGGTTTGTTTTTTCTTCCATTTCTTGCATTTTTTGGTTTGTTTTTTTCTTCCATTTCTTTGAGGGATTTTCCTATATCCTCTTTTAGGGCCTCTATCATTTTCATGAAGTTGTTTTTAAGGTCATTCTCTTCTGCTTCATTTGCATTGGAATGCTGGAGTCTTGCTGGTGTGGAGTCTCTAGAATCTGGTGGTGTCATATTTGTTTTTCAGTTGCTGAGTGTGTTTTTGTATTGTCTCTTTCCTATCCCTTCTTCTAGTGGGTGCAGAAAGAGCTCCTTACTGATCTGGTGGTTAGGAGACCAGAGTTCCTTTTCGGTGGGTACAAGCAAGTCCAATACTCTGGTAGTTCTCTTCTTCCTGGTCCTACTCCTGGTCCCATGGGTGGAGAAGAAGACCGGGAATCTGGGGTGTGTAGGCTCCCACTGGTGGTCTGTAGGCACTGATCCTGGTCCCCTGGTCCTTTTGGTGGAAGAGAATCCAGGAATCTGGGGTGCATGGCTCCCACCGGGAAGGGAGGCTCTGTGGCAGTCCCCAGGCACTGGAAGGCAGGCCTAGATACAGGGCCCGGTTTACCTGGTCCCCTGGTCCTGTTGTTGGTCCAGATGGTGAAAAAGAAAACTGGGAATCTGTGGTGTGTGGCTCCTGCCAGGAGGGGAGGCTCTGTGGCAGTCCCCAGGCACTGAAAGGCAGGCCCAGATATAGGGCCTGTTTTTCCTGTGTTCAGATCTATTTGGACAGCCGCATTAATGAGACTTGGTGGATGTAGCTTCTCTGACAAAAAATCTCATAGCAAACTTCCTGGCCCTCTGACTCTTATAATTTGTCTGCTCCATCTTTTGTTATGATCCTTGAGCTTTAGGTACAGGAATTATTTTGTAGATGTATCAGCTAGGGCTAGGTATCACAAGGCCATTCACTTGTTCTGTGAATTTTGATTGAATGTACTTTTCTGTAATGATATGTCATTTGCAAGGAGCTATGTCTTGAATGAAGGGTGAGACCTGTACTTATTTGTGGGCATAAGGTTACATTTTAAAAATGTAGTTAGGGATTATGCTAGTTTAGGGAAGTGACAGTTATTCTTTCTCCAATATCCATGACTTTACTAGTCCTAGTTAGTTTTCTAGTACCCAAACATGGTTTCACACTTGTTGAGTAGGCCTTAGTGCCAATTAGAAAGCTGCTGATTACTGCCAAGGTGTGCATGCCACTACAACATCCCTAGAGTTATGGTGCTATGCTGGTCATGTTTCATAGGCATCATAGCTGGGTATGATTAGTTTGTAGTATTACTTAACCACAATATATGTTTTCCTCAAATTCCAGTTGGATTAATCAACTTCTGGAAGATGGTAGAATCTCTCTCTCTCTCTCTCTCTCTCTCTCTCTCTCTCTCTCTCTCTCTCTTTGGTTTTGGTTTTTCGAAACAGGGTTTCTCTGTATTGTTTTGGAGGCTGTCCTGGAACTTGCTCTGTAGACCAGGATGGCCCCTGTCTCCCGAGTGCTGGGATTAAAGGCATGTGCCACCAATGCCCGGCTTGGTAGAATCTCTTAAAATTGTGTGTGTGTGTGTGTGCATGTGTGTGTTGGGTGCATATGTGCAGGTATGCTCACCCATGTGGAAGTCAGAGGTTCATGTCAATATATCTTCCTCAGTCATTTTTCCACCTTATTTTTTGTGAGATACCGTCTTTCTGTGAACCGGGAGCTCATCATTTCAGCTAGACTGACTGGCCAGCAAGCCTCCATCTCCATCCTTAGCACTGGGATCTCAGATGCTGGCTGCCATTCTTAGCTTTTGCTTTAGCTGCAGAGCCATTTCCCTAGTCCCACAGAAATATTTTATCTGCTTTTGGTTGCTAACATGGATGCTGGACCTAAATGAGAGTCCTCATAATTATTTATGAAAGGAAAAAGGAGTCTGTGCACATCTTGTAAATAAGTAGATAGTGAGTGCTGCACTGTCTGGACTCCTACCAACAGGATAGCCCTGGGAGTGGGCATTCTGATACTCTCTATGGCAATCATTGAACGAATCATTGAAATTCAACTACAGTACCAGCACATTTGAAAGAAGTCTGATGAAAAGGCAAAGTTTATGCTGTCTCCAGTGACTTCAGCTAAGTAAAATAAGCCTGGAGGGGAAAATAAACCATTTTCTAAAAGTTCACACAGGGAGAAAGCAAAAACTTTTACAAGTCACAAGCAATGACTAGTATTTCCAAAATGGAGTTTGATCAGGACTGTGAGAAGCCAGAGGTGGTTGTGAAAACTAATGGGGCAATTGGGAAGTGCTGGGTACCACTGTAATCAGCTCTGGAGAGGGAGTGATAGAAATGCAAATCTAAAGCTGCCCCTGGATCCCCCAGCTAAGTGCAAACACCTAGAGGCAGAATCAATTTTTCACTGTTTGATGATAGCGGCCTTTTCTATAGGGTGAAGGCAGAGGGGTAGGAAGCTTCCAGAGTTCTCAGGGAAGTAACAGGTAAGCAGATGATGAACAATTACTGCTGATGCGAACACACAGTCCCTAACTTCTTTCTCCCTCTGGAGAAGGGTTGGCATCCACATCTACAAGTCCTGTCTTGGTTATAGCTGGCTACCCCAGCTACTAATTACCAGTGATTGTGTCCATGCTCAGGAGGGAGGGAAGACAAATAGAGAATTGTGAGCCCACAGTGGGCATTTTCAGCATTGGTCTAGGGACCACAGGGGGATGTCTGAAGAGGCAAATGAGAGGGTTTTAATAATCAGTTCTTCCTGCTTGAGAGTTTTGGTGAGCGTGTGCTCTAAATCACCATGTGTGTGTATGTGTGTGTGTGTGTGTGTGTGTGTGTGTGAGTGTACATGGACAACATTGATCTGATAACTATTTTTTTTTCTTATGTTGAGTGTGAAAGTAGAATTAGGGATGTGGACTCTGTTGTAAGAGAAGAGGAATTGAGCCAAGGTCACATTTCCCCAAGACAGAGAACCTTGCTCCCTTGGCCAAGCTTGAGAAGGGTTAGGGGCCAGAAGGAAGCAGTGCATCTCCAGGTCACTGAAAAGAGGCTTTTCACCTCAGGAGAGAAATACAGCGCTGTGAAGACCTGGAAACCAGGGCTAAAGACCCTGAAGCATGAGGAACGTGGTACAAAATGTGGGAAGTAGAAGGATCGCCCACTTCCGTGTGGAGGCTTCACGTGGAGACTCGTATGCTCACACTGTATGTAGAACAAGGAGGAAGTGACGATCTCCTCCAAGGGAGTAAGGACAGCATCAACTGTGACAGGTTGTGCTGATTGCCTATGGCACAGGCTCGGGGTGCAGGAACAGGTTTGTCTTCTCTGCCAATTAAGGAATTAAAAGGCAGGAAAAGTTTGAAAGTCAAGCAAAGCCAATATTCCAAGAGGACAATTTTATTAGTTCAAAAGATGTGCTGCATCCATGCATGGCTCCAGGGGCCTGCATCTGACTGGGGCAGAGATAGGATCTACATGGCTTGGTAAGTGTTGGTTTTGGTTTAAAGATGTTTTGATGTAAACGTTGGGAAAAAGAAAAAAACCTATTTGACATATTTGTTTTTTTTTTTCTGGAGGTTAAGGTTGGAGGGTGGGAATAACCTGTTTGTTAGTATGGAAAACACGCCTCCTCCAAGACCACTGTTCCTCCAACAAGGCTACGCCTCCTAATAGTGCCACTCACTATGAGCTTCTGGGGACCAAATACACACAACAGCATAGGCAATTATTAGGAAGTTCAAATGGAAACAGGGAATGAAAACCAGGATCTCTGCAAATGAGTTGGTATCTGGAGGAGAGCCCAAATCCACATCAGTCTCTAATAGCTGTGGCCACCAAACTCTAGATGCTGATGTGTAGTGCTCTAAATGAGGAATGTCCCCATAGTCTTGGGCATTGGAATACTAGTCGGTGGCAATCTTTGAGAGGTGGCCTTGCTGGAGCAAGAATGTCACTGGAGATGCGTTTTGAGAATCTGAAGATTGACACCATTGCTTGCTCACTTTGTTTCCTGCTGGTGGCTTATGGTGGTTTGAATAAGAATAGCCCGGAAGCTCATATATTTGAATACTTAGTCACCAGGGAGTAGAATTCTTTGAAAGGATTAGAAGGATTAGGAGGAGTGACTTTGCTGGAGGAAGTGTATCCTTGGGGGTGGGTTTTGAGGATTCAAAAGCCCATGCCAGGCCCAGCCTCAGTCTCTCTGTCTCTCTCTCTGCCTGCTGCCTAAGGATCAGGGTACAGCTCTCAACTACTTTTTCAGGACCATGTCTGCCTGCCGTGCCCGCTTCCATACCCCCCCCCACGATAACAATGGACTAAATATTTGAAACTTTAAGCAAACCCTCAGGTGCTTATTTCCTCAGAGTAGCCTTAGTCCTGGTGTCTCTTCACAGCAGAACAGTAACTAAGTGGTGGTTCAAGATGAGAGCCCTCCGCTCCTGCTGCTTGCGGCCATGCTTCCCTGACAAGATGGGACCTTATCCCTCTGGAGTCACAAGTCCAAATAGACCCTTCTTTCTATAAGTTACCTTGGAAGTGTTATTTTATCACAGCAGTAAAGGAATAGGTGGCACACAGGTGGCACCAAGGAGTGGGCTATTGCTGTGACTGGCCTGGCCATGCTGTTTTGTTTGTTGAGGAATTTGGAAGACATTAGAACTTTGGACTAGAAAAAGTAGTTGAATGATGTAATCAAGGCTTCAGGAGTAGAAGCCTAGCAGACAGTGCTAAGAATAATGCAGACTGTTGTGGGCTGGGCTGGGTGGGTACAGCCTAAGAGATTTCAGAGGGGAACAATATTAGCAACTGGGCTAGAATCATTCCTTTATCGTGGTATTTTGGAAAGGAATGTGTCTTCTTTGTGCTCCTAAGAACCTACTTAGGGCTAAATCTAAAAACAATGTACTGATTTCTGTGGCTGAGGAGATTCTGAGAGATCCTAACGTTGAGTCTGCAGTGTGGTTATTAGTAATCACTCCTATGTAGGTCTGCAACAAAAAGGAGCAAATGGTGCAGAAGGATACACAAATGAGCATTTTAAAGAGAGCAAGAGCACCAGGGACTGTAACGTCACAGCCACGGATTGTGCAGAAGGGGACAGAAGATCAAGAAGAGCCTGGATCCCCACTAGAATAAAGGGAAGAGAACCCTAGGGCAAGAACCCACCCATCTAAGCTTCCAACTTATGAAAGGAAAAGGCCTAAGTGCCTATGAAATAACAACCAACAAAAGCTTCTGACAAGGAGACTCAACAGGGCCAGGGCCCATTCTAACCTGGTAGCTGAAATTGGCAGTGTCATGAAGGTTAAAGGGCCATAGTAATTTCAGATTGTCGCTGAGGCCAGGCAACCTGTGGCAGGGAAGTCCCTAAGAAAAGCTCCTGAGAAGGCAAGGAACTTTGAAATATCATTGTCTGATGTTGTGGAAGTGACGCCTCAGTTGTGTTGGAGATCCAAAGATATGGGAGATGCCAGGTATATGAGGCATCTGCCACTCAAGCCTGTAATAGCCTGACACTCAGCATCAGTGGTGGCATTATCCCTCTCCAGCTGACTTCCATCTGGTTCCTTGTCTTGTCTCCACCTCCATATTTTGTACTTTTTAAAAGTTCTTGCCTCTTTAGCCTTTTAAAACCTTTCTGCAACCTGCACATATATTTGCAACACACACACACACACATACACACACACACACACACACACACGCACACACACCACACTAAATACTAAAAAGTTGATGTCTGTCTGTCTGTCTCTCTATCTAATCTATCTATCTATCTATCTATCTATCTATCTATCTATCTATCTATATCAATCAGTCTATCTATCTATCTATCATCATCATCCTCTCTCTCTCTCTCTCTCTCTCTCTCTCACACACACACACACAACATACAGTGTTTTATTTTTGTTTTACTCTGTGTTTTTATTTTGCAGAACTTTCCTAGCCAAACTGCCACCATCTTCAGTTCTCAGCCTGTGGACTCTTTACCTTCTCCTAGAAGGAGGAGATGGGAGGGTTATGGGACCTTCACCTGAGTATCCAGCTTCTGGTGCTAGGTTACAGATTGTAAACACATGTAGCAACTCAAAACTTTTGAACAGCTACAATTAGCCACCCAAAGAATGTGTCTTGGTCATGACTAAATTGAAGCAGTCAGTTCTTGGCAATTTGTATGAATGGCCTTTGTGGGAACTTCAGAATCATTTTAAAATTCTTCTGTTAGCTGCATTCCTATTGTCAAGTCTAATGCTTTAGTGAGGTGTCGTGGTGTGCCCCTACTGTCCCAGCATTCAAGAGGCTGAAACAGAAGAAGTGCTGTATGCCTTCATTCCGTTACTGTATTGTCTAAGGTATTGCATAATCTCTCGGGGTCTGGATTGTCTTTTTTTAAAATAAAAACACAGAAGCCTCGGGAGAGATCAGGGACCCTCAGTTTTGATGTATTCCAGCTGTAATCATAGCTTCACATTCTGAGCAACACTGGTAGGTCACAAATTGGGTAGCAGATGTGGAAGAGGTTCAGCAGTCACCTGGCTCAGTCTTGATGTATGCCAAGAGGGGCTGTGTGTTCTCTAAGATATCCCCTGTCAGCAAGTACCTGACTAACTCTGGTTTGTGGAAGGCTTTATTTTTTTTAAATTCTAACCTGTATTGACCCAGACTAAGTTATATCTGCTTTGCAAGTCTGAAAACTATAAATTGTTTCTTTATAAAGTGATTTCATGGTCATGATGACAGTATTTGAGAGAATCGACCCATAAGGATATGGGTTGGTGTTGTACAAAAATAAAACAAAATAAAGAAACAAGATTTTGATGTGTTTTGAAAATGTATATGAGTATTTGAATCCATGGGAGATCTTTTAAGACATACTGATTGTTGTGGATTGTAAAACATGGCCACAATCTAAGCCTTCTCTTGGTGATGTGATTTCTTCGCTAAGGAGTTGTCCCATTTCTCCCTATGAATCTGGGATGGACTTTCATTTCCTTCAGTCAATAGGATACAACAGAAGTGACTTTACCAGGTTCACATTTGGGCCCCAAGGAGCTTTGGGTGCTTCCTTTGTCAAGACAAGCTCAGCTAGCTGGGAGATAAAAAATTAGACTTGTCCAAACTAATGGCACCCTAATCTAGCCAGGCCCCAGTGAAACAGAGAACCAATGGCAGATACATGAGTGAGCATAGCCAAGATCAAAGATCACTCAGTTGGGATAAACTCAAGCTGTCAACCATTAGAACTGTGAGCTATATATTTTGGCAGAATCTAGATGCACTGTGAGGCTTCCCAGCTCCATGTATGTTTGCCTGTGTTTTGATTCTTTCATAGGTGACAATCCTCTTTTTGAGTTGTTACATGTGATCTCATAATCATAGCAAGGCTGGATAGAACAGGCCATCTTTCAAGTGTTAATGGGTGAAGTATAAGGAAACTGACAGGCACCCCTTTTGTGACTGATAACAAAAATGACAGGTTAGTTGATCATAGAATGTGCTGTGTGTCCTGAACCAAGTAGAATAACTTTGCTGTCTCTGTGAAATGGTAATAAGAGGAATGATACTTAGTCCTTTCAATCAAAATAGAAAGAAGGTCCTGCAAGATGGCTCAGCTGGTAAAGGTACTTGTAGTCAAGCCTGAGAACCTGAGTTTGATCTCTGGAACCTGTATGCTGGAAGAACACACACACACACACACACACACACACACACACACACACACACACACACACACAGATAGAGAGAGAGATAGAGAGAGAGAGAGTGCAACTGAGCCATGATCAATGAATTAAAGCAGTTTATTTGACATTAATTGTAGAATTTACAGCACTACCATTTCATGATAGGAATAAAAATGGAAATAATCCAGTGTAAGCAGTGTTGCAGACCCATACATCAGGGTGGGAAATGAGCCGTTTTGAAAATGCAATCAACATTCAAAGAAATCTGTCTTCCAAAAAATAAAGTACTGGGGACTTATGGAGGGCTGAGCATATGATGAATATAATGAATACTCATTCTCAATAACGAAGCATGCTCCTCACTCTCACCAGGATTTCAGGGCAGCCACTGAATAGATATACCCTGCTGACCATCCCTGGAAAATCTTTCAGCCCATTGTGTCTTACTGTGTGGCCTGGAAACACAACTCAGGGAGGAAAGAAGACTGTGATGGGCACTGGAACTTTGTTTCAAAATAGGAGGGACTATGTTTTCATGGTTTTCAACACAAGAGGGCTTGATTAAAGGGACTTAAAGGAGGTAGATTAAAATAAAGTTTCCCTCCTCTAGTTTCCTGGAGATAATGGTTTTGTACATGACTGGAGTCTCTTGGCCTCTCTGAGTCTAGCTGAAGATCCATGACAAGGAGTTGGGTTTCCCCTAAAGGGTTAGAGTCCTGGAATGGCCACCCAGGGCAGGAAACAGAGCCAGGACTCTATCAAGGAGGTCCCTACTCCACAGCCACACCCCTCCTCCATAGCCACACCCTTGTGACATCATAGATCTCCTCCATTTCCAAACTTTAAAAAGAGGTGGGGCTAATTCTTTACCCCTCTCTTTTCTTTCACGACAGTCACCTTTAAATGGCATCATAAAGCAACCAAAAGACTAGAAGGAAGGACTAAGGGCACACAGGGACAGCATGTGAAATTAAATAGTGTTTTTTTAAACCAAGAGTAAACATACTGGGGACCGAGGAGTTGGATCATGAGAACAAAACTGGATAAAAGAAAATATATTGGAACTTGTTTTTACTTCTCTTTGGTGGGAGCAGTAAGAATTCACTGAGCAAGAACAGAACAATTCTAAGGATCTATGCTAAAAAAGCACTGGCCTGGTAGAACCAAAGGGGGCAGGGAGGCCTGGCTCATTCTTTGTAACCATACTGAAGCACTTTCTTTGAGAAAATGCAGCCCAGAACTAACTAGGATATTGGCCAGTACCTGAGTCCCCTGGTTCATGCAATTCTATGATATCACGGGTTTGTAGAGAAGACACTGAACTGTTTGGGGGACTGAGGGGGAAAAAAAGATTTGTTGATTGGACAGGGGGATTAATAGGAACCTAATAAGATGCTGTGGTACCACCTCAGGTGTGGCACCACCTCAGCTCCAAACTTCTTAAGCCTAAAGCTTGTGTTCTTGTTCTGGGAAATCCAATGAGTCAGATGTCTTATAACCTTTCATGACAGGCTACTGGCTCACATTGTTTGGGCTTGTATGACACAAAAACACAGCAAAAAAAAAGTGGGGGGGTTGTATTTTACCTTTCAGGAACTTTTCTAATTATGTGACTATCTGTTAGCTAGGTAGCCTGTGCTTATTCCCCTCAGATCACAGACTCCCTGACCTTATCTGAAAAAGAACCTAGGTAGTAAACTGAGTCAAGCTAAATGTCAAATGTAGTCAAAGTAAGGGAAACAGAAGAGTAACCCAAGTTTTACAACCATTTTGCAAAGGTCTTTCAAGCAGAAATAACATAGTCATCGGTGGGCCGGATTTTTTGGTAGACTCTGTAGTTGTGGTTCAACTAACTCCTAAACACAGTCCACAGTATGAGTAACCTGCCTGGTCCCTCTGAGATACTACAAGACGACAAAGAATCTCTTTTTCTCACTTGCACACTTTCAGATCTAAGAATTGTGAAGCTACCATCACTTGAAAATGATACCTTTGATTCTTAAGGAATTGCCTCAAAAAAACGATAGATGTGATAAGCGGTATGCAGAGGGTGGCTGGGAAGTCTACGGATAGCACGAGGCCCCTCCTGGCTTGAGTGAATAGCAGAATCCCTTGCCCGAGTCGAGATGGAAGAAAGTCCTTCAGTGAAGGCCCAGGCTTCCCCTGGGTGGAGCCTGGGGTGGGTGGCTATTTAATGGCTCACCGAAAATGCAAGATCACCAAGTTCCCTCCCTTCCCTTTCCTGTATGAACTGGGATCTGCCTTTATGCCTGCCGGGGTATACTCATGAGTTCTGAGAGAGGTGGCGGGGTCCTGAGAGACTGAGGCTGGAAATTTTGGGCCCAGGCCTCTTGAAAGCTGATAGACATGGAGATCTCTCCCTAGGGCTCCAAACCTACCTTCTAAGGCCAGGCATTAGTATTTATTTCCCAGGCCAGTTCCACACACTTTCACAGGAGGAAAATCCAGGCCAAGTAGAGGTAATTCTGTGGTTCTTGTGTTTCCAAGGAAAAGGACATTCATTGGCACAAAGATTGAGTAAAAACCCTTTAATAACAAAATAACATTCACAATGTAGCTACTTCAGTTGTCTGGAAAACTCAGCTTACACTTGATCCAACGTATCACTTTCCACAGTTTAAAAAAAAAAGGAAATAAAACAGCATAACAAAATATACCTCAAATTTCATAAGACAAGTCTTCTTGGCAAATTCTAATGAGCCAGACCCTGTGTTGCTTGTAGTAAAGAAGGCCAGGCATGCTTGCGTCTCACACACCCCTTGTCTGCTTTGGATCAAAAATGCATTAGAACGTTGTAGATACTATAACATGTGCATCATGAGGAACAGTGTGCAGGCTTGTGAGTGTGCAGAGAGCTTATGGAAACAAAGAGTGACTTGACTTATTGCAGAAGAATATGTAAAGCTTTCCGGAAGATTAAACACTATTACAATCAACAACTGACTTACAAAAGCAGATTTTAAAGTTCTTGTGTCCATTTCCATCTTTGGCAGATTAGTGAAAGGAAACAAACAAACAAACAAAAAGACTACATTACAAAGCTTTCATTATCACAACCTACTTGTAAGGCCGTTCCTTTGCATCATTAATGAAAGAGCATCTCTAACATACTCACTGACAGACACACATGCAACGCTCTGCTGTCTGTTGTTGATTTCCAGTACTCTACACGGCAGACTGCTGTGTCCCCACCATTGTTTCCTCATCTTCATTCTCTTCTGCAGAACTGCAGATCTTGGCAGTTGCTTTGGCTTTATGGGGGCATGCTAGTGTAGGAAATAGGTGTGAAACTCAAGAATGGATCTCAGAACCCAAATATAAGAATATGTCTGCCCAATCCAGTGGGACAGAAAATACTTGTTGAGATAGAGAGAACTCCAAGGCTGGGGAATTCAAACCAAGATGGTTTTCCTCAATCGGTTCTTAAAATTCTTATACTCCCCTTTAAAATATAGGTATAACTTTGTAAAAAGGAATCTAGAGTCATTTCTGACTCTAAGGAAGAAAAGTACTACAGGGCCACATGAATGAATGTTTGGGGAATGACCATATATTTTCACCCAAATAACTGGTGAGGTCATCTGTGAGAGTGTTCCAAAAGGCCAGAGATGAGTTACTGATATCAGCGCTACATGCATTTCAACTGGAGACTGACAACAGAAGCCTAGAAGAAGCTGGCCCCCATGGGAAAATCCAGGAAAGAGAGACCTAGATGAATTAGCATTGTTGTATAGATGACCCAATAGGTCTGAGGTCATGAACATAAAACTAAAACTCCTTTTAGTGGAAATTAAAAATGCAGAGGTGAGTTGCTCTCTACCGCTCGCTTTCAACTCTCTCAGATATAGTGATATATCTGGGTCACGAGGATCCCAAATTATGGGGTTCGAGTAAGCTAACTCCAACTTGGATGACTTTTCTCATTATACAATTCAAACCCGATTCAGTCTGACTCATTTTTAAATCCCAGCAGATGTAAAAGCATTTTCAAGGTAATACATCTCCCAAGAAAACCAGTATTATCACTGTCTGAGGCCAAACTGTGTACATTTTTCACAGTTTAATGTATACACAACTGTTCACGACTGCTAACAAATGATAGACGCCCATGCATAAATAATGTTCATTGAACCAAAGGGGAGGATCTAGTACAAATGAAAAATGTTGCTATTAAGACCACAATGCATCACACTGCTAAATTTTTAGCTCCATGCATAAAATTATAGCACTGATTGGCAGTTGCTAATTATAATATTACACTGTTAACACAGAACAATTAGCACAAATGTAGAAAATAATTTTTTTTCAACAGAGCAAATGAACACAGATTGTTTCTTCAGCAAAATATGAAACTGTAAACTTTGGGCTCATTCTGCAACTTTCCCCAATCCAGAATAAATAAAATCCAAAGGGGGAGAAGAAAAATAAAAAGAACATACATTTTCTTCTTAAGCGCACATTTTCATCTATTACAAAAGCACAACCTAAACTGTATAAAGCTTTTTTTCTTTTTTCTTTTTTTAAATCACAGTTACCAAAAGAAACAGTGAATAATTTATTACATACGCTATAATAACATTACTCTAAACACTATTATCTATGAGGTATATCTGAGAAAATTCGGTAAGGAATTGCGCGGTCTGCATTGCCAACATGCCCAGGTTCATATTAAAGCTCTGGAACCGTGAGGGACTAGAAAAGGGGGCAATGAGGGGAGGCAGAAGGAAGAGACGTAGAGAAAGAACCTTTGGTATTAGTACAACTCTTGTTCTTTGCAGGGTTGCATTGCAAAGCACCGCAGTACGATAAAGCCCACCAATTTACTGTATGGAGGCCCAGTTGAAGCTGAGGTATTCACAGGAAGGATTTAAAAAAGCACAGAGAGGTCCAGACTGGCTAAATCGTTGCTTTGGTTCAAGCAAGGCACTCGTCCCGTGGTTATGTCACACTTTGCAAGTGAAGCATGAGGCTGGGGGAGGGGGGGTTGCTGAAGAGGGGTCTGCCAATTGAGATGTTTTCTGTGTCCAGGCTGCCATTGCTCTTTCTGGGTTCTCTCTCCTAGGGGCTCAGTGATAGGAAGGCCGGGAAGGTGATGTTGTTTAAGGGACCTACTCTGCTGCTTGGTGAATTTGTTGTCTCCCAGGTATCCTGAGAAAGTTCATTTCCCATTGGAATTTGGTGATCAGCTGCTTGGAAAGAAGGCCTTGCAGGCTTGCCTTGTCTACAGAGGACATGAAGTTTTAGTCCCATCTAGATGGTAAAGGATGTTCACATATGCCAGGATGGAGCTTGCAAACTTCAGAAAGAAGATAACTGGCTGGACATAGTGACTCACAATTGTAGTCCCACCACTATGGGACATACAGGCAGGAGGATTGGGCGTTCAAAGTCATCCTTATCTATACAATTAGTTTAAGGCTAGCTTGGACCACAAAAGACCCCGTCTTTTAAAAAGCAGAAGCTAGGTGGTGGTGTCGCTTGCCTTTAGTCCCAGCACTAGGGAGGCACAGGCAAGAGGATCTTTGAATTTGAGGCCAGCCTGGTCTGCAGAGTGAGTTCCAGGAAAGCCAAGACTGTTTGGGAAAAAAAAAGGAGGAGGAAGAGGAGGAGAAGGAGGAGGAGGAGGAGAAGGAGAAGGAGGAGGAAAAGAGAGAAAGGATCTGTGTTTCATAGTATATAATTCTGTTATAAATTCTTCTATCAGCTATACTCTGTTGGTGTATTGGACTGATGAGTTAATTGATCTTCCCTTCTTAGCTTTAGCTAATAGTCTCTTTAAAAGCTCAGTGATAACTATTATGTGAAACATAAAATCACAGTATTCAATAAAGAGCTCTGTAGACTAGCAATAGGAACTGGTATGTGCCTAAATCCCACTTGAGTAAAAGCTAAAAAGGAGTCACCAGCCAACATTCCAATCACATTGGTGAATTATCTTAATAGTGACTTAGTCATTTAATAGAATCTAAAGAAACTTAAAGGAGACTAATTAAGTTTTGAGAAGGGAAAAGGGACATTAGTAATTTCACATAACCATTATTTAAACTGGTATATCCATTCTTCTGATATTGGGATAGTTTTCACTTACAAGGAATACATCTCAGCATCACACAATGTAAGGCTTACTTTTAGCTTGTACATAGAATTAATCTAGAAAATAAATAGGAACACTCTTAGGTAAAAAGAAAACAAACAAACAAAAGAGCGTACAGCTAAAATATCCTACCAGAAACGATAATCAAGTTCCCTTGCTTGATAAATACTGACTTTAGAATAGTCATAGAAATTAAGCTCAATGAGTCGAGATTCAGTTTTTTCCTTCCACTGGTTACAAGCTTATTTATTAAAAAATTTTGAAGGTCTGGTTCAAAAGCCATCTTACTATTTGGGTCAATATGCTTCCCCTGAGTGAACCCTCCAAGTTCAAGGCTGGCCATATTACTAAGCAACAGATCATGCATGATACTGGATACATAATGTAAGATGTAGATACCTGGAGAGTATTCTTAAATGATGATTAATCCTTTAAGCTACTAGTCCTATTAGAATTAATCCATAAGCTACAGTTTCTGTTCATTGCTAAAGAATTACCACCTTCCTACTTGACAGCATGTGACCAATGTCAGACCAAATCCACAGAGCATCACAGAATAGGCAGGATATAGGACCTGGAGCCAGGAAGCAAGGATTGGCTTCAGCTCTGGGGTTAGGGGCTTAGATAACTACTTCAGCCTGGTCACAGTCGGGGATGGGGTGGTGACTGAATGTGTCCTAAGGTCCCTTCTAGCCCTCCCATTCAACGCTTCTTTCTGTAGTTGCAGTAGCTCGGCACTTTCACCTGTGACAGCTCCAGGAAACAGAGGTCACAGCTAGGCCTGCAGGCCACCTCCAAGCAGTCTTCTGCACCAAACTGGACCTGGAACTTTACAGAATCCAGTGACAGCAGCATCCCATCTTGCATCCTGAACATGTGGGAGGGGGCAGCAGGCAAATGCAAGAGACACAGAAAACTTCCCTTTCCAGGTCAGCAGCCACCTTCGCACACATCATTGTTTCTTTGGGGTGTCTGAGCTGTGGCTGTACATACCGTATGTCAGAAAGAAGAGTTCAAATCATAAAAGAGCACAAGCAAAATGCAGACCGCACAAGAAAGGAATCTTTGGTATCTTTGGTGTCATCAACACGATTAAAATTACAAATGGAAAAAGTCAGTGAGGTAGCCTTCTTTGGTTCTCACTACAAATAGAAAAGTTTTTCCGTTTTTTTTCCTTTTTTTTCTGCTTTTTTTCCCTTTTTGTTTTGTTGCTTTACACGCACACTGAGTTCTTTCTTGGAAGCAGCTAGTGTAAGGGTTCACTCTTTTTGGTTTATGATTTTTTTTTTAATTTATGTTTCCAGTTTCCACATAGAAGCCCCAAAATCCGGGCTGGTGATGTTGGATCTCAGCTCGAGTGTTCTGAAGCAGGATCAGGCTGAGCAGTCACTGCTTGTCCACAAATCTGCTCTGTTGTTCTGACAGCAAACAAACTGCAGTGCTCTCTGTTGTTTTAAATAACAAACACAAACTATACAGCGCATCTGTCACAGATGCCGAATAAGTTAAATAAATAAATTACGCTAGAAAGGCTCTGAGGGCCCCAGTAATTAAGAGGTGAAGTTCGCCTGGTACCCGGTGGCACTGTGAACTTAAATTAAATAATTTAATAACCATTAAACCACCTTAAAGTTAATCCAAGAGGAGGAATACCCCCAGATTGTTTTTCATTTTCACTGTAACCTATGTTTCTTCCCCGTTTGTAACAGAAGTTCACCACTTTGTGAAGTCAACACCTCTAGAGGAGAGGGCGGCTAGGGTTTTGCATCTCAGATGCATCATTGCTCTACTTTTTGTTAAATAAGAACACGGAGTAAAATCAAACTAAGGAAAGAGAATTAAATAATTACCCAAACCCTACAAGCTAGTATACAAGAAACTAATTTAAATAAATTAATTATATTAACAGCTGGTTAGGTCACAATTGAAAGAGACACATTAAAATATATCTGAGGGGTGGGGAGGTGTTGTCTTTTTTTCCTTCTGATGAACAAAATGGGTCATTTCTTTCTATAGTCTAAGTTAAAATAAAGCAGCAATGTATAATTTCTGAAGGTTTATCACATTAAAGACCACTTTGATGTGACAAACTTGAGGAATTCTACCCCCCCCCCCAGCTAATGTAACCTCCATAAGATCACACCACCATTGTTTCAACCCTGGAAAACAGAGCCCACTTTCTCCCATTGATTTGCATTTTACTCTGCATCCCCCAGCTCCCCCCACCCTTTTTGTTCTTTTCAGGTCTTTGGATTTAGCTTTAGTTATGAGAGATTCAGAATAAAGCTAGTCAACCAAAGTCATCAAACATCTAACACAAACAATTAAATAATATCAATGTTCCATTGTAAGTTGTTTGTCTTGGCTGGATCCAAATGAAAGTAATTTCAAGTATAATGATGAATGATGATGTGGGATACTTTTGCTTACATTTCTGCACTTTGGTTTTCAGCATTACAATAAATAATAAAGACAAGGTACATTGTTAAAGTATCACATACATATTGCATGATGATTTGAAATTTATTTATTGTAACAGATTACAATATATATGCATTAAGCATGTCTGTACACACTTGCATGTACACAGTCTAGATACCTTTGGGCAATGTATGTGAATGTAAAGTCAACCATGAGGATCTCTGTTGAAAGATGTATCTAGATCTGTATACATCCAAGCCTGCAGACTGTATAAGTGTCAGACAAACTTATCTACCAAGATCTATGTTATGTAAAACACCTGCTGCTAAAAATAGAGCCAAATAGATGAATTCCATGGAATGACCAAACCTATGGTGATATTTTTTTCTTACATACATTTTTCTCCAGTAAAAAATTATGAACTGGTTTATAGCAATCAACCTAACTCAAAGCCTACAGAGGTAGAGCCTAGACTCTACCTTTCACTTCCCTACAACTGATAGTCACTTGGGTAACTGAGGTTGATGAGTATTTAATGTCCTGTGGACTCACCGCATGACCCCTGGGCCTTAGTGAAAAGTTTTGCGTCTGTCTATGTATATGAGATCTCATATTATTTTAAGAATTAGTTTTTTTTGTATCCTAAGTACTTAGGACTTTCTAAAACAGACCAATCAACTACCTACACTTGCCCCCTACCTTGCAAAGAAACAAAGTGTAGATAGAAATTAGGAATTAGGACATCTATAGTTCAAGTCACCACCTGGGGTACTGCTCTTCTTAAGTGGAAATTTATTTTGTCTTATTTTACAGCTGGACTTTCTGGTTAGCCAACCATACAGAACTGCTAAGCTATCTAGTTTTGCAAATAACCATCAGAAAGGCTCAAGCCCTTCTTCCACTTCCCACTCAGTGGGTGAAGCCAGCAAGTCTGAATCAGAGCATCAACAGAACAGTAAACAGTCAGCTCTGATTGGGTAGGAATCTAGAAGAGGTGTTGTCAATGTAGTGTCTGGATCATATGGTCAGCATTAACCACAGCTACTATCTACTTTCCCCAGTTTTGAATAGACTCTATTATTCTTTAACAACCTTGGAACTTGGTAGATTCTGAAAAATTTCAATTAGACAAGCTCCTGAAGACCCATTTCCTCCAAATGTGAATCTCCATGATATTTTGATAGTATCAAACTAACAGACACATCCCTCGATATTTTTGAGAATGGGACAGTTCCTCTCTGTACCTACCAAATAGTGCCTATTTGTTTAAAAATCTACTCAATTTTAATTTACTGGCACTAAAACATGGATGCACAACATGGACAGTATCTGATGATTTAAAATTAAATTATTAATATTTGGCTCAAAAACTGACTGCTTGCCGTGTGTGTGTGTGTGTGTGTGTATGTGTGTGTGTCTGTCTGTCTGTCTGTCTGTCTGTTGGTTTAACTTCCTTTGCTTTAGCTTGAAGTGGAAATGAGATTGGATTTCCAAAGCAGAAACTGCCAAGAGCTTTTGGAAAAACAGGAGCTGGGTATGCAATTCTGATCTTTCTTCCAGGTCAGACTAGCCTGTATTACTATGTGGCACAAACTAAATGCTCTATAATATTATGGGGAATTTTTTAAATACTGGAATCAAATTTTATTATTATTTTTGTCATCCTTTAAAAAATAAATATATTGGCTCTCTTTTAGAAGAATTCTGGGAATGAAGGAATTGAATCTCCATTATTAAAATCACACTGAAAACAAAACAAAACAAAAGCTTAGTTATGCAAAAGCTTAAAGAAAAACACTTTCACTCAGTAGTTTTTAGCATTTGGATTTCTGTCACCCCAAGAATGTATAATTGGGTTATGAACTATGACTTTATAGTGTCCAGCTGTTGCTGATGGCGGAGGCAGCCTGGAACTTTTCTTGGATTAAGGATGTGGATTCTAGGCTATATCCAAGTTCAAATGATTATTTTATTTGAAAGTATTAACTTAAAATAAAAAATTTAAAGCTTTGGGAAAAAACACTGAATTAAATTCTATAACCTTTCAGTATAGTACTTTTCTTCTTTCAGCTATATAGCAAAATGATACTTAAAATTTTGACACACATGTGCACAGACACATGTACATATACGTGTGTGTATAAATAACCTTTTTAAAGCAAGCATTCTCTTTGATATGATCTGAGATATGTGAGACATTTATCAAGAGTTCTTGGAAGGAAATTCTTTCCTTTTTTCTTCATGCCATTCTCTTCCAAGGATGTAGAGACCCAAATGCTGTTAATTAGTGTGTCTGTCACCAACCAAAACAAGATACTTGGTTCCTCAGTCTGTATTCAAGGAGAACCACTATTCCTATTGGCCACAAGTCACAAGGACACATTTAGTGTTTATCCAAGTTAAAATTTACCTGGCCAAGATGCAATAGGAGTGATTTCTGGAAGAAATATGCCTTTCTCTTGGTCATTTGACCAAGGGTCCATGGTATAAGCAAGGGACAAAGGGAAACAAGGGAAAAGTGAAAACCATTCCCTAGGCAGGACAGATTACAGAGTCACACAGAGCTACATTCTCTCAGCTCTAGAAGTGATGTCCTGTACACAGGACAGCCCACACTGGTCTAGAAATGATGCCCTGTACACAGGACAGCCCACACTGGTCTAGAAATGATGCCCTGTACACAGGATAGCCCACACTGGGCAAGTAAAGAGATAGTACAATGAATGATGTGACTCTCCAGGGACAGGACTCTGGGACTATCCTCACAGTCTGCTGTATGTCCTTCCTCCAGAATTGAGCTACATTCCCCCCAAGAACCCTGTTCTACCCCAGTGGCAGCTATGATTTCAATACAAATTTGTAATTACTACCCTGAGGACACCTGATCAACCTATTACAATAGGAGCTGGACTTCCCCATGAGAATTCCCTAGTAGGTCTGCTCACTTAGAAGAATCTAGACTACCCTGATGGATAGGGCATCTACTAGATTTCTGGGTGCTCTACTCTACAGCGAATGGAGCACTAAGCATTCCTGGCAATGATAGAAGATGAATTCCCCCATTGCTAGCAGCAGCAGCAGCAGCTCTGAGTTAATCTGGTGGAGAAACCTTGCTTATCATGGTTGAGGCATAGAATAGAGATGACTAAATACAAATAAAACCCATTTATATCATGAATCCATTCATCAGCAGGTTACATGTAGAAGTGCTTAACCTTTCCCATAAATTGACATAGGAATGTGAATACTGCCAGACAAGCATGGTGGCAAATTAACTCTGAGATGACATGAGAAATGAGAAACTCAGTGAATGGAGTATATGACAAAAAGATGGCATGAATTTAGACAGGAAAAATTTTGGGTTGTCACCAATGCAGGTTGGTCTATATATGTACTCATACATTTAATATATATATATATTTATATCTTTCTTTAGAAATGCAACTTTACAGCTGATTTTTTTTAAAAAGCTAATAGAAAAGTAGAAACTGGCAATTCTTTTTACATGTTTCCCCACCCCCAAATGAAGCCCTGTTACTATGTGGCAATCACATGAAGATGAGGTTGTAAATTTCTCTATAAATTCTTTGGTTCTGTGGCTCTGGAGAAGACATATCACCCAGACTTCTACCCCTGACCCTTGTTCCCCCTCCCCTTCCCTAATGATGAGACTCTGAACATAGAAGCAACCAAGTCTAAGGGTTAAGTAAGGAACATTCAAGTGACAATAGTATTTCCCATACTCTGCTGAAGAGAGAGGGGAACATCGTTCAGTATCCCAACATCTCAAATTTGGAGTTCATGGAACCTTTGGGGGATTCCATGTGAAATAAAAAGCCATAGAACAAAACTAAAGGGAAGCAATGAAATCAAACAGATGACCCTTTCCTTTTGTTGCTCAAAGAAACAAAATCAATTACCTTTGTACAGACCAACGGCGCTATTAAGTATTTTAGCCAGGCAAAAGAAGGTAATGAACTGAGACAAAAGGTGTGAGAATCCTCATCTTTGGTATTGTAGCTGTTGAGGTTTCTGTTGCTCTGTTCCATGTTCTTTTGAAAAACTGCATAGGCACAAATTAAAGACAATCTTCAACTTTAAGATTACCGAGTGAGTTGTCAAAAGAAGCAGCAGCCACGGAGGCTCTTCTGTATTTTGATTCTTGTCTCAACCCTTTCTTTCAAATCTGCTTCCAAAAAAAAAATGTCCCAAGAGGTCTGTTTGAACACAGTGTGTCTTCGGTGTTTTTTGGTTTTTTGGTTTTGTTTTGTTTTGATTCTAGCGTGCTTTCCTTGGTGGTGATTTCCAGTGATTGGTGGAATCATTTACTCAGTTAATGGGACAGTTCTGTTTGTTGCAGAAGTAGGTGCAGAAAAAGTTTCTTTGGTTTCAATTAAGTAATTCATACAAAAGTCAGTCTTAAGTGTCTGTAAAGAATCATTGCAGTGTTTGGCTTCCTTTGAACACCCCACGGTGCCCACCTGGGGCCATTCACTGGTAAATATGCACATAGTGACCTTTGTAATCTCCCAGAGTTCTGTGGGCCCTTTTCTACTCGCTATGGGAAAATGACAACCAGAGCTGGCATGGTGAAGCCACTGTCTGGATGCTTGGCGAATGTCATCGACATAGCTGGTTTGCTCGGCCAGATGGTGAGCCCACGTCAAGAGCCGAATGCCACTCGGAGTTACAGAGGTGTTCTGATCTCTAAAAGTAATCACAGTATTTGTAGGCTAGAAAATGGCAGGTAATAAATGTCTTTGGTTTGCAGTATTTTCTGCTTCTTTGGTGTGCTGTGTTCTCTCCAGATTCAGTCGACTGTCTTATGAGGATGAGTCAAGGATGAAAGAGAGTTAGGAAGAGGTGACAGGATGTGGCTTATTAAACTGTTTCTTTCTAGAAAACAATAGAAACACCCCAACTAATGGGATGGGCTAGGAATAACACAAATCAGCAAGAGTGAGAATGAACCCAATGGTAGCCCTAATGCACATAGGAGGAACTGGGTGGCTAGTATATCAAGGACATGGTAATGATCTAAAAAAATCTAGATCTTTTTAGGTGATGCATTTGCTCCTGTACTATTAACAGTTAAGTTGGCCTCCTGAGTGTGCATCTGCGTTATGTACAAACAGAATTTGTAACAAACTGCAAAATGTGCTTGAAGCCATATTCCCAATGATTCCCTAATGACTTCACAACAGTGAAGACAGATGATAACCGCCTTGTCAAACTGGATGCATTGAAACCAGAACCTTCCTTATTTCTCTTTTATCTTCGTTGTGCTTGATACTTTGAGCTCAAGTGAACTGATTTGTTTTTCCCCCGACGGATCCAAAAGACCACATAAGATTTCCAGGAGGTAAGGAAAGGAAAATCGTAAAGTGAAATCAACTTGAAGCTTTCTAAACTATCCAGTGAAAAGATGCCTGAGTTGGAAAAAAACAGGTCCTTGGATTTTTATTGATTTTCATATTTAAAACTTGTGCTCAATAATTACCATTCTGATTTTTTTTGTAATGTTATGGCTGAGAATTTTAGCGTATTGTGTTATAAAGAAGCTAAGCACTTGGGAAGCAAATGAGGTCTTCCTTGTTGTTAAATTCTTTTTTTAACGTAGTGTCTTGGAATCCTAAACTGTTTGTCTTTATTCAGGCCAAATTTTCACTATTACTCATGGGCAACAAGTACAAGAGGATGACTGGGCCTGGATGGGACTGTTGACTCTTACAGCAATACTGAGCTTGGTTGACACCATGCTGTAATTCACTCACTCCAAGAAGGCCCCATTTGGATCTCTGGGATGCCTAGCATGCTCAGAGGCTAGTGTCTGGTTCAGAGAGATTAATTTTCAGCGTGCACTTGGACTCCATAGCCATTTAAAACAAAACCAAACAAAATGAACACCTGGCCTATGATTACAGCTAGAATAGAAGTTTCAAGAGAATTGTGCTTTCAAGTCACCAGTGAAGGGCCCCAGCTAAGACTCTGATGTCTTTGTGATATCTTTGTTTTGCTTTTTTTTTTTTTTTTTTTTTTTTGGTATCTGTTGTCCTCATTGGAGGTGACTTGTGCCCAGGTGAGAGTCCTTGAATCATGCTTTGGTACAAGTGCTGGAGGTGGATGAGGAGCCCCCCGTGCTTAGGTCATCTTGCCATTTCTCCAGGCTGCGGCGCCGGGCATTCATGAAGAAGTTACTGACAGTAGTCAGCTCCAGGCCAAGTTGCTGGGAGATGGTGATCTGCATTTCCTTCGAAGGGCGTTTGTTCTCTTTGAAGATGGCGAAGAGCGTTCGGCGTTGGAGGTCCGTGAACACCAGGCGGGATTTCTTCTGGGAATTGTTCCTGTCTTTGTTAGGTTCTTGCTCTTTACGTTTGCACGCTTGAGGGAAAGAAAAGAAAAGAAAAAGGGAAAGGAGTCAGTGGAAGTGTGAGGACCCAACAGGAAGGTGAACCACTGAAAACATTGACAAAAGTCGTATAGGGGATGGAAACTGTTAAGCTTTATTGTGTAGATTGCCCAACTGTCAATAGCAAACCAACCCAGCTCATCTTGGTGATGGAAGGGCTCAGTGAACAAAAAGGGTGTGGGAGCAAGGAGAGCCAGGGCTGCTTTGCAGTATGGTTTGGATATGATTCAACTTGTTTTTCTCTTTTATTCCCATTCCTCTGAACGTCTCTCTCTCTCTCTCTCCTCTCTCTCTCTCTCTCTCTCTCTCTCTCTCTCTCTCTCTCTCTCTCTCTCTCTCTCTCTCTCTCTCTTTCACCTCTCTCTCTCTTCTCTCTCTCTCTCTCTGAAGTCGGTTGTGGTGAGGACAGTGAAGAAGCCCAGCACCAGGGGAGAGCTGGTGAGGGGTGTTCTTTGCCCATTCACCCTCTGGAACTGTTCTCAGTTAAGCTGAACTCACTTCTGAAGTTAAAGCTCACGCCTCCAAACACACAAACAAAGCTTCAGTTCGCACAACTCCAAAAATTATAAACAGAATGAAAGACAAGGTGAAAGCATCCTGACCCAAATGCTGTCCATCCAGACATTTAAAAAGCAAAACAACAATGACAACAAAAAATCATGGGCAAATATCGCTTTAGCCAGCTCTGTTCTGGTCACTTTAAAGTGAAGTCAATATAGGAAAACAGGTGTGTGTTTGTTTAAGTGGAGGAGGTTAGGTGTAGGAAATAATCCAACGTTGCAATGACAACCTTTAGGGTCCTAAATATGTCTATTACCATATGCTTTGATTTAGTAGATGTGAAAAGCTACGTGTGAATAACATATGTGGACAGGACATTGTTTTACCCATCAGCACCTCTCCCTTAGTCTGCAACTTCTTAGAAGACAGTGACCAATTGTGTCTGATATTTCTAACTTACTCTTTGGAGCAGAGATGTAGGTTATATTTGGCACAGTGGTGACAAATGGCATCTTGACTCAGGGAATTGGGTTCTTCCCTCTGAAACGTTCCAAACTTTCTGCACGGCTCTCAAGATTATTATATTCCAAGCTTCTGATGAACATCTCACTGAGCTCTCAGCACTCGGTTAATTTTCTAGCCCAAAGTTCCAAAGTCTTCCCACAATCCCTGCCCCCCAAGCATAATCTTAATCTTATCAATAAAAACCAAGAGTCAGATATCAGGGTAAATGCTGAAAGATCAGAGAAGCAAAAGAGCAGCCATATTCACTTTTTACCTGTCTGAATCCTGAGATTGAAGGGGTCAAGATCCTATCTACGCCCAGCCTTATCACTTCCTGTCTCCGCCCCATGTTGTCACTTCCTGTCTCTACAGAAGTCGTACAGACCTCCAGACCTATACGATTAACTAGTGGCTAATTCCACCCTCTGATCTCCAGGCAAGCTTTATTTGTCAAAACACAAACAAAATATCACCACACCCAAATCAACATGGTAAGGCCTGTCACAGCAATATCCCACTCCTGATACCAATTTGTCTTAGGCAGTGTTCTACTGCTGTGATAAACTTGGGAAGGAAAGAGTTTCATTCCACAAACAGTTCCATCAAAACCAGTGAGGATAGGAACTGAAGCAGGGTGGGAACCTGGAGGCAGGATCTGGTGCAGAGGCCATGGAGGGGCGCTTCTTAGTGGCTTGCTCTTCATGGCTTGCTCAACATGCTTTCTTATAGCACCTAGGACCACCAGTCCAGAGATGGTTCTACCTACAATGGGTTGAGTCCTCCCCATCAATCACTAATCAAGAAAATGCCTTACAGCCAGATCCTATGGAGGCATTTTTCTCAATTGAGGTTCCTTCCTTTCAGATAACTCTTGCTCGTGTCAAGTTGATATAGAACTATCCAGCACACATGGCTCTAAAAAATTGACCTACAAGGGCTAAATAAAGCAATTCATACAAGTCACAATGTTGAGACATAAAAACACAGGTTACCATGACTTGAAAGAGTTTCAAGCTTCCCAGGAGTGTTGCATAGCCTCAACAGTGTTACTTGGAGAAAGACAGGGAAGACAAGGTCGGGCAGCCTCCTCTACAGCCAAATTCCATTAGGTACCTCACCCTGGGGATGGGAATCAGTGCTGCTGAGTGGCGAGCTGATGTCTTTCTGCACTTCTCAAAATGCTGATGTATAAGTGTGCCTAGACCTTAGTTCAGGTATTCTTGCTTGTGCAACATTCTTGAAGAGTTTAGGCTCTGCTGTTATGTAGATATTTATATCTTATAGACTTTTTACCAAATTCATATGCTGAGATCCTAGTCAAGGGCAACATTAGGAGGGTGGGGCTTGGGGGAGGTTACTAGTGCACGAGGGCGGGGCCTTTGTAACTAGTGCCTTCATAGCAATGTTAGTGGATGCCTTCCAATTGTGGGAGGATGCACTGCAATACTGTCATCTGTGAACCAGAAAGCAGGCCCTTGATTTTTCCCTTTCCAGACTCCAGAACTGAGAAAAATGAACTCCTGTTGTTTACAATATAGCTCATGATATTTTGCCATAACAGCTGGAATGGACTTGAAGAGGATTTAACTCACGGACAACGCTCATAGGGAAAATGCTCTGGAAACTGAACCTTCTCTCACCTAACTCACAGATGCTATCTATGCTCCATGCAGAAACAAAGAGGACTCACTCCAGAAGTTAACAAGATGTGAACCCTCCAAGGGCTACAGGAGTCGAGGGACCTCTGATGGGGCATGGCAGTTCTGGTAAACAATTTCTTCCTGACTTTTCCTTCTCTCACTAAGAATAAAAAAGGAGAAGGAGAAGGAAGAGAAGGGAAACAAACAAAAAGAAACAAAGAAAATGAGCCATCTTATCTTCTGAAAGTAAATATCTTCACCCAAGAACTTCTGTCTTGGAAGGTTTAGCATTTTCTCACGAGGGGAGGTTCCCTGGCAATGTGATTCCAGACAGCAGTTACTGAGACTTCCTGCCATGCCACCCTTGGATAGTTTCCTCCTTGTTCACTCACACTCCTGCCCACGCCACCAGGTTCTCATGGCTTGTTGGATTGTGTGGGTTCCTGTCTGGCTGACATAAGCGCATATTGAGACTCTTGTGTCGTGTTTCAGTCATCTATCAATGTGATTCCGAACTTCAGGGTGTGCAGGAACCCTCCGAAGAGCATTTTACCAACAGATGTGGACGCAGCCCAGCTCAGGGGCCCGAGATTCTGTGTTATTCATTAGCTTCTAGGTGATGCTGTCCGCAGTGGTCCACATGCCTCAGTCTGAATTACTTGTTTTCTAAAATCTCCCAGGAGTACCTGCTACACAGAAAGCTCTGTGGCTAGAGGTGCCTGGGTTCAAATTTTTGACCCCCACTTCTAAGACATGGGATCTCAGAGTACTTAACCTTTCGGGTTCTGTATTCCAGAGCCAAATAAGGAAATCACAGTGCCCATCTCCATGCATTGGATTTCCCCAGCAACTCGGAGCGAGACATATCAGGCAGCATGATTGTCATCTTAAAAGGAAATAAGTAGACACTTTGATGATGAAAGTAATGATCCTGAGGCTAAGCTTCCTCCTTCCCTCCCAGAGAACAGCACCTGTTGCAGGAGAGGGGCCTCTATGCAGGGCAGTACTTAGTCCTCTCTAGAGATTCTGTGGATATCCCCCATAGGTTCTTCTGAGATGTGGGAAACAATGTACCAGGCAACATGCTGCCACTTCAGGTCCTCAGACCGCAGCCCTGCCCCAACCTCCTGGGGTGGAGCCTTCATCTGGAGGATTCTTTTTTTTTCCTTATTTAATTTTTTCAATTTAAAAAATTTAGTTTTCATTTTCCTTACCAACCCCAGTTTCCCTTCCTTCCCCTTCCCCTGTCACCCCAATTTTCCCCCTTCCCATCCTCCTTTCCCACCCCATATCCACTCAGAGGGGGTAAGGCATTCTTTAGAGAATCAACAAAGTCTGGCATACCAAGGTGAGGCAGGATCAAACCCCTCCCCCCTGTATCAAGGTGGAGCAGGGTGTCCTACCACAGGGAATGGGCTCATCTGGGGGATTCTTAACAAATAGCGATGCACAGTTATCACCTGGTAAAATCTGAGCAAATACCTTCTGTAAACACTGGCTGAAGTCCTCTGTCAACTCACCCTCCTCTGGATTAGTCGCCTAGCCCTCAATTTTCATACCAATATTGATCACCTGTCAGATAAGCCTCTGTTTGTGTTTTTAGCATGGTGATTACACTGGGTAGAAGAAGCCCACACTGGTTTGTCAGATTATATTTGGTGAGATACAGACAGATACGATAGTTATTAGATTTAGATACTTAGAAAAATATTAAATGCTTTATATGTTCAACACTGCAGAGAAATAATAGATCGATACTTTCTTCCTATGCCTTTCCAATTGCTTTCTAAAGTTACCAGACTACAGATCAGCACATGCAATGCTACAGTCGATGTACACCAAGTGAAGAAGGCCAAAATAATGATGGAGTAGGACTTAACTTGTTCAGATTATGATTAGCTGGAAGTTGGCATCTCATGAGTTTTACTCATAAAGTCAGCTGGTCAATGGTCCAGGTGTGGAGAACATGTATCTGTGGAGTACTCACCCATAAATGGGACATCTATTGTGGCCCTCCCACCCAAGGGTCGGGAAACATAGTAGAAACATTCTCTAAGAGCCAGACCTTGGGAAGGACTGGGCAAAACAGTGTCTTTGGACTCAGAAGACCACTGTCCTCATGAACTCACAAAAGCTGTAGATGCCTGCACAAGCTCAAGCCAGTTAACATGCCAGCATAGCTGAGAGAAGGGCTTTCGAGTCCCATCCTAAGCTGAAGAGCTGTGGACAGTTGATGGCTGGCAAGATAAAAAGTCAATAAAATGATTCCTAATGATATTCTGCTGTACTCATAGATTGGTGCCTAGCCCAATTGTCATCAGAGAAGCTTCATCCAGTAACTTATGGGAGCAGGTGCAGAGACCCACAGCCAAACGTGAGGTGAAGCTCGGGGAAGCCTGCACAGGATGGGGAGGAGGGATTGTGGTAGCCAGAGGGATCAAGCACACCACAAGAAAACCCACAGAATTAACTAACCTGGGTTCATAGGAGACTGAACCTATATGGGAACCTACATGGGACTGACCTAGGCTATCTGCATATATGTGACAGTTATGTAGCTTGGTCTTCTTATGTGACTCCCTAACAGCGAGAGTAGGTACTGCCTCTGACTCTTGTACTGGCTTTTGGACCCTTTTCCTCATACTAGGTTGCCTTGTCCAGCCTTCAACTCGATATGCCACGTTTGGTTGAAATCTATGGGAGGCCTGCTCTTCTAAGAGAAATGGAGGAGGAGTGGATGGGGATATGGAAGGGAGGTGAATGGGGAGGACTGGGAGGAGAGGAGGGGGGGGAAACAGTGGTCGGTTGTAAAACCAAACAAATTACTTAGTTAATTAATTTTTAAAAAGAGATAGTCAGTTTTCTTTAGTGGTGTGATTAATTGACCTGCTTCAGAAGATGGCCCCTCACCCATGTATGTATGGGCAGGGTTGATTGGACTCAATGAGCTGTTAAAAAATGAGAACATGAAGTTGGGAGAGAGATGTGAAAGGGAGGCACCTGTAAAGAATTGCAAGTGGGGCTGGGGAAGGTGTATGATTGAAATACATTCTACAGACATATTAAATTCTCAGAGAAGAAATTGCAACATTATAAAAAGCAAACAAAAAAATCAGTGCTCAGAAACAGAATGAAATAAAGTTTTACCTGCTTTGAACTTATAAAAAAGAGTTAACAGATGGAATGACAGGTGGCGTGAGGTTGTGAACCTCAGTATTCTTAAAACAAGTCACAGAGCCAGCTATGCCCAGTGACACAAGTAGCCTGTAAATGGTTCAGGGATTGTTAAGATACTATACTCTATAGTCAATATGTACCCATTTCTGAATGGCTAGGAAAGTGCCAAGTCACTCTCTACAACTGAGGAATGTGTTGGAGACCCCAAATAATAGCAGATGTTCACAGGTGATGTTGATGAAGTCTTGCCACAGCCTAATGCTGGCTAGTCCGGCCCAGCGTTTAGCTACCTGAGTGAAGTTTTTCAATGCATGGTAGGTCCAATCTCATTCTGACTAAGTGGATCTGTTTCTCTTCCTCCCTTCTGTAGAGGAAACAAAACAAAACAGGGGGACGTAGGTGAGTCAAAGAATGTGCTCCATGCTAATGAGGCTAGGGGGCTTTCAGGAATTTGTGACTATCACTGCCCTGCTTATGTGGAGCACAAGGAAGTTCAAAAGCTCCTTTCTAGCTCAGAGATGAGGACAATTGTTTGTTTACCTACCATGAGGTGACCTACCCATGCCACCATGCCTTTTACCTCTTTCCAGAAGGAATTCCACTAACTCAATTGCATAATTTTGGGCAGATAGGAATCCACAGATCTGTCCATAGCCTGTCACTAATAGCAAAGGGCAATAGCCAACTACTTCCCTACAAATGCAGGCTCGTTGGTAGACCGAGGTTTTAACCATTTGTTTCTAAGGGAGGCTCTGGTCCAGGAACAAATCAACTCTCTCATCTCAACATGTCAACTTGTCTTTTACCTGGTCACCACTTTATTTGTACCCTTTATGGTATCAGGAATATTAAAAAGATAAAGGCACTGTAAATCCCGGGATGTGATACTTCCCCATAGCTGATCCTTTTTAACCAGGAGGGAGAGATCAATTTTCTCTCGACTCTTCCTCTTTCCACATCTCTCCATCCAAATTCCCTCTACAGGGAGTAGTCTTGTTTGCTTTGGGAGGGGGCTGCCCCTAGAATTCTGGGGCCTCAGTTGTCCTCTGATACTCGGGTCTTTAGCTCTGCTCATTGGTCACCATGGGCAATGTGCAGGAATATGGTCAGAGACCCAAGGCCAGAGACAATTTGCATCTGTGGAAGACATCAGGAGTGTGTGTGTGTGTGTAAGGCAGTGGCTGGCTTTGGAGGCAGGTACAGGTGGTTGAGATCATTGGTACCACCCTTCACCCATCCCACAGGTTCAGTGCCTTTAGTTTCTCCAAGCGCCTGGAAACTGTTTTGCTTTGCTTTTTTTTTCCTGAGACAGGGTTTCTCTGTGTAGCTTTGGAGCCTATCCTGGCACTCGCTTTGTAGACCAGGCTGGCCTTGAACTCACAGAGATCCCAAGTGCTGGGATTAAAGGCATGCGCCACCAACGTTTGACTTTGCTTTGCTTTTGATATAAGATCCATGTAGTCCTGGCTGGGGAGGGAGGGAGGGAGGGAGGGAGGGAGGGAGGGAGAGAGAGAGAGAGAGAGAGAGAGAGAGAGAGAGAGAGAGAGAGAGAGAGAGAGAGAGAGAGAGAGAGAGAGAGAGAGAGAGAGAGAGAGAGAGAGAGAGAGAGAGAGAGAGAGAGAGAGAGAGAGAGAGAGAGAGAGAGAGAGAGAGAGAGAGAGAGAGAGAGAGAGAGAGAGAGAGAGAGAGGAGGTGGCAGGGCCCTTTAAAAAGAGAACACAGTGAATAGGCACAGGTGATGCTCTTAGTGGCAACAGCAGAGGGCGTCATCTCCTGTCAGAATCCCAAGGACAGGCCAGTCAGTACAGATACCTGAGTACTAACAATGGATTCCCTTTTACAGTTAGTAAAAGTCCAGTGGTGCCTCCTTGTTGAGGGTGACCGTCACCAGGCTTGGAAACTCCTTTCTCAGCCTCCCTAGTAACTAACTTCTTGAAGTGAAAGTGACCTAAAGCTAGGCTGGAGTCCCCCTGCCCTTCTGGGACAGAAATGCTCCACATTCTTGAATTTCGCACCACGAATTCAGATCCCCATTGTGCACCCTTCTTGAGTTGAACTGAGATCATCTTTCAGCCTGGAACTCTGAGACAGAATTATTAATATGAAATAACACTAGAACCCCTATGTGGTGGCCTCATAAAACAGGAAGAGATGAGTTTTCATCCTTTCTACAGCAGCAGCTTCAGGGGATGTGTGTGGAGAGAATTCTACTGTTGTAGTGGAGGCTCATGAATTATTTGCTGGAGAGAGTGGCCTGAGTGGGTTGTTGGACCCAAGCAGCAGCAAGATGAATATGATCCAAGGGGACCCCAGTGTCTGGGGACCATGGTTTACCCCTCATCTCTGATCTTCTATTTTCCTTCTGGACTCATTTCTGCGTCCCTCCTGTTCTCACTTTTTTGGGGGGACTGTCTTGTCCATCCTTGTCCTCCAAGGACTCAGCTGTCCTTTCTGTACCTGCAACCACACCCCTCCTCCCACTTCATCCCCCAGCTCATGTGTCACCTCCAAGTACAACATTGTTTCCTGTGTCGATCTGTAACACCCAGAGTCTTCACAAATGGCTTTCTCTTTTAACCCTCTCCCCTCAGAAACCATGAGTGCATGCACCAAAAAGAGGTTGCTATAGTTTGGGATATAGTTTAAGTGTGGAGACACTTGGTGCAGTGTATTAACAGGCAGGATCTAGAGGGAGGTCCTGGGGTTACTAAGGTGTGCCATCAGAGTAATTAATATCACTCTTGCAGGATGCCCATTGGTCTCACATGTCTCTCTCTGGCCTCCTGCCCCACTATCTGATCTCCCTTTTCACTCTCATTTGTCATAGAGCCTTCCACCCTATGGTGTTCCGCTACACACTCCTCATCAAAGCCACAGTGACACCAATGCCATGTCATCAACTCTCCAGTAATGAGTTAAATACACCCCTCTTCTTTGTAAAGTGTTCAGCCTAAGGTGTGTCATCATAGAAAAGAAAATAGAGGTCATTACAGAGAGCTGAGATAAGGCAAGAGAGCCCTGGCTGGGTCAGCAAAACACAGTGTCAGCCAAAGATGCTCAGGGCTGGGTGAGGGGTGCTAGTCTGATGGCTGGTGACAAAGGGCCCAGCTTTAGCACAATCAGGCCAAATAAAAGTTTGTTCGGGCTTTGGGAACTCTACCAACAAGCCACAGCTAGCTGTAGGAAGAGATGGGTTGACCTAACTCCTGTCATACTAGATCACCCCCAGCTGACCCTGCAGCTGACTGCAGATGCTTGAGGAAGCACAGCTGAGATCAGCCAAGTGTGGTCTGGGTCAGCAAAACAGCCAGGCCAACCCACAGACTCCTGAACAGAAATAAATGCTGACTTCTACCACCTGCTTTGTGGTTATGTTATGCAACCTAATTGTGGTGAGAGACAGTAGACACTAAAGCCAAGAACAACCTTTGCCTTTCTGCTCATGGGGGGAGTCAAATGCAGAAGCCACATCTCAGAGCCAAGGTACTCCAGCTCTTCACTGGCCACTTAGTGGCTGCATTTCCTTCCGTATAAGTTTCTATACTTTCTGGGACTCTAATGCCCACCACTCTGGGCCATCAAGAGGCTACCTGAGGAAATGACTCAGCCAGTGAAATGTCTCCTATGCAAACACGAGGACCTAAGTTTGGATCACCAGAACCCAAGGGGGAAAATACCCCAAGTACATTGATGGTGTCTATTACCCCACTACTAGGGGAACAGAGCTAGGAGGACCCCCGGGGCTCATTGACTAGCCAGCTTAGCTGAATCACTGAGCTCCTGATTCAGTGAGAGCCGTCTCAAGAAACAAGATAGAGAGCAACTGATACCTGAATTCAGCATCTGGCATGTACACACACATGCTCACATGTTTTCACATGTATACACGCTCATGCATGCACACACAGACACCCACCCACACAAGCGATGCTACCTGTCACATTCAGTACAAAGATATTCAGTAAATGTAACTCTTGTTTCTCTTTTACAGGGAAAAAGGAAAGTAGTTTCAGAAGGTGAGGTTTAGAGTTCACGATCTGAAGGGCTGGAGAGATAGTTCCGTGGTTAAAGGCATTTGCAATGCTGGAAAATGACCCATGAGAGGCTGGCCTGTCACTTCAGCTCCGGAAACTCTCTTCTGGCTTCTGTGGGCACTCGCATACATGTGATAGACACTCAGTACAAAGACATACACACATTTTCAAAAACTTTAAAAATTTTAGATTCATGTTTTTAAATGATTGTCTGCACCTTACTCAATAGTACATGAACTTGTCATGGGGCTAGTGGCAAATAAAAGTTTATGGTTTTGCTTTTCCTTACTTTCTCATTTAGTTCCCAGCATCATGCAAAAGATAAGATCAGGTGTTACTTTTTTTTTTGCCTGTGTCAGAGGGCCTAAAAGGCTCTTGACCATGGTTGTTTCCCATCTCTAATTTATTCTACGAGCAACGGGTCTCTTTAGTCCCTAAGAAATAATGCAGCCATGCTCTATCCACCTTGCATTCAGGAAATACTCCCCTGAAGAGTTCATCATGATCTTGCCAGGACAGAGTGAAGCTGGGGGAAAGAAACCATCACCAGTGGATCTGTCAGTCCATAGGCCTGAAGCCGGGCAGGAAAATCCTTTTCCTTTTCAGCCAAAGAGCCTGAAGCCAGGGATGTTCCAAAGAGGGGACAGAGTGACCTTCAGCAAGGAGGCACATCCCAAGAGAGATCTGGGGAGCCTGGGTTGGAAAACATCAGTGGCCAAAAAATTCACATTTTTGCCCCTGCCCTTCTCTTTGTACAGTCTACGTGCTTCCGAGAAAAGAAGAAAGGTAATTAAGTTCCTTCACCTGTGTGCTTTTAAGGTGACTCTCCAACACTGACAGGATAGCAAGCTAACCCTTCCTCTGGAACTAATTTGCACAGCCAAGCATCTCTACAGGGAGAATAAAGGGATCCCTCGCACCCAAACAACCAAACAAGGAAGCAAGTAGACTCACATACTGTGCTGGTACATATTTAAAGTTCAGTCGGCCATCCATGCTGGGAGGCCTTAGTCCTGAAGGCTGCTTGGGCCATCAGAGGGACAAGTGTCAGCACACTGCTAAAAGGACATGGGGAGAAAAGGCTGACAAATAGGAGAATTAGTCTCAGGCTCCAAAATGTCAGGCTATGGAGGGCCAGTTGAAGTCCCCTGGGTGAAGGAAGGGCTTACTTTGGACACAGGGCAGGTTGAAAGTCGTTATTCTATTTATTTGTGCTCCCTGAATTTAAGAAACTATAGTTTTCAAGTTCCTGGCTTAGTAATAAAGATGGCTATGGTCCAGATGACCATACACACAGTACTGTGAACTTGGTTCTTGAAAGCTAAACCACCTCAGTTCCCTCAATACCTTTGGTCAGAGTCAGATGGGAAGTATACCGGCTTTGTCTCAAAGGAGGAAGCTGGCTTTCCTCAAAAACTGTCTCTGCAGAACTGATACCAACACCCTGAAGTGGCAGAACCAGCCATATCTAAAAAACCATCTATCTGGGAGGCCAAAAGAAGAAACCGTGTGCAACAGAAGATGGACATGGGGCGTTCATCATTGCTGTATCCCCTTCATCTCATGCTCTTCTAAGTGTGGGTCTAGGCAAAACCTTGGCAAGAAGGCCTTCAAACATTTGTCAGATCATCCCTGCCTGACACACGAGGCTTTCAATGTGCTAGCCTCAGAGTTAGAGCCCAGTCTATCGGAGCAAATGTAGGTGGGAGAAAAGATGAGCCAGTAAGGAAGAGAGAGTAAGAGAAGGAACACAGGAGCTATAGAAGGACTGAGGAGACAGCTCGGCTCTGGAGATTGTGATCACCCAGCTGCTTGTCTTGCAAACACAGGAGCATGAGCCTGATCCCCAGAGCCCGTGTAGAAGTAAGCAAGGCCTGGTGGTGCACACTTGCAATCCCAGTGCTGAGGAGGCAAAGGCAGGTGCATTCCTGAGGCTTGATGGCCAGCTGGCCTAGACTACATTCAGAATTCTAGGTCACTGGAGACCCTGTCTTAGAAACAAGGTGGATGGCTCCTGAGGAATGACACCCAAGGTTACCTCTGGCTTTCAAATATATGCATACACTTGTATACACGTGGACATTCTGGAGTCTAGACAGTAGGGGTATCCTTAACTTCAGAGATGTGGGAGGCCAAAGGGGCTTGGTGCTGCCCACAGGTCTGTGATATGCCTTGAGCTGAGCTACTGACCCGAGACACATTTCTCACCATATGGGTGTTTCTGAGCTTACCCTCCTCTGCTCTTTTGAAAATGTGGGTGATAGATGATGAACTCTTTCCTCACACTCCAGATTCTCCACTTTACGTGAGTTCTGGGCAGGCTGTAAGCAAGCTGGCATCCTGCACTGTCCCTTTCTCATGCAACAAAAGCCACGCAGCACAGGGGCTGATCTCAGTTCCGATGCTGACCTCAGTTCCGATGTCTCAAGGACAGTCTTTGGATAAAACTAGCTCTATTTCCTGTCCTTATTGTTTTACTTTCAATGCAAAGTCACTGAAGGTCTGAGACTTACAAAATGAGACAGCCTCAGATGTCTGCCTCTTTAACAGCTGGCTCCGGTGGCATTCAGGAAGCATGTGGAAGCTCGCACTGAGAGAAGCTATGCCTTCTGCTTCCCTTTCAGTGGAAGTTCCAAGAGAAGGAACACTAAAAGCTGGGCTGCTGAAGCCAGATGATCTAGCCTGGCTACTAGGACCATGAAGTTCAAGGACTATAGGATGTAGAGAGCACTTGGATGTGTTCAAGAGGTGACAACTCCTAGAGGTGACTTTGTTTTGTCTGGTCCTAACCATTGCCAGGGAATGGCATAGCTCTGAGAATCTAGCTGTCCTCCCGTCTGATCCAGTAAGGGTTTCTTATTTATCTACTAAGCAGATCTTTGGACCTGGACTCTAGGGGGAGGGCTTAGGTCCTGCCCTGGATGAAATGACAGACTCTGGAGATTCCCCATGGAGGGCCTCACCTTCCCTGGGGATCGGAGTGGGGATTGGGAGGTGGGCTTGGGGGCCTGGTTTGTGGGGGTGGTGAGGGAGGAGAGGAGGGAGATGGAGCTGGGATTGACATGTGAAACAAGCTTGTTTCTAATTTAAATTTTTAAAAATGGAAGAAAAAAAGATCTTTGGAGAATCCACTCTTTGAAATCACAGTTGTTGATTATGTGCTCTGCCTGGGCAGAATATTGTCCTGAAGAGATCTCTGGCTCTCTACATAGCTTGAGATAGCTAGAGACAATATTCCTCCAAGCCACCCAGAAAGCCAGGAGCTTCAAAAGCAAGCATAGGAACACCTGTTTACAAGTGGCAGAAGATCCAGGGCAGGCTCCACTTCCCACTAAACTCATTTCAAAGACCAAAAAGAAAGCTGAAACTTAGCACAGTGAAAACTATAACCGGGGGTGATGGGAGGGGTGACCACACAGAAGGAGGGGGAAGGAGGGTAAAATAACAGCAAATATGTCTGAAAAATCCACAAGGAATCATATCATTATTTATTTGTCTAAACTACATACAATAAGTCTGTATATGTATATGCATACACATAGTTTAAATGAAGTTATCCCACTTGGTCTGATAATGCTTATTCTGAGGACCAAAAAACCTGCAATATCAGACATGAGTAACCCCACCTTTAGTTTTTGGTCAGGGGAAAACAAAAGGCTCTCAAAACAATGTAGTCTATGGCTGTTGCTCTTGTTTGTCTACCCAACGGTGAAGAGAAGTCTCTATTACTGAAGACATCGTGCATTTTGAACAGAAGATCCAGAGATTTGAGCTGGATATGACCTGAAAGCCCCCCCCCCACTGAGAACTAGCTTCCATCCTATCGGAAGTGGCATGCAAACTTGCCAAGGTAGGGCAGCAACCAATAGCCCTACCCAGTTGCAGCACCTGTGGATGACAATGATGACCAGAATGGCATAATGAACCCAAGATGTGAGTGGAATGGACTTAAGGCTCTCTCAACAGGAGAGAAATCATGCCTGGGACTAAAATCCTAGTCTGCCAGCCAGGGCTAGTTAGGTCATGGATCACAGAGGAGGAGCTAAGACTTACACTTTACTAAACCAGAGTGATCCCCAAATACATTTTAAATACCTATCTTTATACCCACAGATAAGGGGAGCTCGCGCCCCTCACCACAGAATCTTCTCTTTCTTTGCACCAGCAAGAGGCCACTATAGAGAACCAAAACTGGTGAAAATACAGAGAACAAGAGTTCGCAGAGTGTCAAGCCCCAGCGGATAAATCTACAACACAACTCCTGAACCTAAAGCCCGGGGAACGTTGCAGAAGGGACAAACAGAATGTAAGAGCCAGAGGATCAGGAAGGCTTCTGTGAGGCTGCGTCTCCTAGAAGTGGCAGAGAAGGTGCACCAGTAAAAGTCTCAGCAATATGGCTGCCTAAACAAGACCTGAAGAAGTGCACCGCCAATAGACATGAAAAATCTCATGGTGTACTACCCATGGACAAAGGATTATAGGCAAGTACCAAATGCTGGAAGTGGAAGAAATAGTCTTCTCCAGGGATGAGGCCCCTAATCGGTTATCCACCACCAAGTGGTCAGCCCTGAAATCATATACATACAAGTATCGCTAAACAGACTAAGCAGGCTGTATTTACATATTTAGGCATGTGTGTATGTGTGTTTATGTTTGTGTATATGTATGTGTATACTAAATAAATAAACATTTAAAAAACTGCAGGAAAATAAGGAATATAGTAGAAGCACTGAGGCATAATGGATAGTCACCCCAATGCTGAACTTCTATGTATGTCAGCTGGTCTTTCCTATAGAAACAGCCTGTGTTCGCTCCTTGAAAAGAAAAATAACTTGAAGATGTCCTTCAAGTTACTAAGAGTCTAATGAAACACAAAGGCTCAGGAATTTGACACTGTCCTCAAACAGCAGGCGGCCAGTGCGAGTGTGCTCCGTGATGATCTCATTGTGAACAGTCCCAGGAGGTTTGCGACATAACAAGGCATGTTTTCTGGAAAAGTTACACTAATGGGTCTATAGGTGGGGAGGTGTGTGGATGGGGTGGTGGATGGGCGGTCTCTCCTTTCACATCTCAGTGGTGTTTAAGGACCATTTCAGCACCAGTGTTTCCATTTTAATGTGAATAGCGCAAGCTCTCAGCGTTGAACACACATTGCATCAGATATATCATATATGGGAGCCCACTACTATCCAACACTATTTTGGGAAAGTTGCCATCACAATGAAACAGACATGACACTGACATTTAGAAAGTAGTGAAACTGGCTGATGGCAGAAGCTGACTGAGCAGGTCACTGCTCTTTCTTTGACAGTCATCTATTATTGCAGTCACTCCACGAGAGACTGTTTATAATTAGTGACTCCAAAGCCAAGGGAATTAAGCAAATTACTTGCAATCACATAGCAAGCAGCAGAGCTGGGAAAAAATTGGCGTAGTCTACTGGGCAGCAATGGTGCATGCCTTTAATCCCAGAGCTTGGGAGGCTGAGGCGGGCGGATCTCCATGAGTTCAAGGCCAGCCTGCTCTACAGAGTAAGTGCCAGGAGATGCTCCAAAGATATACAGAGTAACTCTGCCTCAAAAAAAGAAAAGTTAGAGAAGTCTACAGCCAGGCATAGTGGCACACGCCTTTAATCCCAGCACCTGGGAGGCAGAGGCAGGACGATCTCTATGAGTTCAAGTCCAGACTGGTCTACAGATTGAGTTCTAGAAGAGACAGAACTACAAAGAGACTATGTCTCAAAAAATAAAATAAATCTAAAAAAGGAAAAGAATAGAAATTAGGGCAGTCTGACTCCAGACTCCTAGTATTTACAGCAGCTCTATCCTCTTCCTCCAGACAGAAACAGGACCTTCATTGCACGATAATCTCATTTTTACCTAGAAAACCCAAGGGCCCTTGAGACAGATTATTAGGACTAATAAGGAAGTTCAATAAGATGACCAGTAACAAGATAAACACACAAAAAAATCAATACTGTACCTATACAAAAAAAATCTAAGAGAGTAAACAGACTGTTAAAATTAATACAAGAATTAAAAAAAAATCTTGGGCAGCAGACAAAAATCAATGGTGTTTTGATCTAATGCCACACTTAGAATATTGGAAGCATCATGATTCGGGGTAAGGAGGTGTGTCCATGAGTAAAGCACTTGGTGTGCAGGCGTGAGGATCAGAGTTCAGATCCCTAACACCCACATAAATGCCAGGTGGACACGGCAGTCTCTTGAGAGGTAAAGACAGCAATTCCCAGAAAAAACCGGCTAGGCGAATCAGTGAGTTCTGGGTTCAGATGACAGAACCTGCCTCAGTATATAAGGTGGGATGAAATCAAATAAGACTACTTCAGCCTCCACATGTACATGCATGTGTACCTGAACACACAAGCCCATATGCATGCAAACATGCATGTGCTCACATGCCATGTGCACATACACATGTCAAAACTACTATCTGTAGTAATAGCAAAACAAGGACATAGAGTCAGTCTAACACTGTGTATTGTGCAAGTCTCCGGGTGAAATTTTCCTGTCTCTTAGAGGAACTACAGAAGATCTAAGTAACTGGAGTGGTAGATTTGGTACCGACAAGAGTTCATTTCTTTCCATACTAGTCTATAAATACAATGCTACCTTTAATCAGAATACCAGTGCCCTTCCCTTCCTCCCTTCCTTCCTCTGTTCTTGACAGTCTTTGGAGTTTAATCAGCTAATTCGGAAATGTACAGGAAACAATAAGGTAAAGAATGCCCAAGTTCCAAGCTGCTGGAGTCCAGCCCAAGAGAGGGAGGAGGGATTATATGAGCAAGGGGGGGGGCGATCAAGATCAAGATGGTAAAACCCACAGAGACAGCTGACCTGAGCTAGTGGGAGCTCATGGACTCTGGGCTGACGGCTGCGGAGCCTGCATGGGACTGAACTAGGCCCTCTGAATGTGGGTGGCAATTGCGTGGTCTGTTTGTGGAACTCCTGGCAGTGGGACCAGGATTTATCCCTGGTGCATGAACTGGCTTTTTGGAGCCCATTCCCTGTTGTGGGATACTTGCTCAGCCTTGATACAGGGTGGAGGAACTTAGTCCTGCCAAGTTTGGCTGACTCCCCATGGGAGGCCTTACCCTCTCTGAGGAGTGGATGGGGCAGGGGGTGGGGGAGTGGGAGGAGGGGAGGGAGGGGGAACTGTAGTTGGTATGTAAAATGAAATTAAAAATGTAAGTAAAAAATTAAAAGAATGGCCAAGTTGCTCTCGACAAAGTCGTATTGTATGAACTACCCAGATGTTTCGGTAAGGTACATAATGCCACATGGATGAAGGAAAAGCATATAACTCTAGACCCACAGAACAGAACCAAGAGCACAAAAAAAGATTCAAACCCATGAATACTTGATTAATGACAAAACATGCTTGCAAGTTTCCAAAGATCCTCCGATCTCACTGGGATGACAGACGTGTGTATGTTGCTGCACCAGGATATCTACAGATTCTGAATACTCAAAGAGACCTTTATGCATGCATAGTAGGGGTTTTACCTACTGAGTCATTTCCTTCCCGCCCCCATGCCAGGCAAGGTGTAATTTCAATCTTTTCTTCATTTCTTACACAAAATAAAAGTTCTGTACAAATTGCAAATCTTAGTGTGAATATTTAAAAAATGAAATGCTCAGAAAAACAATACAGGATAATATGGTATAATCCTGGGAAGGATCTCTTGAGACTCAGTAAGTATTAATCCAAAAGAAAATGATCTTATTAGGACCCATTAAAATTAAGAATGTCTGTTTACTGGAGACAGTAATAGGAGTGGAAAGGGAGCCATGGCTATTTGCCATACATGTTATTGGCAAAGGGCTTGGAGCCAGAATATATAAAATCTACCGGAAATCAATAAGCAAAATCCAGACATCCTAATATGAAAACAGCAAGGGTCTATAGCAGGCACTTCACAGAAGAGTTTCCAGTAAGTATAAAAAGTCACAAAAACTATTGCTAATCTAGGAATACAAATTAAAATGTCACACACACACACACACACACACACACACACCAAAACAGCAAGAAATGTAAGTCTTTCGTCTTCAGGATCAGCAAGGCTCGGGCCTGTGGGGAGCTGACTGGACTTTGCGGGGCGTGTACACTTGGAGAGCTTGGCAGCATCTGCAGTGGGTGAATACGGAGGCCCCATGACAGGCAGTCCACTCTTGGAAACTCTCCTTCAGCAGCTTGTGCTGCACAGGCACATGCCCCTGGGGGCCCTCACCACTGTAGTTCATGCCAGTGTCACTCCCAATTGCCACAAGTGCCAGCACTGGCATTTCCTTTCTTGAAGCCTTTCTCTGTATGCCAGACCCTGCCCTACCCATAGACAAGACCAGAGTGCCCCTTCTATAATTCCCCAATCAATGGATAATTAGGGCTACCAGATGAACTGGCTTCCTTGGGTAGGATGTCTCTGAGGTGTGTGTGTGTGTGTGTGTGTGTGTGTGTGTGTGTGTGTGTGTGTGTATGCTTGTTATTGCCTTCTTCCTTTCTTAAACATATTTTATTATTTAAAAAGGCATTAATAAGAACCACACACCAAAATTAACCAGACCTAAAATTTCAATTTACGCAACTCAATGAACTTCCGCACAGTTAGAACGGGCATTCAGAACAGAAGCTGTGAAGCTTCATATTAAGTTTCACACTCAGTAGGGAATATATTTTATGCTCTTATTCACCACCAAGCCCAAAATATCCATAATGTGTGGTTTCTATGCCATGTTACAGAGTGTCGCAGAAGGTCAAGCTCCATTTGCTGACACTGGGAATGTACCTCATAAAACAACTCTCCTTTGGTTTTCTGTCATTTTTCCAACCTTCTATTAGTGCAGTGGTTCTCAACCTGTGGGTTGTGACCCCTTTGGGGGTTGAACGACCCTTTCACAGGGATCGCATATCAGACATCCTGAATATTAGATATTTACATTACAATTCACAACAATAGCAAAATTACAGTGAAGTAGCAATGAAAATAATTTTATGGTTGGGGTCACCACAACATGAGGCACTATATTAAAGGGTCGCAGCACTAGGAAGGTTCAAAACCACTGCATTAGTGTTTTGTAAAATTCCATTACTTTTTTAAATTCGTTTTTTACATCCCAATCCAAGTTCCCCCTCCCTCCTCTCCTTCCACTCCCCTAACTTCCCCCTCCTCCCATCTGCTCCATAGAGAGGGTAAGGCCTCCCCTAGGAAGTCTAAGTCTGTCCCATCATCTAGTTGAGGCAGGATCAAGGCACCTCTCCACCCCCACACCCCTGTGTCTAGGTTGGGCAAGGTATCTCTCCATATAGAATGGGCTTCACTAAGTCAGTTTGTGCATTAGTGTTAAATCTTGGACCCATGGCCAGTGGCCTCATATATTGTCCCAGTCACACCATTATCACCTATATTAAGGGAGTCTAGTTCAGTCTTATACAGGTTCCCCGTTTGTTAGACCCGAGTAAGTGATCTCTCACTAGCTCAGGTCAGCTAATTCTGTGGGTCTCCCCATCATGGTCTTGACTCCTTTGTTCATATTATCGTTCCTCCTTTTAGAATCCCTTTTCAAGAAGACTACCCATCCATCCTTAAGAGATAGTTACAAGGTCTCCCCATCATGGTCTTGACTTCTTTGTTCATATTATTGCCCCTCCTTTTAGAATCCCTTTTCAAAAAGACTACCCATCCTTAAGTCATAGTTACAAGGTCACCTGAAGAAATCTAAAACTCTATTGAAATATATGCTTTTATATACTTATGGTATACAGGTATTAGGAGTACCCAGAATTGCAGTGATATGTTGTTTATGATCTATTAAAGTCACTGAAGATCAGAATGCAAAGACAGCCACACTAGTTAGCCATAGACACCAGTCAGTGGTGGTATACACCTTTAATCCCAGGACTCAGGAGACAGAGGCAGATGGATCTCTGTGAGTTCAAGGCCACCTTGGGCTACTTGAGAGTAAATCAGTCTAAAAGAGAAACAGCTCACGCCTTTAATCCCAGCACTAGGGAGGTATACAAGGAAGAAGCAAAGGATCTCATGTAAGTTTCAGTTTCCAGTCACTGGGAAGATAGGATCTCCATTTCAGACTTGGTAGAGGTAAGAGCTACTGGCTGGTTGCTTTGATTTTCTGATCTTCAGGAAAGCTTTATTAAATCATAAACAATATATCACCACACATAATGGCTCTGTTTAAGACTGGGAATGACCTAAGAATTCACCAACAGGAGAATGGATTTATTGAGGCATGCTGGTTTGTTGGAATGGCTTTGGGAAGAAAGGATAGCTACTACATGAAATGACATGTAACAACATAAAAAACTTCAAAAAAAGAACCCTGACACATAAAATTATACACATACATATATAAGATTAATGCTAAAACTAGAAAAGCATAATTAGGGTGGTTAGGAACACACACATGACTGGTAAGAGTCAAGAGACAATAACCCTAAGTTGGACGACTGAGGATGTTGCTCCTCTCTGAGGAGTTTTGATAAGGAACATCATGTATTCCCTCTAGAGAGCTGGCAATAGTCAATGTGCTCTAGAATTTAAGTATGTATTTGCATGCGCTGTGTATATCTTCCTCTGTCATTAAAGCTTCTGTCTTGGAGGAAGCTTGTAAAGGCACAGGGTATTAGAAGAAGTCAAACAACAGAGTTTCCTAAGGGGAGGTGAAACATCCCCTTCCATAGGGAAGCTCCAGAAGTTCAGGAAGTAAACAACTCAGAGGCATCTGGAAGTCTCTGAAACTGAGCAGAAACACTAAGCTCCTCCCTCCACAAGCACAGATAAGCAGCAAAGATGGCTGTGAGAGACACTCAGACAAACCAAGCTTTCTAGAAGAGGCCCACACTGTCCAAGTTGCCTGGAAGGAGCTCAGGCCAATGGAACTGTCTGGAAAGGGCACTCTCCAACTTGTTGAGCTGCCTGCAAGCTGTGCAGTGAGCTCCTGGTTCCCAGCTTTTGTGAGCTGTCACCCATGCTGGGGTGGGCTTTTGGTGGTCTCACTGAGTCATTTCTGCACCTGTAAGTAGCCCCTTACCCATATTTCTGTGGGTAACCTCAATAAAGCTCATTGTTCACCAAGCTGGAAACTTGGGGTCTCTTCTCTTTGGTGTGTTGTTGCTCCCTGTCTGGGGTGAGTAGACGTTTGTTTGCGTCTTCCCAGAAACGGTGTCACACACCGATGTGTTGTGTACTTCAACCTATATTTTACTCCACAATAATACATTTGCAAAGGCTGTAGCTTTTTCTACCCATCAGAACTAGTCTATTAAAAATGGAACCAAAAGATAACTCCTTCCAACAGTAATGAGTAACTACTAAAGACCTTAACCAAACAGTGGAAAGGACAAATCTCAAACTTTCCTTCTTGAGGAAGACACGAAGATTGGGATAAATGGGACTTTGACCTATATGCAACCGGGAAGATTAAAATCATTTAGAAGCTACTGTTCTATCATTCTCTGGAAGAATGGAAGGGTAAGGAAGGCAAAGCAAACATAGAAACAAAGATAGGGAGGAAAATGAGCCTTGGCAAAGGGAAAGGCAGCTTTAGCAAAGGTCATTAAAGGTATGACGCTGGCACAGCAACCACAGGGCAGAGCAGATGCATGGTCATAGGTCCAAGTGTGTAAGGGAACTTAATGTGTGATTAAGAGGCATTTCCAATAATAGGGAAGAGAAGAATTATCAGAATGTAGATCTGGACTGAGCACCTCCTCGTCCGAGAGGGACACCAGCATGATCTCAACCTCATGCCACTTATAAAATGAAGCTGGAGATGCATTAAAAATTCAGAAAATGGAACAACATCAAAAAGATTCATTTGACCACAACCAAGCTAAAAGAAACCTTATTGATATGATGATTTGAATGAGACCGTTCCCCAGTAGGTGGCACTATTTGGAGAGGGTTGGAGGTGTGGCCTTGTTGGAGGAGGTATGTGACTGGGGAAGGCAGGGGCCATTTCTACTTTGTGTCTTTCTGCTTCATGCTTGTGTTTGAGAATGTGCCTCCATATCTGCTCAAATAAACTCTTCTACAAGTTGCCATGGCCATAGTGACTTATCACAGCAACCAAGAGTAAGCAAAGTATCAGGTTTCATCAAATAGCATGGAACCATGTATGATGGTAGACATTTATAATTCTACCCTAGAAGCTGAAGTAGGAGGATCTTCAGTTCAGGCCTAGCCTTGGCTATATAGAAAGATCTAGGACAGCCTGAGCTTATCCCAAAGAATCAAAACTAAAGTGAACAAAACCAATAGCAACCTCAACCAAACAACCAAAGCCAATTAGAATGGAAGAAAACATTTTGCAAAATACAAAGGATTTGTATGCATAATATATGAAGGACATAGAAAGAGATTAGTAGAGGACAAAAGGAGATGGAAGACGGGAGCAGGACACTGTAAAAAGGAAGTGTATAAGGCTGGAAAGTATGCGAATATCACCATATTCACCAGAAATCATGAAAAGTAACAAATTAACCAGAAAGAAACCACAAACTGTGCTTTAACACATTGACTATGATGAAGATAAAATGACTACAGTTTTGGCAGGTATGAAGAATCATCCTTTAATGCCCACTCCTAGAAGCATCTCCATTGATACACATAAGGTGTTCATGCAAAGTGGTTTATCAGATCAGTAAAAGAACCAAAGGACCAGTAGCCTTATCACTTAGTATGGGAGGGTCTGCCCCTGTAATTCCAGTACCTAGGAACCTGGGGCAGGACAATACATTCTAGGCAAGCCTGTGTTAAATGGGAATATCCTATCTCAAACAAGAACAGTAATAAAGGTAGTCTAGCTGCCCATCAGTACAAGAATGACTAAATGAAATAGCCAATTCTATGGCAGAATGTATTATTGACTAAAGTTGGGAGGATCTCATTCTTCTTCTTCTTTTTTTTTTTTTTTTTTTGGTTTTTCAAGACAGGGTTTCTCTGTATTGTTTTGGAGCCTGTCCTGGAACTCCCTCTGTAGATTAGGCTGGCCTGAAACAGAGATCCGCCTGCCTCTGCCTCCTGAGTGCTGGGATTGAAGGCGTGCGCCACCAGCGGGAGGATCTCAATCTAAGTGTAAAGATGATAGACATTTTTAAATAAAAGTGAGGAGTCTTGGAACAACAAGGGCTCTGTGAACCCTCTTATATTAAAACAACAACACATTTACTTACACAATAAAACTTCTATATGTACATACATAGGCAATTAAGTACATGCCTAGATTGGTAGCCACTTTTGCAGCCCAAACAGAGATTACTCAGCGAAGTAATACGGGAGAAAGGGATTAAGGGGAGCAGGTAGTTAAGACTTTACCAAAACTACTAATTTTTTGATTTTTACATGGACAAAGATTTTTCTTTTTTAAGTGTATGGATGTTGTGCCTGCATGTCTATGCACCATGTGCATGCAGGGCCTGCAGATGTCAAAAGAGGGCACTGCATCCCCTGTAACTGGAGTTCCAGGTGTGGAGAGCAGCCACGAGGGTGCCAGGAATTGAGTCCATCCTTTGGAAGGGCAGCACATGCTCTTAACCACTGAACCGTCTCTCCCAAGGACAAGATTTTAATGCAATGCCTAGGTAAACTGAAAAATAACAGAAATATTACAGCAGAACTGTGTTTCCTATTTTCTAATATTTAAAAACTGAGCACCATTACAATATAATTACATTTTTCTTTATGTAACATATATATAACAAAATTTACCAACTCTCTCTCTCTCTCTCTCTCTCTCTCTCTCTCTCTATCTCTCACACCACACACACACACACACACACACACACACACACACACACATTTTTTTCTTTTTGGCTGACAGAGTCCCTTAATTTAGCACAGGCTGCTTTGAGTACTTTTAGCCTATCAGTGCTGGGATTACAGGCACGCACCACCACACTCAGATCCCTTCTTAACCACTTTAAAGTACACAGCATCACAGTGTTACCCGTGTGAGCACTGTGCAGACATTTTCATCTTGCAGAAAGAAACTATAGCCTACTAAGCAGTTCTCTTTTCCTTCCTCCCAGCAAATGCCATTCTATTTTCTCCCATTTTTTCACTTCTGATTTTTTTAACAGTTTCACATAGACCAGGCTGGCCTTGAACTTACTATACAGTCAATGATGACCTTGAATTCCTGGGTCATCCTGCTTCCACCTCCCAAGTGTTGTTATGACAGGCACACAACACCCATGCCTGGTTTCTGCTTTCTGTTTCTCTCAGACTCACTATGCTAGAAAATCTGTGGTAAAATTATACAGTATTTGTTTTCTAGGAACTGACTTACATATCTCACACCATGAATCAGAATTTCCTCTTTCTTTCAGACACGCTCTTGTTCCATAATCCAGGCTGGTCGCTAAGTCACAGTTCCTTATCTCAGCTTTCTGAGTACTGGAATTATTGGCATGTGCCACCATGCCTGACAGAAGGCTGAGTAAGAGTCCAATATAGACATATATGTACTGAATGTTGTTTGCCCATTTATCTGCTGATGAATGATCAAGTTCCACTTTTTGCAATAAACATGGGTTTTGCAATAAATGTTTCCTGGGACACTGTTTGCTGTTCTTTTAAAGTATGGATCTAGGGGTGGCATTTCCAAGCAAAATATTAATTTGGGCTTCCACAGCAGCTTCAGTATTGTTCTTACCGGTGGTGCATAAGCCTCCGATTTCTCCACATCCTTTCCAACACTTATTTGCTATTGTGGTTTTTTTCTTTCTATATACAATTCATGCTAATAAACCCCAAAACTTCTTATTAAAGGAACGAGACACCAGAACTTTGAGAAGGAAAAGTCTAGCCTGGCCAGATGCATGCTAAGTTCAAAGCACAATGCCTAGCTCCAGGCTGCAGAAGGAACTAAAGTGATGCTCATATGCCTAAGTTTCCTGGCTTCCCTTTCTCTGAGGCTCTGCTCCCCTCTGCTGTCCTGGATGCCTTCTTAAGCACCAGCCTTCACTGTGAGCTTCCCTTCTTCCTTCCCCCTCTCTGGACATCCCCAGGGCAGGGACCAGGGTGCAGCTGTAACCAGACCCCATCATAGCTGCTGAGCTGTGCAGGTGGATCAGAACTAATGGCATTAGGCGATCACTCAGGGAATACAACTGTAATTACCCCTCGGATGCTTTCTCCAGGATGACCACATGCAGAACACCAAGAGAGGAGAGAGGTAATGAATCACCAAGTGAATTAACTGGAAGCTGCTCTAATTAGTGTTGTAATTTTTCATGAAAACACTAATGAATATGAAATAATGTGGCCATGAAACTACCAGGACAATTAATGCTTGGGAGTAATTTGGGGTCAGGCAGGGATTCTGGAGACTGTTTACACAGACTGGGAACATTGACAACTCAGAGGCCATGGCTTCAAAATCTTACACAAGCAAATTAGTTGTTGCTTCAAGAAGAAGACAACAGCTGTATTTTTTTTCTTGTTAAGATTCGTGTACATAGCAACAAAGACTACAGTGTGAGCCAAACAGGAGTTCTTCAAAGCCAGTTGAAATAGATTTGGCCAGCATGGTAGAGAGGCAGGGTCTGGGCATGTTGAAACCAGCAAAGCACCAGGAGCCCTGTGACCCCCTTGGTGTTGATGAAAGTGACTCTTTATTAAGACTCCACTTCCCATCCTGGACTCATTATTCACAAGGATGAACTGAACCTTGTTGTCTAAGTAATAATTACTCTATGTCAAGTGGAGAACATTGGTTCAATTGGCAGAATGCATGCAAAATGGACTTAGTTCCAGCATGAGTCAGTAAGGATGCAGCTGTATCCACCAGGAACATTTGACTTCTGGGCTCAGAGCACCAACTTAGCCAAAGGTTCTAACTATAAAGTGCTGAAGGGATATAAAGAGTTGATTCATTGGGACAATGTCCAGTCTGGAGATCTCATTCCTCTTTAATATCGCCACTGAAAGTGACACTCAAGATTACTCATTACTCATGAGAACAGATGTGTCCAGGTATAACAGATGCCTTCACTAAGAACATCAGAAATGAATGTGCCAGCAGGGAGCATCCTCACAATATCTCTTTTAATCTGCATATCAACTAAAGTGGGCACCAAAATCTCTTGGGTCTTCAGAAGAGGGAGGTGATGTGCCTGAGGTTACAGAGCTAGTAACAGAAGCTGAGAAAAACTGCAAGTGACTCCCAGGCTCATGTTCTCAGTGGCAATGCCAAACAACAGACACACACACACACACACACACACACACACACACACACACACACTCAGGCAGTTTCTTGCTCGTATTCAGAGACGTTCTACAAGGTTAGCAATGACTATTATTCGAATTAGCAATTAGCAACCATTTGCTACACAGTAGTTGTCCTAAGCATTCAAGTCACTAAGGTATCTTACCTAAACCCAGAGATAAATAAAATAAGCCTTGAAGTGCCTGTAAGACTGACTATTCTAATGAATTCTAAAGTATCCAAAGGGAAAGCAACAGTGCACTTCTTCCGGGTGGTTTTCAGAGTATTAATCCAGTGCTTAAGGAATGCCAGCTCTCCAATTACATTTCTAGCACCAAAGAGGATGGATGGAATGATTATCTCAGTGATATCCAGGATAGAAGAAGCGTATTACCTATCCTCAGTAGCAGAGCAGGTCCAGAGACAAGGCTACCCCCGTGTCTCCTTTCCCAAGACAGAGGACATTGGGATTCACATCTCTCGTACTAAATAGGAATTCCACGGGGGGGGGGGGCGGGATTACAAATTGTATTCTCAACACTAAGCACTGAGTAGGCACAAAATATGAAGTCTGTGGAATTCTGGGGTAAACAAGCTTAATATAGCAAGGTAGCATTTGCCTACTGGTGGTGATGCTCTTCACACCCATGGTACGCTGGGTAGTTTTTGACAACTTGACACAAACATACCAGGAAATAAGGAATCTCAACTGAGGGACTACCTCCACGAGATTGACTTCTGAGTAGTTTCTTACTTGCTAACTGATATCAGGCCACCCAGCCCACTGTGGGCAGGACCATCTCTGGGCAGGTGGCCTGGGCTATATAAAAGCAAGTCAGTAAACAGTGGTCCTTTGTGGTTTCTGCTTCAGTTCCTGACTCTGCCTTCTGGCCTTGAGCACCTGCCCTGACTTTTCTTGATGGTGAATTATAACCTGGAAGTCAAATAAACCCTTTCCTTCCCAAGGTGCTTTCAGACATGGTGTTTATCACAGCAACAGAAAAGCAAACAAGGATGTCTGGGAAAGGGGAGCTGTGTGTCGAGCTATAGGTGCCATTTCATATGTATGCAGAACCAAGTTCTTTACCCATTGGAACTCAAAAAATATTTTCCAATTTAATTTTAAACAGACCTTGAAGTAAAGAGAATTTAATTATGTGAGCAACATGGAGCACAGTGAAATGTCTGTCAAAATTACTTCTGGAGGTTTAAAGTGCTTTCCCGTCTCAGACGATGTAGTTAGAGCAGCTGAAATATCTATGCTAGTACTGTGTCCTGGAACACAGGTCTCGGAAATCAATGGGATCCCCTCTCTGAATTAAGTATGCACAAATGAGAGCAGCTGACATCACATAAATCAGCTCAAGTAGCCCTCTGTGCACCAGACCATTAAGAGACAGGCAGAGAAGAAAATGCAAATGAGTGTTATCTGGGGGCATGCTTACTAATGAAAGACATCCCTTAACACCTGCATGGAGAACCATGACAAAACACTCAAGTGGTTTTTTTTTTGGTTGTTGTTGTTTTTTAATGCTACATTCCATTAAAAAAAAAGTATGACCCAGAAGTAGAACCCAAGACTTAAAAGCAAAACAAAACTTGAAGTGCTTTCGAGAGTTATGAATAAGAACGACTTTTGGATATTGCCTCCAAATGGCGTCTATTTGCAAAAGTTTACACGGCATTTACATCTTTGTTTGGATTTTAGCAGAATAACCACAACCTAACTCCCCAGAAGTTAAAGAACCTATCTAGCAACACAAAATCCCACCAACACCCAGAGCACACTAGGGCTGTGTGACCCTCGTGGCAGGCTGAGGAGGAAATAAAGCAGGGCAGATCTTGGGGTCTCTGGCTGCTGTGACCTAGTAGGGAAGGTCATGAATGTCCTGCATCGGCACTGGACCCACAGACATAGTGGTCTTAATGGATATCAAACACTTCTGCTTCTACATTTACCTTCTCTTTGCTGCCAGCATTAGCACTCTTCTAGCAGACATCCCTCGATATCCGTAAGTCACTAGAAGAGCATCTTTCTCTGAGAACAAATGAGCCAAACATGTGGGCCATGAGGTAGAGCCCCAAGATAGATTTGAAAGCTTCAGTCTCTCACCTCACTGTGTGCCCTTCTATATTCTTGCCATATAACCAAATAGCGGGCTCCCCTCTAGTTCTGGGCTCAGTCATGTGACTTGCTTCCATCAGTGGGATGAGCATTTTAGTTCTACCATTATAGAGCATGGGCAAACCCATTTGGGACCAGCCTATAGCAGCTGGTTCCTGTAGATATATGAGAAATAAGTATTAATTGTTGGGTCCCATGAGTCTGGAGGTGATATGTTACATATGTTTACTATATAACACACCTTCGATAATATATATGTACTTCATGTAATTGCTTACCCCTCAACAACCAAAGGCATCTTGCCTCTTGGGTCATTATGCTAGGCAGCGGATTCTGTGGGAAAACCATGGAGATGCATCGGTCTGTTACCTGACAGTTACTTCATATGGATCATGTCTAATACTTGCATGTGCTCTCCAAGGTGAACATACTACTCCCATTTTATAAAGGAGAAAACCGGGGTTCAGGAGATTGAACTCGAGTTATGCAAAGGCAAAGTTATATTCCTGAGCCTGTCAGACTCCAAATGCAAAGACCCTTCACTGCACTGTGCACTTTGCGGCTCTCATGAATTCTGGACAAGCAGCCAGAGTAAGGACTAGCAAGATGACCCTGAGACACACATGGGGGAATGTAAGTGAGTCAAATTCCATAAGCTGTCCTTTGACCTCTGTTGTGGGAGGTGTGTGTGTGTGTGTGTGTGTGTGTGTGTGTGATATGATTTTTTTAAAAGATCAACAAGGAGAGAAGAAGGAAGGGAAGGAGGAGGCCAAGAAAGGAGGAAGGGAAATGGAGGGGGAGGACTAGAGGGAGAGGGCTTGTTCCTCTAAGCCCTCTCCAGCAGCCTGGGAGAGAAGTGCCTCCGCTGTGGCTCCTCTCTCGGCTAGGAGAGGGGTGGTCCAGAATCTGCCTATGGAAGCCTCAGTCTAAGGCTTTGGGTGGAGAACTTCCTGGGAAGGCGTGGTAAGCCCGGTCAGCAATGCCAACTCCTCCTGGTCCTTCCAGCTCTTTGGCAGACAAAAGGCTGAGGCAAGAGAAAAAGGGAAGGATGGGATGCTATGTATACCCTGGTGCCCAACCAAAGAGGACAGCACTGATCCTCCCCCAGGTGGGAGTCTAAGGGTGACCTCAGATCTACCCTTTTCTGCTTTGGTCTGTCATCTTGCAGCCTCATTATTAAGGGACCTTGACTTAGTTATTCAGGCACCCCAGCGACAGGCTCTCAAGCCAGTTGCTTACCTTACACACTTAATTACCGTGCAGCATGATGTGTTCAATTTAGAGAATCAAAGACTAAGCCAAGGCGCAGCCGCACTCGAGAGGCAGAGGTAGCCAGATCTTTGAGTTCGAGGCCAGCCTGGTCTATGTAGAGTGAGTTCCAGGGCCACCAGGGCTGTGCAAAGAAACCCTGTCTCCAAAAACAAAACAACACCCCAAAAGAAAAACAAAAAGTCTGAATCTTAGTACTTCCTTCTATTGTTTTTAGTCTTTGTAGTCTGTTACATTTTAATACAGAGATATCAGAGCATAACTAAAAAGAAAATATCACAGTGCAATATACTGCTTCCATACAAGATGTATGGCAAATAAATGGTTCTGGTTTCACTATTTCTTACAAAAGTTAAGAGTAAATCCTACCCTACAACCCCATATGGATATTGTAAATACAATAGTAGATTATGCACTTAAATCTTTAAAATTCACTAATATCAGAAGGGGAGCTTCTGGAGATGGTGTTATATGCCTTTCATCCCAGCACTTGTGAGTTCCAGGTCAGATCCTGCCTCCAAAATTTTAGTGTGTGTGTGTGTGTGTGTGTGGTTAACTTTCTCCCACTGTTAATTACCCTGCCCGTCACTGTGCCAGCAAAACTACATTCATCCTGGAAATGTTGAATGACTGAGTACCAAAGATATCCTGTAGCCTTATTTATGTATTTGCTTGTCAAATATAAATAAAAAAATGAGATTAAGCTTATAAATAGAAAATTGTGACCTGTGGCTTTGTCCTTTTCAGGCAAACTAAGGTAACAGCAGTCTAAGAACTTGCAGTATATCAAGTTATGGTCATTTGATTAAAAGTTCAGGTTACTGATCATTAAAATGATTTGCAAACTAGTCTGTCTGATTTGCTAGACAGGCTGCTGGCTCTGATGCTCTAAGGTGTGTGCATTTCCAGCTTTTTACTGAGGCAGAACAGCTTTGCTAGTAAAGCAAGCCGCCATGAGCTCTATTTTATCCTCATTAGACTGGCTTATGTCTAACTGTGGGTTAACACTGACTCCTACTTTGAATTATATAAGCAAATGTTTCTGTCAACAGTCTTACCCCTTCTAGAAAAGAAGACCCGTTTTAAAAGAGCTGTTAGAAAGGGAAAAGGACTGGGACTATAGCTCAGTTGTAGAATGCTTGCCTACCATGCCTAAGACCACTGGAACCTGTTTCAAGATAAGAAGAGTGCTAAAGATCGGGTCAGATTTGGATTCCAGAAAAATCACTCTAATTTTTAAGCATGGAACATGGATGGCAGAGGATAACACTGGAGACAAGCCAATGAGAAGTTTCTGACATTGGGGATAGTGCCAGTTGACAGATATCAGAAGTGAGCAACACAGATATTTAAACGTTGTAGTCCACAAGGCTAATTTATGGTTGATTGACTGATGGGCAAAGAAGAAAATGTAAAAAAAAAAACTCATGCTGAAATCCTGACTTTCGAATTAAAAGTTTGTACATGTACTATAATTCAAAGTTGGAATAAAATTCTCAAATTTGGTGACGGCTGAGCCATGTTGAAGGATTAAATAGATGAGCTCAATGTAAGATAATTCGTGTTTGAGGCCATTTAGGCAAAGATGGAAACAAGTTCCTGGAGCCTGAGAGTGAGGGAGAGATACCAGGGCTAGAGAGAGGCCTGAAGTCCTCAGTATAGGGAGATACTAACTACATTGATAAGATCTTCCAGGGTGAAGAAATAGAAATGGCCAATTAATATTTGAAAAGTGTTCCATATCCTTAGCCATCAGGGAAATGCATTGTGGTTCCATTTCACCCCAGAATGGCTATCTGAAGGAAAAGTACCAGAGAGGCTACAGGGGGACAGGAACCCTTATATACTATTGATGGGAGTGCAAACTGGCAAGGCCATAGCAGAAATCAGTGTGGGATTTCCTCTAAAAAAACTGAAAATAGAACTGAAGGAAGCCTTGAGCATGTGAGGGTCTGAGTGGCTGTGTGTTGACATTAGCTGGCCATGTTAAGGACCCCAGAGCCTCCTTAGACTCATGGGAAATGGCAAAGCCTTCCTTTCTGGTCTGTGTGTGGATGTTGATAGTATGTGCAGAAACTGCCCACCATAGACGGCTCTTTCTCCCTGGATATTTACAGCTCAAAGACTGTTCCATATAGAGACTTCTCACACTGAGATTAGCTAAACCTGTCTCCTTGATCCAGCTGTACACCACAAACCCCACCTCCACATTCAGCTGTATGTAATAACCCTGCCTCCCTGTTCAGCTCTATGTAGTAAACACTGAGCTTCCGGGGTGCTGTGGTTTCTCCATCTGAGAGCCCAGACCACCATTCCCAGCTTTTCACATGTCATATGAAAGGGACTATTTGGGAGGAAGGAGGAGAACCTGCGAGAGATGGGAAAGGAAGAAGGGGAGACAGTGAAGAGATGACTAAGAACAAAGTGTAGTGGCACACTTTTATAAAAATGTTACAATGAAGCTCATTTTTTGTATTCTTTCTTAGAATTATTCTAAGAATTATTCTAATCTTTCTTAAATATTAAAAGAAAAAGATCCTCAATTTTAAGTATGATGAGTGAAAAAATCAAATAGTTTGGGGAAAAGCACTGCACTTGAGGGAGGCTAGAGAGGAGGCTGGGAAGGTGTACCCAGATGTAGTAGGAGAGAATGGGGAAGAGGAAGGGAGAATAGTATGCTAGAAACCAGCGGGGGAAAAGTTTAGGGATGAGGGTGGCCAACAGTGTCAGTTCTGCAGAGAGACCAGGTTATAATAGCATATATATACATACATGCATGCATACGAAACTGAGATGTGAACTTAGTTACAAAGACAGCAGTGGGGTAAGTAGGAGAAGGTTTGGGGTGTAGGAGAAGCTGAGATCAGACTGCCAAGGGCCGAGACTAACCACACAGGCAAAGGACACACTGAGCCACAGCAGCTCCTTCCAGAAATGGAGAAAAGAAATGAAGGTGGGGTGGGTGGGGTGCATTTTAAAAAGCAGACAAAAGTGAGGAGCCTGAGGATGCTGGCGTGACAAAGGCAAGCTTGAGGGAGAAGGAAAGGAAGGGTGGCATCCTGATGAGGGAAGGAATCTCAGAACAAGTCTGAGGGTGTAGCCTTCAGTACCAAGGCCACTTCTCCCTCTTCAGGAAAATGGAAGAAAGGATCAAGGGTAAGACACTGGGGTAAATAAAGGACCAAGGGTAAGACACTGGGGTAAATAAAGACCTGTTCTTGTACCTTGAATGTGACTTGTGATAACACAGTAGAAGGGAAGTGAATCCATGAAAAAAATTTCTGTATATCTTAGAGTTAGGAGTCTAAGTCATTGATTTGGAAAGAATATGAAGTTATTTAGTTCTGTGTATCTTTTAATGTTTAGAGTCAAAGGCTATAGAAAAGGCCATCCTATGTGAAATCTTATCAAAGTATATTTCAAAAGCCATACTGAGTTCACCACAAAGACAGTGAATTCAGTACATCTTGCAGTGATAATACTTGAGAGAGGGAGAGAGAGAGAGAGAGAGAGAGAGAGAGAGAGAGAGAGAGAGAGAGAGAGAGAGAGAGAGAGGGAGGGAGGGAGGGAGGGAGGGAGGAGAGAGATTTTAAAGGGGCTGTGCTGACTGTCAATGTTTTACTAGAGATTTTAAAAGCATAACCCAATACCTGCTTAGAAAGAGATGTTGAAAATTGAGATTACACAGCTTGAAGAAATCACTTTTATCAGAGCTTTCCAAATGTACTAAAAACTAGGTTTTAGATATGATCAGTCATCTTCATCTTCATAAAGAGTTCCCTAAAGTTTCAAAATGAATTGTCATAGGAAAAGAAACATATATTTTGCTCTTGGCCTTCTTGTAAAGGAGTGACTCTTTTGTCCCTAGACTCTATCTCCCCAACAGCCACATAGTAATAGATTAGGCCAGAACTGGAGTCCCTTGAAATAAAGCAAAAGAAGGCTTTGCAAGTTAATTAGTTTGGGGACATCAAGGGATATTTTACTAAAAGCCAGGAAGATGCAAATTGTATCCCATTATTGACCAATGGGACTCACCTGCTGAACACAAAGGCCTGAGAAGGTCAGAGGTTAGCGCCTAAGTCAGCTCTCCACCGGAGAGCCTGGACATCTTGGCTGTTGGTTCTTTCTGTGTGAGGGAGCATCTAGTGGTAAATATCTTCTTAAACACAGCCCCATCACCAGTGACACTTGAGTCACCAGTGACACCAGCAGCTGAACTTGGTTTATATGAGTAAGTGCCTCATGATTGGGTCTCTCTGAAGCATCACTGCTGATTTTACTATGAGAATGCTACTTAATGTGATGAGGCTTGCGTTTTCAAAACCCAGAAGCATGCGGGTTGAGAGCCAAAGCATTCATTCATGTACATACCTGGGGGAGAAGGGAGACTAGGCAGTAGACCTTACAAGGAACCCTAGATCTTAAAAACCGTGTTAAGAGTGTCAATCAGGGACTTTGAAAATAACACAGAGAAAAAAAGTTCAATGATGGCAACCTCCACCCTGTCTTCTTGCACAGATGCCCTGCTCTTCCCCTTTGGGAAGCAAGGTGAGTTTTAAGCATCTTCTCACCTGAGAAGTCTTCCAGCATGAGGAAAATCTGAGGCCCTATTTTTCCTCTAGGCACAGACATCTACAGAGTTGGAGCTACGTTCCTACTCAGACTTCATGCCAGCACATGTCTCTGGTCTAGGCTGAGGGTCCCACAGCCAGGCACAGAAGCTGGAGGGCGGCTACATGGCGCTGTTCATGGTGCTGAAGCTGTTTAGGCGTCAGACTGCAACCCACCCACAGGCACAGGGAAGGGGGATGAGGGGGTGGAGTGAGGCTCCCGGCTGCGGTGGACTTGAGGAGACTTTGGTAAACAGTTGCATCCAATGGAGCTGCAGCCAGATGCACCCTTAGGCTTCAAGTCTACCCCCACTGGCTCAGGTCTTTGCTTTTCTCTTCCTAGCCCTTACCATATCCAGATCCCATTCTCTCTAGTCTCCTTTATAACATTTTACCTTTGCACATCAGGCATGGCCTTCCATGGTGCCATCAACTGTGCCATTCCTCTTCCACAGGTAACCACTTATCTTTCGTCCCACACATATTTCTTGTTTTCCCTGCCACTCCACCCCAAACGCCACCCAACTTGGAAGGACAGTGTTACCTCAACAGCTCGATGGGTTAAGACCTCACTCCAGGCAGTACTGTTCATTGGTTTCTCCTTGGCAATGCATTAGAAGAAGCAGAGGCTAGGTGCTCAAATGAGCATGGAGAGGTCCCCCTGTGATGTATCTCGGAAGGCAGTGTTTGCAACAGGCTGCACGTGAAAAGTAAGGAATGGGACACTGATACTAGAAAGGAAGTGGAGGAAGGGGGTTGACCTTGGGTGAGGTGAGGCGAAGCAGACGGCTGATCAGAGACTTCCAGCCCGAGAAGCTGCAGTTACTAGTGTCTGTGTGGCAAGTCTTAACTCCCCTCTTGCTCCAATCTGTACCTTCTGTTTGATCCAAGTAACGTATCCATACTATATTTCTGCTAAAAGCATTGTGTGTACAATTCTATTTACTGTAATGCACAGTAATGGAGGGAAAATAAATAGAACAGAGAGGGTTAGTGGGGGAGGATGTGTGTGTGTGTGTGTGTGTGTGTGTGTGTGCTCGCTCACACATGCACATACACGCTGGTGCTCAGATCAAAACTGTTTAATCAGCAATAACCTGATTCAGCAGTTGGGAAATGTAAACAAGTGAAACTGCTGGCTTTGGTCAAAACCCTGGAAGGGCCCAAAGGACTATGCCGAACTCCAAGGAAGGCAATGCCAGAAACATGCCCTCTCCCTTGGACTAGGGGCGGAGGTTGGCTCCACCCACAGATGACTGGTGTGACCTCTGGCTTTTGCAGCACACACACATTTGGGATGGGGTTAATGGCACTTTTCAGGGAGCTCCAATTGAGTAAACAAAAAATGCCTTACCCTGTTCTAATGGATCACATTATTCCAAGGCCTAAGCCTTCATCCAGGCCCCTGCAGCTGCTCTGCGGGTCAGACTACCAATAAAGCAATTAGCCAATGAGAAAACTCCTCTTCCCGGAGGAGTCTCTAGGTTTGGCTGCAGTTGCTGTGCTTGGCTTTGGGCTTTTAAACAGACAATCCAAGTCAATCCAAGTGTCTTACATCAGACTCCAGGATAAGGACAGTAAAATTGTGTGTTTGCTAAGAGTGATATTTTAAGGGGCTAGGGCATTGTTCAACACAGCCTAGCGAGCCCACTGCTTCCTGTTCAATTAATCTGAACCATAGCTGAACTCTGCCCTTTGAACTCACTCAGCAGATAAATACATTAGCTCACCTAAGGAATCATTAATATTTTTCAATCACATGAGACAAACACAAATGTACAAAAACAACCCTAGAGATAGCCAATTGAAAAGAGTCCATGTTGAAAAAGAAAAAGAAAAAGAAAACACGAATGGAGTTACAGAACAAAAAGGGGGCCCAAAAAGAAAGGATAGGATTGTGCCAATAGTTCAAGGGACAAAGGAACTTTCGTTTTCATATCTACAAGCAAGAGGAACACTAAGTCACATGTATCAACTTCTACTTCATCTATAGTACTCTCCAAGAAACCTTGTACTTTATTCTTAAACTAGCATCTACTACTTCCATCGGAGCACATGGCTCTAAACCCCACTTCTTAAGTGGTTTGGTATCCATAATCATATATGGAGTTCAAGATATCACAATTGTATGGACAATTCTATTCTTGATTTTCTACAAACAAGCCAAAATAACTATTGTGGCAGCAATAGTGCTTTTACACAAACCAGTTTAAATGAGACAAGTTAGTGGTTTGATTGAGATCACCTTACATTAAGGAAATGATGCTCCTAAGTCATTGTTAGTCTATGCATAGAAACTGATTTTCATTTGTGGGGAAAGTGTGTGTGTGTGGAAGATGCTAAATGCATCTAATTTATCTTTATCTCTGCATGTCATCTTAGAATGATCAAAACATCCCCAGCTGTGTCACTATACATTTCAGTCTGATTTAATTTCACTTCCCACAATTCTGCCTCCTGACCCCCTCCCCTTCAATTCCCCTTTTCATTTTTGTTTGGCTTGGAATGTGGGCTTAATGCCCAGCTATCCTAGATGAGAACACTTAGAGGAATATCATAAGCATGAAGGGTAAATCTATTGAACGAGGGTCTTTAACTATGTGGTTTCCTTAAAGGGAAAGGTTGGATCAATAGGATCAATATGAAAGGTTTCCCTGGCCCTGCATAAAAGGGTAAGGGCTTCTCTTTTCACTGGTTTAACTTTACTCTCTGACAAATGCAAATCAATGGATCTGTGTTTACAACAGATTCCCTAACAGACTCAGCTTGGGCAAAGCCCAAAGCCTCACCCTAGGAGGTGGGGAGACCAAGCGACCACAGGGAGATACTGGAGGGAAGAATGGGGAAAATGCTGGCAATAGCAACCAAACAACAACTGGCTTACTGCACACCCAGATCCCACTGCCTGTGACCTCTCCAAAGAGGGGGGCAAGATGCAAGATAGACAGGTTCCTTTAAGAACATTGAGGCAACCTAAAGCTCGTGTTCTGGGATCTGGTGAGCCAGTCAATCTAGCTTCCTATCAATATAGATGTAAGAGGCCGATGGCACAGAAGCTGTCCTGAGATACCCACAACTGAAGAGGCTGAACATCCGAGCACCGTAAGCACTCGTTTTGCCCTTTCTTCCGTGGTGACTGGGCCTTCTCAGTAATGACAAGGCAAAGCACAAAAATGGTGGGTTGGTCCTTTCCCCCACAATTTTACCTTCCCCTTTAAAAATGTGGTGCCTTCCAGAAATTACATGATTTCAAGTCAATACCAGTTACAGAGAAATTATTTTTCTTCCTACAGGAGAAAGTATATGTATATTTGATTACAGGAGCCAAAGTCCAATGCTGATTAAATTACACTGAGGTGTGTGCTTCCAACCCAAACAAAGTCTGCTTTTTACAGAAAGAGTAATGGATCCTCAAGTAGTGAGAGAGGAACCAAGGAGGAATGCAGAGCCTCCTGGCACCCTGGGACAATCTGTGTGGGATTTTTATTCATAGCAAGCACCCACATCTTCCAGGAACCCTACTTTCCAAGTGAGACAATGTCTGCCTCTGTGCCTTGTCTGTAAGGAATCGCAAGTCTAGAATAGGCAGTCAACTTCCCTGCCTCCTACTTCCCTACCACAACACATGTCATCTTTATAGTCTCTGTTTTGCCTGATGCTTGGGAAACATTTCCCAACTAAGGTTGGTTGAAGGAAAGGCTAGACTGAAAAGCAGTGGTATCTCTCACCAGGAGGGAGCTTCTTTAATTCCTCTTCACCAGACAGGCTAAAGGCCAGCACAAGACTTCTCTTGATGCACTGGGCCCAGAAGAGGAGTTACCCCTCTGCAGGAAATGGCATTCCTCAGTTCGGTGGGGAGAAGGTAAAGGCAAATCCTACCCAGAGAGTGTACAGACAGAAGTTTAAGCCCAAAGGTGCCCCAATCTCAGCCTTTTCCCCAGAGTCATTTATCCAGATAATTATTTCTATTTATGCCCTCTTTGTTTCTCTTCCTTTGGCAAGAACCCAGCAACTACATCTCTCTGCTTTTCCTATGAGGTTTTCATTTCTCTAGGGATCCCTCCAGATGATAGCGCTTTTTCCAAAGATATTTTCTGACAACCCTTACCACCAGCCATGCCCTACAGAGTATTTTCTTCCAGAGAGCTCTCCTCCTTGGTTCCTCTGGTCTCCCATGCAAGTGGGTGTTATCAAGCCAGAGAAATCGAAGAGTGGAGATCATACAATGAATTCCTGGAAAGCAGTTCTAGGGTCCCGGGCTTTCTGGATGGTCTTGACTTAAGAACAGAGCTGTTGCTAAGACATTATGGAGACAAAGGGAATGTGGAACATGCAATTTAACCCTCTCCCTACAACTCTCATCAGCAATCCTGCTGTTTAGATTCTAAATGGGGTGGGGTAATCTAAGACTCCCACTCAACAAAGGCTTACTCTCCTTTGGGGCAGGGGTGGGGGATGGGAGGTGGGATCCAACACTTAGAGCTTCTGGAGAGTGGACCAGTTGCCTTTATTCCAAAAGGAAACCATCTATGCCTTTCAGGGTATCTGGTGACCACATGGCTTTTAGGGATTGGGGTACTTTGTGATCTTCAAGACTGAGGTGTTCTGCAGGGGCTCCCTTATTTTAAGAGAAGTCACTGGTGGAAAGATAAAAAACAACCACCTGCTTTTTCCCACATTTCAAAGCAGAACACAAGATTTATATTTCTCCCCACCCCTTTTTTGAGAAAGTAGGAAAACACCCCATTTGAAGGAAAATACTAGTTTTCTCATATATATATATGTATATATATGTATATGTATATTCAGCTCTTGCCCCCTCTTTAGAAAGTTCCCCTCAACACTTCTCAAAGAGCAAACCACCATTGGGATCGGAATGTAAAAAATAAATTAATTTAAAAAAAAAACGCCAAAAAAAAAAAAAAAGGTGTAGCTCTTCCTCTTCCCTCACAGACCAAAAGGAAAAATTCTAGAGTTTTCTTTTCTGGTGGATTAGATGTGTGCCTCAGATCACCACCTCCCAACACACACACACACACACACACACACACACACACACACACACACACACACACCATGGATGGGCCTGTGGCCTCAGAGTCAGAAGGGAAAGTGTGGGGTGGGTGTTCCCCTAGTTGCCTTGCCCAAGATCCCAGCCACCACAAGACAGAGGACAAGATCCTTCCATGGATTGACCCAGTTGGTCCACTGCAGAGAGGGCCATTCTGAGGGATGAAGTCTAGGTGTTTGCTACTGAGGCTGAGTTTAACAGTCCCACTAAGGCATCGGTGCAAAGTCTGCAAGTAGGACTTTTAGTGTTGAAACCTGTAAGGACCGGGTGCGGGTGCCGGGGTGGCATACACGAATCATTAAAGCTCGATGTTCGCAGGAAACTTTAGACACGTCATTTTTAAATTTAATCGGGAACGAATTTAAAAATTAAGGGGTTTTCCATGGCGGTTTTGATCAGAGAGAGACAGAGACGGACAGACAGACAGGCAGACAGGGAGACAGACTGGCAGACAGAACACGAACTAGACAGGGTCGCGTTGGACCAAGTGCGTTGGTCAAGGGCAGGGAAAACCAAAGTACCCCTTTTTGCCGCCCGCCCTGTCCCAATTAAGTGCACAGCGTCTGGAACGTGCATACCAGGGGTGGGGAAGGGGACCCAGAAGTCCTGAGCAAGGCCAAGAACAACCTAGAGAACGGAGCTGGCTCAGGCAGCTGCTCAGGGGAGGAGTTGCGGTCAGACCTGAGAACCCGGCCTCAGCTGGTGAAGTGGCGTGGCCGGAGCGCCAGGGATCCTGGGCACTGGCGAGCACTCTTCTGGGAAGAGCACGCCGCCGTCGGACTTACTGGAAACGCGCCGGATCAGGTTCCAGATCAATGAAATCTGGGTCCACACGTTTACGTTATTGTTGCCAGCATTAATGCTCTTTTAATCTTCTAAACATTATCAGCATCGATCTCCCTCCATATACACATTTGTTTGAGAAAGTGACATAACCACACCGTGGAAAGCCTGGAATAAAAATAAATGCGCGGCTCCTCTAATCCACCGCTGCCGGCGGCCTGGAATACTTCTCCAGCTCGGATTCACTCAGCTGCCTCGCGTCCCGCCTCCTCCGCAAGCTCCTACTGATCTCTATCTGCGTTAGGAGGGCGTTCTTAGGGGACAAGGGACTTGAAGCACTGGTAGTGAGCTTTTCAGTTATTAATCCGATCAGCCAGCGGTTAACAGATCAGTCTGTTCTTCACGGACTTGTGTAGGGTTTGGCCTCTCGGCTCGGGTCGCGGAACTAAGTCCCCGGGAGTGCCGGGCCTGGCCCCGGGCTGGAGAAACAAGATGGTGGGGGAGGCTGGGTGGGGGACAGAAGGAACCCTAAAGTGAAGGCCTTCTTGCAGCCCTTCAGCATAGCAAACACCGCTCTCCCGAGTCGTCTAAATACCTGTACCGCGCGCGTGACTGGATAGGTGCACGTACGAGTGAATGCCTGGGCAGAAGCCATAGGTCAATCAATGCTCAGTCCATACCACTATGGCCGGCATCAAGTGGGTCCGACGACATCGGGTTGGTTAAGGGTCTTAGACCGCCTGAACTGAGTGGGCTCCACCCTGACTGGGGGCTGCTTCCTCGATTAGGCCGCACTGTCTTCCCGCAGTTGGCTCTAGAGCCCGGCTCCCGGAGGGCCAACCTCGGAGGCCGGATTCCCAGGAGGCAGAAACCTTCGGGTAATAGTAGCCAGGCTATTGTTTTCCTGCGTTGTAAGAAAAGCACACTCATTTGTAAAGTGTCGGTTTTCCTTCACCAGGCCACGAACTCAGGTTCTTCCCTGAGCTCTCGAGATTCGCTTTTGTGCGTGGTGCAGAGGCCCCTGAGGATCAAAGCCCTAGGAAGTGTGCTCAGACCTGCGTGAGTTTGTCCCCGGGCCAGGATATTTAAGAACCGCCCTGCGGGATCCCATCATGGGCCACTCCCAGCCTATTTGGCCAGTTCCAAGCGCTTGCTGTTGTCACCACCCAGGGCTCATAGCAGAAGTCCTTTCTCTGACTTCTGTGTTGGGACCCTCCGAACTTTCCCAGCATCCTCCTACGTCCTCGGTAGAGCAACCTGGGCTTGACTGTGCGGGTAGAAAAGAGACCGGAGCGTGCATGGTCGGGATGGAAGACCCAGTCTTCCTGCTGACCCGATAGTGCTTGAAGATGGTGGCATAATCAAATCAAAAGTTTTAACTCAGAGTCCCTCCGACCCTGGTCCAGATGGGTATCAAATAACGAGAGAGAGAGAGAGAGAGAGAGAGAGAGAGAGAGAGAGAGAGAGAGAGAGAGAGAGAGAGAGAGAGAGAGAGAGAGAGAGAGAGAGAGAGAGAGAGAGAGAGAGACTGAGAGAGAGACTGAGAGAGACTGAGAGACTATATGAATGAACAAGAATCAAGAATATGAATGGGTGGCCTGATGTGGTCCCAGGTCGTGTAGGTGCTGGGCTGGGACGGCCATCCGGGGGAGTCGCTGGCTTGCTTAACCCCAGGGTCCCAGAGGCACGGGCCCCGGCTGCTTCCCAGCGGGGTTTCCCATCGATCAATAACAATCAAAAGGCCTCCTTTTTCTCCTCGGTGTGCTTCTGTTCCCTACTCTACTGAGCACATAATACCTATTTACTTGTCCCAGCTTTTGCCGCTGTGTCTGAAGAGACTGATCTACTGACCTCGTACTGAAAAGCCTCCTATGTAATAATAACCACTCGACACACTTGTAGTTGCTGATAAAACGGCGAGATAAAAAGGCGAAGGCTCTTGTCCCTTTTCACCTAGGGTAATAAAACAGACTCACATTTAAATGTTTGAGCAAAGCCCGGTCCTCAGTGCACTTCCCCCTTCAGCGTCCCCGCCGAAAAATCACTCCACACCGTCTGTGGTCTGGAAAGCTCGCCTCCAGGAGCCACCGGGCAACTCTCCGGGAGTTTGGGGCTGGGAGACCCAGGTACCACACTCATCCTCATGCGCTGTAGTAAAAGCTCACAGCAAGGCGAGACTTAACTTTCAAGACCTACACAGGCAGAACGCTGCTAGCGTTTTCAAACAGCCTTGTCCTTTGCCCGACCGGCGTGAGGGGGCGGCAGCGCTCAGAGATGGGCCAGAGTAGAACAGCTGTCATCCAGCCTTTTACTGTACCCCAAAGAGCAGCTGCCAAGTTCCTTGTAGCCCCCAAGCGCTGGGAGCCAGCCGAGGCTGGAGACCCCATAGAGCTCTTCCTGTTTTAGGGAGAGGAGAGTCTAAAACAAAAGAGTTACTACAATGGGAGCTGTCACCAAGCTTCCAGTTCTCACAGCTTTATCTCTGCTAGGGGCCAGGAGCAAATCATAAGGAAATGTAGGGAAGGATGAAGAATAAACTTTGTCCGCAGCCCACAGATTTTGAACGGAGTTCTCTGGAACAAATCTCGGGGTTTTGTTTTTGTTTTTTGTTTTTGTTTTTGTTTTCTTTATCCTTTTAGATTGATAGACTGAACATTTAACAAAATCCAACAGTGGCCAAAGGAGGGGGCTGTGGGCGGAAATGCCTCCTCCTCCCGAGCAGTGACCTAGTCCTGCTAGGCAGCTGTAGGATGCACCCGACAAGCCCGGTTCGGCGGTGGAAGAAAGTCCTGGGGGACCGGAGTGGACACCTGAGCTAGCAGATACAGAACGCTAGTGAGCAGTGAGCCCCTGATTCAGAACTGCGGGAGCCTCAATGCAGGTTTTATGCAAATTAAGGCGAGGACTAATTGTTCTAGAGCACCAAGCCTTTCCTGAGAAGTCGCCCAGTCAGGCTTGCAGCTGGGTATTGTATGTCCTCACCAGTGGGAGGTCTGGACACCTTTGCCAGTCTGGGTCCGCCGTTCAGGCCTGGGAGGAGAGCAGTCATGGCACTCCGGGAGAGGGGTCTGCGTGCACAAAAGCTCTCAATTGAGTCAGCCGCAGCCTAGGCTGCGTCTTTCCCTCTGGTACCCACCGCCCACACCGGGGTTTCAGTGTTCCTAGAACAATAGAGGGCTGTACCTCGCCTCTTGGCCGCTAGAGGAGGCACAGAGAGCCGTGCCCGCTCCAGAACAATGTAACCCGCGCGTTGACCGGTCCCCTGCCGCGGGCTGCTAGCCCTCCCCGCCACGCCGCTACGCGCACAATCAGCGCCTGCTTAATGCAAAGGCGGAGCTTGTAGCCTGCTGCGGCCAAGAAGCATTAACTAACTCGCATCTTAATTTCTCAGCACCTCTTTCTGAGAGCTTAACCTCTCTTGGAGTCCTGTCAAACCTCAGCAAATCCCAGCAAAGGCGTGTGTGTAGCCCAGCAAGGACGGCAGGCGAGTGAGGCAGGAAGCTCTTTACTCTGGTGTCACTTCGCAAAGTGACGTATGTGGCAGCCCTAACCTTCGTCTTTGCACCCTCTTTTTCTGTGGTCAGTGACACCAGTGCCGGCCAGACTCCGCTCTTTCGGTTTGTCCTAAGTCCTTGGGCTAAGAACACCAAAGCCTCAGCTAGGTTCTGGAAGCGGCGTTGTATCCTGGCCATTAGTTCCCAGTGCTGCAAGGGTGTATCTCCTGCCAAGGACCAAAGTTTGCCTGCTTTGGTCGGTAGGAGGGGAGTGAAGAACTCTTTCTTTTCCAAGGAGCGAAAACCCCCAACCAGTGAAAAGCATCTACAACATAAGGAGACTAGGTACACTGGAAAACGGAAAGTGTTGTCCTAAGGAAGTTCAAGCACACCCGTTTTGGCTAAGGGTTGTTCTCGATTTTCGTTAAGTCCAGAAAACAGGGCTTCTAGAGGACAGCAAAAGCTCCCGATCCCGCCTCCCACTGTAGGAGGAGGGGAAAGGTTGGCACGCTGATAAGAGGCCAAATGAAAGGGAGGAGGGGGACAAGGAAAACTCAGAAGCAATGAGAATCAAAAAAGGGAGAAGAGGAATAAGGGGGAGAAGAGAAAGTGAAAATGGAAGAAAAAGAAAGAGAAGAAAGGGGGCAAACATAGGAGAGAAGGGGGCATAGCTAAAGACCAGAGCCCCTGCACACACCAGCCCCACAAGCACGCCGGTGCAGTTTCCCCAACAGCCTGGCTACCGACTGTCTCCGAACTTACCTGCCAGCCGTAAGGCAGACATGCGCTGGAACTCGGGCTCCTGCAGCCACTTCCACATCCTGCGGAAGGTCTCCCTGCCAGATTTGAGTTTACTCCAGGGTTTGGGATTCCGGAGCAGGTCGGAGAGAGTCCCCTGAGACCGGCATAGAACCCTCTGTGCGAAGATCGCCTGTGGGATGCTGTAGCGCTTCAGCTCGGCGGTGATACGCTGGGCCACCTCTTTGGTGTTGATCTCCTCCAGTTGCCCCGACGTAGCCACCTGCGAACCCGAGGAGGACGAAGGGGGCCGCTCTCGGCTAGGAGCCAGCACTGGCCCATGGGACTGAGTGTGGCCCGGGTGGTGCAAGCCATTGAGGTGAGACATCATGGCCGCAGGCGGGGTGCCCAGGCCTCGGGACAGGTGTTGCTCACCGCGGGTCAGCATGGCAGTGTGGTGCGCCTCGAAATTGGGGCTGAGCATTTTGTCGTGGCCCGGCGGACCATAGTTGGGCAGGCTCTGCTGAGCGTTGTGAAGGCCACCCAGACCGTTGCCCAGCGGGGTGGCAGCCAGTGGAGACAGGCTCTGGCTCATACTAGGCATCTCCTTGTAAGGGCTATAAAGGTTGTTCATGGACGGAAGCCCGCGCTCGTCGCGCATGAGGGTGAAGCTGCCACTGACGTTGCCCGACAGACGCTGATGGTGATGGTGGTGGTGATGGTGGTGGTGAGGGTGGTGGTGAGGGTGCGGGTGGTGGAACTTGTCTGACACCGTGGAGATAGGTGGCAGCGGCTGGAGCGGAGTCAGCGTAGTGTAGGTGTTGCTCATGCCCATGCCTGGCGGGGACGAGTCGCAGGACATACTCATGGCGTGGTGCAGCGGGATGGAGAGCTCGGGCCGGTAGTCGCTGCCGTCCAGGATTGAGGCCATACTGGTGACCATGGCCGAGCGCGACGCCGCAGCTGCTGCCGCCGCCGCGGTGCCCAGCTCCTGATGCGCGGTTGGCGGCGGCGGCGGGCCACGCAGCGAGCCAGCAGCGCCGCGGCCCGCGTGGTGGGGGCTGGGGCTGGCCAGCAGCTCCTGCTCATGGCCCGGGCCCCCGCCCCCGCCCCCTCCGCCCCCGCCGCCGCCCCCGCCGCTGCCGCCGCCGACCGGCCCGTGCAAAGTGCCCAGACTTTCCATTGTCAGCTCCGGGTTCATGGCGCAGCCTTCTAGGTCTTTGGTGAGGCATCGATAGGCGGTGTAGGCAGCCTTCATTCAGTCCATCGGGGCCCGGGGGCGGTGGGAGCGGCGGGGGCTGCCGGCGGGCTGGCTAGGCACGCGTGGCGTGGTTCGGCCACGGGGCTCGGGGGCGGGCGTGGAAGTGCGGGAGTGTGTGCTGGGGCGTGCGTGCGGGTGTGTGCCCCGGGCTGCGGGCGGGCGCGCCCGGGGTGGGGGTGGGGTGGGGGCGGACAGGGCGTGCGTGCGGGAGAGGGGAGGGGGTAGGGAAGGAGGGAGGGATCACCGGGCCCCGCCGCTTGTGCGGGCGCGCTGCCTCGCCATGTCCGAGCCCACTCTGGCGCCGACGTCTTCTGTTTGGGTGAGCGGGAGCTGTCCAGAAGGGCTCTGCCGCTTGCGGGAGCAGCCAACCTATCCTCCCGGGCCCGGGGCGGGACCGTGCTCGATGGGCAGCAAGAGAAACCAATCCGCAGCAGTAGCTGCCTCGGAAGGCAGACCTTCTCTGAACAGCTGCCAATTGATGTGAAGGGGCGGGGCCGAGCGTTTCAGGTTTGGCTGACAGCTCGGTTCGCTCCCCCCCCTCCCATTTTTTGCTTCTGGAACCAAGCGTCAAGGAGAAGAAGGGAGGAGGGGGGTGCAGGAGAGAGAGAAAGAAGCAAGAGTGCGCGGTGGAGGGGGGCGCAGGGGGATTATGAGAGAGATGCCTCTCACAGGCAGCTGCGATTTGGGTTGGTTGCTTCGGTTTCTTTAGTCTCACCTCAAATCTTTTCTTCACTCTTGTAAGCTTGTGGCACGGTAAAAACAAACGCGCGTCTCCTAGCTAGCCACTTCCCGAGAGTCCCTCGCCAGGAGCTAGCAGTCTAGCTTTTAAAATGCAGGCGCTAATGTGTTCTAATGCACGGTAAATTTCCGAGACTGGGATGTGCATAATCCATGGGGGGACGGCAGCTCGAACGCCTAGGCTGCCCAAGAGCTGCGGCGGGCGGCAGAAGGTTCACACTGGCGGCGTCGCAAGCAACCCTAATGCATGCAAAGTTAACACAATAACATCATTTAATTACTGGCCAGCCCATAAATCTCCCAGTTATGAGGCTTCAGAAGGGCCCTACTAGATTGCAAAACAAAACTAAAATTCCAAATGCTTGTTCCTTCAAAGAACAGGGAAAAAGGGGGGAGAGTTAGAACTCGTGGGGTTGGGGGTGAAGACTTATTAATATTCACAGCCTCCCAAACTTCTGCTGGGGGCAAGGAGTATGCAAAATAGTGGGGACAGCACCAGCGAATCTTTCCTTTATCAACACACACAGACACACACACACACACACACACACACACACACACACACACACACACACTCGTACCGCTTATCTCAGATTCTAGAGGGGACTGTCCACCCTAGCTTACTGCTGTGGGTAGGTAAGACTCCGCTGGCATTTGCATTTTCAACTCTCTTTTCTAAAAAAGATCGGAGCCTGGGGCGTTGACTATGAGGGAGACCGCTCTTGAAAGCTGTAGCTTTAAAAAGTACACCTTCGTCTTCCTAGAATTCCCGTTGTTTGACAAACCCAGGTCAGGAGGTCGGAGTGGAGGAGGTAGTAATTTCCGCGAACTGTGTGGGGGTTGAGGGGTGATAGAAGACAGTCAGAGACCAACACCGGGCATTGAAAGCCTTAAAAGTAACAGATTCTTCCAAAGCAGGTTGCGCTCGCTCCGTTTGCCTCCGAAGATTCAAGCTAGCTCGAGGTTGCGCAGATGTTGCCTTTGTTTAAAGAGACAGTAATTAAGGACAGGGTGGACATAAGTTTGAGAAGCGTGACCTATTTTCTTTTGATCAGCTGTCAAAAGAAGAGCAGGGGGTCTTCTTAAGACAGTCCCCTCCGACCATTTCCAGCTGTTAGAGAAAACTTGGTAAGAAAACAAGGATAGCCCTGAATACTATATGTGCCTTTTTGGGACTAGAGAACGGTTTAATTCATTTGGAAAACAGTTCTTTTCGAAGTGACCTTTTCTGCGGGTCTCCTCTCTTTTCCAGCTACAGACATACCCCATCACCACCCATGAATGTACGGTGATGTTATTCATAGATCAACTTTATTGAGCTCTGGTCAATATGTTACCAATTATTCTTTCAAATAGCATCCTCTGTGACATCAAAGCTTGGGTAAGAAAGCAGCATAGCCCAGTCTTGGCCAAATCTCTAGTTTCCTAGCTGTTCATGTTTTAAGTGTCACAAAAGAGACACATAAAATAATGCAGTTTTCTGTTGCTCTGTTTTCTTCCCATGTTTCCTTCTCCTCTGTATCTACGTTGGTTGGGCACAGGATAATTTGAACCAGTTTGAAAAACACACCTTGTCAAACAGAAGTTCTCCAGACAGCAACCTCCTTTGGTGGAGTAGGCTCAGTGACAGGACCCTAAACAACAGGGAAGGTGAGGGCTGGGAGAGATCTCTCGGTTGGACTCCAGTGCTGAAGGTAACTTCCAGTTGCTGTTGCCCTGGCTTCAGGCTCAAGGAGTAGCCAGGGAACCTCTAGGCTGATCCTGCACACAAACAGAACCCTAAGTATATACATTTCCATTTAAATATGTTTCAAAATGATAAAATAATTTGCCAGACCACCAAGGTAATTCTGCTCCTGGGAATTGCATTTCTATCCGAGAACAGAAAGGTGAGACGCGTTTTCTCACTGCCTGGCTCCTTCCCTCCTCCCTTTCTCCCTCCATTCCTCACTCACCCCCCCCCAATCAATATTGACGATCTCAGGAAAATGATGAAATCACATTGGGCTTCTTTGTATATAATTTCATTGGGTTAAATTAAAGCAGATTTTTCCACGATGTTTTTCTAATAGCTTTGACGTTTTATATTCCAACTCAGAACCCAATTAAAGGGATAATGAAAACGCTTGTTTAGTCAGCACTGATATGAGTTTTAGATGCCCCTTTCCCTTCCTTCTAAAAAGGGAAAGCTATTTATTTTCCACTTCAAGATAATTTTAACAGTAGCAGTACTAATGAGATTTTGGAATTTGCTTTGAAATACTTCGGTGTTTCCTTCTCATTATGTCTTTAATAAAACAAAAGGGAAGAGCTACTTTTTAACCATCCTTGTTTAGACCTATACTCTGCTCAAAGCTTAACAAGTCCTTTAGGTCAGGGGTTTGCCTTTTAATGTGAACTTAGCCTCGGCTCTCCCTCCCTCCCTCCCTCCCCAGCATTTGGTTCACAAATAGTCTATGGAAATGTAGTACCAGGCAGCCGTTTCTGTTAGGATCTGGGGAACTACACCAGGCTTTGTGTCGGGATACGCAGAGCCACTTCGGGGTGTATCACATCTGCAGGTCAGACACCCTTCACAATCAGAAATGTAAATGAGTACAGATAAAATAAATGTCCCACAGCTAGGTTTTTGCACAGTAGAAGAGGAAACAAAAATGCAGAGCTTAAGTTAGAAATTGCATGAAAACACTGAAAAATATTCACTATCTGTTTTCATTTGTATGTTTCATATTAAAACTGGGAAGACTCAATTAAAACAGGAACTCTATAAATTATTCACAAAAAATACAAACAGACCCTAAATCAATGTAATCTGGAGAAGATACCAACAGCTTTGTTTTAACTTAAAACAAAACAAACAAAAAAACAACAGTAGCCATAGCCTAGTCTAGAAAGGCACAAGGCTAGAAAACCACCTAAACACTCAGTATATACCCAGGTTTTATGTTGACCCCAACACATTTGTGCTACAGCTAGGTTTATCAGAGCAGTACCAAGGGGGGGCAATAATGGTGGGCTGTTTTGGACTATTTTATTTTGCCCTTCCCCAAACCATCTGGCGTGTGAGTGTAGGGGTATTGATCAGGGTGTGTGAGCTGCAGACCCCATGCCAATCCATAGCCTTTCTAGCAATCAGCATCGCCCATGAATTGCAGCTGTCTGTGTAGCTCCGGGACAGAAATCTTCACACACAAAAAGCACCCCCCCCATCAAACACATCACCCATTCCTGGGTAAGTCAATATCATTTCTTTGTCATTGTATGAGGGAGGATTATGTCGGAGAAAGTTTTTGTTGCCTCTGTGTGTGTGTGTGTGTGTGTGTGTGTGTGTGTGTGTGTGTGTGAGAGAGAGAGAGAGAGAGAGAGAGAGAGAAGCTGCTGCTGCTGCTTCTGCTGCGACAGCCTTTTTCTTTTTCTTTCTTTCATTTTTTTTAAAGGAAGGAGGGCAATTTTCTAGCCATTGAATGGTAATGGTTTTCCAGTAAGGCCTCAAGCATTTATATGAATCGGGCAACAAATGGTGTTCTAATATTGTGGGGGAATTTCAAGAAGAGAAAGAAATTCTTATGTTGCTGTACACAAATAATAATAGTGATAATAGACACTTCCTTTTAACGCTGGAGGATTTTATATAATAGTGATAATAGACACTTCCTTTTAACGCTGGAGGATTTTATTCCTTGTCTCAAAGCCTCTAGTAATGAAGACCCGGCAAGTCTCTGTGATTACACGTGCAGATGCACGGTGGGTGTTTGTGTCAGAGAGGGAGCCTTCAGAATTGTGGCTCGGTTTGATATCTCCATTAGCTTCAATTTTCTTCTGTCTGAGAGCTTGGGCTGCTTCAACACAGGAAGAAGAAAACTAAAAGTAAAGCTGAAGCCCAGCCCAGGTCCTTTCAGCTTTTCACCCTGTAAATCCACTGATGTCTTTCAAATGTCCTGCTGCATTTAGGAAATAATGATAATAATAATAATAATAATAATAATAGTAATGATAACAATAACAGTAATTTTAAAAAGTTTTCTAATGGCTGAAACCAAATTAGTCCTTTGGAAAAAAACTCCTACCTCCTCTTATGGATTGTATTAAAGTATTTCTAGGTGAGCAGACCCTTCAAATGTCTGCCCCTAACTGCACAAGATTGGCAAAAGCTACTTTGCTTAGGGGTACAGTCTTTTCTTCCAGCTTATCTGGCCTCCTAGGGGAGAAACTGAAACTCCAGAAGCTCCAGGAGAAGCTTTTTCTTGGAGTGACAAGTTCAACTCTTCAGACTAGAGTTGCAGTTGGAGTGTGTGTGTGTGTGTGTGTGTGTGTGTGTGTGTGTGTGTGGTATTTGGAGGGAGTATGTTTGAGAGTAGGTGAGAAGGGGCAACTACCAACCCAAAGAGCATAGGCACCTGCTTACAGGGACTGACAATCCTGCAGAGACAGCCAAAAACAGAATCAGACTTCAGCTGCGCTGAAACACCAACAGATCCTGTCCTTCTCTGTCCTCTTAGATTTGGAGACTGCTAAAGTTTGGTGCTCAGCTTCTCTCTGTGTCTATTTCTGTCTCTCTCTCTGTCCCCAGTGCCCTTTCTTCCAGACTGGAGGAGTTCTAGTGGCAGTGGGTAGTGAAGTCCAGATCTGAACTGGACAGATCTGAGCTGTAGGCTCTGCCAGGACACTTTCTTGTCCAGAACCTGTGCCTACACCCCTCTCCTGGTCTGCCAACACTGCTGAAACTGTTTGGTGAAACGCTTCCCTCTTTGTAGAAAACATAAATAATAATAATAATAATAATAATAATAATAATGTGTATGGGGAAGTTGAGGGCTCTAACTTGAGAATATTCAAATACTCAGGACTTCTATCGGGGAGGGAGGAGCTTATGGCCATTTCCCGAGACGGGAGAAGGTTAGTTTTCTCTAAAAATACAAGGCACTTATAAATGTCTTGAAGCCTGAGAAGGAGGAATTCCTCCCTCTCCGACTTTCAGTTCTACAGATTGCTTGTCACCTTGGCCTCAAAGCCGGGCAGCCTGGGTGTGGAGTCTGTGGGTGACTTCCGTTGCGCTTTCTCTGTAACGAGGGTCTCCAGATGTACTACTCAAGTGGGCTGAAGATGAAGTTTTCCCTTTTTTGTCAGTTGTCACCTTACAAAAGGAGACCGGGCGTGAGGTCCCTTTGTCCCGGTCTAGTTGCGCGTGAAATCTTTTTGTTGTCTTTTCTAAAGAAAGGCAAAAGTTGCAGTTGGTTGTAAGAAGGACAAATTTAGCTTCTTGAAAGTGGGGCTGTTTTTAAGCTGCCCGGAGACACTAAGTATGGCATTACTTTTTTATTTATTGTCCTCTAAAAACAACCATTTATTTGTTTTAGAAATCACAATTTTTGAGGACTTAGCATTATTTATTCATTACTACGAATACCTAATACTTTCTCAATGAAAATGAGATTTTAAAATACCTTTCATTTGTGTGAAATCTCCTCTCCATAGGAGGAGATTTTTAGCATAGACACTGGCCAGAACGGAGACTTGAGAAATAGAATTTCCGATTTAAAATAGATTTTTTAAGTCGGAAACTAATATAACAAGGGTTTAAAAATATTTATGTGCATTAGGTCCGTTTATTAAACTCGCACATTTTTAAGGCTTTTCTACTGTCTGCTCTCAAACAAATAAAAAATCAACTCATTTTAAGTTGATCTTTTGGGATAACACTATTAAAAGTCACAGAGTACTTTAAGGTTGTTTTAGGAGAATTTCATGACCACAAAATAGGCTCGATGTCGCCTTACGAATTCTGAATCGTTTTGCTTGCCAACGCGTGTAAAAAATTAAGACTGGCGGCCGCAGGAGTTGCAGGTGGCCAAGGGGCTGTAGCCATTCTAGAAGCAGGACTCAATCGGTAGGGTTGCAGAGAAGGAAACTGAGCTCCTGACCCCGGGCTGAGAGAGCAAAGCGGCCGCTCTGGGACCTGGATGGCCCGAAAGACCTGTTGGCCCCAAGGAAGTAGCTTTTGCAGGGCAGCGAATGCCCCGATGTGGGGCCGGCTGTTTCAGCGGTCTGAGCGAGCATGGAGGCCTACCGCGTGGAGTGGGCTGGAGACGGTGATAGAGAACGTGGCAAGAGAGTCCAGCCCGCGGGGCTGAGTGTGGGGACCATAGAGGAGGGCGTCGAGGCTCTGGGGATTGGTATTAGAGGCCCCACACCCTGAGGTTGACCTGCAGGCCCTGGGTGCTGACTGAGGGTCTTGTAGGCTGCTTTGAGTGGCTTGGAGGTCATAGAGGTGGGTATCAAGGTTGTGGAGGCTGGTGTGCAGGTCATGGAGGCGGGGTGGATGTGCGGATGGTGGGTGCAGCTGTCGAGGCTGCGGAGGTAGGTGGGAGACCCTGGGGACAGGTATGCAGGCTGCGGGGACTCGAGTGAGGGGCTCTGGTTGCCCTGGGGCTGGCGAAGGTCCTCTTGGCGAGGAGGGGGCGGTGCGGCCCAGCCAGTGGGGAGGAGGAGGGAGTAGGTCAGGATTGATGTCTAAATCAATGCCGTTTCTAGGCGCTTCTATCTTTCTCAAAGACACCTCGCTTTCCGAGGGTGGGTTTCCTGTCCCCTCGGAAAGTGCGTCCCTCGCAGCTGAGAGCGAGGGACCTGAGGGTGGTGCCTGTGGCCAAAAGGAAGGGGCGGTCGAACCCGAGCTGTGTCTCTGGGGAGCGCCCCGCTTTCCCTCACCTTCCCGAGTAGTCAGGTCTGCTCCACACACCTGCCTCTGGCTCCCCAGCCACGCCCAGAAAGGCGCCCCCCGCCGGGTAGCTTTCCCAGCCTAAGCTCAAGCAGAGGCCTGTCCTCCAGGCGTCCTCTCAGCTTCCCATTGACCCCCCCCCCCAGTTTGAAGGCATCGAGGAGGGGCCCCTATACTCCGACGCCAGGCCTGCCTGGCTGCCTCTGATTTAATTATTCACTGATGAATCAGACAGCTGCAATTGTGAAAAATCAGCGCCCACTATTGATTACAGGCCCGAATGGGGGTGGGGAGGCTGCGGGGAAGGCAGGAGCAAGGCTGGACCCTCGGGTGCCCTCGACCCGGCGACCTCGGCAGGCAGAAGGGCTAGGCTCGGAGCTCCGCAACCAGTCTAGAGCTTCCCTCCCTTCGGGCGGGCTTCCGGCACTCTTGGGCGCCTGGGCAGACGTCCCCACCCGTGCTCCATCCGAGGAGCCCCAGGGAGCTTGGAGGACTCCCGGCTCTGGCTCTGAGTCGGCAGGGTAAGAAAATCTGCTACCAGCAACAAGTCCCTGTGTCTTGGCAGCCACCAGGGCAGTGGGTGGCCCGGTCCTTCTGTCCCAACGCTGAGAGAGGGATGAATGTCCTGGGGAGAAACGCCAGAGTCCTCGGAGCAAGGGAGCTCGAGAGGAGAGTACGTGCTAAGGGGCCGGTATAGTTAGAACTGCATAATTGATGCAACAACAGAGGACGTGTTTGATGAATCCATTGACCCAAGGCCTTTGTCTTCCATATCTACAGCAGAAAAACACCGGAAGCCCACATATAGGTTTTATGTGTCTTCGTTGCTTCACTGAAAGCCATGCATATGGGTTTTTATAATTTGAATTTTATACTTCATTTTTTAAAATAGAAATCACGTTATGAAGAAAACACACTGGGTATGCAGGATATCCAAGCTAATTAAGCACCTCTTTAGTATTTCACACCCTTCCCCTTTGAAAAGCGTCTCTTAGTATTAGCGATCTTCTTTCGTGGGATGTGTTCTTCAGGCTCTTTTTTGGATAGGGTTGGGTACCAGCTCCTTGGAGACCAGACATGGCAGGGGTAGGGTGGGGAGTAGGGTGGCTAGCACTGAATCCCTGCGGATGAAGCACGCTTTTCAGAAAATGTCCTTTCCTTTATTCCTTACTTGAGTTGATTTAATGGAATTTTAATTTGGGGTAACCTAGTTTGGGGGTTCATGCTTATACAAAGCAAGCAGGACACATTCTGAACATTATAAACGTGGATTCTTTTAGGTGGTGAGGAGATAGTTATGGGTGAAGACATTTTTAAAGATTTACAGACCAACTTCTTTATCCTGGTTCCATAGACCCAGAAGTGAAAACAGGTGTGTGTGTGTGTGTGTGTGTGTGTCTGTCTGTCTGTCTGTGTGTCTGTGTGTCTGTCTGTCTGTTCTGTGTGTGTCTCTCTGTGTGTCTGTGTCTGTCTGTCTCTGTCTCTGTGTGTCTGTGTCTCTGTCTGTGTGTGTGTGTGTCTGTCTCTGTCTGTGTGCGTCTCTGTGTGCGTCTCTGTCTGTGTGTCTGTGTGTGTGTGTCTCTCTCTCTCTCTCTCTCTGTGTGTCTGTCTATGTGTCTCTGTGTTAATACTTTTTGTCTTTTAAGAGGCTGTTCCCTAAGCTACTGAACCACTTTGACCTCGGTGGGCATGGTGAATGTCAGCCCATATTTAAAGTGTAAGTCTTCATTTCTAGAGTCTCTTGTCTTCCTTTCCCCCTCCCCTCCTCCGTCTCCAGCCTCCTCCCCCATCCACACACTTAGCACACTTTCAGATGCTACCTCGGAAAACATTTAACTCTCTCTCACGCCCACTCATTCTGGTTTTAATTCCCCAGACAGTATCCCAAGTTTCTGTCATTGTGTCAGTTTCCTTATTACTTAAGCGACACTATCCACAGTGCATGACATTTCACAGCATTCTTGGGGGGAAATAACAGCAAACCTAGTTTAGATTTAAAAGATTTTTTTCTAGTTTCGATTTTTAAAAATTTTTGTTTCTAACTTGACTCTTGTATCAAGAAGAACTTGATTTTATTAAGCATGACAACTTATCTGGGATGTAAACGGAGTAGGTGCAAAATGTAGGCTGTGGGAGAGTGGAAATGGTAGTGTTAGATATAAAATTATAATAGACAATTGACCCTTTTAGCCTAGATGTCGCCTAAGAAATATCTGAGTATCTACTATCAGCCTACTACTGGTTTTGCTTGTAAGTAACAGAAGCTGCTTTACGCTAACTGAAGAGGGAAAGAACATGGGTTAATGGATGAAATCAGCAGCTGGCAGAGCTACAGGAAAGCTGAGCAGGAGCCACGGAGAACAAAGCATAGGAAAGAGCCATAGGCTTCTTGGCAAGCCTTTGCTCATGATTGCACCTCTGTTGCTACAGCTAAGAATGGCTCCCATCTTACCCCTTGAGTTTTTTGTCATCTTTACAAGAGCTAGCAGTGTGTGTGTGTGTGTGTGTGTGTGTGTGTGTGTGTGTGGTGTATGTGTGTGTGTGTGTCCTGCTGCATACACCAGAGTCCTACTAGAACTTTAGGAAAAGAGGAGCATTGTGCCCCCCTTGCAGTGTACACATCAGGATATCCCCTCCAAATGGGAGAGTGCTTGGGTGGTGGGAACAAAACAGAGCACCAGAACTGTGTAACAACACAACGCTGTGAATAACACAGTGAGCAGTCTGGATGTGGGCCCTGTTCTCATGGACCTTGCATTTTCAGTAAGATGATAACTACTCATTTTTTAAAAATAAATAAATAAATAATTATTAATACAATATCCTGCCTGATATGTACATCTACATATCAGAAGAGGGCACCAGATCTCATTACGGATGTTTGTGAGCCACCAGGTGGTTGCTGGGAATTGAACTCAGAACCTCTGGAAGAGCAGTCAGTGCTCTTAACCTCAGAGCCATCTCTCCAGCCCTCTGAGCTATCTTTCCACCCTCATTTTTTTAAAATGTAAAGTGTAAAAACAACAAAGACTTATTTAGATCCTATGTATAAAATACTTTATATTTTATCTTTTTGTTCTTTCTTGGTATGATTGGCTGCTGGTGAGGAGAAGTTAAAAATTATTGGTTCAGGAGGCTCTTATATCTAGTCAATGACCCTAGATCTCATGGTGGAAGTGGACAGGGACTTGCATTTTAGTCCTTTCTTATTATTGCTTAGCTAGTTGACGAAAGGCCTTGAGACTCTTCAAGGTCCTCTGCATTTAAAGACTTATTGGGTCAACTTATGAAAATGGGCCTTTAAAATTTTTTTTAGTGTTTTTACTTTTTATATCAATGTTTTCATTAATTCTTTGGAAATGCCATACAATGTATTTTGAGCACATTCGCTCCTCCCCCAATTCCTCCTGTAACATTTTAAGAGCACTTGTTGCTCTAGTCGAGGACTTGGGTTCGGTTCCCACATCTTGACTCACAGCCATGTATGATTCTAGTTCTTGGGGATCTGCTGGGGATCTGATGCTTGCTTCTGGCCTCCTGCCATCGTCAGGCACACATGCCACTTACAGGCATGCAGGCAAAGCACTGATACACACAAAATAAAGTAAATCTTTTCTTTTATTTTGAAACAGGGTTTCTCTGTGTAGTCCTGGCTGGCCTTGAACTGTATCTGTAGACCAAGCTGACCTTGAACTTGGAGATCCACCTCCCCCTGCCTCCTGAGCAGTAGGATTAAAGGTTGTGCCACCACCACCTGGATTAAATCTTTTTAAAAAAGTTATTTCTGATGAATAAATTATAAGTAAGAAATTGCTTTACGTCCTGGAAAACCTCCAGAATTTTTTCTTCAAAAATGAATTTTATTTCTAAGCCAAAATGATTTATGTTGGTGGCTGGGTTGTTGCTTTCAGTTCCCAATTATGACATTTTGACTCTTTCCTGCACTTTTAGGTTAAAAAGGCAGAAGTGATGAACAGAGAATGTAGGAGAACCATAGACTGTCATAATTTAAAGTGATCGTCTCAGATCGCGCCACTATTGGAATTTACTCGATTTTTAAGTATTTCTTTCAAAGAGAATTTTAAGTTGCTTGTGGGAAAAAAAACCTACTGGACAGTGTGAAATCATTCCATAAAACCTGTTTCCTCAAAGTGGAACTATATTGATATTTATTCTAGCATCAAAGTACCTTGACTTGGAAAGAAGAGGGAACAGTTGCAAGGGTCGTGTTTAACATTTGGTTTGTTACACAACGAAAGTAAACATCAGCAGTCCTTGATATCCTTGCATCCTTGGCACTCTAAAAACTGGGGCATTGATCAACTAGCATATGTTAAACCCTCTACTTGCCTTGTATATCAGTCCTCTATATGACCCGTTTTAAAAGCAGACAATCTCTTTAGACATCAGAAAACCATTTAAAGACATAGACATTGGAAATACTGATTTCTGCACGACGGAGTTGCTAACAGTGGTGGGGTGTGGGTAGACAGACCGCAGCTGACAGCAGGAGGTGCTAAAAGAGTTCCTTAGTTCTTAATGGGCCCAGATTTTCTTCCACTTGACTTGTTTACCCCTCTTCTAATCTGCTTCACATCCTACCCATCCTTTAATGCTGCATTTGTCAACTTCTTAGATGAGATTCGTAGTAGGAAATGAATTTATGCTGCCATTGTAGGACATTGATTCTCTCTCTTTCTCATTCTCTCAAGGATTTTTTTTCCATGTAAAATTTTTTTCTCTGGGCCAGGCGTTGGTGGCACATGCCTTTAATCTCAGCACTCAGGAGGTAGAGGCAGGAGGATCTCTGTGAGTTCGAGGCCAGCCTGGTCTACGGAGTGAGTTCCAGGACAGCCTCCAAAACAATACAGAGAAACCTTGTCTCGAAAAACGAAAAAAATAAAGGACATGTATTTATGTAGTGTGCATGTGTGCAGGCCCTTGGAGGTCAGAGGATAACATGAGGGAGTCCCTTCTTTCCTCCATGTGGGGCCCAGAGATTGAACCTAGGCTGTTGGGAATTGGGAGAAGCACTTTTATGACATGAACCATCTTGCTCACCTGAAGAAAATGTACAAATATTTAAATTGACAAAAATTGTATACACTCATGACGTATGGCATGTTAGTTTGAAATATGTGTATAATGGGCTGGCTAAATGGAGCTGACTGACATATGTGTTAACTCACTTTGTATGTATTAAGAACAGTGGGTTACCCTGGTACAACAGAAGTTTTGAATTTATCCTTTCTAACTGAAAGTTTATAATTTTTGACTAAATTTCCCCAAAACTTCCCAGCTGCTTCTCTCTAGACCCTGGCGGCCATCATTGTACCCTTCTGTTCCTATAAATCTGACTTTTTAAGATTTCACATGTAAGTGCAAACATGCAGCATTTGTCTTTCTGTGTGCAACTTATTTCTCTTCAATTACTTGCCCCAGGTTCATCTATATAAAAACACAGAGCTTCCTGAAGCTGAATAGTGTGTGTATCTATCACGCAGTTTACATAAACTATGGACTATTTGTGTATCTACCACAGTTTCTCTCTCCACTCATCTATTGGTGGATGGATACTGAGGTTGATTTCCAGCTTGGCTATTAATATTGGGGAAGTTAACATGAGAAGAATTAACAGTATATCTCTTTGATATAAGGATCTCAGGTCCTTTGGAAATTTCTGGAACATCTGTTAGTTAATTCTATCTTTTACATTTTCTAGGAAAGAAATACATCTCCTAAATGTCTTCCTGTAGAGAAACTCATGTTTTAAATTAGTTCGAAGGTTCAGGAATCCACCCTTTTCTCCTCTGCATTTGTTTCTTCACTTCCGAACACTCATTTAGTACAGGCCATCTGAGGCTTGGCCTGGCATTGCTGTTCGCATATTTAGTATTGACCGTTTTGTTAGTTGATGCTTCAGGATGCTGCCTTGCCATGACGTTTCCAGTGGCAAGTCACAGAACTGTTGCTTCTCCCTTGTACTATGCTTTCAATGAAGTCTTTGCTGCAGGTTAGAAAAGCTACTCATCAAAGCTCCAGGAAGCAGAGAGTCAACGCACTAGTCACAGCCAACTCGCTGGACAAAAAAATCAGAGTTCACAGGAAATAGCATTGTTGGAACCAAAACAAAATGATATAATTTAGCAATGGACAATGGAACACCCTTTATTTAAGTTAAAAGATATTAATATAAACCTGGACCGTGGCAGTGATGCGTGTAAAAAGTACAATGACGGTGCTTTGCTGTAGGTTGAGCATCTCTTATTCCAAATGCTTGAGGCCAGAAGTGTTTGATGTGTGAGTTTTGGGATTTTAGAATATTTATTTTTGAATGAGATCTACTTGTCTAAACATGAAAGTAATCTTATACAATCTTTTTAGTGAGTTTGTAACACTAGAGTTTAAGTGTGGAATTTTCCACCTGTGGTACCATGCTGGTGCTCAAAGATTTTTAGATTTCAGATTTTCAGATTAAACATGCTTAACCTGTGTTAGTATAAAATATTTATCTTTGGCTGCACAGTATACTTTAGGCTGTATTATAAAAACTATGGTACAAAGAATTGGCTAAATGGCTCAGCTGGTAAAGGTCACCAAGCCTGACGATATGAGCTTAGTTACATGGTAGAAGGAGAGAACCAACTCTATAAAGCTATCTCCAGACCCCACCTCCTACACACACTTCATAACACACACATTCACACACGTGCACACACACACACACACTCACACACACTCTATCATATACACATATCATAATGTAATAAAAAATAAAAGAAAAAGAAAAATATGATGTACAGCTTATAAGGCAGACAATGGGTGCCCTATATTCTAGGCTGGCGATTTATTCAACTCTGGCCACCTCATTTCAATCTGGACACTGATAAATTACAGCTCAGCACAGAGTATCAGGATATGAGGGGAAAAGAAAAACTGGAGCAGAAGTTCAGGCTGGAGGAGAGGCACATGACCTGGTGTATGACGGTCCTCTCAAATATTTGACTCTTTGTCACACGGTAGGGACAGGTCACATAGCTTTTCCTACCTCCAGTTCAAATTTAGGAGCAAAGGGTAACACAGGCTGCTTTTGATTCCAGTAATTGCGTTTGCCCGAGAATGCAGTGCGTTGCCACACGGCAGAGCGAGTTCTTCACTTGTAAAGAATGTTTCCCCAAGGCTCTGTGACTGCCAGGTTAGGGGGCAGTTAGAAGGGATCAGCAGAGTTGGCAGCAGGCAAAATAAGTCACAGGATGTGCTGGAGTAAATATAAAAAAAGGGTAGACAGCGAAAGTGATTTGATTTAGATAGCTTTAAAAATAAACCGAGTGTTTTCAAGCTTATGCATTTGAAATATACATGCTAAGTCCTTTCACAGAGCACTACAGAAGCATTTCTTTTCAGATGCATACATTCATTATTTATTTGTTGCCTGAATTTCTACAATTAAATAAAGTTCTGAAAATCCAATAATTACTCTTGGATTTCATATGTTGAAATAACCTTAACTGATGGTGAGACATCATTATCAGCAATGTTCCACTTATAGATAATATTTATCCAACTGGGCATGCTGATAATCACCTTAACTCCCTCCTGGCAATCAAGAGACAGGGGCAGGCAGCTCTCCATGAGGTAGAAGCCAGCCTGGTCTACATAGTGAGGCTTTGTCTCAAAAACCAAACCAAACAACATCCATACAGGTGTCTGCAGACATGGCTCTGTGTTTGGTGAACAGCTGCTGATAAAGACTCTGCTGGAATGCAGTAATGTTTGATACTTTCCATGAATAGCTTTCAAATATCTAAGGAACTTCAAGTGTATCTCCAAAAAAGTCTACCCTAAGGATTGAACCCTAATATAGTATTAGTAGTCATATATCTAGATATTTCCTGTTCTCTCAGAGTACCTTTAGTTCATTGGCCTGAAATCTAGATAATAAGCCATACAGTACTACCCACTCATGCTAGAATAATTCTCAAGCACGATAAATTAGTCTGTAAAACTTGCCACAGGAAAAATTTACTTTATCAGACAAATCCATACTGCATAATGAAGCAGTGAGTTGTTCTGCCATTTCTATATTTATTTTATAAAAGAGATTGTGCAAAATGGTCAGTGTCGAGGGTCTCTTCCCAAAGAATATGTGATATTACTTAAAGCTGGCTCTAGATGACAACAGCACACTTTGCTGGCAGAGCAGGAGGATTTAGTATCACAATTAATGACTTTCATTTTACATATTCTTCCTAAAACTATTATTCATTCTGTAGACATTTATGGAATACCTTTTCCTGCTGGCCGTCAGCTAGGCAGGAGTGCCACAGAGATGAATGAGACCAAGACTGTGCCTTGGTATAATCACACATTCATCAGGGTTTTGAGAGACTATGTGGAGTGAGCAGGGAAAATATTAGTGCTCCCATTTAATTTTATTTTAATTGAAAATATTTATTAATATTGGGTGCATGTGAATGCGTGTGTGTGTGTGTGTGTGTTTGCGCGCGCACTCAAGTCTTCTGCAGAAGTAGCTGAGAACTCCTAACTGCTTTTACTGTTCCTGTTTTAAAGATGGAAAAGTGAAGTTTGGAATTTATGTGACTAAGGATCACATATCTAATAAGTGTCACAATGGGACTTGGTTCCAAGGCTTTGATTCATATTCTAGCTATATCTTTACTGAATTAACAATATTACTGAGAACTGTTGTTTGACACAAGAAGTGACTAACTTTTTCATCAATCCCTTATTGTAGACATTTATTTTTGCTTGACTCCTCAGAATAATTGTGCCTATGTTTTGCGTTTAGAAATTTATTTAAAAAATTCATTTTAGCTGAGCATTGGTGGCACATGTCTTTAATCCCAGCACTTTGTGACAGAAGCAGGAAGATCTCTGTGAGTTCAAGGCCACCCTGGTCTCTAAAGCAAGTTCCAGGACAGCCTCCAAAGCAATACAGAGAAACCCTGTCCTGAAAAACAAAACAAAAAAAATTCATTTTAAAATATTTTTAATTGAATAGAATTACATTGCTCCTCCTTCCCTTTTCTCTCTCTACCCTTCCCAACTACCCTTTCTTGATCCCCTCCCGACCCCCTAAATTAATAGCCTCTAGCCTCTTGTTCTTTGACATTCCTGTGTACGCGTGTGTGTGTGTGTGTATGTGTGTGTATGTATAAATACAACACGATGAGTCTGTTTTTGTTGGTGGTGTGTATATGGTTTCATGACTGATCAGTCACTCTGTGTTGGATAGGTAATAAGGGGCCTGCATTATTATTCTGGTTATTTTTATTTTGTGAGCTGAGAATTACTTGGAACCTCTGACTTTCTTGTTTCCATCTCCTAAGGATTACAGGCACAAACTACCAGACCCAGGTTATGGAGTGCTGGAGAGAGAGAACCCAGTATGCCAGGCAAGAAGTCTACCAACTGAGCTGTAGTCACAGCTCACTGTCATCATTTTGAAAAGAAACTTCTATTCACAGTGACTCCCGGTTTGGTTTCCCACCAGCAACGTGAGAGTAATTCAGTAATATCTTTGCCAGCATAGATATTGTTGATGTTATTTTAGTTGGAGACTAGACAGTTTTGCAGTGTGTAATAATTTCACACTATAGGTTTCTTTCTGATGTAACACATATTTTCATGAGTTTATTTGTGGCTTTTGTATATGGGTCATATATATGCGTGTGTGTATCAATGAACTGCATGTTCATGTATCTTGCCCATTTTCTTGCCTATTTTGGGGCATATAAATAGTTTTTTTTGTTATTGAACATTGGGTGTCCTTTTTGCTTCAGATAGTGCTTTGCCAAATGTGTTATTTCTAAGTATTTTTACCCATTTTTAATGTTTCTGTTGCTCTCTAAATATAAATTTTCACAAATTCCATTTCAATTCTCATCCAGTTCAATTTATTATTTTTTATGGAATACGGTTTTTGCTTCAAGGATAAGGATAATTTGCCCTGGTCCTGGATCCTGAAGATATTCTCACACATTTTTTCCTATAGTTTTGTATTTAATATAACATTTGTGATCCATTTTAAGCTAATTTTTGTATGAAGGAGATTTATAATACTTTTTAGTATTTTATTCTGCATATAAGCTCCATACGTTGGAAAACTTACCCTTTCTTCTGTGAATCGCCTTTGTGCCATTTTGAAAAATTGGTTTGACATAAACATGTGGACTCTCTATTGATGAATTCTCTGTTCTCCATTAGTCCATGTTTCTTTCCACTATTATTGCATACTATTGATTACTCCAGCTATGTAAGTCTTGAAATTAGGTAGACTAGTTATTATACCCTTCTTATTCTATTTAAATATTTGTTTAAACCATTTTATTTTTGTTAAACTTTGATTTAAATTTTAGGATAATCATGTTTATAGCTACAAAAATCTTTCAGAGATTTTTATAAGGATTGTGTTAAGCCATCTATCATGTTGAAAGCATGTGAGGTCTTTATCTACTATCCCGTGAATATGACATGTTCTTTTTTTGACATTTTTTATATCTTGTTTTATTTCTTTACCACTTCCACTTAGTTTTCAGTGTGAAAATTATGTGTTTTGTTTTTCCTAAGAACTTTACTTTTCTAGGTGATAAGAATTATAAATCACATCATGTTTAAAATTTTGTTACACACATAATGTTGCTGTGTAGGACATAATATTTTTTTTAGATTTTATTTATTTATTATGAATACAACATCCTGCCTCTATGTATGTCTGCAAGCCAGGAGAGGGCACCAGATCTCATCACAGATGGTTGTGAGCCACCATGTGGGTGCTGGGTGCTGGGAATTGAACTCAGGACCTCTGGAAGAGCTCTTAACCTCTGAGCCATCTCTCCAGCCCCCAGGACATAATATTTTGCCTTGCCTTTTGCAACTTATTAGTTCTACTTTATTTATTTATTTATTTATTGAGACAGGGTTTCTCTGTATTGTTTTGGAGGCTGTCCTGGAACTTGCTCTGTAGACCAGACTGACCTTGAACTCACAGAGATCCACCTGCCTCTGCCTCCCAAGTGCTGGGATTAAAGGTGTGTGCTATCAACGCCCGGCTGTTCTACTTTATTTTATTTGTAGGTTTATTTGAATTTTTATATTGATATTTATGTCATCTACAAAAAAGGACAGACTTTATTTTATCCTTTCTGGTCTGCATAACTTGATTTTTCAGATTGTTCTCACTGAAGCTTCTGTGTTTAACACAATGATTGGTGACAGTGGACGTCCTTGTTCTTAGCTTTAGCATGAAGCATATTTATTTTATTAGTTATTATAATTTAACTGTAAGACTTTGTAGGCTTTTTTAGAAATTGAAGACATTTTTCTATATTACTATTGTAAGACTTTTTGGATAGGTGTCCAATTTTATCAAATGCATTGTATACATTGACTGACATGATTGTATAATTTTCTTCTTTATTCCGTTAATATAGTGGGTTACATAGATTGATTTTCTAGTATTGAACTAGTTTGTGTTCCTGGAATAAAACTCATTTGGCCAAAGTTCATCATTTTTTGTATACTATTAGATTCTATTTGATAAAATTTTTTTTAAAGACTTTTACATCTACATTTATGAGGAATAATGGTCCATAGATTTATTTTTTTAAAGTGTTGTCTTTGTCTGGTTTTAAAATCAGGATAATCTTAGCTTTGCAAGACATATTGAGAAGATTTCTTTTATTCTTAAAGATAGTGCCAGACTTAGTGTTAATCATCCTGCACAATGGCAGTTACATAACACACATACAACACAACACACACACACACACACACACACACACACACACACCAACAGCTAAATTTTAAAGGGGGTTTATAGAAAGAGGAGCAATTAGGTGCTGCTGGAAGGAATGTAAACTAATGTAAATTTTAGGTAAACAATATGGAAGGTCCTTAAAACTGTTAAAGCAGAACTATATTTGTATATACAGTGAAAGGATATGAAATCATCAGTTAATTGCACCTAAAAACTAAACACTAGTTGCAGTGCTAATGATAATTAGTAATAGCTAAGATGAATTTATTGAAAATGTGCCATTTTCATACATATGCACATATGCACAAACCTATACACACATACATATTCATATACTGCAATCTAATTAAGCCTTAGAAGTTGAGGAAATCTTGTCATCTGTAACAATAAAGATGAACCTGGAAAATATTATGTTAAATAAACCAGGCAAATGGTAGAGTTATCTAATGAAACTATCTAGAGGAGAATTGGAGATTACTTTTTGACTGGTGTTTTTAAATTAAAAAATCAACTTCCTTTGTGACAAGGGGACTATTTAGTTTATGTCATGTTATATGTGTATGATTTTTTAGACATAGGGACCACTTTATCTAAGTTGTCAAGTTTGTGAGTGTAGAACTGTTCATAATATTCCCTTATTATCCTTTTGATAGCTACGATCCCATCTCATTCCTGGTACTATTAATGTGTACCCTTTCCTCTTTAGTTGGTTTGAGATTGCCAGTTCTACTCATCTGTTTTTTCAAATAACCTGCATATCCACTGCTTTCTGCCCATTTCATCTTTCCTTCTTCTGTCTTATTCCTTGTTCTCGTTTCAGGTTTGCTACATAGTTCACTACGTTGTTCATCCGAAACTTTTCATCTTGCCTTATGTTTGTATTAAGCGCTATATATTTCCTGTAAGCACTGCCTCACCTGTATCCTATGTATTTTGTTTTGCTGAAGTTTTGTTCTCATTAAGTTGTGTGTGTGTGTGTGTTTAAAACTTTCTGAGATTTTTGTCAGTGCCCATTTGATTGTTTCACTCCATCTTCGTTCAAGGATAGAGAGTTCAAAACTGTCCTCAGTAAGTCATAAGACTTAAAGGTCAAAGGCGTGGCTACAGTAGGATGTTGGATCTTGGCCTTGGGTGTCTTATTCTAAATAACAACAGACCTAGTCTGAGGTGTGGTTACTCTTGACCCTCAAGGCCAGGTAAGGAGAAGTTGAATCTAAGGTGTGGTTGCTGAATTCTTGGAGAAAAGAGGAAGAAAAGTCTGTTTGTTCCATATACGTGATACAATGTTCCCCTTTTTGGTTAAGGTATATAAGAGTGGTGAAAAATAAACTCACAGCATTTCAGTACTGACTGACTTGCCCTCCTGCTTTTATTCAGTGTCTCCATCTTTTCCTTTAATGTCTTTTAGCTAGCCTTTCTTAATCCACACTCCCCATCTCAGGCATGAGCCATGGGCCGCCCAGCTGGCTTCTACCGCAGCCCTGTAAACACAGGCTTCCACAGATTCTCCTGTGGATTGTTTACAAGTGTGTGGGTTAGTGTGTAAGGGTTTGAGGATTTCCGTGTTTCTGTTGCTGATTGCTACTTTGATTCCACATGGACAGAGAGCACTCACTGTGTCTGTATGTCTGTCTTTTCTTCATTCTCCTGCTGCCCCAGTCAAGTTTCCAAGACCAAGGCATGCTGAATGTGGTGCTCTTCCTTGCTAGATAGTTCTTGTTGCCATCACTTAAATAATATTGGGTTACGTGTTTTGTTTGTTTGTTTCTGGCCGCTATGGTTTCTGATGAAAAATCCATTATTATTTGGTGATTTCTCTTCCTATAGACAAGGCATCATTTCTTTCTATGCTTTTAATATTTCTTTCTTTGGATTTAATTTTCAGAAGTTTGACTGTGGTTTATCTTGATGGGGGATTATTTGAGTTTATACGGTTTGAGCGTACATGCCACCAGGTTTTAGAAGCCCCTTTCCATTATTTTTTTTTATCAGAGTCTCTCTTTTCTCTTTGGACTCTGATTCCATGGTTGTTAGTTCTTTTGTTATAGTTTCATAAATGTCTAAGGAGCTATTCAGTTTTTCAGCCTATCTTTCTACTGTTTGGAATGTGTGATTTGCAATGTTTTGTCTTATATTCTATGGATCCTTTCTTCTGTTTCTCCCTCCATTCTTTTTTATTTTTTTATTTTATTTTTTTTGGTTTTTACGAGACAGGGTTTCTCTGTATTGTTTCGGAGGCTATCTGTCCAGCCTGGCCTCGAACGCACAAAGATCCGCCTGCCTCTGCCTCCCGAGTGCTGGGATTAAAGGTGTGCGCCACCACCGCCAGGCTTCTCCCTCCATTCTTGTGTCTAATCCATCAGAGTGTTTCTTCCTTTTGTGCATTGGTTATTTTGTTAGCAAACTATTTTTCACTGGCTTCTTTGTATCCTATATTTTGAGACTATTTACTCATTTGTCTTAAATACATATGATTGTTAAATTAAGGATAGTTAGAGTAGATGCTTTTTATCTCTAACAGTATATACTGTTCTCTCTCTGTCTCTCTCCCTCCCTCTCTCTGTCCGTCCATCCATCCCTCCCTCCCTCTCTCCCTCTCCCCCTCCTCTCTCTCACTCATAGGCTCTCTGTGTAGCCCTGGCTGTCCTGGAACTTGCTCTGTAGACCAGGTTGGCCTTGAACTCAGAGATACACCTGCCTTGTCTTCCAAGTGCTGGTATTAAGGGCACGAGTCACCACTGCCCATCCAACAAAAATTCTAATACATTTTTCATCTCAGTGTTGGTGACTACTGACTTTTTGAAATAATGTTGAGATTTTTTCTGACAATTTAATACATGTTATTTCATTAAAGTTATTACAATAATCCTGTGAGAATATAGATCTCATCCAAACTGTTTATTTATGTACTCCTTTACTTAGTGAATATATGTGTATCTTAGGGTTTTATTGCTGTGAAGAGACACCATGACCATAACAACTCCTTTCCCCACTTTGTTTTGTGAATTGTAGTTGGCTTAACAAAACTTTTTGTCTATTCTTTGTGGATATCACATCAAGCATCTTAATCCCATTCATCTCTCTGTCCCTTCATATCTGCCCTCTGCCCTTGCAACCTCCCTCCTCCAATAAAATGAAATTTAAGCAAAAATTTAAAAAAAGGAAAAACAAAGTCACCTCTTGGAAGCTGTAGTGTGACACAGTGCATAGAGTATACCTTTTAGTGATATATTGTTACTTGCAAATGTTTATTGCAATGAGTCATTGGTCTGGTTTGAGGTCTCTGGTTTTTGCTGTATCATCAATACTGGGCCCTCACTGGGACTTCTCCTGGATATCTTGTTGTTGTCCTGTGTCCTGGAGATCCTGTAGCTTTGGATCTGCAGGTCTGGCTCCTTCACATGCTCCAGAAGTTCATAGATGAGGTGGGTGTTGGGGTGAGCCAACTCGTAGTCCTGGTTCTGGGCCTGGGTGGTAGCTGGGTTGGTCATACTCCCAGCTTTGCCTAAGAGAGAAGCCCTGGCCTAGACATTAGCATGTTTGGGTCTTAGTCAGAACTGCATGATATCTCCATGCCTTGGTTTGCACCTTTTCATCAAATAGAGCTGTGGTGTCCAGAGGGTTTTGGATCCTAGAATTAATCAGAAGACCTTGCAAAGACCAAAACCAAGACCCAAGTTTGACTCCACCTTTGTAATGACATGATGTTAGCAGCTCCAGTTTTCAGTCTATAAAATAAGATTTCATTCCTTTCAGCCTTCTGTATCAAGAGATGATATGTAATTATCCATATTTCACAAATTAGGCATGTAAGATTGAGTTCCATGTCACCGGGCTTAGAGCTTGTTGCTCAGGAACACAACTAGACATGAGTCAGATTTATTGTCAGTTTGCTCTCTCCCTTTCCTTCTCTCTTTCATTCATTAATTACACTAGCACATAAAATACTTCAAACTACTGTGCTGATCATTGGAACACAAGGATGAATGGGACAAGGTAGATTTAATTGTTAGAATTCCACACAGCAATTGTGTTAATGACTTGCAGTAAGGAGGTTAATCCACCAATGCAGATTATTGTGGCAAAACATGATTGGACAATTATAATTCATATAACACAAGACTTCAGCAAAGACTCTGGTTCAGTTGAACTGATGTTTTTGTTTATCTAGAGATATGGGAGACTGAGGGTCTGACTCTAGGTGTGAATAGCATCCTAATGACTGTTGGTTTGATTATTTCTGTTTGTTGCAGGTTTCATGCAGTAAACACACCCTCTCATCACTCTGTAGTTTCAGTGTACTATTAATACATATAATCATACTTGTCTTCATCACTCCCTATAGCACATATGTGATATTTTCACTCCTATTTTATCTAAGAAGAATTTGAAGTTAAGAGAAATGCTGTCTGTTAGCTTAGCTATTGACAAAGCCAGGACCAGAACCTGTTCTGTCCCTTGGATCTGAATCAAAGCGGTCTGCCTCCTCACACCCTCAACTGTCCTTGCAGTTGTGGTCGGAGAAGAAAATACCAATGATGTTTTTGCCACTGGTATGTTTGGGTAGTGGCAGGATTTCTAAGCAGTTAAATATTGGTTAAAACAATGCAATGATTGAACATTTTCTGTGGGCTGTGTTTTCTTAATGATTGCCCACTTAGCACATTTATTCTTTTTTTTTTTTTTTTTTTTTTTTTGGTTTTTACGAGACAGGGTTTCTCTGTATTGTTTTGGAGGCTGTCGGTCCAGCCTGGCCTTGAACTCACAGAGATCCGCCTGCCCCTGCCTCCCGAGTGCTGGGATTAAAGGCATGCACCACCACCGCCCGGCTAGCACATTTATTCTTAACTAAGCCTGTGAAATAGTAAGTGCTACCATCCCTCCCATTTCATAGAAGGAAAAGCTGAGGATTAGATCCAGTATTTTGATTCTATTGCTAGTAATTTGTGAAGCTGGAATTTGAATGGAGGTCTGCCTTTAATGATCACTCTACGTGGTCAGCATATTGCAAGTCTAGTTATTTAGAAGCACCAGGGGTTCAATATGATATCCATGAAGAGCTTGTGGGGCAAGCAGAAGATAGGAACAGTACCTTGGACAGCAGCAAGGTGGGGGAATTAAGAGAACTGTTTATCTCTGAGGAGCCAGAAGAGCATTGCTTCTTAGCTTGGACCCTCCTCACGATTCCCTGTGTGCTCACACAACTGTACTGTTTACACTTTGTGACAAACAACATCTGAGAGGTTTTTGAAGACTTTTCTTGACTTACATGTGACTGCCTACATGATATGATTTGGTTATGTTTCTGAACATTAGTTTTCAAATGTGACTATTTGCCTGGCTTGCTACTGTTCTAACATTTTCATCTCTTCTTTTTTCTTTAAGGCTAGCCAGTGCAAACCTTGTGAAAAAGACTAGAGACCGTCTGAAAAGATACACAAAATCATCTACAGAGACCGCAGCATATTGTTTCAATTACATTTTTTTCTAGCACAGAGAAGTTATTAAAGGGGTAGAACATGACAGAAGTGTTGTCAGGTGCTGTATAAAGCCAGGTGATACACACCTGCCATAATTTAAGGGAGTCTGTGCTCAACCTCCAGCACATCTTATGAATCTTCCAGTATGGTGTCAATGTAGATAATTAATGGGAAGAAATAGCATTTTGTAATAGGAATGAACAAAGAATATTTGGCAATATATCCTCTCCGTAAAATGAAGACCTGCCACTCAGAGACAAAAACTACTTAGTGCATTACATAATTATTATGATTAGTACAACTTTATTATTTGTAGCTACCCATCCCTTGCATACAGCCTGCAGGGAGGCACAGAGACAGGTCACATCTTCTGACTTGTTTTCATTCGAGGAGGGGTGTACATCCAAGTTTCTTAAACGAGTTGGGTTCTGAAATTCAGTGCGTGGTGGGGAGAAGTAGGGCTGGAGGTAACTCTGGGAAAGCAAGCCGTCTGGCTGGTGCAGGGATAGGACACGGGCACACAAAAGGGGGCGACGTGAACAAGAAAACCAGTTAGCTCTATTAAACTGAAAGGTTTCCATGATTTAAGTCCTCCTAAGGATGAGATTCAGTGGGATAGATTACACTGATGGGGCTTCCAAACCATTCTTATTTTGAGACATTCTGGCATTTCTGAGTAGTTTCTGTACTCCCATCAATTAATATCCTCCCAGTACATGTGCCAACACTGAAGTGGATCAGTGACACGGGAGCTCCGATTCATGGGATCATTGTGAGGAGGAAGACACATTTTTTTTCTAACCATGTAGCTATTTGGCTACATTCAGGTCCCACTTAACAATATTGCCCAGATTTAAGATAATCCTTAAAGGATTTCTATTCCATTACAAAGTTTTAGTGCAGGATAGATGCAATCCCAATTCCTCTTTTAATAAGGTACAAATGGATCTGGGTGCACACACACCACCATCCTGAGATTCTGGGTAGTTAGAATTAGGTCTTGGTTGGGATACATTCGGACAGGAGGATGCATTTGAAACCTCAGGATGACACTTCTGGTGACTCTGGGGGAGGCAGCTATCTCTGTCTCCTTTTTCAGTCTGATGCAAAACAAAATCCCAGTGTCACTTTAAAGGGACCTTACTGAAGCAGTTAAACTTTCTGGCAGCCACAAGGTATGAGGGCACAGCATTACAAACTAGACTGCTGCCCTGAAAGTCAGTGAAACCCCTACAGCATTTGACCAATGAAAAATACTAGTTGCTTTGAAGTGAAATCAAATGAGAGAGAAAGGTTCTGTTCTTGTTATGGAGATAAGGTTAAAGCTCTGAAAAAAAAACCTATATAGTATCACATATCAGATGTATTATGTTGTAATCGTAACTGCACTTTTTGTTACCTGTTAGAGTTCTCAAGGTGCATTTACAAGTATCTTATTTATACTAGACACAAGTATCGTGTGTACTACGCAGAGAAGTCATGTTACAAGACCTCATTTAATTGTTCTCAGCACCCCAGGAGACAGGCATTCACAGAGAAAGTTCTGAGTGTGGTCAAAAAAAGCTTTTAAAATTGATTAGGAAACAGAAAAAGAATATTAAAAAATAGGTTAGGAAACAGTCTGGTGGGAGTTGAAGGACTTAACTAGAGTCATTTGTCCTCAGTGATCGCTTCTGCATAACCATTTCTCATGGCTCAGTCTCCAGTGAAGAAATGAAGGCATTAACTTTCTGCTGCTGAAATGCCCTTCACTTCCTCTTTACTGACCACTTGTGATAGAAGAAGCACATTGCATGTAAAGTTTTATTGATCAAGTTGTAGTACAGTCTCATAGGTTCAGAACAAGGCATGTAAGGTTGTCCATCTAGATTTCTGAGACAGATTTGTTGATGTGGAGATGAAGCCAAGACAGAAGGCTCCACTGCCCTCTCCTCCCATTCCGTTGGCTTGGGACATGTGGTATGTGTGCCCTCTCGATTTATGGGCTCAGAAATAAATGTCAAGATAGAGTTTCGCCAGAAAGTTTATGGTCTTTTCGGGATATGTATCTGCAATGTGATGGGGAAGGAGGGAGTGGGTGGGTGGAGAAAATGCTCTGAATTCCTGTACCAGGGCAGTCTCTGCTGATTTCACAGGGAGCTGGGTTTTCTTTCAGAATTGTCCCATAGTGAAGCATGGAGACCTGAGCATTGTTCTGTCTCTACAGAAGCCGATCACTGGTCATATACTTTTCCCTGGGAGAGTTTATCATGAAACAACTTAGAGATGAAGGTCACTCAGCTTGAATCAACAGCACCCAAAATTCTTACCAGTTGGGGTCCATGAGTGTTAATATGAGGAGGAAACCTTGGTGGAACACATTAGCGGCATTCAAATTTCCTTACTGCTTATCATGAATTCCCCCTACTGGAATACCTACTATTGAGTTTTAGTTGGTCTTGGACTTCACCTGTGAAGGTTTAATGAGAATACTCTAGCTGTTGCTGCTACGCTGATCTCAGGGCTGGCCAGCTGACTTCAAGGAACATTATTGCCCTTCACCAATCAGCTTGTCACCCTAAACCTGACTAGCCTCTGGGCTGGCCTAGATGGTTTGGTCTGGAGTCCACCAAGCCCCTAACTCAGGTTCTGAGTTCAAGATTCCTGTGCCTACCTCAGGCTATGGCTGCTGTCCTTGTCCATCTGACATTCAACGGTGAGCTTGGGCGCATCAAGAGGTTCTTGGTGCAGCATCTGGCAGAGGGCAGTTAGTTTCTGCTTGTGTTTAATAACAGTGGAAGCGAAGTCCCTCCTGCCAGCCAGAACCAAATGACCCTTGCCAGATTGGTTGCTTTCTTTCCTGCTTGTTTGTGTCTTAGCATGAGGTTTCCAAACTCGTTGTCCGATAGCAGTAGAGTGTCAATGTCTAGAGTGTAAAGGAATCCTGACAGTATCTGATATTTCTCCTTTGCAATGGGCACCTGAGAGTCTAAACTTGTGAAGATGGTAGGCAGAACCATGTCCCACTCTCCCTGGCTACTCTCTAGTTTCCTCCAGATCAACCCTCCCCGCTGTTTTTTTTTTCTTGCATGGTGTTTGCTTAGCTTCAATCATGCTTTAGACATTTCTGAAGTTTCACTTATTTCCTTCTCTTCCATTCCAGCCTTGTTGGATGAATTCACACCTAGATACCTCTCTCCTTTCCCTTCTCCTTGTCATTTATGTGAAACAGGCAGGGCCACAGTTAGCTCAGGATGGGCCTTTGCTTACTTTATCTTCCTGCTCTTACATTAGAGTAGGGATTTGGGTCTCTAGAGAATGGCCGTCAGAGTGCTCTGAAAATATAAAACACTGGCTTAGTTAATATTTGTCAAATAATTACTATTTAGCAAATAAACAGAAAAGTCCCTGTGTAGGGAATCCTCAGTGTGACTTCAGAGACATCTCGTTCTTCTCAATTCCATCATATATGCAGTGAGTGTTGAAGCGTCAAGTCCCTTACACTAAGAAGGGTACATGAGTCTAGGAAGTGTGAGGCAAGGCCTCATTTGCTGTCATCCAGATCTTTGCATGACATGTCACCTTTTAATTCTCATATAGGATCCCAGTTTTTTACTTTAGACAACAGATCTGAAGACTGCTCCTCAGCTTCCCTTCTTTCTTTTCTCCTTTGTTTATTGTCTTGTCTTCTCTCACTAATATGTGAGCCCCAGGAGCTTCATGTTTCATTCGTACCATAGCTTTCTGTCACATAAGTCCTCTTTAAACACTTGCTTAATAGATGAATGAGATTTTCATATGGATAACTCCAACCATTCCTGACTGTTGATAAGCTAGATACTCCACCAGCAGATGGAATAAGACACAACTTGGCTTGGCTAAATAGTGTGATGTGTCACAGACCATTCAGTTTAGTCCTTGCATTTGCAATGTTCCTCATGCCCATAGCTATGTCAGTGTATTGGTTTCTCATGGCCCCAGATCCCGGCTAGCTCCCATCTTGTTGCAATAATTTGAGGACTTACCCAAATGTGGATTCTGTGTGGACCAGTCTTCTCTTCCTATGGAAGCAAATAAAGAATATCAACACAGAAAATTCAATGAATTCCTTTTCATCTCACATTGGCTGGTTCATGGGTTATGCTATCTCTCAGTAGATTGTTGGCTTGTTGGTATAATCATTTATTTTTATCTGTAATATATAAATATTTTAAAAGAAAAATACCACTTGCCACTGAGTAAGCTGTAGATCATGCTTCCTGAGGACCTGGAGAGAAAACAGCTCTGCCGATGGCCATGTGTTTGAGTCCCATGGGTGCTGGAACTTAGTACCTCATTCAGATTAAATGCTATGGGTAGGGTAGTTCCCTGAAACAACCGGAACTTCTAGGATCAAAAGAGTAAATGTCAGCCAAATTGCAGGATGACAGAAATGATGGATATGCATGAGAGACTGTGTTAGACACAATTATCTCATTCAGTCTCTTTATATAACAAAGGAGGAAACCAGTGCTCGCTGATTTAAATAAGCACCAGAGAATAAGCTGATGTAGTTTCTGAATACCGACCTGGTTGACCAAACACTGGGGCTTTCTCACTCAACCAGGCAGTGCCCAGAGTGCCGGAGACTTGGTAGACACTTCAAAAATGCATACTAGTGAGTGAATGCACTAATACCAACTAAAGCTTTTCTCTTCATGTTGGATACTTTCTTTCCACTCTACTCCAGAACTTGAGGCTACTCGTGCCGCTCCCTGACTTTGGTGCTTTCTCATGGATTTGCCATTCTCTCCTCTGTGGTTCATCTGTCACTTGCACACTCAGCTTTTCACCCACCAGACCTTCTGGTCTTCTTCTACACTTTTGTCAACTCTGAATTTGCTCAGAAGCTCATGCGATAACATGTACCTCAGCACTTACTGTGTCCATCATGCATTTACCCATGTCTTTCTAGGAGAGCTGCTTTAACCCAGAGTTCTGCCTCTGAAGGTCATTGCTTCAAGGGCAACAGCAAATAATTGGATGAACTAGATTTCTGGTGGGAAGGAATTTTAATGCCCTTCCAATTAGGCTCTCTGCTGTTTCTTCTAATTATACAGAGTGCTGTAGAGCTGAGAGTGAGACTTATGCACAGTAAGAGTGTGTGTCTGGGAAAGAGAATGGGGAATTTAGGATGTTTCAGCTGTGGTAAAGGGTTAGCTTTATTGTTGCTGTCGCCAAACACCCAACAGGGATAACTTGAGTTTGCACAGTTTCACGGGTTTCTGTCCATCATGGCAAGGGGTGTGTAGCAGGGCACTTCACCCTGTGGTGGATACGAAGTGGAACAAAGCAGTAGCTAGAAGGAGCCTGGGAAGAGCAGGGCTCCCGGGAACATGTCTGGCTAAGCCCATGTCCACAGATCTACCACCTTGCCACCATCTTTCCAAAATTTGAAAAGCATTCACTATGTCACAACCCTCAGGATCTTTTTTTTTCTCTGAAAATAGTCTCACAAATGTACCCAGAAATGTGCCTCGTAATCTGCTCGGTGCCTCTCAATCGGATCAAGCTGACAATCAAGATTGATAATTGTGGGAAGAAGCCATCAGAGGACAAGGACTCAAGTGCTGATGCTGATAACTAGCAAGAAAAGATCTCCTCTGGATAGCTTTCTTGACAAAACATTTAATGCGTAGAATGGAGATTTTGTCTTCCTGTCCGTTAAGAAGAGTGTGTCTCTGCCCCTCTAGGGTTCAGGGATCATTGCAGACGAGGGAAGAGAAGAAAAGCAAGAGCAGGAAGGTAAGGAGGAGGGCTCGAAAACACTGTACTCTGTATATGGAACAATTCATGCAGTCACGATCTCACAGTAGCACTGGGCCTGCGCAAGCGTGGGCCTATGATTGATTAATCATGGATTGAGGAGGAGCTTATGGGGCCCTCCCTCTCCCCGCTGAAATATTGACTACTGATAGATTATGGGGAAAGGGCAGCCATCGTCTTCAGCTGTGAACCCACTGAGGAGTTCATCAGGGCCACACAGATGATCCTGGTTAAATTAGTGGGTCTCAAAACTAAAACAAAACATAGAAAAATTACAGCAACAAGTTGTGATACTGGAAGGGAATTGGGAGTGTGATAATAGGAGTGAGCAGCTCGGTCAGTAGTTACAAGATGTACATCATGTGGATAGCCCCAGGACTGGTTGTATGTACAATGCATCACCTAAGCCACCTGTGAAGTTGAGACCGCCTAGAGGAGAAAGTCAGCTATCTATAAAATAACAGTAATTGTACTCCTGTTGCCTGAGTGCTCACTGTGTAGTTTGTATAATGTTCTCCACCCCCACCACGGTAACACCCTTGCACAGTAGACATTATCAGAGATTCTGGGACCAATACGTGCCAGCGTTGAAACTGGATTCTAGCCCTTTTTGCACTGGAGTTCAAAGGACTGGAGACGGGAAAGCAGAAGGCAGTGAGAGCAATTGCACTGCAATTACTGTGAATCTAATCACCTCTAGAACTTCCTCAAGCTTAAAAACACCTATTATGATACCTAATCTAGGCAGACATCCTGGAGAAAGTGATTTCTTGGAAAATAGTATAAGCAGTGGAGAATGTAAATTTTTGGGGAAATGGATTCGGTCTTGACTTAATTTTGATGTGCTTAGGTAGCAAACAAAAGAAAGCAAAAGCAATGTTCCTTCTTCTCCCTGCAGACTTTTCCTTCCATAAGGAGAAAAATCAAACTATAAGGAAGGAAAAGGGTATCTGTCCATCAGGGTGTCTTTCTGCTGTGCTGAGGCAGGGAAGCCAGCCTCCTTATTTATCCTCTCTCCTCTCAGGCTGGAGCTCAAATGCTGCCTTCTGTGGTTTTCACTTAACAAATGTTAATGAGATGGCATTGTAATCACCGGATTTTATAAATATCTTATCCGCAAATTGGACCACAAAACCCCAATGAGCCAGCTGAGCATATTACATGAGCCGATATTTTCCCCACAGTCTTAACCAAAGGATGTAAAATGTGTTCTTGCTTTGCAGTCCTTTGGGCCCATGGGTGTTAGATGTTGAAGACGACTGCTATCCGCCTGCCCCCAACTCAAGTGGCTTGCTGGGTGTGTGAGGCTTTCACACAGTCCTGGGTGATGTAAGGGATTTAGGCATGATCAATTATACCCTTTTCAAGTTAACACTAGAAAAATGAGAAATTGATTTTTTTTGACGAAACAATATTTTAGAAATTCGGGATATAAAAACGGGATTTGACCTCTCTTATCAAGGCAGCTATCATTGTGATGATTAGAGCCTACAATTATGCCATATTTTGTATGTCACAACCTAAGATGAGCTTGTCAGATTTGTTCAGGGAAGGATGTTCTGTCCTCTGTGTGACATAGCCTCCAGCTGTGGCTGCTCTGTGGGATGGAGGTGCCGGGAATGGAGGATCCATCTTGTTCAGCAAATCTGCTAGGGGGAGAATCCTCAGACAAGGACTTCTAATTCAAACAACCCTGCTTCATCTTATCAGAGATCCAATAGGCAAAAGCAATATTGAAGACCTTTCCTGAACTTTTAGAATTTAAGCTGGCTATTTCTTGATTATAAGCACACTATCATTAAGTGATATCATTCCACAATAAACAGAGAGGAGATTCCCGTTGCCTACCAACTTAACTGATGGATTATACAGCACTTTGAAGATGGAATTGGGCCTTCATCATTTCTGTATTCTCAACAACTCAAACATTTCTTGGGCTTAATTTTTAATAAACTCAGTCTCAGAAAGACAAACATCACATTTTTTCTTTCATTTGTAGGTCCTAGACATTATAGACACATAGAATCCTCTATAGACATCTATGTCCTCTATTGATGAGACAAAAGTAGATGTGAAAGTCTGTGAAGAGCAAAAGGGACCAATGGGAGGGGAAGGAAATGCATGACGGAGCAGCATGCTCACGTACATTATATGTTCACATGAAAGTGACCTTAAGTATCCCTGTATGATAAAAGGCTCACTTTGAAAGTGGGTTTTAATTAGCATTCACTAAAAACTTGTAATATTCTTTTTTTAGCCTTGGAAATATCTGAAGAATATATCATATATATATATATATGTACACACACTCACACACACACATACACACACACATATATATCCACCGTGTGTGTGTGTGTGTGTGTGTGTGTGTGTGTGCCATGTACACGCAGCTGCCCATAACAGTCAGAAGAGGGTGCCTGCCTGATTCTCTAAAACTGTAGAACTGGAGTTACAGACAGTTGTGAGCCACCAAATGTGGATGCTGGAAACCAAACTCAGAGTCCTCTTCAAGAACAGCAAGTGCTCTTAACTGCTGGAGTAATTTTCCAGCCCTGTGTTAGGGTTTTCTATTGTAGCTAACAATACGAAAGGAGTGCTGAGTTGCTAAAATTAGTCAACAACACCTCATTAGATGTGGGAACTTGGATGCTGGAACTAACTCTCTTACTGTTTATTCCAGTACAATTAGCTGTTTTTCTGAATGCTGTTCATCTGTGAGGAAGCAAAACTCATTGTACAACACTGTATTGAAATAACTAACCCATTCTCATTGGAGCTACATTAATCCCTCTATGAACTACCCTACATTTCTCCAAACCACCACATTAAGAATTAGACATGAGCATGGGCTTGGGCATGATTATGTTGTATCTAGGTCATAGAAACCAAAATCAAAACAATGAATTATTGATTTTCTCTAAAAATTTCTTTCTGTCCTTGTCCTATTTCTTTCCTATGAACTCTTCACTTCCCATGAAATCAATGTTCTGCTATCAATTCACCACAATTTCAATTTTCAAAAATATTGCCATCAAAAAGCAGATGAAACTCATTATTATATATAATTAATATTCACTAATAACAACATTAAGTTTTTTGGAGACAAAATTTCATTGTGTAGTTCTGTTATGGACCTTGCTGCACAGACTAGGCTGATCTTGAACTCAAGTGATCTGACGGGCCCTGCCTCCTAAGTGTTGGGAGTAAAGGTATTTACCACCACATCTGGCATTAGCATTTAAAAATATTACAGTACTTATTCTTTTAGATTTGCCTTCATTTACTCAGTACTATTTTCAGATTCATTAGTTTTCTTGAGTATGTCAATAATCAAATAGTTCATCCCTTTTTATTGTTGAATAATATTTTATTGTATAGCTAGTTTGTTTTGTTTTTTGTTTGTGTTGTTTGGTGTATGTGTGTGTGTGTGTGTGTGTATATGTGTGTGTATGTGTGTGTAGGGGGTTCTGGGAATTGAACTCAAGATGTCATACATACTAGGCAAGTGCCTTGCTATTGAGCTACATCCCCAGCATTATACCAGAGATTTTGGGGGGGGGTTGCTAAAAATGAAGCTGCTGTAAGCTTTGAATACAAGACTTTCTGTGGCATATTCTTTATCTTCTTGAGTAGATGCCAGGGGAGGTATGCACTTATCTTTTTAAAAAAACTGTGCAACAGCTAGATAGTTGTGATAAATTACCCTAGTAATCCCTGCACTAAGGAGGAATGATCACCATGAGTTTGAGCCAAGATAACAATGTTGATCATCTTTTAACATTCCTATTCACAGTCTATATATCTTCTACGATAAAGAATCTGTTCAAATCTAATGCCACACGTGTTCAGACTTGACCAAGTATCTTAAGGGCCTTTGCTATAAGTTTGGTCTACACCCACTTTTTGTAGTACACTTTTTCTAGTGGGCCCCACTGAGGCCAGGAAGGCCAGCAACCCTGTTAGTCTGTTAAAGTTTCTAGGACCTAGAACCACAGCTGAGGGGCATAAGCAACATAAACTTATTGTCTCTTAGTTTTAGATGCTGGAAGTCTAAGACAATGATGTCATCAGAATTGGTTCCTTCTAAGGCAGGGAGAACTCATGTTCTAGGCCCTTTCTTTAGGTTCTGGTTGTTTGCTGGCAATTTTTGATGTTCAATGGCTTATGGAAGTTATCACCTATTTCTTGGTCATCTTCACAAGTCCTATGTTTTCTATATCCCAGTTACCTATTTTTTAAAAAATGAAACGTAAGTGTGCTGAATTAGAGGAACACATTACTCTAATATAACCTCAATGAATTATATTTACTATGACTTTATTCCCAAGGTCACATTATTAGATGCACAGGGAAACAAAATTCAATTCTTACATTCAAGACCAAGAGTGGAAGGGCTAAGAAAAAAAATCCCCCAAATTACTTGCCCAAGTATAAAGCTGGAAAGCTGGGCCTCTCTCTCTCTCTCTCTCTCTCTCTCTCTCTCTCTCTCTCTCTCTCTCTCTCTCTCTGTGTGTGTATGAGAGAGAGAGAGAGAGAGAGAGAGAGAGAGAGAGAGAGAGAGAGAGAGAGAGAGAGAGTGGCAGAGGATAAATGACTCGAGAGAAGTCCAACTAGGGCACCCTGGTCCACACTACAGTGTCTTATTGAAGTTTGGGGGTGGGTTGGGTGGGCAGAGAAGAGGAAGATTACTGCTTCTTATCAGGTGAGATCTGATAAAGAAGGGCAGCAAAGGGGGCACTTAGGATCTTCACAATGACCTTCTGAAGGTTGGAAGAAGGAGAGAGAAGGGGGAGAAGAGAAGAGGATGAGGGGAGAGGATTGGAGATGATAGGAGAGGAGGGGAAGAAGGAAGGAGCGAGAAGGGGAGAAGAGGGGCATGGAAGAGAGGAGATGGAGAGAAATAGGCAGAGAGATTTCAATATACATAAAGGTAAGGTAAGACCTGGAAATCAGAGTTGTTCTCACTTCACCATCTGGTAGCTGAGCTGTAAAACAGTTACAGAAAAGTAACTAAGACATCTGGCATACACAAATATTATAAATGTCAACTAGAAAGATTCTCTCTGTGGTAAAGAGAGATGAGTCATAGAGAATGACCAGAGTTAGGGTTATGGGCAGGGTCTTTAACATCAAATTCACAACCCGAAAGCTGAAATCTATAAATGTTTGCTGCTGTGCATCTGCCTTTCTCCATTTATACAGTCAAGGATCCCAGGCAGGGAATGGCACCATCCACAGTGAACAGGCATGTCCAAAGGTCCAGCTACTTCAAGATCCTGCAGCCTTGAGTTCCCTGTTGGAAGGGAATGAGTTTTTGAACTGTGGACTAGAATAAACCCCTTCTCTTTTAAGTTGTTTTTGTCAGAGTATTTATTATATGTACAGGAAAGGAATGAGGCAAGTGTCATCATCTTCCTATTAAGATGAAAAGAAATGACTTGTCCAGATGACAATAAGTAAGGTGATCATAGCATTGCATGTCATCTGAATCATGCCATTTTAGAGAGTTCAAGGAATAATTACACCAGGAGAAGTGCCGTAAAGCTCCCCCAGCCCTGGGCAAGTGGAAATGAACAGCTGACCTATCAATGGGAGCCTGAACAAGATCCATTGCCTGTGTGGTGCTCCAGCAGTGCTTCTAGAAGCCGGGTGTTCTGAGTATCTCTAGGATTCTGTCTGCTATGATGCCTTGCTACGACCTGTCATCACAGCTGCTTGCAAGCTAGCGAGAGAGTATAAAAGCCTGCATCAGTCAACGGGTTGCTGTTTCCCACACTGGCCAAATAATTCACACTTTCTAATATTGACATTTCTAGGTTAAAAACTATTGTGATGAAGCTAATTTTTCGACAGGATGAAAAATGGATTCTGCTTTCTGTTGCCCTGATAATATGGAAATAATGGGTCTACTTTGCAAAAGTCACTTCTCCCCAAATGTTGAAGACAATTATCCTGTGTTTATGAGTCACAGAGTCAGTAAACTGTCAGAATTACCTTGTCGTTGCCAAAGCTTTAAAGGAATGGTACAGGTCATAAGTGACAAGACTCTGGCCGTTGTAAAATATTAGGACATAAAGTTCATGAAGTCCACATTAATAAAATAGGCAGATGCTGGAATTTAGTCCTGGAGAATATCCAATGAGTAATATGCACCAGAATATAAAAGCAAACAGAGGTGAGAACAGCAGAGAGTACTAGGAAGACTACTGGGAAATGCTACCTAGGCTTGAGGTTACAGGAGGAAAGTGAGATTTAGAAGAAACAGGTACCCTACTCATAGAATGACAGACTAATACAACCCAGCATCTTTGATGGTCAGAGCAGGAGCTAGATTTCCACTTTAACGAAGTGTGTGTGTGTGTGTTTATTTTGTGTGCAGTTCTTAAGTTGACATTGGGAGACTTTCTTAAATGTCCTCTACCCCATTCAATGAGGAAGGGTCCCTCAAGGGAGCCTAGAGCTGGAAAATGGGATTGTTAGTCTAGCTAGCCAGCTAGCTCTAAGGATCTCCAGTCTCTGCAGTGGAATTACAGGTAGGGCCACAATACTCATCCAGCATTTATATAGGCTCTGGGGGAATTGAACTCTGGTCCTTATGCTTGAATATAGGCACATTGTTCACTGAGCCATCTTCCTAGTCCCAGACTGCCACCTTCTGTATTTCCAAATAGAACTTCTATGTCCTTCAGCAGCAAGTACTTGGAGGATCTATCCTATGTTAAGAACCAGGGTAAGAATAGAGGAGAGAACGATGAGAGATACCATAATAGAGGGAGCCATTATAGGTTGGAGGAGAGATCTGGCTCTAGTGAGATTTTCAGAGATCTACAAGAATGACACCAACTGGCATTAAGACTACCTTAAATGCCCTCCCCTGATAATGAGATTGATGATTATATGCCATCCTAGAACCCTCATCCAGTGGCTGATGGAAGCAGAAGCAGACACCCACAGCTAAAAACCGAACTGAACTCCTGGAACCCAGTTGCCAAGAGGAGTGATGAGCAAAAGAATCAAGAACCAGCTTGTGAAATCCACAGAGGCAGCTGACCTAAACAAGGGGGGAATGCATGGACCTCAGACTGATGACTGAGAGGCCAGCATGGGAGTGATCCAGGATGTCCCCTCCCCAACCTGAGTGTCAGAGAGGAGGCCTCGGCAATCTATGGGACCTTGGAGAGTAGATCAGTGTTTATTCCTGGCATACAGAGGGACTCTGGGAGCCCATTCCACATGGGGGGATGCTCTCTCAGTCTGGACACAAGGGGGAAGACATAGGCCCTGCCTGGGATGATAGGACAGACTCTGAAAATTCCTCATGGAAGGCCTTACCCTCCCTGGGGAGTGGAGGGAGGATGGAGTGGGGTGGGAGGGTGAGGGGATTTGGGGGGGCCAGGGGAGGAGGGGAGGGAGAGGGAACTGGGAGAAATATGTGCAAAAAGGAAAATTAAAAAATTATTATTAAAAAAAAGAACCAGGAGAGATGATTGTGGTACTAGACCCACCCTGAAAAGGCAAGATTTATTTGGCCAACATCCCAGGATCACACTGATAAAATTCATCCACTTACCTACCACTTTATAGGGTGTTTTGGGAGGACAGAATGAGTAATGTGTTTAAATCCTACAACACGATCCTTAGTACATAATTTTATCACTAGGAAGTTAGTTTAAGGTTCTGCCCACGAGCACTGTGGTATGATGTAAAGCCATTCTCAAAGACATTATATTCCTCACCACCACCTGTTCTACAGAGAAGACCCAGGGTTAGTCCCAATGACCACATTGGCTAAGTTGTGTTTTAAATCTGCTTTGCTTTATTTTTTTCTTTTTGTTCTAGTGTTTAGTGGAATCCATTGTTGCTGCTACTGTGATATCAACGCATTAATTACAAATTACAGCACAATGGAGGTTATTTCAACTCTGAGCTGCTGCCTTTTTATCTCGAGTCAGAGAGTAAGAGGTGTCTGGACCCTGAATACAACACAGGGGTGACCTCAGAAATGCCTGGCAGGCCACAGTAGTAGGAGGCGGAGGAGGCTGTGCCCTCAGGGACACAGGAGGAAGGCTGTCTTTGCTCATGATGCCCTGTGTTGTTTTCAGCAAATGTGGGCTAGGATCCAGAGACAGGGAATCCAGATTTCATCCATTCCTCTGCCGTTTACACACAGTGTGATTTAAGAGAAGCAAATCTATTCCTATGTGCTGCTGAAGTTCTTTTCTTCGAAAGCATTTAAGTGTGCGGATGTTTTGCATCATGTATGTGTGTACCGTATGTGTGCTGGTGCCTGAGCATGCCAGAAGAGGGCGCCAGATCTGTTAGAACTGGAGTGATAAGATGGTTGTGAATTGCTCTGTGGGTGTTGGGAATGGAGTCTGGGTCCATGCTCTTAATCACTGAACCATCTCTCTGGCCCCTAGAGATTATTTTTCATGCTGTTAGCCCCTGGCTTTCTATCTGGGAAGTGTGAGCACCTCAGGGCACACAAGTGGCCAGGCCCCTCCCCTGAGGACCTCCAACCTCCAGATTTCTTCCCCCCACAGAGCACTCTAATTGCCTTAATGGCTGGCTGGCTGGACCCAGTCTCCTTCCTCAACAGTAAAAAGCCCAAACTCAGGATTTGAAAATCCTACCTGTCCCTGGGCTCACCCCAAGCTCTGGATTTGAAATCCTACAAATCCTCACTTTTGGAATACCCCCCACTGAAATCCTATATTAACCCTGTCTTCTGCCCAGTTCTCTGCTGCTTCTCATCCAAGCAGAGGCCTCCACCCTCTTGGATTCTTTCCTCCCAATGAATCTCTTGTGTGAGCTTTGTTGTGTGGTGTGAGTTTATGGTATTCCTTGGCTCTCAACAGCCAAGATAGCTTCCCCTACAGCTGTAACACTTGCAGGAAGCAATACTCTTGGTGCCTGTTCACATAGAGAGTGCTCTCTTGCCATCCAGTTTCTCTTTTCCTCTTCCTCATCTTATTTTTTGTGGCAGGGTATCTCTATTATGTAGTTGTGGCTGTCTTGGAGACTGCTATATAGACCAGGCTGGCTTTGAACTCACAGAGATCCACCTATCTCTGCTTTCCCAGTGCTGAGATTAAAGACATGCTCTACCATGCTTGGCTGTTTCCAATGGAAGAAAGAAAGTATGAATGTCCATTTTCTTCTCCCCTCCCTGACCAGAACCAGATGTCAAAGTGCCAATTACTTGTGACTTAGGGAATTGCTGATTCCTGCTTTTCAGGCTCTTCACATGGGCCCCTATGGAGTGTTAACAACGATCCTTTGAGTAGAGAAAGCCATCCAACCTTCATGGACAATTCTCTGTGAAGACTGATAGTCGCATGTATAGCTACAAAATAGTATCAGCTGATAGGCTTTTTATCTTCTTAGCTCTGAATGCTTAATATTCTGACTAAAGGATGAAGGTCTCTCACTCTGGATCCCAGTCAGCTTGCAAATGAGACTGAGACCTACTTGAGAGCTTGAGGAAATTTTTATCAAGCTTTTAATTACACTCTAAATGTAGCAATCAGCCTTACTGGGGAAAACTATAGAGAAAATGATGATGATGACAAACTTTTCTTCTAGATGGTAAAAATAAATTCCATTGGTGAAAATTCAGAAAAATCACAGAATGATGTCAAATTCTAACGTAAATCTATAACCATTGTTAACACGTTAGTATCTGACCTTTGGGATAAAAAGAGTGTCTAATACAATAAACCACTATCTCTACAATGCTCTACAATGTAGCTTCACTATGAAATGACTGCTTCACACTAAAGTTCTTTAGAGGACTTTGCTTTTGAGGATGAACAATGAGAACCACAACTGAATGCTCTGGCTGGGCTTAGAGAAAGCCAATCAATGAAAAGTAAATTCTCTTAACTATGTCAGTAGTGCAAAGACCACGTTTTTGAGACACACCCTCTATCTTCCCAGCTCTGGATGTATACGAAACACTTTCTGCTAAAATAAAGGATGCTATCCAGGAATAGCTACTGCAGGGACCTTAAGAAGGGACTCAGGACCTTAGAAAGAGACACAGGTTAAGTCTGAGCAACTGTGCAATTAGCAAACCCTGCCTGCTCTTGTTGGGTCAGAGCAAAGAGCACAGGATGTGGTTCTTATCCTTAAGGAATCAGTATCCATTGAGTTGCAAAATCCAGAGCAGAAACACAAAGCAAGATGAGCCAAAAGACACGAAGTAGGAAATGTAAAGAATACACTCAGGGCAAGAACTTTTAGTTCAGAACAAACAGTTCCTTATCCGGGTGGGGAAATACACATGGAGAATGTAGGTTTATTTGGGGCCAGGAAAGGTCTATAACTAGACACTAAAATGTAAATTGGAACACTTTCTGGATGGATGGTGTCTTGTGGTTGAATTTTTATTTCTGAGAATTTGAAGTCTAAGGAATTACATTAATCTAGATAACCTGGCCATGCCTTGATCATAAATGAAAACCAAGTGTCAGTGACTTTTAATAACAGAAGTAGATGTGGTCCACTCAGGGATGCCTGGGAGTGAAAAGTCACAACTATGGTTACTGAAGATGTCATTTTTCTGTAACATCGTCAAGAATATACTGAAGTGTTCTGCCTTCTTTGTAGGAAGTTTTCCCTTAGCCATGGGTACTTGGTTTATTTATCTTTTCTTCCTGTCCAACTATGACCTCCCATTTACCTCTTGGGCTTCCCACTACAAGGATGCCAGATTTCTCAGTCAGATAGTCTGATAGCAGAATGCCTTCTTTAGGTGGGCTGGGTGAGTCGTTTCAGGGGCTTTGTTTTGCTTTGGAGGGGTTCACTAGGCCAGAACTTCATGCATATGGATGAAGAAGTCTGGTTACAAAAATAACGTGGAGAAGCTGGAATTACTTTACCTTACACATGGGCAGAGAAGTTGATACAACCCTGAGAACTGACCAGGGCAAGGACTCGGCTGAATACACAGGAAAGGTATATGTCAACAGAAGAATGAAAATAAGGGGGTCTTTCTCTGAAACATAGGGATAGACAGTGTCCCACTAGGCTTAGAAAAATGGCAGTTTTGAATTGCTGTAACAAAGTACCACAGATTAGGTAGTTTATGAACAACAGAAATTTTGGTGACTGGGAAGTCCAAGATGGGTGCTGGCAGGTTTAGTGTCTAGAGAGAGAACCCACCTATTGGTTTGCATGCGGTCCACTTCAGTTGTGTCCTCATGTGGAAGAAAGGGACTGTTCTTAGGGACCACCTTCAGCAACCCCTGTCATGGCTTTGAACTGATGATCTGATCACTTCTCAATGGCCCCATCTTCTAATCTCACTGGAGATTAGTTTCCAACACAGGATTTTGAAGGAATGCAAACATTCAGAATACTGTAGATCAACCAGAAGGGTTATCAGAGAATGAACTCCACCTGTAAGATGGAAAGAGTCTAGGTACCCACCAGAAAGGACCTAGAAAATGACAAAGATGGGATGAATGATAAAGTCTTTTTGTCCCTTGTCCCTAGTTGATGGTTTAATGTGTCTCTATATAGTATCCAGAATAATCCAACCTCCTTTCCTCTATACCAAAGGCTCTCTGAACTTACCTCTTCTACCATCTCTTCATTTGTTTGCTGGTTCTGTCATGTGGAAAATCTCCTGTCTCAGGAGAAAGGAAGAGCAACTAGCTCTCTGGACATCCAGGGTGGACAGGCACGTGATGTGATGTGTGTCCCATCTGCTTACCCCTCACTACTTGCATGAAAGGTAGATCATTTTCTCACATGGAACCTCACATTACACAGTCATTCTGGTCTGGACACACTTGAATAGAGAAAACTTTCTTACAGACATTCCGTTTTGAAGGACTTGGTACTTCCAAAGGAAGGCAGCAAGTTTTGTGCTCTATTTCCTATAGAACTCTAGTTTTTCTCCTCTATAAGTCACTCAATCGGCCTGTTATTGGCTACACATCGTTGATTTCACTGTAGCTTTTTTTTTTTTAGAAAAATATCTTCAACTGAATTTCTACTTTTCTTCCCAATAGACTCTGTTTGCTGATTAGGTCACAAGGTTTCAGGAAGCTAAATCAGACATATTAGTGTTTGTGACTAAAGTTGCCTAGATCTATATCTATACAGCTGTGTTATCTGCTGTGAAGATGAAAATGGGTCTTAAATTGATCTTCAAGGTGTTGAACAAATGGGTCCACTGAAACATTTTAGACATTTTCTTTTAAACTTATCACTTCATGTCATAGGTTGGTTAACTTTCATATTTTCCTCATCCATGTGTTTTCCTGTTAAACATTGTGCCTGGACCCCAGCCAGAAAACTCACTCACACAAGATCAATATCACTGGTGCTGAACACCTCTTTGGAGTGGGAAATGAGATCTTGTCCTCTAGGAATGTCTTTAGAATTTGTTGATTTTGGTTTGGTGCTGTGTAATTTGTTTCAGAGTCTGTTACAAGAACACCCATTTACTGTCAACAGACAGTGGAGAGCTCTGTAAAATCTAATTAATTTGAAGATATAACTTCCATCACCCAATAATACTGCAGCTTCTACAGAATGATGTGTTAACCTTGGAAGGGGGTAACCATACACAGAATGTAGCATAGCCTGTATGCATCATTTGGTTGCATTCTGTGGCTCTCTGGGGTTCTTGAACTACTTTGTATGTGTGTATTATAAACAGATGTAGGCAACTGAATTGTGGCTCCTCGAAATATGTCTCCCCGAAAACTCATGTGACCTTATTTATAATAAGAGTCAAGGCAGTAACATACCTAGAGTAAGCAGCTTGAGATAAGATCATCCTGGACTCAGTTGGACCAAATTCAGTGGTGAGTCCTTAGAGTAGAAGATGGAGACATAAATTTGTGTTTATAAATCAAGGAATACCAGGGGCTTTCCCAGATGCCAGAAGCAACGAGAAATGCATGCAAGTTGTGTGTCAGAGCTGTCAAAGGAAGCAACCTTGCTGATACGTGAACTACACACATTTGCCCTCCAGACTGTGTATCGCTTCAAGCCACCAAGAGTACAGAAATTGATTATGGCCACCTCCAGAAACCAATGTGATGAAGAACAAATTAAATATTTAACAAATATGAAGGAGTATGTTACCTAAGCAGAAGTTGTCAAATTAGGACCCAATGACCTGAATCTAGTTGCTGTCTGATACCCCAAATAAAGTTTTATTGGAACATAATCACTGTAATTTATTTATATCATCTGTGGCTGCTTTTGTGCTAAAACAGCTGAGCTGAGCTGCCTTGACAGAAACTACAAGGCTCACAGTGATAAATATGCTACTTGTTTATTACGCAAACTTACTTATGAAAGGAACAGTTCCCTAGGTGTGGTGGCACACACCTTTAATCCCAAAACTTGGGGCACAGAGACAGTCAGATCTCTGTGAGTTCAAGGCCAGTCTTGTCTATAAAGCAAGTTCCAGGACAGCCAGGGCTGTCACACAGAGAAACTCTGTCTCAGCCAACCCCCGCAAAGGAACAATTGTGTCTGGGATTTTGTGATGACTACTTTAGCTGTTCTTAATAATATCTACCTTGAAAAATCTATGCCATGTTTAGAATTTGGTGATATTGATTAAAAGAAGCTTAACAAAAGCAACTGATATGTACATTTTATGTAGCCTCAAGGTAGATTGCTTGGTTCAACCTCCTCATTTTGACTTCTTGGACTTAATGTAAATTGGAAACATTATTAGCTTGGTAGATTGAGTAAGCAATAAACATACTCTTAGAATAAAGAAAAGAACTATCTATCATTGTATTGAAGGACTGTCTTTCCCACATGATCTAGGTGCCTCTTATTTGATTAGTAATGAGAATACAAGCAGATGAGTTTTCCTTGAGTGTGAAGATCTCCCAGGTCCTAAAGGAGAGGCAAAGAAACAGAATATAAGAAGCCTACAATAGCACATCTACTTACCTAAGTTTCGCATATAAAACTCATCATTTCTCTACTAAGGAAGTTATGACAAAGTATGATTTTCTCCTAACCTTAGCAAGTTTGCTAGGAAAACATTTAGAAATTTGATCATTGAATTTCTAATTGAACATTTCTGCCTAGCTCTGAAAAGAGTCCTCTGTCTCTCTCTCTCTCTCTCTCTCTCTCTCTCTGTCTCTCTGTCTCTCTCTGTCTCTCTCTCTCTCTCTCTCTCTCGTGTGTGTGTGTGTGTGTGTGTGTGTTCACTCCTATGTTCATGTGTATGAGGGTGTAAGTGGGCATTCAAGTTTGTGTGCTTGGCTTACAAGTATCATCTTCAGGTACTGCCCATTTTGTTTTTTGAGACAGTCTCTCTCATTGCCCTGGTGCTTACTGATTTAGCTACACTGTTGGCTAGAGAGAACCAGGTGTTCCTCCTGTTGTCAGCCACCTCCTTACTGCTGGGGTAATAGGTGCATTCTACCATACCCCTCCCCTAAATCGTTTGTTTATCATCTATCTATCTATCTATCTATCTATCTATCTATCTATCTATCTATCTATCGTGTGTGTGTGTGTGTGTGTGTGTGTGTGTGTGATGTGTGTTGTACACATGGAGATCACAGGATAAATTTCTGGAGTTGGTTTTCCCTTCTTCCACCACGTAGGTTTGGGGATCCAACTTAGGCCTGAAGGCTGGTGCAGTTCTTTACTGAGCCATCTTGCTGGCCCCATGTCAGACTTTTCAGTGTGGGTTCTGGGAACTGAATTTAGGTCCTTATGACTGTATGTCAAGTACTTTACTGACTAAGCATCCTCTCCAGACCCTGTAAGAAAATTCTTCTCACTAAGATTTGTTTAAAGTCCTTGAAATTTTACTTCAAGGCATTTTCCCCAAGGATATAATTAAACATCCAATGTTTCTCAGAGCATTGGCTATAATAATGAGAAATTACAAATTATCTAAATTTGAAGCAGTAATAGAGAATGAGTTAAATAAGTTATAGTGCTTTAACACTTGTTCTGTGAACTCATACTTTAATATTTAATAACACAGAATGATGTTCTGGATGTTATTCTATAAATGTAAAAATGCAGAAAAGACGGGAATATATGCTGTGTAATAAACACAGACTTAGAACAAAGGGGGAAAGTTTGAGTGGTTTGAAGATATTCTTGTGTTTCCCTCCATCTTCTAATGTTTCATAAATGTTTTTATCACAATAAAATAAATAAAATATGTAAAGCAAGCAGTCTGTTTCTTTAAACATTTTTATCTGGAGTGGGAAATTATGAGTTGACATAAAATCAATGTTCTTTCCTTTTCTCCAAAATCTGATGAAGTGCTTCAATCACAGCTTGTTAGGATAGCACATTAGGACAGTCAGGCCCCTACTCCCTCGCCCCAAGACACAACAGCCTGCAATGGAGACCATGGAGTTCACAGAGACTCTAGGTTCCCGGTGAGCTAGAGTCAGAAGTGTGATCTATGAGTTCATCTCATTCACCGGAATCTCACACTGAAGTGGTCCTCATCAGCAAGCTGAGGCTGGCACTAGCTTGCCCCTGCTCTTCCTCTGGGCTTCCGGGAAACCGGGTTAGCATAGGAGGCCCAACACTTGCTTGGATGGAAGCAGAAAGCTCTACTTCTTCACTGCTCTGGGGCCCATATGGTCAGGTTGGTTCTTTTATGAAGGGGATTTCTCTCTTTTTTTTACAAGTCCTCTTTGTCTTGATCAAGCCATGGCAATGTATTTTCTTAGGAAAAAATTCCATTAAAAATTTAATTTGTACTAATCAGCCCCAGGCGGAAAGCCTGCAATAAGCTTGATGTCAATTTCATGTTTTTCTGAAGTTGGTGAAGTGTGTTGGTTTAAGATTGCCCCACCTTTCCTGTCTTCTTTTTTCTCGGAGTGTGCATATGTGTAGGATGGGAGGGAAATCTCCAAATATGATTTCCATACAATAAAAATTCCAAGCATTACATTACATTTGCTCTACATTTTATTGTCTTTACTTGAATTGACCCTTTCTCTCCCCCCACATCCACTCCCTCCTCTCCCAAAATGGGGGTCTCACTATGCATTTTAGTCCCACAGCTTCTGCCTCCTAAATCATGTGTGCCTTCACCTGCATTTCCTGTGTCACCCGAGTCACCCGTGATAAAATACATCCCCTGAAGTGATAGGTTGAGACACTTCCCCAACAAGACCTTTGACTTCTTCAAGACAGGCATCATGGTTTTTTTGTGTGACAATTCTGTATCATATTTCCTCTCTGTTTCAATCACTCCTTCTCTCCGTCTGATGGGAGAAGTCCTATGTATATGTCAATAAAGCACTGTTGGGCCAATAGGGAACCAAGATAGGTGGGACTAGGAGTCCAGGAGAACTCTGGGAAGGAGAAACACAGAGAGTCAAGATGTAACGCCATGGGGTGGGAAGCCCGGAACTATTCTCCGGTAAGAGAAATACTTAGATTAACAATTATGGGGTAATTACTTAAGTCAGAGCTAGCCAGTAAGAAACAAGCAAGGCCAACAGCTTCATAATTAATATAGCCTCCTGTGTGTTTAATTGGGACTGATGCGGCTCTTGAACCAGGCTGGCGGGAAGGCTTCTCTCAAGGAAAAAGCTTCTCTTTACATCCGTCCTTTGTTTCCTTTATGCTTTTTTGTTGGGTGTTACTCACAGTGCTGTCTGAGACAGTACAGTCAGAGGAGAGCCAGGGCTTCTGGTACCAGTGGTGCAGGAACTAAGATGTAGAGGGAGATGGTAAAGGAAGAGTTGAAATGGTGCATATATGTGCTATACATCCGTCCAACCACCAGTTTGCACGTCTGTCCCTCCATCCTGTAGATAGTTCTGGTTAGCTTACTGAGATCATTGCACTGTTCTCAGTATTAAGGACACAGCATAAATAAGACAGGCCCAGTTACCTGCTTTATACAAGGTAGAACCTACAATACAGTGCAAGACACAGCCAAACAATGGAAGTATCATTTCTAGTTATGGGAAGAAAAATCACAGAGGAGAGAAATGACACAAAGAGAGAAGAGGCTGATGGTGACAGCTGAGGGGGTGCTATGAAGAGTGACCTAATGGCATTCTAGGGGCTGAAGGCACAAGGCTGAGAGTCAGACTGAGTTTTCACTTTGAATCATCATCCTTAGGTGCGGCACGGACCAAGTTCTTAAGTGTCTCTCCTTTGCACTCAACTCCTTTTCTCTTGTTTCCTTTTTAAATTCTTTTCTTCCCTCCCTTACTTCTCTTCCCACTTTTTCTTTCTTCTTCCCTCTCCAACCTCTTGGAGACTGAACTCAAAGTCGTGTGAATTAGGTAAATGCGCTACTACTGAGCTCTTGTCACCCAATTCTTTCGTCTTTGAGATGGATCTCATGTAGGGAGGATGAGCTTAAACTCCTGAACTTCCTGCCCCTAAGTATTGGGATTTATAGGCATACACCACCACATCTGGCTTGTCCAATTCTCTCTCTGTCTTTCTGCCTCTCTCACTTTTTCTCTCCCTACAGGGTTTCATATAGCCCAGGCTGGCCTTGAACTCAATATGTAACCAAGGATGACCTTGACCTTCTGGTACTACTGTGTCCTCCAGAGTACTAGGATTATAGGTATATGGCGCCATACTTAATCTATGCAGTGCTTGAGATTGAACCTGGGCTTTGTGTACTCTAGGAAAGAACTCTACCAGCTGAGCTCCTTCCACAGCCTTGTGTTCACTCAATTATTGACTAAATAAAAACAATACATATCATCGCTAATTGTCAGTAGTAATGTATAATTACAGTCATGTCAAGGGCCCTAGGGGAAAGTGCATCTAGGCATTTTTGGCATTCACTGACAGTCCATGGTTATAGACAGTAGGGGCAACCTGTGTGCACTTGTCCCATAAGCTTCTAGGAGAAGGCCTCGCTGGGAGTGAAAAGAGGGAGACATGTTTGCTTTACTTGCTAGTGCTGACAGACGTGTGGCTTTCTGAATAGGACAGAGACAGACAGTAGCATTTTCCAATGCACAATAAAAGTTTATTTAAAAACAATGCATCCAGTGCTGTGTTTGGCACATGAGGCAACAAGGCACATTCATACTTAACAGATAATTTTGGAAGCTGTCAAAGCAAACCTTTGTATTTTCTTCACAAACTACAGTCACAACACACACACACACACACACACACACACACAAACACACACACACACAGGTATCTCTGTGAAAGGTGATCACTCTTGTTCACCCAGAAGGCAGGAGATATTTACATGGCACTCAGCCCAGCAGCACTGGTTTCTTCTAGGTCTCTGTAGTCTTCACTCTCTAGCAGCTTCTTCCCAAGGGCAGGCAAAGTTGTTTGTCACAAGACAGGTGTGACTCTGATGGTAAAGGCCCCCATTTCTTCTGGAGACCACAAAACCTCCACTGTTGTCGAGCAGGGGTAAAGTCTATCCGCATGCAATGGCATTTCCCAAAATAAATGCATCTACAAGGGTGGGGGAGCGGTTGCCATGGTAATAACAAGAGGCATTGGTTTTCACCTGACATGTTCATGCTGCTCATTTCTTTAATAACTCACAGTCATCACTCCCTCACATTTTAACCTTTTAGTTTTATCATTGCAATATAAAGAGCTTTGTTCTACTCATTCTTCCCATTCTTTAAAACGGTACAGAAATTAAAGGTGAAAACAAAGTAAGTTAAATGTGAGAAACTGTCATATGTTCCTCTGACTTTACTTCCAATTCATGTTTTTACAGTTGAGTGTCCAGATTTCTGAGCAAAGCATGAAATCTGTGGTTTTAATTCTAGCTGGGTAGAGATAGCACTTCTGAACCTCAGCATTAAGAATGCTGACCTACATTTGAAACAGAAATGGTGTAGACTCGTGAAGCCTTGCTGTGGTATTAAGTAACCAACCCATTTGAGTAGATGGTCTTGCATTGTGATGCTTAGATTTGTTTGTCCTAGATCAGTGATTCTCAGCTGTGGGTCACAACCCCTTTCGGGGTTGAATGGCCCTATCTCAGATATGAGATATCCTGCATATCAGATATTTACATTATGATTCATAACAGTAGCAAAATTATAGTTATGAAGTAACAATGAAATAATTGTATGGTTGGAGTCAGCACAACATGAGGAACTGTATTAAAGGGTCACAGCATTAGGAAGGTTGAAAACCACTCTCCCAGGTCCTGGGAGGATTTCATTACTGTTGCTTGAAGATTCTACCTCAGCTGGTCATAAACTCCACTGGAGTGGACTTAGTTCTAGTGAGACAATTCAGTTCGTCTGTATATTCTCCTAGGGCTCTTGATTGCAGGACTGTGCTTAGCCCTACATCTTGAAATGAGGTTCAACATCATTTCTCATAAGGGGTCTGACAAAAATTCCACATTTCACAGAGAAAACTATTGACCTTTTGTAAGTGTCTCAGTGATTATATTCAACCTGTTCTTGTCGAAACCTCTCTCCCATTGTCTACCTACTGTTCTCCTCCACCTTCCTATCCAACAAGGGAGAGGCTGTGTAGCAGTGAGTGTGTTCATAATAAAATGGAGTTTCCTGGTCAAATCTCTTGTGACTGTAGCTATGGACTTCACCTCTGGTCAGAAAGAGACAGAGGGTAAAGGCAATTGTTACAGTAACAAGCAGTTTGTTAGGAGGACTGAAAAACCCTAGAATACATACTTGACTCATTTGAAACAAAATGTAGCTTGTTCAGTATAAAGAAAGAAGCTCATTTCAACAATGACTAAGGAAAACAGAAAACAGTGCCCAGAGTGGTGTGACTCAGGAGACAGAGCAGGTGGACCTCTGTGAATTAGACATCAACCTCGTGCTTATGTAGTGGGTACACTGTATAGTGGGTGTCTATATATAGGTACCCTTTGGTCTTTTAAACAAAATGTAGAAAATGTCCAACATGAGTTTCATGTGTAGAACTACCTTACAGGACCTAGTGGATATTTTAGGTGAAGAAAGTAGATTTGGTCCTTTGTGATCTTCGATTCACTCCACACAGAATGAAAATCTATTGCCATTCACTGCCTGAGGAATTGAGGACGTTTTCTCCCATCATCCCCTTTCAAAGAATTTAATTAAACCCACCCAACAATGATTCCCACCAGAGAAACTCTCACTTCCAAAATCAAGTGTATTCTCTGTCTCATCATTGTGTTTGACTTATAGAGCCTCAGTTGGGAGTGCATTCCTAGTGAACGGTGTGGAGGGACAGCTACTCAGTGCCCCAGAACCACAGAGCAAATTGCTTGGTAGAATTTTTCTTCAGAAGCTAAACTTATAACTAGCTAAGCTGTGGGGTGAGCAGCACACAGCGCCTTGCTTTGCCAATTTCGACTGCTTGGACTCTGAAGTTGTGCAGAGGTCTTCTAATGCCGTGATATCTTTCAATCATCACAACTCAGTCTTTAAGAAATGTTCAGCTATTTACTTATGCACGTTCCAGACGTGAGGTTGAGCATCCCTTGCTGGGATGCAGACTATGAGCCAGGGTTCTTTTACAGGTGTATAGAGCTAGATAAGCTGAATGGCATCTTGTTTGTCTGTTTCTTTGCAGCTTGATGAATGCCTGTGAATTTTGTGTTGTCAGAAGGACGACAAGTGGACAAGCAAAAACTCATCCAAATGTGGTTTAACTGGCAATTAAACTAGAGAATCTTTACCTAGAAGGTCACCACTTGACATGACTGACAGTCTCCTATGTTGAGGACCTGTTGAGAGACTCTCCTCATCACATAGCTAAGAAATACTTGGACATGTTAGGACCTTAACCTAAAGGGCATAACAGCATGCTCTTTTTTTTAAAAAATAGGAATTAGTGAACTGACCAAGGTAGATTTGCTGTCTTGTTAATAGGGGCATTTGAACATCCCCCAAAGTCGCTGCTAGTGGCTTCTTGCTGGTACTCACTAATTGAGAATTGTTCAGGCAGTGCTGTGCTGTATCCAGCTCATATGTCAAAGCCAGTTCATTCTGGCTCCTGGGAGCCTTGGCATATTTGAGCTGGCTGACATTGTGAGTAGCTTGAAGTTGGATCTGATGAGGTTACATACACATGGAAACTTGTAAGTACTGGTTTACCAGAGCAGTTGTTAAACATCTAGCTGCACAGCAGAGATAAAAGTATTTTCTCAACCCCACAGATGGAAGTCAAAGGTGCCCTTGGGTACCTGTGGTGATCAAGGATTTTTCATGTGCACAGTAAAGAGAGAAGCATGACTTGAAACTTCAAAAGGATGGTGGCTCCTTATCCAACAGGGGCTAGAACACAACAGCCAGTAACAACTGAACACCTTGCTTACATGCTTTGGTCTTAGATTTTTAGCTCTACACATTTCTGTTTGGGGGCTAGTTTCTTTTTAGCTCAAATATCATAGCATCGGAGGAATTCCTCTGTTTGAGGAATTGTTCAGAGGTTGTGAAATCAGACCACCTGTGGAATATATTAGCCTCTGGGAATGAATCCCAAATTGAATCTGAATGAATCATTAAACTTCTCCGTTTCTTGGTTTATCCATTTATAAAGATGAATGAGCCGAGATTTGCCTCTTTATTTGAAACATAGTGAAATACAAAGAACTAGCCTTGGGGTAAAGTACACTAAAGCTCCTCACTTTGCCAGTTTGGTTAGAAGTGGACAGCCGAATCACTAAGACTTTGTGCCGCAGTAACTTTGAGGAATATTTGATACTAATTATACCAGGGATGATGAGCATTCAACTGCTCTGGTCAAAGTCATGTAAGTATAGTTGACTGTGAAATACACTATTAGTTTCCATATGTCATATCAGAACCAATTAGGGATTTTTTTTAGGTTGGACGTATCTCAGGATATAATCATTTGAAATATTGATGGAGGGGCAAGTATTCTATCTCAACATGGTCTTCAATATGTGCATTTTTGCTGATACATCGTTGGCACCCACCAGGTCCTAATCCCAGCACCCACTGTTACCTGAAACTAGAGTCAGTTACTCAGCAGCAGACTCTTCACTGATTCTACTGACAATAAGAGACAGAGCTTCTTCAAGGATTAAAACATCTATTCAATCACACACATCTTTAACAAAGCATCACAATAAAAGTAAACATTCAGAAATATTACATCGCAAATAATAACATTCTCAAACATTTCCCATTTGAAATGTTATATTTTTGTGGCAAAGCAGTCAAGATTGTGAGAGAGGCAGGATTAGTCATTTTGGTCCTTTGTATCAACTCATCAGTGGCCTCGATTAAATGGTCCACAGATAAAGTGGCCTAGCCAGCCTAGCCAAGATGCCCTCTATTCTCAGCACCCATAGTGTCTCATCAGAGCTCTTCAACCACACACACACAGCCTTGACTTTGCAGTGAAAAGGTCAGTTATACACATCTGGGAAGTAGGAGAAGCTAAGCAAATGTTTGCCTGATGCATTCAAACAGTTATGAGAAAGAAGGCTTTAAGGACCCAGAACTATACAGAAAAGTTCTCAGAATGTCATTTGAAAGGAGTGAAGAACCACCGAAGTTATTCACTGCTCTTTGTAAATCTTCGTGAATTAAACGAATACAGTAATTCAAAGTCTGTTGTTGAAATGACTTACAACATGGAAAACATTTCTTAACTCAAGGAGTCCCTGATGAAAGTTATATACAAGGAAAAATACACAGTCAGTCAGACCTTCAACTTATTAATCATGCATACAGATTATTAAAACAAGATTTTATTAAGATGGATTTATTATCAGGTACGATTTCAGCTGTCAGCTATATACCATCAATAACTGAACTGGGGTTTATCAGACAATGATGTAAAAAGTGGTTTTTCTCTCACTTTAAGGGAGAGTGGATGATTTTCAGCAGGCTGCTGTATACTGACCAAGTATCTCCTCTGTTGCTGTGTACCTGGGCAGATACATTTAGGAATCTTTTCCCCTTACTCCCTTACTGCCCTTCTCCATTCTGTTTGTATTCCAAAGATTCTAGACCCAAAATGTTTTCCTTTGAGTTTATCTCCAATACTGGTAAGGTTAAGATGTAAAATTATAATTTCTCCAATAATTATCTATGCAAATTTTGGGAAAAATCACTTAGTGTCTCTGCATCTCAACTTTCAAATTTACCAAGTTAAGAAGGGCTAGGGAAGCTCAAAGCTTCCTCTATATTACTCCTGCTTGCATGGGGCCCTTGAGTTATTGTCTGAGGGTCTGGGCCTTGCCTGAAGTTAGAGAGCATGTACTTATACTCACAGAATTCCCTGGAACATCGGTTTGTCTGGGCACTCACATTCCTCAGTACTGATAGCCTTGGCACCAGGAGGCCGGGTGAGTGAGTGGGGTCTTCCTTTACACATCCTTGCTATAGTCCATGGTCAGGTGTCTGACATTCAGGTCAGAGACAGATGGTACAATGGTCATATTCATCATTCTTGGACACACAGAACTATGAAACACACTGCATTTTATAATGGTTAAAGTTGCTTAGCACAAGAACACAGTCTACAAATGCAGACCAATGGTAGAATATTTGTCTATCGTGTGCAAGGTCCTGGGTTTTATCCCCAGCTCCATATACTCACATACAAAGCCAAAATATATAGGTGTGGGAGGAAGTCATGAAAACCAGTTTCCACATGACACTCAAAACAATAAATGAAACCAAAGGCCTAGCAATGAGCAGGCTGGAAAGGTTTTGAGGATTTCCTTTTCTCCTCTGCAATTTAGTTAGTCATTTCAGACATCCTTAGGGGCTTTATGGTGAAATTTATTCACATAGCTGTTGGTATACTCTGTTTTAAGTAGTCAAAAATTAGAATGTTCCTATCAAAAGAATATACTAACCAGACCCAACAAAGTGAGGTCAACACAGGAGGACAGGGGTATGAATATATAGCTGTGTAGACAGGAAGACCAATGACCTCTCTGCTCAGCCCACTGTACTTGAGTCTATATATAAGCCTGGGGACTGTGAGAAAGCTGACTCGTGCTGACTGCCTTTCTGATAAGGATGCCTTTCCATCATGACAACTGTTATATAGGTTTACAGTCTGAAATAATCTTGGAAAACAGAAAGGTTTTGTATAATCAGATGATGGCTGCATTTCCAAACCATTGGAGCAGCAGGTCAAGGGTATGACTAATGGTAAAAAATAGCCAGAAAGGCCTTCACTATATGGTAAAAACTGTAATAAATATTTTGCCAACATTTGTACCTAAGGTTTCTATAATAGGAGGGATCTACATTGTAAAGGAATTTTTAAAAGTGTAAATTTGTGGTTAAATTGGAATCTTTTCCAGATAATTTATTATTGCTGCTGTTGTTATAAACAGAGTACGGGGATCAGCTCTAGACATCCTTCCTAGAGGCAGGGGTGAACTAGCCTCCAAGCCCTTCTGGTTATGAGGAGAAATCCATTTCCCTCTATTTTGAACTCCTAGTCACTCTATAGTGGAGGTGACAGTAGAAGGCAGAAAGGGCTTCTCAGTGTAAAGTTTGGGAGCAAGGCTGTGCTAAGACTTAGGAAGTCTTACCCCACAACATTCTGATGAGATTAAATTTAGATAGACTATCTTGCAATGATTAACTAGCTTTGAGAATTTTCTGGTCTTTTGGTACTTCCATTTTATCTAGTGCAAAGACCTAATGGGCAGGTTGAGATTAGACTTCTGGAGTCAGAACTGCATCTGGATAATCTTAGCATTAGTATCCCTGGGCTGCAACCAAATGAACTAAATACTCAGGAATAGCTTTTCAATCCTGATGACAGTGGATGTAATTCTGTCAGTAATCAGTCTCTCCATGACCCAAACCCATCATGGCTGGAGAGTAGCCGCATGGTGTCCCAAGCTCTTTAAAGTGACAACATACAGCCATGGTGTGGTTTAAAAGTGACAGGACACAGTCATGTTATTTTTTCATGCCCATGAAATTATCATTGAAGTAAAGATTTTTTTAAAAAAATAGCTTATAATTTTAACTTTCTTATTATTCTGTGTATAGTTAATGCTTCTTAATTTGAAATAGTTACCCCTATTTCCTCTCATCTAGTTGAATGATTGACATTCATAGCATGTAAGATGTGCCATGGTTGGTACTGTGTTTGGATTCAAATAGTTTTCTTTCACTAGATTGTATCTGGGTCTGATTTAGCTTCTCCCGAAGAACAATGCACCTTCAGGACCAGGTAGTACACAAGACTAAGGACTGTGTGTCTCCTTATTGCACTTCTTTTTAGGCATGATTGTTTCTTTCCAACGAGGGGCAGTGCACTGATGACCGAATTATAGCAAAGATTTTCAAAAGTATTTACAACACTGTAAGCAATCTAAATGAGATTTCTGGAAAAGAACGAGGTGCCCCACTGGAACATATAACAAATGTGCTCCACAGGCACTTGGAAAGAGGAAAGAAACTCTTATTAAAATTTAACATCAACTTGGCCAGACTTGGGGTTGAATTGAAAGAGCAAAGTGCTGCTCAGTGTAAAAGCCTGGGACGGGAGAAATGCCATTTCTACTGATACAGCTGAAATAATGGGAACAATGGCCAACTGATCTCAAATTCCAAAGGTTATTTAGAACCAAGTCTTGCCCCTGCATAATGGCTTTTCCTTTTGAAATGCCCAATGTGTAGGCATGCAGACTCTATTTCAGTGGAAACAGAATAGTATCTATAACTGTCTCAAAGAAAACAAGCAGGTCTAGATGGTTGTTGGTAGGGATGTCACTGAAAGGACCTGACCTGACTAATGCTAACATTAGTCACACAGGGGGTCAGCCTAGCCAAAGCTCTACAATGCTTTTCAAAAGGTCACAACACTTTATAGAGCATATAACTTCTTCTCTATTCTTCATATTCCCCAGGCTTTTAAATCAACTCACTGCCTCTATGTTCTGAAAGAGTGCCCATCCCAGCGCTTGAACTAAGATAGTGGAAAGGCCTATGCTAGAAGGCCTTTGTAGGATCTGCCACAATTGCACTCAAGCCAACAGATGCAATGCCACCACAGCATAGGTTTTCCTTGTGACAGAAAAAGAGTCTGTAGCACACGCCACTCTAACCAGATAGATCACCCTGCTGTAGAATAATGTCATGGACAAGTGAAGACTTGATATGGGTCATTTCTTATAGAATTCATCATGAAGGAAGTCATCATAATTTGTTCAGCTTTTCTTGAAACACCCAAGTTACCCAGAGCCTTGAACACATCAAGTATAAATGCAAGCACATACAAGCAAAGCTAATGCAGAACTATTCCTAACAAATTATTAAATTCAATGGTAGTAGGACAACAGGAACAGGGTGTGTGTGTATGTGTGTGTGTGTGTGTGTGTGTGTGTGTGTGTGTGTGAGAGAGAGAGAGAGAGAGAGAGAGAGAGAGAGAGAGAGAGAGAGAGAGAGAGAGAGCATATGTAATCTGCAAACAAGATTTTTGATTTTGAAGACTGATCCCCCTGGCAGAAGAAATCCTGCTGGTCAGAGCTCTCTGATTATGAGGACTGTATCAGTGTAGGGCTGAGGAGACGGCAGCCATGGATGAGATGGCAGTAGCTAATCCGCATGGGAGTCAGTTTATTATTAAAATACAATCGTGGAACTATTTCAAGCCATTCTCTGTGCAGCATAATTCCCAATGCAGTATTACCTTTACCCATCAAGTCTAACTCATGTGGCTTCAACGCACCTGTTCTGAGTCTGTTAAGACCATTCAAAGAGAGGTGCAGAAAAGAAGCCATTCTTCTGTGTACGTGGCAGACAAGCTTTGCCAGATTGTCTTTGGGGTTTTATTCTGGAGACTATTCAATTTGGTCTGGGGGCACTTTTGAAACAGCCATTTGGCACTTTCCGTTAGGAGTTCTTAGGCACAGTGTGACAGAGTAAGCTTGGTGAGCCCTTCGCCATGCATTCGATACAGCAGCTGAAACTCAGCAGGCAGCTGGTGAGACTCCTGCCACTTGGTGGTAAATTTGGTTCCTTTTTTGTCATAGTAATGGTATGGAAGATCCTCCCTTGTGTTGGGGTCAAATCCAAAAGGCCAGAATCCATACAAGTGGATCTCTTCACAGACTGCAGATGCAAGAGTGTACATAAGAATACCTGTGCTCAGTCGTTTGGGTGACAAGTGTTTGTTTTTCCAGTACCTGGAGAATGATAAGTACATGTAGATTCAGTGGATGGTGCTGAGGGTTTCAGTCAGATAAGTTAACAGGCAGGCCTAGGAGCTAGATTTTTCTAGACTGTCTAGGTTTCATGGATAGATACACTTCCCAGACCCATAACATTGGCCCATCCCCTTCTAGATAAGATTAAAAATGTCATAAAAATTGAATCAAAGTGGAGCAGAGTGGAGCAAAATGATGAAGTCAAATATTTGGGATAGGATGGTAGATGAACTGGGTTCTCCCCATTTTCAGTAGTGATTCTGGACTGTATTCAGTTATTAAACATTGGGGTCCAGTTGTATTATCCTTTACATTCTTGGAAACGGTACCAGTGTATGTATGTTACCACTGTTGTAATTACTCATTACACACATTTTCCAAAGCAAAGGTTCTAGTCTGGACTATAGATAATACAATTATCCTTCCTTTTGGAGACACATCAATTTTCTAAACTATGAGTTCTCTTTCAGTGGAAGCTCAGTTAAACAGATTTTAAGTTTGGAAGATTTTAGGAAATAACAGGAAAGAACTATCTATTAGAGCATGCACACCTGGTTACCAGGTCTTCGAGAACCCACTTTATAGTAAGATCTGTGCTCTGGTGTGATGACTGGGTTCCTTACATAGGAGGGCAAGAGAGTTGAGGCAAAGAAAAAAAAAGGTTCTACAATTAATCTTTCCTTTAAAAATGCCCTGGGTGATTGTCTCAACTCTGGCTGCATATTAGAATTGTCAGAGGAGTTGATAAAAACACACCAAGTACGTGGTCCTTGCCTCCCTCACTACATTGACTCTTTCAAGTATAGTCTAGGTAGTAGTATAGTACTAGAAAACTCTGATTTTTATGAACAGCCAGAAATGAAAGTTACTGGATTAGATAAAAACATTACATCTCCAGCCAGTCTCCTTGTCAAGTCATAGTGCACAGCACAGAATTCCTTACATATGCAAACATTTAATCACAAAATCACATTATGCCAATTATGATTTATCAAAGAATTTAGAAACTTCTTGATTTGTGGTGATTTTCATGGTTGTGCACTAAGAAGGGGACAGGGAAAATAAAAAGGACTGAGTGATAAACAGTCTTTTCATTTAGCACTTGGTTACCAGTTAGGAATAAACTGAACTTTTTAACTAGAATGATTCATTCATTCATTACAAAGATAAGAGTTTTCCTCAAGAGCTAAACCAATCACAACATCTAGTGAACTGGATGGCTCCCATGCCCAAGAGATTACAATATTGATTTGCCATCTGGTGGGGGTATGAGTTAAATATAATAAAATATACACACCTGTTGACATGTTGCATGATATTTCCAGGCCAAGCCAATTGGACCTTTAACTGACCTCTGTGTTCAACGAAAAAGTCAACTAACGTTCTGGTTACGGTTGCAGAAGTGTGGAAGAAAAATGCTGGGATCCAAAGAATGGCCCCATCAAGCTTTTTTAAACTGAGGAAGAAGTTGTTACGGTCCTGAATGGTTAGAAGATTGTTGTAGTATTTTTCCAGGATGCTGGGGTTGAAGGTTGTAAGGTTGGTTTTCCTCCCAACATCCTTTTGGAAAGCTTCCGTAGGGGCAAAATTGCATCGAAAAACAAAATCTGATTTATCTATTTCTTGCCCACACTGACTCCCTGTCAAGATTCCACTGTTTCCAACCACAGCACAAACATTATAACGCTTATTCATAATGGGTGACACATCTGGGAGCAGTGAGCGGAAGTTATTGCTAATGGAGAAAACATATTTGTGACTGGAATAATCATAATGCATCAGTTGTCCAATCCGAACACTATTCTTGGTCAAAGAAAAATTTTTTATTACATCGACATGCTGAAGGATTTCTTGCCTAAAATAAAAAAGATTCGTTAAATGCATTCCATTCAAAAGAACAAAGTTTCCATCTTAAGCTTAAGCTTCTATTTAATTCAGACATGAATCTTAAGCACATTCAATTTAAGTATGAGCATACATTCATATTTGTGGGCTCCAGAGGGAGGACTGTCTTTTTTCTATATATATATATATATAAAATGGACAGGCATGCACTACATCTCAGTCAAGTTCTAAATGGGATCTTTGGATGGTTGTAAATTCAGTATACAATTTAGCCACTATTTCTTGGTATTCTGGTTTACTCTAAGAGTGCATTTGATTAAGGAGAAGACAGGTGCCAAACTGTGTTAGAAAATACGGGGAGACAATTTACACAGGCCTCAAAGAGCTCACATTAATGCAAAACATCGGTGACTTAGAGTTTTTTTTTTTTTGGTGTTTCGAGACAGGGTTTCTCTGTATTGTTTTGGAGCCTGTCCTGAAACTCGCTCTGTAGACTAAGCTGATCTTGAACTCACAGAGATCCACCTGCCTCTACCTCCCAAGTGCTGGGATTGTGACTTAGAGTTTGTAACTAGGGACTATTGTTTGCTACTGGAGTGTAGTTCTCAGGAATATACAATACTACAGGAGTCCAAATGAATAGATAGATGTGGGTATGTACATAGTATAGTACTATCTATTATTAAAATATGGAAATGCGAAGAGCAGTGGGTGTGGCTAAATACTGTTTTTTTCTTGTTCCACCATGTGAGTGCCGGATCAGTCAGGCTTGCTAGCCAAACACTTCACCTGCACAAACAATTTTACTTTTTTTTTTAACTTTTATTTTTAAATTTAAATTAGAAACAAGGTTGCTTCACATCTCAATCCCAGGTCCCTCTCCTTTTCCCTCCCCTCCTCCCTCTCCCTCCCCTTCTCCCACACCCTCCCACCAACTCCCCAATACTCCCTCATTTCCCTTGGGAGGGTGAGGCCCTCCATGAGGGTGTCCATAGTCTGTCATTTCATCCAGGGCAGGGCCTAGACCTTCTCCCAAGAGTCCAGGCTGAGAGTGCATCTCTCATTGTTGGATGGGTACCCAAAGTCCATTTGTATGCCAGGTGTAAATATTGATCTACTACCCAAGGCCCAATAGATTGCCTAGGCCTCCTCCTCACTGATACCCACATTCAGGGGGTCTTGATCAGTCCTATGCTGGGTTCCCAGCCATCAGTCTGGGATTCATAGAACTAACCCTTGTCAGGTCAGCTGTTTCTGGGGGTTAAACCAGCCCAGTCTTAACCCCTTTGCTCATCAGTCCTCCCTCTCTGTCACTGGGTTCCTTGAGTTCAGCTCAGTGGTTAGCTGTGGGAGTCTGCCTCTGCTTCCATCGTGGGTGTGGGTAAATACTTAATAGAAATGAGATGATAATCTCACTTAGGTCTGCTGAATAGTGAAGCATGGATCTATTTTTCTGCTTGATTATATGGAATTACAGTTTGGTAGACTATAGCTAATAAAAAAGCCATCAAAACCTGGAAAAACACAAGAGAAAAGTGATACTTAGGATTGCTTTCATCTGGATTTCATACTGAGCTTTCTGTATGATTGTCTCCTCTCAATTCTCAGGACTTAAAATAGTCAAAAGACAGGTAACGTGCTACTTTGCTTCCCGTTCTCCAGTGACAAGAAAGCAAACTGAAACACCTATGCTTTCTGTTTAAACCACAGCAGGGAGAAAAGAAATGTTATCAAGTCCTAGGACAATGAATGAAGAATGATATACCCTTCAGTTTCCAGTTACCAGCACAATTTTTAAAGGGGTTAAACAAACAACTTCAAGTGATACTCTTAAAATTAATTACAGGCTTCCTAAGAAATGGTTTGAAAGGCAGGAAGTTTTAAGAAGACAGAGTTCTTTTGATTGATAGCCTAGGATACTAGACCAAGTGTAGGAAAATACTGTAATCAAATTAGAGATGTGTTTGGGGGACAGGTGTAAGGCGCTCTTACCTCGAAAGCTGTCTGTACTGTCTGCAAAATTAAATTTATATGAAAATCCCAAAGGCCAAAGCTGAAAAGCACTTCCATCTCATCTACACCATGATTTAGAGTTTAAGGTCACAAACTAGTTTGTAATTAAACAAATATACTTAAACAATTCTAATCATAATCCTATGATTGTATCAAGTTAAAAAACATTTTTCCCTGAAACTACGTGTTTCTTTTGATTCTGTTAGTAGATTATAATTTTTCAAAAAAGTACAGTGACAATAAATGCCAGGGCAAAAAATACAGCTCCTTTACTGGTTTGTAAAGTATCACAGCTCTAATGAGTACACTAGATGGCTCACATTGCATTTCATGGCATAATAATCCCACCAAAGGGATGGGGTGAATCTGTGGTTTTGAGACCAGAATCACTGAGATTTAATTAATTTCCTTCTTCTCCCCCCCCAGACAAAACCAAACAATAAAGACAAAATTTCTTCATGTATAAAAACAGGTTACTACAAGCACTAAAGCTGCAGAGGCTTACTGAAAACAAACAGGCAAAACCCAACCAAAATCATGTGTACACACATATATTTGGGCCTGCATCTCCACTAGGAATGTGATGAGGCTGCATTATGTTTTCCGTGTCTCAGTAAGATTGTATAATTACATTTTTTCAAAGCGGGGGATCATCTGCTTGCAATTAACCTTTTTTTTTTTTTTTAAATAGGCAACTTTGATGCAGCCAGACTTTACATCATGGTGTGCTCAGGTAAGGCCAAATTCGGAAGGATACTGACCATCCCGAGTCTTCCTTTTTAGAGGACATTTGAGAGGGATGGCTACTCATCACCTCCTCTTGTATTTAGGAGAGGACAAAGCTGTAGGTGAGATGAATTGTGGGGGTCTTTTTTTTTCTTTTCTTTTCTTTTTTTTTTTTTTGCTTGTTTCTGTTTGCCTTTTGGTGGTTTTGGATATGTGTTTTGAGCTGTTTGCTTTATTTACTTTCAAATTTAAAGCAATGACAGACAACAACCAATCAACCTCTCCTCCTATCCTACCTTTGATGTAAAAACGCTGTCCGATTAAATGTCCATTTAGAAGGTTTCTCTTGGAGTTCATGGGTGAGAGAATTCGTAATGGGCACAAATGACGGGTCTAGAAACTTCAGCGCAAACTGTGACCTAAAGAGGAGCATGAATTCAGACAGGCACGGGCCTCAGCAAGGGGAACACAGAGAGCAGTGAGACAGCTCCAGCCACAACCGGAAGGGGCAGCTGGCACACCGGGAGGCCCACCGCACAGCCCCTCTGTTTTGGCATATTCTCTTGCTTTTACACACACCCGGAAGAAAGGAAGAAAAGGGGAAACTCTTCCTCATTGTCCAGCCCTGAGGGTGTAGGAGAGATCATAAAAAAGATGGCGGTCACGCAGACAGCCAGGGTCGGATCCCGGTGCAGGGCTGCTGTCCGCGGCGAAGCAGGGACTTTGAGTCAGCACCGCGGACAGCAGCCTCCTCTGACCCGACCCAACCACCCGCCCCGAGAATTGATTTTTGGAGAAAGGGCAGAGGAAATTCGAGACTCTGGAGAAAGGGGTGGGGGTGGGGGTGGGGGGGCTCCAGCCTTAACCTTTTCCTTCCCAAGCCCGAGTCTGATTGCACCCTCATCCCTTAGCTGGAGACCCGGAGAGGCTGCCTGCAGCCGGGCTCTCCTGTCCAGGCCTGGCTTCTTCAGGTTCCGCATCCCCGGCCCAGCTTGCCCACAGGGTGCAGCTTGTGGTTGCCACCGTCCCATTAGGAGGCGGTGTGGGGAGAGCTCCTTGGGCACAGGTACGGGTGGGGCTCCCGAGGAGCTGTGCCCGAGCTGCGCCCCGCGGTGACTTCGACCAGGCAAGGGTGGGCGGCCCACAGCATAAGGCTTGCTTCCCGCAGGGGCTGAGGAATTGCAGAAATCCAGGAAAGGAGGAGGCGGGTGGCAGCGGGGGAAGGGTCGAGGAGAAAGCCCTAGGGGCTTCAAGAGACTAAACCTGCGCATCATTAGATGAGAAAGGGGAGGAGGGAAGGGGTGTGAGAGCAGTTGGCGCCTGCGCCATTAAATCGCCCCAGCCAGGCCTTCGGAGCCCGCCGCTAGCGCACAGTCAGGGCACCCACCTCCTGTCTTGCCCATCTTAGGGTCCAACACCTCCTCCCGCCGTCCAAACACCGCCTCTCACCCTACCACCAACACCCCAGTTTTGCAATGGGGGGAGGGGACGCAGAGGAATAATAGGAGAAATTCAATCACATCGATTAGGACAAAGGCTTTTAAAGGGGCTTTGGGTTAAAAAATAAAGTGGAGAAGGAAGAGAGAAACAGAAAACAGGAGGGGAAGGACCACGCAGTTACCAATAAAACCTAAACACCATTCTCTCACTGTCCCCCAAACACACCACCGACCCGAGGTACCCGAGGGCGCTCAAACAGTGGTCCACACTCACCGGAATCCCGCGTGGAACATGTACATTCGGGGCGCCCCCGGGTTGGCGTACTTGGGAGTGGTGAAGATGTTCTCCTTTTTCAGGGACACGTAGCTGATAAGCGATAAAATCAGCAGGGCCACGCTGAGCATGACCAGCCCTAGCACACTGGCGACTCGGGCCATTTTGCAATTTCTCATCCCGGGCTAGGCAGGATTCAGGGAAACCGGGGAAATCGGTCCATTGAGCGGCCAGCAGCCTGCTGGCGTGTGAGTGTGTGTGTGTGCGTGCGTGTGTGCTCGCGGGCGCGTGTGAGTGTGTGGCGGGGGAGGGGGGGACCCAGGCAGTTGAGTCGCGGAGGGCAGGGGGTGGGGAACGACCTGGAGCCCCGGGAGAAGCGGGAGCCGCCCCCCACCCCACCCCGGGGTCAGGGGAGAGCCTGGCCCGGAACTGAGCAAGAAGATGGAGGGTCTGCGAGGCGGCGGGGCGATGGAGCACGCCAAGCAGTGCGTCTCCGGCTGCCGGCTCAGGCTCCCCCCGCGCGTTTCCAGCAAGGTTGCCATCTCCGCTGCCGCCTGCAAGATAAATGTGATTGGAATAGTGTTACAGTTCGATCTAAGCACAGGATTTAATTAATGAACTCTAATCTCCTAAATAACCAGGGGGAGGGGTGCGGGGGAGGGAGAGCAGAGGGGAAACGGGGTGGGGTGGGTGGGGATGGAGAAAGGAAGCTGTGAGGCTGGAGCCCACTCCAATGGCCTCCAGAACCCCCGCTAAGGGTACAGTTGAGTAGGTGGCTGTCAGGAGACTGATGGCCAAACTTAGTTTAATGAACCATTCATTACTTTATAAAATACATCACCAAATAGGACGATAAATAACCTGATTTGTTACTGTGGAGTATAAACACCAGCTGGGCACGTCTGGGAGATGCAATGAGGATGTGTTTCAGGAAGGCAAACGTTTAAAGGCTTTCTCATCTCCATCAGGCATCATCACCCGAGTCCCACAGGCAGCACCTGCTGCAGCATCCCTGCAAGGAAGATTCAAATGGTAGCTGGGTCAGCCTGCCTTGGGGACATTTAAGAACATTTTAGAAGGTCTCATCATGCTCCTTCTTATATACTTACCCATAAAGGATGGGTACAGCCTAAGTGTGCAAGTTCTGCCTCTGTGTCCCTCATGCGCCTCTCAGCGCTTGGCCTACGTACCCCAGCATCAGGCTTGGAACAGTCAGGCCGCATTGACTCTCTATCACTCACTACCTTTTGGGGTCATTGTCTTTCAGACTGCCACAGCCCTCAAAGGCCAACTTCTCACCTCTACCTTCTTTCAATAGTGCTCCTTGACTAGGAACTTATCCCTATGCCAGCCTTCTGGCTGGGATAGGTGGCCTAAGGTGTCTAGAAGCCAGGGCTATTATAAATGCACAAAATGCTGTTTGTAGAAGCTCAAGACCCAGGTAGGAGAGGTTTGCCTGGAGTGTGGTAGGAGAATTCATTTTGTACTGCTTGACCATATTGCTTCGTCATATGCTGTCTATCTTAATATTCATTAGAAATGCAAATCCACCCACTTTTAGTTGCACTCTGAAGTAGCTCACTTATTTCTTCAGCTTTGCTCTTTGCTGTGAGATTATGGTCTCTTCTCCTCTGGCTTTATCCTTGATTTGGTCATTCCTGTCCTGGTTAAGAAGCGCTATTGAAAGAAGGTCGAGGTGAGAAGTTGGCCTTTGAGAGCTGTAGTGGTTTGAAAGAAAATGGCCCCCAAAGGCACTGACACTATTAGGTGTGGCCTTGTTGGAGGAGGTGTGGTCTGGTTGGAGGAAGTGTGTCACTGTGGAGGCAGGCTTTGTGATCTCATATATGCCCAAGTCATGCTCACGGTCTCAGACCACTTCCTGTTGCCTGTGGATTCACATATAAGAACCCTTAGCTCCTTCTTCAGCATCATGTCTGCCTGCATGATGCCCGGTTCCCTCCCATGATGACAATGAGCTAAACCTCTGAAATGTAAGAAAGCCCCAATTAAATGCTTTCCTTCATAAGAGTTGTTGTGGCCATGGTGTCTCTTCACAGCAATAGAAATCCTAAGACAAGAGCCTTTTCCATAAAGCAAGTTGAGATTTCTCCAAGAGACTTCTTTTCTGTGCTTCTTGCCTTTATGAAGGTGGAATCACTCAATGGTATGTGCTGCTTTAGGGACTGTAAATTCACAAAAAGGGAGGCCTCTTGGACTGTGAGCTCCTACAGAGCAAGGATTATGTCTGTTCTCTAGTATTGTCTCATCTTGATGGAATGTTAGTCAAATGTTTGAAAACCAGGAAAGCTTTCTCATCAGTTACATGTCTGGCTGTGGTCAGTGACACACAGGATACTTCAGTTGTCAACAACAATGGTAAAGATGTTTATACCAAAATATGAGGATTTGGTCAAGAAGACACAGATAATCTTTTCCTCATGGAGTTTTTTTGTTACTTAAGATTCAGGGACTCAGGAAATGGCTTGGTTGGTAAAATGCCTGTCACTCAAGCGTGAGGGTCTAAGTTTAGATCACTAGCACTCACATAAAAGCTAGGCACTGCCATGCTAAACAGGAAGGGAGGGAGGGAAACAAGGAGGCAGGTGTATTACTGGGGCTCATTGGACAGCTATTTAAGCCAATGGGTTAATTCTGCATTTAGTGAAAGAGCCTGTCTCAAAAACTAAAATGGTAAATGATTGAAGATGACACCTGATGTCAACCTCTGGAATTCATACACATGAACAATACATGCACAAGCACTCACATGTGCTTATATCCACATAAACACATGTATACATACACAATTTTAGAAAAATGTTATGTGCTTAATGTATATTGCTTTTGTGTTGTTATGAACAGAATGCTGGGCAGAAACAACTGGAGGAAGGAAAGGCCTCTCGACTCATTTCTCAGGTTTCAGTCTACTATTGTACAGTGGGGAAGACTTGGGCAGGTTCATGGCCTTACAGGTGCTTTGCTTCAATGCAGATCAGGAATCAAAGAACACTGTGTGATGTGAAAAATAAGTGACCAAGAGACTGATATTGGGGTTTAAGATTCAAACTGAAGATCAGAAAAGCAAAGTAGCAGGCACTAGCTCTTACCTCTAGCTCAGGTTGAAAGGGCTGATCTACGAGCTCTTCACTAAGTCTCAAACTGCTGCCTCTCCTAAGAATGGCTGGAGAGAATCCAGAAACTATCTCAGAAATGTCTGAGGCACTGAACGCCTGTCTTTTGAATACCTCTATAGGACTGGGATTAAAGGCGTGTGATCCCAGGTGCTAAGATCACATTTGTGAGCTATTTCTCTTTAGGAATGGATCAATATTGAGTAGCTTAGTGTGGCCTTGAACTAGCAGAAATCTGGCTACCTCTACCTCCCAAGTGGTGGGATTAAAGGGGGTGTACCACCACCAACTGATCTCTATACTTTGTGGCTGACTTTGCTTTCTGAATTCTCAGGCAAGCTTTAATAAATCATAATTAATATATCAACACAACACTGAGCTCAGAACCAGTCTATAACCTTCAAAATCCTGCCGTCAGACACCTACTTCTACCAGCCAGGCCTCTCTTCCAAAGCTTCTCCAGCACCCTCAAATAGACAAGAGTTCAAAACCAGGCAGTAGAGGGAGGCATTTCAGAGTGAAATCATGACACCTGAATAGGATGAAGAAACTGTAATTCTAATTAATCACTCTAGTATTTTTAGAAGACAGGATTGTATGAGGGTAAAATTCAAAAAGCACCCTGATCTAATGAGCTATCCAGAAATTCTATATGCTGGAAAAACAATTACTGAATCTGGGGGTGGGGACCATGACAGAGAGGTGGCTGGGGAGGGGGAGCAGAGCCACACCTGACTTCAGAGCTGCTTCTGGCATCCGTGTGCTTTGTGACATTGGTTGAGTTACTAGCTTCTCTGTGTTTGAAGCTGTTCATTAGCAGAACTAAGATAAAAAACATGCCAGGGATTGGAGTGGGATTAAACATCTTTGCCTGAATTGTGGTTATTAAATATTAGTGAAACAAACCGGACAAGTTTTTAACATCTTTCTTTAACCCCTAAGTGTCCTGTCACAGAATGCATAGGGAAGGAGGTACCTGGCAAGAGGTAATTTCCTGTAGAAAATGGCAAAGCTCAAGAAACGCCTTTTTCCTCAATTAAGCATTTCTGGGATGTATGAGAGCAATTCACTCTGCCTGGATTGATTGGTTGTTTTAGGTGTCAGGCAGTGGTGGCACTTGGGAGGCAGAGGCAGGCGGATCTCTGAGTTCAAGGCCAGCCTGGTCTACACAGAGAGAGCTCTAGGACAGTCAGAACATAGAGACACCCTGTCTCAAAAAACAAGCAAACAAACAAAAAACAAAAATAGCAACAAACATCCCTAAAAGTTGGTCAAGGGACTGGAGAGATGGCTCACTAGCTAAGAGCACTTGTTGCTCTCTGGGGGACACAGGCTTAACTCCCAGAACCTTACATGGCTGCTCAAAGCTATCTTTAATTCAAGTCCAGGGGCCCTCTTCTGGCTTCTGCAGGCACTGCACACATGTGGTTTACATACATACATGCAGATAAACACTTACACACACGAAATTTAAAAAGTTGCATTACTTTTGCTCAGCAGAGCTCTGGGACCTTCTAATCAGGATGGTGGTACTTCAGAGAACAACTATAGCTCTTGGGCACAGGATTTTTCAAGTCTAGGATTATAGATTTTTATCGAGCTAAAAAATAATTAGGACTTACAAAAATACCTATCAAGATTTTAAAATTTCACTTTGGAAATCATCTCCATTTGGAAATTTATGGGTGAAGAGAAGAAATAAAATACTTGGGTTTTAAACTTTTCTAGGGGACAGTGTATATATACCACTGCCCATGCAGATGCCCATGGATGTGCTCGATGACTCTCTAGCCTGTCAGTGCAGCAGAAGTCTCAGTGTGTTTTTCTTTGCTAATGAACAAGTGCATGTTTCCATTATGAACTACTCCTGAATGAGCACGGAGGAGTTGACTTCCTGGATGGCTAGCGACTGTACCCAGATGCCACAGAGACCACAGTGTAGGAGATTCAGAAAGAGTCTACTGGGAAATTGCTCTGTAATGTGTGACTGCATCTCTTTCTTATTGTAACTGACTGACATCTTTGTTTCTAATAAGTCTAGCAGTGGCTGCAGAGGAAGGTTCTTGGAGTCCCCTGAGTTTTCAACTCTTATTTTCCCCTATTGAAGATAAACACTGTGAATTCATTGGTAGGAAAAGTCACTGAGGTCAAAGAATGTGCCACAAAAACTCTTGGATGAATAGAGCTTGGACAAATACACGAGGTTCTCAGAGATAGGATGGTAAGAGCGGGCAGTATGTACCTAGGAAAATAAGGCTTGGGTGGGGGGTAGGGAGCAGATGAGTCCGTTGGAGTGAACAAGATTTGCAGAACACTTAAGATCAACCACTTTGTATTTGTTGTGTCAGTTACTATGAGGGAGATAACAACTGTCTTTACCTCATAGGTGAAAAAAAATGGATCTTGAAGGAGGTCTAGAGCTGGGTGTGGTGGCATAATCCCATAATCTCTGCACTTGGGAGGCTCAGGCAGGAGGATCATGGGTTTGAGGCTATCTTGAGCTATAAGGTGACACACTATGTCAACGAAAATATAGACCATAGGTTTAAGAATTCCTCAAGGTAAAATCCCTCTGTCTATGAATCCCACTCTTTCTGCTAGACCACACAGTTTATAAGTAAGTCCTAGGACAGATGGAAGTTTAGAAGATTGAACAACCCAGGGAAGCTGAGAACAGGGACCAGCTTTTTTTTTCTATTACCATCCATGATGATGAAGATGATAGGTCTGGTGATTCATCTAACATTTCTGTCTGTGTGTTGGGTGTAGTACTAGGCATTTCCATTATTGATCTTGTTCAATCTCTGTTCAGTCCTTTGAGAATACACAGAAAATCCCTGATTTACCCTGGCTCAACTTACAAGTTTCAACTTTTCAATGGCACAGAGTGACATGGATTCAATATTAAGTTCTGATTTGTTTCCAAGGCTAGCCTTCCTTCATGAAAAGTGCGAGTTTCGGCTCCTAGTCAAACACACAGGCATAGAGTAAACACCTGAGTCATTCAATAAACCACAGGAGATAGTCAACACTTTTTCTAAAATAAGCTTCACATTGGTTGATTTTACTGAAACAGACTAATGATGGCATTCTGAGTGCATTTGCTGTAGGCTAGACTAGGCTATGATGCTTGGTCAACTAGATGTATGAACACCTTAAATACATCTAGCTCTGTGATAATTTCATTGCAAAATGAGTTTATAGGAATGTAATCCTATTATAACCTAGGAGTTTCTGTAACGATATCCACCATTTTAATAAGAAAGACCCAAATCTCAGAGAAAGAGAGAGAGGGAGAGAGGGAGAGAGAGAGAACTTGCTTATTAGTGTGCCCCAGAAGGGATTTGTGATCCCAGAGCCCAGAGGAGGAGAGTAAAATGCCCTTAGTTATGGCATGTCCAGGTTCTTGAGGGAGGATAGATACAGTAGCAACTGTGGAAAGATGAAAGAAGGCAAGAGAAGATCAAAATTCTCTCCCTCTGTGGCCTGCTCTGGGGCTGGAACTTGGGTTAACAATTTTGTGGCGTTGGCTGGAAAGAGTATCTTCTATTCGTTCACCTGCACCCGACCAATGCCAACACAACACCCCAGGCTCAGAATTCAGTGCAGAAAGCAACTGGGAGCCTTCTGCCTCACCGTGTGCCTGAAGGTCAGTCATGGAGAATGCTGGTGTCCTGGACTGAGCACAGAGGTGGCTCACAGCTCCCCTGGAATGTGTGAGCTGTCTGAATTGCCTCAGAGGCTATCGGCAATGAAATTAAGCAATTACACTAAATGAGGTTAACATTAATACATACACATATGTACAACAAAAAAGGATGGACAATGAACAGGAAAGCTCCCTCCCGCTCTCAGGGTTTCAGTGACCTCCCTAGCGACAGTCAGTCACTGGTTCTCTAGATGTGCTCTGTGCAACCCATCTGAGGCACGTGAGACATATCTGCTTTACACAGGTAAATGCTGAGATCCATTCAAACGATTCTTGTTTCAATACTTGTGTTTTGTCTGTCTCTCTACAAAGACCTTTTACATAGCTTTTAACATTTCAGATGTATTCGGTGATTGCGTTTTCTGGGAGCCGAGGAACTACTCATTTTGTGTCTCTGGACAAATGCTCTCCTGAAAGCTCAAAAGGGTCTCTGTGAAAGGAATAGAAGAACTTCATAGTCTTCTTTCTGCACTGAATAAATAAAATATATTTGGGATGCTGTCTTAAGGCTGCCAGTGTTTTTTCCTTTTTAGTCCCTGGGAAATGGTTTGGAAGGGGCTATTATGTTCAATTGTGTTAATCTCCCAGGCCCTTGCACAGAATTTCGACTTTTCAAATATTTGCAGTGATTACTCTTTTTGGAAGCTAAGTTATTATACTTGGAGAAGCTACTTGAAAAATAATCTTACAGTTAAGTCTCAAGCTATTCAGTTGTTTTTTTATGTCTCTTTATCACAGTGACTCCGGGCATAGAAAATCTCCCACCGTTAAAGCGGCTGAAGCATTACTGAGAGACTGGCAGAGGGCGGGGTTTAAAAAGAAATCTAATTTTACCTTTCATCTTGAGTTTTTGGATAGTTTTTTTTGCTTTTTCTTTGTGCTTCTGAGACTGTAATCATCAACAACACGTCTTTGAGAACAGGAGAAAGAAACAACCGTTTTGTTTGCCTGTTATTATAGCAGTATAAAAGTGGTAAAATTTCCATGTAATTTTGGAAAGTGCGCTGCTGCTCACTGGTTTATTGATGAGTGCTGCTTCCTCTGAGGAGACAATAGGAATTGTTGGAGATGCGCTGCCAAGCATCCCCTTCTTTGGGCTTGGGTTTCCATGATAAACACATACCTATGGCTGAGGTTTCTTGTTATCTGTGCACAGGGGACTCACAAAGGTCAAAGACCACCACACTTCATTATATTGAGATAATCAGTCTCAGTAGTAGTAAGACAGATGAACTATGTCATCTTTTATTTGGTGGACCTGCCATTGCGTTTATAGTGGTGCTAAAAAGATACTATTAAAAATACTTTTCATAGATAAGGGAGACTCCTGTGGAGGTTAGCTAGCTTGTTCAAGGTCCCAGCAACTGTCCAACTATTTATTTATTTACTTATTTTTGAGGATTTCATGTAGCTCAGGCTAGGTTTCAACTCCGTATATAGCTAATGACCTTGAAGTGAGCTTGTTGCCACTGCCACCTTAATGCTAGAATGACTACATAATTATTCCTTTTGCACCAAGCTTGCTTGCCTTCCATGTGAGAATCCTGAACAGAAGACACTGGAATGTGAAAAGTGCTTCTTTAATGTGCATGTTTTTCATTAGGTAAGAAGCCAAGGATGGATTGCCTAGAGAGACTCTAGTCACCTTCTGTATGACAAACCTTCCCCCAAGGATCCATGAACAATACAAGTGACTCCTGCATGGATGAGAATGCCCATGAAAATCTAAGATGTATCCATTATAGCTTTGTTTTAAAAATCCTATTGTTTTATTATCTTACATGGGAAAAGGTCCAAGTCTTGTGGAGGTGGTGTGGGATGAAGGAGTGGCTGGCCTAGGGGCTCCGTACTTCTTGTCTGAGAAGGGCAGAGGAGGTGTGGGTAGATCAAGAATGCATTAGTGCCTTCTCCTTGATCGTAACCAGAGTAGAGCAGACACAGCCAACTGGGGAAGGTAACTGATCTTCCCCCAGGTACTCACACTGGTTACCTGACACCTGTCTTAACTCCTGCTTGAGACTTGCTCCATCTTTCCATTTCTTTCCCTCTAAACTCAAATTGTTAGTAATAAAGAAATTCAAATATTAGGTATGCTGTATCTTTGACAAATAACTGTATTTGCTAATATTTTTCTATCTAAAGACAACACAAAAGCATAAGAAAGATGTAATCCAACTCTGAACACCTATAGTCATGTATGATTAAAGAGAGCCTCTGTGGGGCTTCTGCAACCACCACAGTAGGTGTTACTGTTCACTGGGGACAGGTAACCGAGAGGGCTTCTGCTCCAGTTACTGCAGATCCAGCATGGTGTCTGGTGTGTAGATGGGCATGTCTGGTACTCAGAAAGACCTGGAGGCGTTCATTGGGTTCTGATGGTGCTTTTGGCTCAGATCTGGGATACCCCTTTATCTTCTGCCTGGGGAATTAGACTTCTGACTTGTTGCATTTTTTTCTGTCCCGGATGTCCCCCAGTCTCTGCCTTCCCCTTTCTCTATAAGCACAACACTGATAACTAAATGAGAACCACATAATATTTAACTTACATTTTAAAACGTTTACAGCAGTAATGTTTTTGCTCTTTTTAGTTTCGTGTTAGATGGCTGGTCTATTTAGCAAGTTTAAGCAGGATTTACAAGACTCTGGAAAGTGCATCTATTATAGATTGGGTACAAGTATAGCTGAGAAAAAGCAAGAGTTGCAAACAGCATTAGACCTTCAGATAGTAGCTGTGAGCACTTATCAAAGGATACCGTCTTTGTGAGCTCAGTGTGGAAGGGGATGTTGGATCCTCACAGGTCTTTACAGTTGATAATCACTATCTTTAGGGCCATCTTTGGGGAAAAGAAACTGACAGCCATATAAATCTTACATTTTTATAGCACTTCAGTCCTTTTTTTTTCAAAGTGCTTTCACATCTATCATCCCATCTTGACCTCCCAAGGAAACTGTGAGTTGGGCACAGCCAGCATTTTCATCCTGATTTCACAGATAAGTCACAAAAAGGTTAAATCACACAGTAAGACAGGAGTCAGGCTAAACATCCATGCCCAGTGTTAAGACAGCTAACTAAAGTCTCTACTGAAAAACTTCTCTCTCTGTTCCTTCTCTGTTCTCTACTGTTCTTCCAGAATTGCTAGCTTTAGATAAAAATCTAAAACTTCCTTTGATTAATTTTTAAATTGATAGATAAAACTGTCATGCATTTATTCTGTGTGCCACGATGTTTTGAAGTTTGGAATAGTTAACTGGTCTACCAAACAGGTGTGTAACTCTTTTTTTGAATATCCTGGGTTTAAGAGGATGGCACAATGAAAGATGGTACAACTCTTTTTCTTTAAAGTAGTTCTCAGCTCTACCTACACAGAGCCCAGGCCAGTGAAAAATTGCACGTAAGCCTACATCACAGCACCAGTCCAACTGAGCCGGATGCTGGGGACATTTCCTAAGCATCTGTGTGCTTTTGGAAATGCTCAGTGGAGAAGCCCTGCTAGAAGTGTATATAATTGGCAGCCCAAATGTTAAAGTCTGACTTTTCCTTAGATGATGGCCTGTACTCCAGTCCTTTCTGTCCAACAGCATGTTTCAGGTGTGCCAACATCTTAGACGCAAGTCATTCAAAAGGGATCACATCAGTTTCTTTCCTCCTACAGCATAACTCTTTTATTTTTAAATATTAAATTAATGTATATGAGTGTTTTACCTACATGTATGTCAGTGCACCATGTGTATGCAGTGCACTTGGAAGCCCCAAGAGGGTATAGGAACTTTTAGTATCGGAGTTACAGAGGGTTGTGATCTGCCATGTGGGGTACTGGGAGTTGAATCCAGGTTCTCTGAAAGAGCAGTCACAACTCTTAACCACTGAGCCACCTCTCTAGCTCCACAGAGCTCTTTTAAATGTTGGCACCCACATGTCTACTTCTGTGAGTCTCAACTTGATCAGCTTTGAGTCTCCTTTTCTACTCTCCTTCCTTACATTGTGATCTTTCCACTTAACAGACCCTCCTATGCCTGTGGCCCCTGATAGAGCTGTAGACTGTTCCCAGCAGTGTCTGGGTCAGAGTGTGTCCACACACTTATTGGTCAGTTGTTGTGATAGGCTCTCAGTTGTCTTTGGAACATGGAGGGGAGACTTGGAGAGTTTTTATTGATAGCTGTACAAGAGTATCTTCTGAACCTGCTTGCTTAGCCACCAATAACTTGCCAGATTCATACTTTTGGGCACATAAATCATTTAGAGAAATTAAGTTTTTCCCAGGGTTTTGAACATGGGGTTCTGTCTATCCATAATCATATCACTGTTAATAGTACTAATACTTCTTGTCTTAAAAATATTCTCATTTGCTTCTTGTCTCTGTGACTGCCTCCATGCCCCTCTCATTCTTCCTTTTGTGGCAGGGCCTCTATATAGCTCAGTGTGGCCTTGACCTGGTAAACTCTCCCACTTTACCATGCACTAATACATCTGGCTTCCTTCCTTTTTCCTTTTCTTCCTCCTATTTTGAGACAGAGTCTCTCTGTGTGATCATGGCTGTTCTGGAACTCACAATGTAGACCAAGATGACCTGGAACTCACAGATCCAACTGCCTCTGTCTCCTGAGTGCTGGGATGAAAGGCATGTGTCATCATGCCTGATGCCTCTTCCTTTCTTATTGTACCTTCTAACCAGAACCCTAATGACCAGGCTAAAATCAGTTAATGACCTTGTAACACATCTATTTGATTATTCTTATTTCCCTTATCCATCTTATTTGTGCCTCTTCTGCTCTGATTTCTTATCAGTAGTTTAATATCTGGGAACTTTAATCTGTTTTTTGAAATTTTTTTCCTTAAGATTAAGAATGGAACATAGATCAAGTTATCAAGTCCTATCTGGGGTCAACTTTACTGAGGACTAGTGAGCGAACACAGTGATGACTAAGTACAAAAAGCTTCCTGACCTTTCCATGCCTGCCCCTTCAACTTCACAAGAACTAGCAGTAACGCTCAGAGGTGACTGAACAAATTAAGTAGGTGAATGTCTGTGATGCCCTCGTCACTGTGTACATCTACGTTCATTTTGATCCACATTTCATTATTGTTATCCCTAAGCAATTTCCCTTTTGCTCCTGATACCTTCCATTCTGTTTTCATCAGTCATGTATCTTCCCGGGTCTAAACACTCACTCTTTGTGTTTTGAGTTTCACAATGGGATCATTACACTGAAATTTGGTTGTCTAGGGCATTTGCATCTTGTAGCTAGTACCTTATAACAGACTATCACTCCTGACTGGCACCTGTGATAGGCAGTGCTGGTAGACTCCCAACAAGCATTTCCTTCTCCAGCAACTCTTAACACATTGGCCCGGCTGTGACAATTCCATATTTTTTAAACACGTTTTATTTGTTCTTTGAGAATTTTGCACAATGCGTTTTGAGTATATCTACCCCCTCAACATTTTCCAGGTCCACTCTCTTTTCTACTCACTTAAGTTTGTGTCCCTTTAAAAAAATTAAACCCGTCAAGATAAATTCATGCTACCCAAATATCCTAGATATGTGACCTGCCACTGGAGTATAGTTGACTTACCAAGGGCTCTACTCTTAGAGAAAACCGACTTCCTCTCTCCCAGACAAATAACTCCTTAAATAGGGCTTGGAATTCATGCCCAACTCTCCTCTCCATGCTAGGGTTTGATCAGTCTTGGGCTTGCACAGGTCTTATGCGTGCTGTCACACCAACTGTGAGTTTCTGTGTGCAGCTGCCCTGCTGTGTCCAGAAGATATTTTTTCCTTGTAGTCATCCATTACCTCTGGCTTTAACACTCTTTCCACCTTTTTTTTCTGATATGATTCCTGAGTCATGGAAGGAGGGGCTCAGTATATATGCTCCATTTAGGGCTTGGCATTCCACTGTCTTTTATTTTTTGCATCTCAGGCAGTGTGCATCTCCATGGCAATTGCCATCTACTGCAAATAGAAGCTTCTCTAAAGAGGGTTGAGGGATGTATTAATCTATAGATATAATGATAAATCATTAGAGTTGGTTCAATACTATATCAGTTTAGAATAATAATAATAATAGTAGGTTTTCCTTTAGGGGTTGTGACCTGTCTAGTCATATGTTCTTGGTCCAATAACAATGCCAGGTATGGCTTCCATCCATCTTATAGAACAGATCTCAAAACAAACCAGAATTGTTTGGTTACTCCCATAACACTCATGCCACAATTGTACTGGTGGGCTTATCTTGCCAGGCCAGTCATTACGATAATTCTCAGGGTTCACAGGTGAGTAGGAATTATGATTACTTTTCCCCTATAGTGGCTTCTGTAACACCTCCAGATCTATAAAAGCTAGCTAGGTAAATATCTACCTGATATCTCCATGTTCTATATCTTCAGCAATTGGTCTTACTTTCAAGTTCTGAAGGGCATCCAAGAGCATTGTCAGTAGCCTATAATATTTGGGGGTCTATTTGACCTCATTGGCTGATGATTTCAAAAGAAGCACCCCATTCCTGGTACTAACTATTTTATTTGATAACATATGGTATCTAGCAGGGGTATTATATTCCCATTATTGTGCCAGTACCATGCTGTTTTCACTACTAGAGTTCTGTACAGTGTAACTTGAAATCTGTGATGGTGATACCTCCAGTAGGTTATTTGTGTGTTTAATTTTTGTTGTTGTTAATTATTATTTTGGTCACACTGATTTATTTGTGTTTCCATATGAAATGTATAATTATTTTTCAATTTCTGTGAAGAATTGCATTGGAATTTCCATAGAGATTGCTCTGAATGTGTAGACTGCTTTTGGTAGCATCTTCATTAGCTTTTCCATTGCTGTGATAAACTACTATGACCAAAATCATCCTGGGGAGGGAAGGGCCCATCTCTTGGGATATTTTTAGGAGAGACTTTTCTAAGAGTGAAAGCTGAGGGCAGTGACTCAATTCTTTGGAGCCCTGCTTCTCTCCCATGGTTCCAACCTTTTCAAGCTCAGTGCACTAACGGTCTCCAGAGAGTGAGAGTGAGAGAAAGGGAGAGGGAAACCAGGCTATAGGTAAGGGAAAGAAGTTAGTCCTCTGAACATGAACTCTCATTCATGGGGACCTTTGTGGTCAGACCCCGTGTCAGGTGACTGCAGGGGTCACTGCCTGGAATTCTCGTAGATCTTCTCCGAACTGCCCAAATGCACCGAGCATGGACAATATGCTGTGCTTCGTCTATTGGATGTGGGTTCCCAGAGGGTTCAGTGAGCATTATAAACACACTGCAGTGAGCTCTAGAGCTAGGAGAGGAGTACATGCAGGCTTGTGCTGCTAAAGGCCAGGTTCTTGCCCTCCCGCATTATGCTCGACAGGCTCTTCTGTCTGCACTGTCTCTTGTCTGCATTACTTGTTTGGCACTGAGTGTATTGTCCTCATATTTCACTTGCTTTGTGATACACAGCTTTTTTCCTCTCTCACTCATCCCTGCCTCCTCTGTCTCACTCTATCTCTTTTTCTCTGTCTGTTGGTATGTCTCTCTCTCTCTCTCTCTCTCTCTCTCTCTCTCTCTCTCTCTCTCTCTGTATGTGTGTTTCTGTCTTTTTATCCCCTTTTCCAGGTGTCAAGGAAGCTCATTGAGGCAGACCAGGGACAGGCCTACATTGTGGGATACAAAACCAAGTGAGTCGTCATGGAGAGTGGTTTCTGGAGTGCAAATTCAAAAGCGCTTTCACAGGGCTCTGTTTTCTTCCAGTCCCTCTCTGCTTCAAAGGAGGATATCATCACTGGCATCATCATTGTTATCTTCAATTTAAAAATCTTTGTGAGTATGAAAATTTTGTCTGCATGCATTCATGCCACTTGTGTGCCTGGTGCCTCTGGAAGCCACAAGAGAGCATCAGGTACCCTGTAACTGGGGTTACAGAAAACTGTGTTCTGCTGTGTGGGTCCTGGGAATTGAACCTGGGTCCTCTGGAAGATCAGCGAGAGCTCTTAACTGCTGAGTCAACTCTCCAGTATCCTCCTCCACCACCACCATCTTCTTCTTTATCATTATACTCATTTACATAAAAGACATCTGAGAAGTTTAGGGTTACCCTAGGGCATTGTGACATCAAGGGTCACATTAGGTACCTCTGGACTCGTGGCTCACTACTTTGCATCACTATCCCCAACACCTCCCCAGGCATCCCATTTCTTATCTGTATGGGTGATTTATCTTGCTTTTTGTTTTTTATTTCTCAGATGGGATCTCGTGTATTCCAGGCTGATCTCAAATTCCCCACATAGATGAGGATGATCTTGAACTTTGAACCTCCTGCCTCCATCTTTCAAATGCTTAGATTATAGAAGCATGCCTCCACTTCTAGTTTATATAGTGCTGGGGACTGGACTCAGAACTTTGTGCATACCAGACGAGCATTCTAGCAACCGAGCTACATCTCAAGTCCCAGCTTCATCTTCACAGCTAACAATTCATCTTCACAGCTAACAATTAATCATAAGGAATTCCCTGCACAGAATTCCTGGAATCTACCCACAAGTGGCTGCTTGTTATTTCTTCTTAGTAGCATTCACACTTCCACGTTAAAGCTCTGGGAAGCAGCATCTCAACAACACTCACATCAGGTCCTGATGAAACCCCCACACAGACTTGCCATTAGTTACAAAAAGCTACCTACATAGGAAGGCTCCCCTTTCAACAAGACACAGTGTTCTCCTGTCAGGCCTGCTGCCAGTACAGGCTGCTTGCCAGGGATGGTTCCTCTCAGGGTGTGTGCAAAATGTTCTTGGCAGGTAAAGTCTCTGGTGGTTGTGATATAAAGGAGTTCTTTCTTTCCTGTGTTTCATTTCATGAGGCATCAAAGGAAGACACGCTGGTGCTTCATTCAAACTTGTGATGGTAGAATAATCACAATGCTCGGAGATTAAGAGAATGTGGAAAGTGAAAATAGTTCAAACAGATAGTCCTTGTGTCCTCATTGTATCAGGCACTCATCTAAGTGCTGTCTAGATATCATTAGACCAAATTCTTAACACATTGTAAAGGAGGTGGAGATGCTATCCTGAGATCCTACTTGTGTTCTTTTGGTTGAACCACACCTTGTTCCTCTCCCATGGATGGCTTGCATACCCTTTTCTTCCTTTCTTGGTGATTGTACTTGCTCTCAACTGATGACTCCACAGAAAGATAAAACAGAAGCATTTAGAGTGAATTGTCCACATTTGCCCATGTTCTACCATGTGTCAGCCCGACACCAACTACTGTCTCTTATGCAGACAAGGTATGGTCAACTCTGTATCTGTGCAGTAAATCCACCTAGCCTTGTTCTCTGAAATCTTGCTTGGGCTAGTTCTTCTGTTCCAGAGTGTTAGATTGTTCTCTCTGATGGTTCTCTCCCAGCACTCTTTAATCTCTCCCATCTTAGGAAAAATTCTTTTTTTGGCTCTGTATGCTTCTTAAATTGCCAGACTGCTTTTTTGTTCCCTTTATAGCAAAATTCCTCGAAAGATTTTTGTACTCTTGGGTTAGGGTGATGGTTTACTGGGCAAGGATACTTGTCCTTCCAGGGTGAGGACCTACATTTGAATTCACAGCACCACATAAAAAAGCCATGTGTGGCTTACATATGCTTATAATTATGGCACTGAAGAGTGAAGATAGTCTATCTATCTCTATATCTCTTTGCAATGATATTTAGTATATCTCTCTTTGGTTCTTGCAAATTAGAGTTGGATCTTAACTTTTTTTCATTGTTAGCCTTGTTATTTTTAATGGTTGTCAAGTGCACTTCATAGTTGACACTGTGTCTGGAACCCTCTGACACTGTTTTTTTCCCCTGTTGTGAGGAAGCAGCCATTGGTGACCATGGCCCAGGTTCCTTGATTCCTCCAAGGTTTACAAAACAGTAATGTTTCTTAGTTTCTTATCTGAGATATTCCTTTCCCGTGTTACAGTCTTGCACCAGCCATTAAGTTACTCTGAGAGATAGCTAATTTGGCAAAGAGAGGTTTTTCAGAATGATGCTTTGAACATTCCCAAAGTATGGCTATTGAAAACAAACAAAAACCTTTAGTTCATCCACTGCACCATTTCCTGCAGACTGCATGGTATCCTCTGATCCAAGCAAATGGAACTAAAATACAAACATGTGCCTATTCTGCCATCAGATAAAACAAATTCACAACAAAACTAGTCAGAAAAGAGGGAAGTTCCATACCCCTTAAAAGAAAAATCCACCAAGAGGATATTACAGTTCCAAATATTTACATAGGAAACACAGAGGCACCCAATTCATAAAAGAAATTCTGCTAGACCTAAAACTATAGATTTATCTATGCCTATGTCTAACCCCTGGTAGGGACCTCCAAACCCAGTCCACCCACCTGCCTGCCCATCCACCACCCCACCCACTAGGACACCTTGGACTGTGTAGCATCATGCCCCTACCCTTCACCACCCTAGGTAGGGACCCCCCAGATTGGCCTCCACCACACCTGCCTCTTACGTGAGGATGGTATGGCATCCTGCGCTCCACCTCCAAAGGTAACCACCCACTCTCACTGTAATCCCAGCCCTTGCCACTCAAGGACTACCTGTAGAATCTGGTGAGCCCTCCACAGACTTCTGAAGACCAGTAGTGAGAATCTTCTAGTTATCAAAGTTTTGCTGCAAGACTCAATTTATACCTATCTCTAGCTCAAGTGGGACTACTTCTGACACCCCATTTGCATGTAAACAGTTACCCCAAGACTGAACCACTAGTGACATTCAGCTGGGCCACAGCCAGATAAGACCTGTTATCTATACCAGAAAATTAATTCCAGGTTCCTAGGTCACACTGCATAAATGCATGAAAAACCAAGACAATACATTGCAGAAAATTAGTACCTCTATGGTAATGTTCCCAAGAGAAGCAGCACAATTGATGCACAGGATAATGATTTGAAAATAGCAACTTTATATGCTCAAGGAACATAAGGATACATGCTAAAATTCTGTAATGAACACTGAATATACAAATAAACAATTGGCATAGAGCCTCCTCTCCTGGAGGGAGCCTATGCACCCCAGATTCCTGGTCTTCTCTTCCATCAACGGGACCAGGGGACCAGGACACCAGGGCAAAGTAAAAAAGATAAGATGAAATGCCTCACCAAAAGATTGGATTAGGTGGGCTAGTGACTATCAGGTCTTGAAGACAAAGTAGAGGAAATAGATCACTCAGTCAAAGAAAATGTTGAATTCAAAACAACAACAATGACAACAACAACAATGACAAAACAGGAACAGAAAATGAAGGAACTCTGACACTGTAACAACCAGACCTGGATATGGAAAAAGGACAAAAGACTGTGGTCAAAGACACAGAAGTATTTTCAACAAAAACATAGGAGAACATTATCTAAGGAAAGAGATGCCTAATAAGGTTCAAGAGGCATACAGCCCATACAAATAGACAGGACCAGAAAAGAAACTACCCATATCACATAGTAATCAAAATACTAGATACACAAAACAAAGACAAGATATTGAAAGCTGCAAGAGATAAAGACTAAGCCACTTATAAAGGCAGGCCAATCAGAACAGCACTTGACTTTTTAGTGGAGACCTTGAAAGCCAAAAGGGCCTGGACTGATGTTCTACAAGTTCTTAAAGATCACAGACGCCAGTTCAGACTATTTTACCCAGAAAAATTATCAGTTGTAATTGGAGGAGGAAGAAAAACTTTCAATGACGAAACAGATTTAAGAAATTGTAACCAAGATTTACATGGGATACTAGATGGAATACTTCAGTCTGAAGAGGTTAAACGTATGTAAGGAGCATAGGGAATAAATAATCAATTTTAGAACAGTTAACCAAAAGAAGTCTAAGAAAATGCCACCATCACAACAAAATGGCAGGAATCAAGATACATTGTTTAACAGCAACTTTCAACTTTAGCAGTCTCAATTCCCTTATAAAGAGGCATAGTCTAAGAGACAGGATTAGAAAATAGGATGTCTTTACTTGCTGCCTCCAACGAATACATACCACCATGAACCATATATGCTACCTTAGGCTAAAGGGGTGGAAAAAGTTACCGCAAACAAATGGAACTAAAAAACAAACATGAATGTCTATTCTGATATCAGATAAAACACATTTCAAACCAAAACTAGTCAGAAGAGAAGGGAAACCACACTCATTAAAGGAAAAATTCACCACGAGGATATTAAAATTCTAAACATTTATACAGGAAACCCAAGGGCACCCAATTCATAAAAGAAGTACTTCTAGACCTAAAACTATAGTTTAATACAGAACACTGGTAAAGTTAAGAAACAGACAGATTATCCACACAAAAACTGAGTATAGACCCTCTGGAGTTAAATGTAAATGAAATCAAATGGGCCTAACAGACTTTTATAGAACATTCCACCTAAACACTAATAGACTTTCCAGAAGCCCATGGAATTTTCTCCAAAATTGACCACATATCAGGACACAAAACAAATCCCAACAGACATAGAAAAAAATCAAAGTACATCCTGCATCCTATCTGATCCCAAAGGAATAAAACTGGATATCAACAAAAATAGAAACTTCAGAAAGTACACAAACTCATGGAAACTAAACAATACAATAACAAATGAAAATTGGGTCCAGGGAGAAATCAAGAAGGAAATTAAAGTATTCCTAGAACTGGATGAAAATGAAACTATGCTTACCAAATTGTATGTGACATAATGAAAGCACAAAAGGAAAGTTTACAGTATTAAGTGCCTACATAAAACTTTGAAAAATCTTAAATTGATACACTATATACTTGATGGCCTTAGAGACTCAAGAATCATAAACACCCAAGAAGAATAGATGAGAAAAGATAACAGAATCTGGTCTGAAAGTAATGGAACAGAAAAGAAAAACTGCAAAGGATTGGTGAAATGAAGAGTTAGTTCCTTGAGAAAATAAACAAGATGGACAAATTTTTAGCCAAATTAATCAAAAGAGAGATGATCTAAATGAATGAAATTAGACGTGAAAGGGGCATTAAAACAGACACTGAAATCATAAGCACATACTTTAAAAATTTTATTCTGCTCAAGTGGAAAAATATAAAAGAAGTGGATGAATTTCTACATTTACATGCCGTACTCACGATAAATCAAGATGAAGTAAATAATTTAAATAGACCCACAACATCCAGTGAGATAGAAGTAGTAATTAAAAGTCTCTTCAAGCAAAAAAAAGCCCAGATAGATTCAGTGAAGTTTCTTCCAAGTCTCCAAAGCCTTTAAAGAACAACTAACACTTAAACTAGTCTACAAAATAGAAAGGAAGGGAAATTTCCTTTTGTGATGCCAGTATTACCCTGACACTAAAATGGACAAAAGCCCAACTAGAGAAAGCAATCTGTCTGATGAACATAGATGCAAAAATTCTCAACAACATACCTGCAAATCAAATACAAGAACACATCAAAAAGATTATCTACCACGACCAAGTCAGTCTCATCCTATGGATGCATGGATGATTCAACATAGATAAAACAATAAATGTAATCCACTACAAAAATCGACTAAAGGAAAGAAGCCACATGATCATTTCACTAGATGCAGAAATGGCCTTTTACATAACACAGCATCTACTCTTGATAAAAGTCCTGGTGAGAATAGGGATAGGGAAACACATATTGATATAATAAAGGCAAAATGCAACAAAGCCACAGCCAATATCATCCTAAATAGGGAAAGATGAAAGTGTTTCTATTAAAGCTAGGAATGAGGCAAAGATATCCATGGTTCTCCTGTTCAATATAGTCTTCTGAGTCTTAGCTAGAGAATGGGATAAGTGAAGGAAATAAAGCAAATGCACATAGAAAACGTATGTTTGTAGATGATATGATTCCACATCTAAAAGACCTTAAGGAGTCCTTCAGAAAGGGTCTCACAGATGATAAATACATCCACCAAAGTAACAGGTTATAAGACCAAAACAACAGCCAGTAACCTTCCTATATTCCAAGAGCTAACATATTGGGAAAGAAATCAGGGAAACAATCCCACTTCCAATAGCTCAGAAAATCTTGGAAGAAATCTAATCAAGGAAATGAAAGACTTCTACAATAAAAACTTTAAGACACTGTAGATGATACAAGAAGATGGAAAGGCCTCTCGTGACCATGGATTAATAGGACTAAATTAGGGAACCAGCCATCATACCAAAAGAAATCTATAGACTCAATATAATCCGAATCAATTTTTTGTTTGTTTTTTGAGACAGGTTTACCTGTGTAGCTTTGGAGCCTGTCCTGAAACTAGTTCTCGTAGGCCAGGCTGGTCTCTTAAAGGTGTGTGCCAATACCTATCTGCTCTCATCGATTAATCTTAAATGCACGTGCGCGCGCACACACACACACACACACACACACACACACACACACACACACACCAAAACACCAAACAAACAAAAAACCAATACACCAGCACAGAGATTTGTTTGCTGTTGACTTTGAGCACGACTGCATTGTGGTTAAATAGGATACACAAAATTATTTAAAACTTCCTGGATTATTTATGTTATATTAAGTTTTTTGTGTGTGTGTGTCTCAGTGCTTCCATGGACTGCTGAGTAGAATATATATTCTTTGTTTTTTTAGTGGAATATTCTAACTGTTAGGTCCATGTTATATGACTTCAGAGGTTTCTGTTTGTTTTTTGCCCAGGTAATCTCTCTGTGGGAGATAGTTGAGTATTGAGGTCTCCTGCTATTTCTGAGGTGGAACTTATTAGGTCTAGCAGTATAGGGTTTTGTTTTTTGTTGTTTGAAATGAAATTGGGTGTGCCACAGTTTGGTGCACTCATGCTTAGGAGTTTAATGTCTTCTTGGCAAATTGTTCCCATGATGAGAATGACATGTTCTTTATATATTCTCATTTGTTTTAGTTTGAAATCTGTTTTGCCAGGTATTAGGATAGAGACACCCACTTGCTTCCTGACTCCATATGCTTGAACTAATTCTTCCCATCTTTTCATTTTGATAAGGATGCTATCTTTGAAGTAAGATGAATTTCTTTCAGACAACTGAAAGATGGATTTTTGTTTCTTAATCTATTCAACTAACTTGTGTCTTTTGATTGGGGAGTTAAGGTAATTAACATTTACTTATTATTGAAAGATTTCATTGATTGTAGCCATTTTTTCTGTTTGTATTCTTAGTCCTATTTTGTGTTTCATTAATATGGCTTCATTTATTTTCATCCTATATTTTTTCTTGGTTTTTCTTCATTCCTTTTTTTTTGCTCATTCTTCTTTTCAATTCCAGATATTGCTTCCAGGTTCTCTGTAGACATGAATTCCTCTAGCCAGTTTATTACCTTCAATTATGGCAGATACTTTTTCTGGCTATATCTAGGTTGGCTTCCGTGTCCTTTTAGAACTTGGAGTACACTGATCCAGCCTCTCTTGGCTTTTAAAGTTTCCATTGAGAAGTCAATGTTATTCTAATGGTTTTGCCTTTATATGCGACGTGGTTTCCCCTTGCATCTTTCAGTACACTCTCTGTGTTTTAACTATAATATGCTATGCACAGTCTATTTTTCCGTCTTGTCTATCTGGTGCTCTGTGTGCTTCATATATCTGTATTGATGCCTTTCCTTTTGGGGGGATGTTTCCTTTATAATCCTCTTGAAGATCTGCTTTGTGCCATTGACTTAGGATTCTTCTCCTTCAGCCATGCCTATAATGTAAATAATTTGTCTTTCACGGTGTCACACAATCCCCAAATGTTTGCTTTATTTTCTCCATATTCTTCGTTTGTGTGGTCCAGTGTCTCTATTTTGTCTTAAATCCTTGATATTCTATTTTATACATGACCCATTTTATTGGCTGCTTTCTTCAGAATCTTTTAATTGGATTATTGAATTTTTAAAATTCCATCTTCATCTATAGCTCAAGACAGCTTGAATATTTCTATTTCTTTATTGAATTCTGTTTTCAAATCCTGGATTGTCCTCATCTTTTCATTTATAAACATGATGTGCTTTCTTGGGCCTCATTCACTCATTTATTGCTACTCTCCTTAAAGGTTCCTTGACTTGTTTTACTGATGTCTCTTTACGCTATTTGAGTATTGTGATGAAGTTTTTTTGGTTTTTTTTTTTTGCTTTTTTTGATTTTTTAAAGTTCTTTGGCCTGGCATTCATCTAGGCAATTTCCATTGAAGAACATTTCTATAGGACTAGTAAAAATTGATAAGCACCTACTTACCATCTTGGCCTCTCATATTATCTGTGTGTTTACTATGATACTTGGACACAGGGACTTTTGATTGTGTATCTTATGTGAGGTTCAAAGATGTCTCCATTGAGTGGAAGTTTTGTTTTTTGTTGCCCAAGTTTGCTTGATTATAGAGCATGTATCGGGAGTTGGTAGAGTGCACCTTCGTTAATTCAGAGTTGATTTTCCATTGGTGGAATAGGGATGATTCCAATTCAGCAGTAAGCAAGAGAGCATACAAATGGGAAAAGTGGCTAAATCTTCACAGCCTGGTTTGCAAACTGTACTATGAAAGTTTTTCCTGTGAATGTGAGCATGGCATGGGTGAGCCAGCTTCATGGACTGCTAGGATGTCATGCAGTCTGTACAACTAAGGGTGGCATGGTCAGGAGAAGTTTCAGGGACTCACCAGGCTGGACCAACACACAAATGGGCATATCAGCTACAGTTCAGGAGGACAAGAGTTCTGGGAATTAATAGTCTGGATCAGCACATAGGCTGGGCAACCTGGTGCTAAGCATGGAGGTTGGAAGTGGTGTGGGTAGGCAAAGATCCAGCAGACTCACAGGAGTAGGCTGGTGCATCTAGGGCAAGCCTTGTGGCTTGGTATGGTACAGGAAGATTAGTGTACATGGACTCACCAGACTGAACCAGCATATGGGGTGTGTGGCCCAGGTTAGGCTTTGAGTTTGGATATAGGTTGCCGGTGGGCTTGGGTCAAGTGAGTTCTTCAGACTGCACTTGTATACAGGAGGAGTGACTGACACCAAGCCTGGAGGTTGAGAATGACACTGTCAGGGCTCACTAGACTGGCCTATTGCACATGATATGCATTCAGGGCTTTTCCTGGGTACTGGGGAGGGCACAGTTGGGCTAAATCAGGTGGACTTACCAGACTTGACTAGAGCCCAGGATGTGCCACTCAGGATAGGTCTAGAAGTTGTGAGTGGCCTAGTGTCAGGCAGATCCCATCTGAGCCATTCAAGTCAGTACTATTTGCCATCCCTAGATGCCTAAAGGGTATTGTACTGATCCATCTGCCCCAAAAGGCCAGATTTTGTGACAGTGGTCAGAATGTTGTATGATAGCCTTTGCAAGAGCTTACCTCAACAAAGTAGTGACTCTTACAAAGAGGAGTATGCAGGCATTTTTATAACAACATCATAGAAAATAGTGAAAGCAGAAGCAACCCAAAAGGTAACTGGTTTTATCAATCCTAGAACATTAGTCTAATATAAAAGTGCATATAATTGAAAGTCGTCTAGAGAGAAATACGCAATGGCATGGGGTATCCATCATGGATAGTCAGTGGAGAGAGCAGTGTGGTCTGTGGGTACTCAGCTCTGGGTAATTTAAATGTTTTCTTTATCAGTTTCTGTGATTTTCTAGAGATCACTCATTGTTCATTAAGTACCTCTTACCAAAATTGCTCAGAACCATAAGTGTTTGAGATTTTTACTTTTTTCATAGTCTAGAATATTACACTCACACACACATGCTGCACATGTATTTAGAGAATATATATATATATAATATTATATGTATATAAAATCTATCTTGGGGATTGGACCCAAAATTCTTTTGTGTTTCATATATTCCTAGTACACATATCCTGAATGGAATTTTATATTATATTTTTAGTGGTACTATGTTTTGATTACAATGCATCATGTGAGGTCAGATGTAGACTTTTCCATGTGTAGCTTCATATCTGTACTCCAAAAGTTTCTTGTAGACAGAAGTTTCTGTCCTGTCCAGTCCTGCAGCCATTTAGTCCAAAATAAGCACTCATAGGCTTATATTAATTCTAAACTGTTTTGCTGATGGCTCAGGCTTCTTATTGGCTAGCTCTCCCTTAGTTATTAACATATTTCTATTTATCTATGTATTTCCACATGGCCTTATCTTAGCAGAGAATGCCCAGGTGTCCTACCTTCCCAGTAGCTACATGGCCTCTCTCTCTAGTGACTGTTCCCTGCCTTCCTCTTCCCGGGATTCTATGAGTCTGGTAGCCCTGCCTATACTTCCTGCCTGACTACTGGTCAATCAGCATTTATTCCTCAACCAATAAGCGAAACATATATTTACATCAAATAGAATCATTCCAAGTTTGATGTATTTTAGATTTTGAATTTTAGAATTAGGTATATTCAGCTTATATTCCGTGTGTGTGTGTGTGTGTGTGTGTGTGTGTGTGTGTGTGTGTATGTGTTTTCTTATGTAAGTGCAGGTGCTAATGGGGAAGCCAGGGTTTGATATAGGGCATCTTAATCAATCTATACCTTATTTATTTATTTACTTATTTATTTTTATTTGATTTGGAGGCAGGGTCTCTCACTAAACCTAGAGCTCACTGATTTGGCTAGATTTTGCTGGTCAGCAAGCCCTCCACACCTTGTTCTCCAGGGCTAGTATGACAGACATACCAATTTTAAAATATATATTTATTTACTTATTTTATTCTTCACTCATAGCATAAGAGGGAATCAGATCCCATTACAGATGGTTGTGAGCCATGTAGTTGCTGGGAATTGAACTCAGAACCTCTGGAAAAGCAGCCAGAGCTTTTAACAGTGAAGCCATCTCTCCAGCCCCACAGGCATACACTTTATGCCCAGCATTTTTATTTGAGACCTGGGGAGTAGATTCAGGTCTTTATTTTTGTCTAGCAAACACTTGACCAACTGAACTGAATCCCTAGGCCCCATGCTATTTTATCTTTTAAAATACAAAAATGAAAGTTTTTTTTGGCTGGCTATAGTTACAAGTTAGGAAAAATTACCAAGATAGTCTACAGTTTCTGAGATTATTGGAGCATTCACTCCTTGTGTGTAGTTTGATCTCTCGTTTTTCTGTGTAAAGCCCTTCAGTAGTTCACTCAGAGATGGAGAGTGTGTGGGAAAGTATCCAAAAGGTTTTTTCTAAAAAATATATTCCAAGTGCCTTTTTTGGTCCTTATTCCTGAAGAATCATTTACCAGCGTATATATGTTTTATTACCTTTTCTCTCAACAATTTGAAGATACTGTTCAATTGTCTTTTGGCATCAATGAATGGATGATTTTGCTGATGAAAAATCTGACTTCAGTTTAATGAACAGTTTTTGTTGGTAATTTTCTTCTCTCTGTCTTTCTCATAGCTTTTATGCTTCTATCTATAACATTCTGCAGTGTCACCATATATTGTCTAAGCGGAAATTTATCTTTGTTTATTCTTCTCGGCACTTGGTACATGCTTTGTAGCTGAGGACTTGTCATATCTCATCAATTCTTAGCTATATTCTCTTTGAAAATTGCTTTCCCCTCAGTTGAGAAATCTGACTACATGTGCACCTAAGGTTTTCAATTTATTCTATTTTTAACTATTATTTTGCTTTTTAAACTTGAGGCAAAATGTATTTCCGATGAGATGCGTAGATGTCACGTGTGTAAATTTGCTCTACACATACCCTTTTGAGATCACCACAATCCCATCCATCTCCTTGCAGGCCTCTCCTCTTCCACACCGGTGGCTCTTCTGATTTTTCCATGATATTCCCCAGTTTTTCAGTTTCCTATAAACAGGACAATTCTGAATATATTTTGTCTTATGTCTTTTACTAAAAATGTTTTTTGAGATAAATCTATTTTATTACAAGTGGTAGTTGTTAATTCCTTCTCTAAAGTTGAATGGTGTTTCATTGTAGAAAAACAAATTGAAATTATTTAACCCATTTGCCAGCATAGGCAGCATGAGTCTTCAGATATGTGAATGAAGATGTGACTGAGCCATCACAGCCAGTGAGCTGCCCCAGACTGAGGTCCTTATATCCTTGCAAGCATATCTGAATGCCAAGGCTACTGAATGAATGATCAAAGTGAAACAACTTGTTTTACCCTCAAGAATGTGGTAGTGGTTTTCTGTGTAGCAAGAGCAACCACCGTGCCTGATCTGGATGGTAGTTTGCCATAGTGGTTAGTGGTTGTTGGCATGAGGCTCTCAGGCCACAGTAACATTAATGACACCCCAGGATGGACCACTGAGCCTGGGAGGCATTTGTAAAGCTAAGCCTACTTCTTCCAGCATTCCCAGGTCTGAGCTTTGTCTTAGCAGAGCCCCTGGCAAAGCTGTTTCCTTAGATGACAAAAGGATGAGTTTGCAGGTGTGCTTGAAGACTTTGGAAGTTTGGAGAGTGGGGGAGCCCAGTGCAACCAGCTGGTCCCCACAAGAGAGGGTCTGGGCAGAAAGAGCCAGAAAAGAGGAAGGCCAATAGGGAAGGATGGAAGGGGGTGGGTTGTCTCCTGCTTCTTCAAAGTGGAAGAAGTTGTTTCTGAGGCAAAGATGTCAGCAGCTCCTAGAAAAGAGAAGCAGCAAGGAATAAGATCCTTTCCCAGAGGTTCTAGAAAGAATTCAGTCCTGTAGACTCCGGTCACCCCAGAATTACAGGAGAATAAGTTTCTGTTATTCTAAGCTAGCTTGTGACAAATTACTTAAGCAATGTCGAGAAACTAGCACAAGGGCTGAAGGTTTTATCTTCTGATAAATCCTTGAAGTTGACCATGGGACCAAAGGAGAGGGGAATTAGTCAAACACACAACTCGGTGATGGGAGAGTTTCAGCCACACAGCATGTGGCTGCATTCTTCTTCAACTTGTAGTTATCTTTAACAGACATCATTTATTTCACTGTCTTGGGGAACTACTACAGAAGTCATTTTCTTTTCTGTTACTCAACTATTTCAATTTTGTATTATTTCACTCCTGGCTGCTGAGTCTTTTTTTATTAGCTGTCTTCTTCTGCATTCATTTTCTTTGGGTTTTGGGATGGTAGGGCTTTCTCAGGAGTGCTCCTCTGGAGTTAGCTCCTCCCTCATGACTGCTGCATTGCAGCTGGTTTTATCTTGCTAGAAGTTTCTGTTCTGAAAGCAGTTGAGTTGGGGAGATGCTAGTCCTGGGACAGGTACCAGTTTAGGGTTGAACAGATATGAGATGGAGAAGAACAAGTGGAAATTCATGGAGCTTCTCCACTCTGGAGGCTTCATGGGCCTGGGGCACCTGGGCTGGGTAGAGGTCAGGCTGGTAGAAGGAAGTTCCTGAGGCTGGCCTAATGAGGCCTTGCCCTTCTGACCTATTGTCCCAACCAGGCCATGTGATGTTCCTTTAGCAAACTGCTCAGAGAGACAAGTTAAGGTAAGAAATAAAGGTGATTTCACTTCAGAGCCTCCACAGCAGCAATGTGTCAGCCGCCCCTAGAGAGGATGAAAGTAAATGAATCAGTGCTGGAGAGTGAGGGATACCATCCGTGCAGAATGGTGAAAGGACTCCCAAACAGCGTCTTCATTGATTTTCTTTGTAATTGACACAGCATCTCGGTTTGCCTTCAGGCTTCAGCAAGAGAGAATGGGCAGCCATGTACACAGAGCTTCCTGGTGTCGGAATTTAATAATAAAAGAAAACCATCCAAATGAACACCCTTTATCCCCCATTGTTCCCCTTTCTCTCCCTCTTCTCTCTGATTCCTTTGTGTCTCCCTCCTTCCCTCTTGTCCTCCACTCAATGCCTCCCACTTCAAAATAGAAGCATATACAGTAGGTATTACAGTATTTGGAACCCTGTTTTCACTGGCTATCACGCCAATGACTTTATGAAAAGAAAAAAAAATAGGACATTTCACCTTTCAAGTTGGCTTGAATCTCATTTGGACAAAAGCTTGGTGATTTTTCTAGAAGTCCTGTGCTCCCCTTGGGAGCTCCCAGGAATCCCCTGTACAGGAAATGGGAGCAAAAGGGTCACCTTCCTATCTGCAGGTCAGCTTTGCCTGACCTCAACAGCAGAACCTGGCCCTGTCATATTGCTGGGTATGGATTTCACAGCCCATGGAAGCTGAGGTTGGTCCTGTAATTTTGAAGAGTTCCTTGACAAGAGGCCCTCAACAGAACAAGCCTACTAGCTTGGATGGAGGGTTGCTATGGCCTAAAGCTGCCTTTGGGAGGTCTGGGAGCAAAAAGGGGGCTCTACATTAGAGAGAAGCATTGTCAGTGACTTTATCAGCAGCTTGCTGGATTTGGTTCCAGGACAAATCTCCTGATAACCTCTCATTGTGACACACTCATGTGTGTTCCAAGGAAAAGGGAAACAGTCAGGCATCATACCATGAAGACACCATTGAAAAAGCTGCTCTTAGTACAGAACAGTCTCACAATGTAGTGGAAAGTTTTGGTCCTTCTCCATCTAGCTCTAACTTCACTTTGTTCTTGCTTGTTGGATTTAGTGGTGACTTTTAACTTATCTTGGGAACCGTATTTCCTCCTTCAACAGATACCTGCAGAGTTCTATATGTGCCAACCATTGTGATTTCTTTGTGCGATGAATATAATGATGGGCATCAAATCAGATGGAATGGTATAAATGAAGGAGATTGACTCTGACCTGAGTGGTTCGTTTGTTTAAGTGAAGCAACCAGTGTGGGAGGTGCTGTGCAGAAAAGAGGGCAAAATGAACAAATAAGAAAATGCAACGAGCTAGTTAAGGAGGCCAGGAAATAGTTTCCCAAGAGAGCAGTGCCTGGATACTGGAATCTGCAATCTTCAGGAAGAACAGGAATTAACAGAAATTAATCAAGTTAATATGGAAAATAATGTGAGAGAGTGACTAAGATCCAGGCAGGGGCCCTGTGGCGTGAACCTCATGATGACCTGGGGATCAGGTCAGTTTCTGTACATTCTTTAAGATTTTCTCTTTGGGAGAGAGGAGTGATGAGCAAATTGGCAAATTGGGCTGGCAAAACCAGCAGAGACAGCTGATCTGAACAGGGGAGAGCCCTTGGACCCCAGACTGACATCGGGGAGGCAAGCATGGGACTTACTGAGTGTCAGTAAGAAGGCCTGGGCAACCTATGGGGCCCTGAGCAGTGGATCAGTGTCTATCCCTGGAATACAAAGAGTCATCGTGTGCCCATAGCACAAAGAGGGATGCTCTCTCAGCCTGGACTCTTAGGGGAGTGCCTGGACCCTGCCCTGAGTGAAATGACAGACTCTAGAAATCCCCTATGTGGAAGGAATTGGCAATAGGGTGGGAGGCTGAGTGCGGGAGGAGGGGAGGGAGAGGGAACTAGGATTGACATGTAAAACAAGCTATTTAAAATTAAAATAAAAAGTGATAATAAAAAAAAGAAAAAAAAGATTTTCTCTTTGGGGCATCCAAGTCCTCAGACTATGGGAGACCTCCACAGTGGCCAGCCACCTTGTTCTGTGAGCTTGCCTCCAGCTTGTTTCTGAGAAGAGTGTGCCTCTCCTTTCCATTGGGAGGAGGACTGAGCAACCATTGGAAGAAAGACAGCAATGATCTGAAATTCTCTGGTGTCCTTTTCTCAATGACCTGCATTTTAGGAACAATGTCTGGGTCCTTCCAAGATGCAATCTCTCTCTCTATTTGGGGACTATTGATACTTCAGGTGAAACAGTTATCTTTGTAAGGTCTAGGTTGTGTTTGTAGAATATTTAGCAGTATTTCTTCCTTTTACATGTTCGTTGTGACAATCAAATGTATATCCAGGGCTGGAGGGTTGACTCAGTGGATAGAATACTTGCTGTGCAAGCTTGAGGACCAGAATCCAGATACCTCGGACCTATCTAAAACACGAGATGTGGTAGCATGTGTCTGTAATGCCAGTGCCCCTCTGGTGAGATGTGAAGCAGAAATAGGATAATCCTCAGGAGTTTGTGGACCAGCTAGCCTGTCTTACATAGTGATGAACATCAAGAGCACTTCCTCAAATTAGGTGCAAGGTGAGGACTCACATCCAAGGTTGTCTTCTCATTTTCATACACATGCCTGCATTCACAACATGCATAAATATACAAGAGCATGTGCATACACACTATACACACACATTACAAACACACAGGTATGCACTTATACATATACTAAAAGTAACTCTAGATGATGCCAAATGTTTGTGCAGAGAATAATAGCTAATTGAGAATTTCTACCAAGTTCAATTTCATTTGGCCTTTATAATAGCTATTGTGCGGAAAGACTATTAGCCTATTAGTGTGATAAAACACCAAAAGCAACTTGGAGAGGAAAGAGTTTATTCTATCTCACATGCCCTGCTCACAGTCCATCATGAAGGGAACTCAGGGCAGGAATTCAAGGCAGAGCCTGGAGGCAGAAACTGAAGCAGAGGCAATGGGAGGATGATTCTTACTGGATTGTCTCTCATGGCTTGCTCAGTTGGCTTTCTTATGGCACCCAGGACCACCAGCCCAGGTGTGGCACTGCCCACAGTAGGCTGGGTCTCCCCATGTCAATCATCAGTCAGGAAATCTCAGGTTTGTGCACAGGCCAGTCTAGTAAAATGACTCTAATTTGCAATAAGTTGACACAACTCAGGCCAGCACAAGTGACCCCTTGACAACTTGACACACAAGCACATCACTGTTCAACCATAATCTTTCCTTTATTCTTGTCCCCAATATGTCATATTATTATCAATATCACAATATAAAACATATTCCAAACTTCAAAAGTTACAGTCTTTAAAAACTCAAACCTGACAGGCATTGGTGGCACACGCCTTTAATCCCAGCACTCTGGAGGCAGAGGCATGCAGATGGATCTCTGTGAGTTCAAGGCCAGCCTTGTCTACAGAGAAAGTGCCAGGACAGGCTCCAAAGCTACACAGAGAAACCTTGTTTCAACCCCCCCCAAAAAACAAAAAAAACCCAAACCCCAAAAAACCTCATATGTTTAAAGTTCAGTCTCTTTACAATATCAAAAATCTTTCTAAAACTCTCTGAAACTCCAAAATCCCTCAACTGTGAACTCCGGTAAAACAAAAATAAGTTACGTACTTTCTTACTCAAAGAGGGGGAAACCAGAGCACAGTCACACAAAAACCAAAAAGCAAACTAAAAATTCAACAGTATTTACAAGTTCAATGTTTGACGTCTGTGACTCACTCATGGTTCTTCAGTCTCCAATCCAACGTCCAGCACAGCTAATTCCACTTCTTCACCCCACCCTCTGCAACACATACTAGTTGTCTTCTAGCCCAGAAGGGCCCAGAATGGCTCCATTTTCACATCTTCTGCTGTCATTGGTGATTCTCCCATGGTACTGGCATCTCTGAAATGCTGGTTCTCCTGCTACAATTGTGTTATATTTTGACCAATAGTCACTCCAGGGCTCTCTCTTCAGGGTCTCTGACCCTGCCACATGGTGCCAAGCTTGAATTTCTCTCCTATGACCCCTTAATTATTTCTACTGCAACTGAGGCTGAACTGTCACCAGTGGTGAAGCCTCTCTTCGGGGACTCAAGTGCTGCTACATAGTGCCAAACCTCAGCATCTCTCCATGACTGCCTGATGCCTTCAAAATCAGGACCGCATGAGTGACTCTTACACTGCCAATTTGGCTAAAAGCATGAGATAGAACTTTGCCCCACTATGGACCACAGTTTCTGTATGATAATGCAGAGAAAATACTTCCCAGAAGGTTTTGCCTTGATGATGCTGGTTCCTTCTTGATTACAACTGATTCTTCAGCCACAGTTGGCTAGGACCCATTGTCCCAGTAGAGCAGAGTTTTTTACATGGGTGGTTCTTAATTAAAAATATCAATGGCCCTGACAGAGTTTTCAGGGAACTTTCAAAACGTCCCTCTGAAACTTCGCAACAGGCATCTATCATATACATTGCTCTCAGTGTGCTATCGTTCAAGCTCCCACAGAACACTCTGACACCCAGTGGCTTTTTCTAAGCTAAAATACCAAACACCTTCACAAATCCTCTCCAAAACACATGGCCAGATCTGTCGCAGCAAAATCCTCCCACTTGCTATCGATTTCTATCTTAATTACAGTTTCTATTGCTGTGGTAAAACATCATGACTAAAGTGACTTGGGGAAGAAAGGACTTATTGCATCACTGTCCCTTGTGAAGGGAAGTCATGGCAGGAGTTCAAGGTGGGAATCAGGAGGCAGACACTGAAGCAGAGGCCACTGAAGAATGCTGCTTACTGGCTTGCTCCTCATGGCTAGCTCAGTCTGCTTTCTTATAGAACCCAGGACCACCAGTCAATGGGTGGCACCATCTGTAGTGAGTTGAGCTCTTTCACATAGATTACTAATCAAGAAAATGTACCACAGGCTTTCCCACATGCCAATCTATTGGGGGAAGTTTTTCAGTTGAGGTTCTCTTTTGCAAAATGATTCTAGTTGGGTCAAGTTGACATAAAACTAGCTAGCACAGTTCCCCCTTCCAATTTATCATACTGCTTTCTGTTTAATGGATATCAATAATGACTCCCTGGTACTCTGGAAAACTTCTAAGGGAAAATATTTTGACACATGAAAACTCCGGCCAAGGTGGCCCCTGAGTCCGCCTCCAAATGAGACAGGTGCCAAAGAACATGTCAGGTGTTAGTGGTAAAAACATGAAATGCTTTTGTGTGTAGTAATGGTTTAAAAAAATCAAATGTCAACATATTGGATTTTAGACTCTAATAAAGAGAAGTGGCATGTATTGTTGACTCATTTTATCCTTCTCAATTATGTGATACCATGGAGGTGAGACTCAGGGTTTCCATTTTATGGACCAGTAAAATAAGGGTCCTATTGTTAGAAAAGGGCTATGCTGCGGGAGAAACTCAAGTTCATCAAATGGCAAGTTGATGTCCCTTGAATGAAACTTTGTTGATCCCTCATGGGCTGCTGGGCTGGATAGATGGCCTTGAAGGGCCCCCCTAATGTTCCCAGGTAATGATCTGAATTATGGGCTCATTATTAGGGAAAGAAATAGCACCAAACATGAACCCAAGGTGAGCAGTCTGTTATGCTATTTTCCTAGATTACTAAAGGTCACCTCTGTGGATATGTGGAATACTAATGCTTGTTTCTGCTTGGTATGCTGAAAAAAAATCAAATTCCAAATAAAGCAATAAAACAATCCTTATAGAGCACTTTTAACAAGGAAAAATTGGTTTAGACTACTCTTTTTTTTCCTTTATGCTCAGCTGCTTTGAACTTGGGAGGGAGGTGGGAATTAGAAGGGAAAAGATTTAGGGCCGCTTAAGAGGCTCAGTGCAGGGCCGAAGCTGGCAAGCCCTTTGTGTGGGGGAAGGTTTTAGGTTTTGCTTTTTTAACTTCCTGTGTCTTCTTTTGCTTTGTCTTCTTTCTTGAATATTTCTTCCTCCCAGGACATTTCCTGTGCTCTGAATCAGAGGATTGCCACCCCAACTGTATAGTAGCATTGCCTGGAGGAGACTGTAAGCCAATACCAAAAAGCCAGGCTGAAAACGTACATATAAATAACATTTTACAGACTGAGCAGGTTGCATTTATGTATTTAGGATTATATATATATATATATATATATATATATGTGTGTGTGTGTGTGTGTGTGTGTGTGTGTGTGTGTGTGTGTAAAAAGAGGGGGCAGATGTGAAAGAAATGAGGGCCATAAGGGAGAGAGGAAAGAGAGAAATGATTTAATTATGTTATAATTTAAAAAAACAAAAGAAATGATAAATGGAAAAAATACAGATATCTGGCCTTAGTTATTACAGAAGCTTGGTGCTGAGGTAGGAGATTCCAGCATCTCACTTGGTCTGAGAACCATTGACCAGGTCATTGATGTCTGAGCCTTGGTTGCCTACCCCACCTCCCATTCTTGAGGGGAGTTGATAGTTAACTTGGGATATTGGAATAGACTGCACAGTTAGAGGTCAGGATAATTTAAGGTTCCCTTTTTGAGGTGACAAATTAGCATGCACAAGAGCCCTGATCTGTTTCCGCCAGCTCCCTGGTTAAGCTAGAGGAATAAAGGACCGTCATTCTCATTCTTGCCCTGATCAGAGTCACCTGACTGCATGCTAGGACGGGGAAGGTTTGATACCCAGGGACCAAACCTTGATGCAAACAACAGGCTGTGATCCAGGACACCCAGCCTATCCCTTTAGGGCCGGGACTGATTTAGCTGGAGGGGCTAGATCTCACAGTCATTACTGGAGCGCAGGCCTTGCCATTCTTGTTGTGATAACCCACCCTCCACGTCAGGTTAATAGCTTCCCTCTGCTTTTAGGTAAAACTTTTGTTTTTTGTTTTTTTTCAAGACCGGGTTTCCCTGTATTGTTTAGGAGGTTGTCCTGGAACTCACTCTGTAGACCAGTTTGGCCTCAAACTCACAGAGATATCTGCCTGCCTCTGCCTCCCAAGTGCTGGGATTGAAGGCATGAGCCACCGATGTCTGGCTGGTAGCTAAGATTTTTAATTCTTATTTTTGTTGTAGGTCATGGAGCCCAGTACCTTGCTCAATCTAGGCAAGTGCTCTACCGCTGAAGCATAAGCCAGCGCTAGATTGTTTGCATTTTTAAATCATGAGTGAATGTTGAAATGGATCAATCATGTTCACTTTCTACTGAAATCCTCAGATGATGTGTCTTATGTTTTGTGAAAAAGAATGAAACAGATTTTTTTCCTTTCAGGAAGAAACAAAGTTTGCATTTCTGAAATCAGTCCAACTTGCTTACGAAATAATGTCCTTCCCACTTAAAAGGAAACAAAGAAAGGAAAATATTCAGAGGACCCAGTTCAGGTAGAGCAACCAAAACTGGAAGTGGGACTTGAACAAACTCTATCAACTCTGACTCTGGGTCTGTGCCCAAGGCTTTCCCAAGACTCCAGGGTGACTTCAGATGGAGACATGGGAGACGGATAGTGAGATGGCCAGCCCTGTTTCAGGTGACAGGAAGAGAGTGACTGGCAGGCAGGGTGAGGGTACTATGGCAGATATCTCAAGGGGAGAGTTGGAGGGTGGTGAGAAGAAGACTTTGGTTCAGACACTGAGTTCATTTGCAGCCGTGATAAGTCCTTCTTGTAAGACTGGCAAGGGGCTAGATTATCCAGCCCACAGTTCAGCTGTTTTGAACCCTCTAGGATCATTCTTAGAAAATCCCACTCTAGTTGCAAGGACCACTGCAACTTGGATGTTGCTGAAGCCATGACTCCCCTGTCTCAGAATCCTTGCTCCAGTTGTGACCACACCAGGTCCTTAGGAGAGAAGCCTCCATAAACTCTGGGAAACTCTAGATGGCCCTGCCCACTGCAAACATTCCTTACTATGGAATTAGCATTCCCCCCAGTGATGAACTTTGGCCAAACACCTCGAGGAAGACTTTAGGTCCTCTGCTCTGTCTTATTTTCATCCCTCTGGTCCTCCTCATTTCATTGATGCTCAGCATCAATCTTGGGCATTTGAATACGTTTTTGTCTCATGAGCAGCAAGCTGTTGCTTCTCTCATCTCTTTTGTTATGAGCCATATTAGAAGAGACACACAGATTCTCTGTTCCCACTTTTTCAACTCCTGACCTCTTCTCTCTTCCAGTAACTTCTATGCCAGCCACACCCTTAAAATAGCTGCAAATGAATATGGGGTTCCCTCCTTACCTCTCAGCAATCACCACCTTGAGGCAACATCCACATCTGCCCAGTGACAAAGCAAAAATTGTGGCTGGTACAAGCAAGGCTTATGATTGTTGCGAATTTAAGGCTGATGATTGGTGGAAGTAGGCACCACGTGCTCCAAAGGCTGTATGTAATTGGTGGAATTACAACGGGAGTACAAGCAAGTCATGCTCCCTTCTAGCTACATCAACAGGGCATATACCCTTGGCAGATGTGAGAAAGTAGCTGAGTCCTTTCAGAGAGGGACTAGGGAGGAACTGCAGAAAGCTGAGATCTGTTGCAGTACCTGGAGATCTGGGTTTTTTAACCCAGCTAGCAACCTTCTGTACAAGAGCTCAGATAGCACCAAGGGTGTTGCTCCTTGCCTGTGTATGATTTCCATATAAATAGAACAGAGGGATCTTCAGCCTTCCCCCTTTGACAAAAAATGAGCAAGGAAGCTCCCTCTTCCTTTCCAGGCTAGAGATCTGGTTTGTTCTCTGCTTTGGCCTTGATACCTATAAAATGAAGGTGGTTATGATAGTTCTAAAGTGCTATGGGAGTGCCTGGATTTCAGGAAGCATGCTATTTGCGAATATGTCCCTCAACACATTGCTCCACCTGTGTGAGCGCTCTGTGTCCCCTCCCCAACAGGCCATGTCTTCTTGGGAGTATGCGTGGTTCAGTAAGTCTGAAGCTGCTCAGCAGCCTGGTGAGTGCCTGGAGTGCTGCTGGGTGGAGGGAGACAATTTGGTTCTTTGGTTCCACCTCTAACTTGGCTTTTTGGTAATTTTTATTCAGATGATAATAACCTTGCTTATTTTTTTTACTGCAAAAATCTATACTTGGTCCTTGCAACATATGGTGCAATGATAAAACTCCCTGTGTCACCAAGTGAGGTGAGGGGGAGGGCTTCCTCAGGATCATAATAGAATGTGATTTCAGTGTGGTAACCCCCCCTCACTCCTCCGTCCCACACCCTTGTCTGGCTTTCAAAAAGGAATCTGCAAGGCTCATACAGCTTGTCCTTGTTTGACCAGAAAGCATCTGTGTGATGTGTGACTCACAAGTATCCTCATGGCTTAGCATTTGTGGGGATGCGGGTAGCTAATGGGTACCTGAGAAGGGGGAGGACGTATATAAAGTGAACAAATGCAACCAAAATAGGAGCCAAGGCAGTTCCTGGCACAGGTAGTCATCAGTGTTCCCATTCAGGGATACATTCACAATGACTCTGATTCAAATTCCAGGAGGGACCAGTAGAAGTTGTGTAATACTCCTAGGTCCCCTTTGAAGTCAGCCAAGAGCCATCCCTTATTCAACGTGGGTGCACAGGACACTTGAAAAGAGTGAATAAATTATCCAGAATCATGTCACTATCAGGGAAAACACGTGCTGTGGTGCTGCGCTCATGTACAAGGGCGTGCTGAGGCTGTAGCTGAGTATGTGGACGGTGAACCTGGTTGTGGGTGGTGGTGGGGATGATTACAGACCTGAAGGTATTTTCTTTAAAAGCCTGTTTAGTTGGAGCCTGTTTGTGTGCTGGGGTGTGAAACTCTATGAATGTATTATCAGCAGGGCCTTAGATGAGTTCCTGCTATTTGCTTTAGGCAGAAACAGACTACTTCCTAGATTCCCTAGGGACAGAGAGACCATGGGACCACCTGCCACTCTAATGATCCGCCCCTCCACCCACAATTAGTGCCAGAGATGTTGTGCTTTTTAAAGGAATAGTATCAGCTTGCTCTAAAGGTGAAATTTCTAAAACACTAGCCACTGGTCCCATGTGGCTTCTTGAACTGCTAAAATTGTCGCTAGTCCAAATACAAATGTGCTATGAATGTTCAATAAAAACCACCAGATATGAAGGGTTTGGTGGGACAAAAGAAAACAAAGCACCCTGTTATTAATTTTATATTGGCTACATGCTGGCATGGTAATGCTTGGAATATACTGGAGTAAAACTATCTATAATTGCATATATGGATCATATTATATTTCTACTGTGTAGTGTTATTCAAAAGGACATCTAATCCTGGGATATAATCCCAGAAAGCTTGTTAAATTTAGATCTTGAAGGACCTATAAACTTGGATACAAAGGACAATGGACTTTGGAGTGAAGAAAAATGCAGACGCATGAAAGCACACAATATACAGGGCAAGATAGTAGACCATTTGTTCACAAACCCACCCAGCTGGTTTGACTTAATTTGATTTAATTATCTGAAGACTCTGGTGACTCACTGTTATCTCAATATTCTGACAAAGCAAATACTATAATGGTAACTAACACTGGCTGACAACTTGCTGTGCACCAGGGGCTATGCTAACTGCTTCATATACAGTATGGAAATATATGTATGCAGGCACCTAACTATCCTCAGATGGTATGCAAGACAATTCATATGGAAGTCACCGGCAATGGAAGGGAAGGGACAGGGAATAGGCACAGGTATTGCCTCAGTGCCTTGCTATACAAGTAACTGCTGAGCCCACATCTTGGTTAGGGATGGCAGGAAAATGAACGTGCTGCTTGTCATCATAGCCAATTACCGGCCAGATGCCTCATGTGTAACATGTTCTCATTAAACATTGTTTGCTTATTACCTGGTGCTTCTCCTTTCCCCTTGCCTCAGTCTTGGCCCCTTTCTCATTCCCATCACTGCTTCCCAGAAACCCTCTGCCATTTATTGCTATGTGCGGGACAAGCAATGATCATTAGCATCAGATGGACTTTGATGTGGAGCCAATTGCCACTCACTGACTGAGTAACTTATGAAGGGAGGTGATGATACCCACTCACAGCCTTGTAATGGGGTTTAATGCCACACGGAAGGCAGCGAATCTCCAGGGAGAAGGTGAATAATAAATGCTAGCCAGTGCTGTTGCTTATTCTTTTCATGTGGTTTCCTTCTTTTGTTCTCTGTTGTTTGTTTGCTTTTTAAAATTTATCTTATTTTATTCTTTATTACAGTGCCTTATTCTAGAGCTCAGGATGGCTTAGCTCTTGGAGTCCTTTTATATCAGCCCATGGAGTATTGGAATTGCAAGTTATGTGCATTACACCTGGCTCTGGTTTTCTAACTTCTGAATCTCAGTTTCAAAAATTACAGGTGTCTAGAGGCTGAGAGTTGAATTGGAGCAATTTCTTCTCTAAGAGCTACCCCTGAACTCTACCTCAAGTTAATTCACCTTGCACTACTCTGTAAGTTCCTTAGAATCTAAAAAGAGAAAATCTAGAGAAAAAACCCTTAGAGACAGTTTTTAAAAAGTATAAGGGTAACATATGGGGAGCAACAGAGAGGGGACTAGAAGAGTACAAATGGTTTGAAGGAGGAAATAGGAAAAACAGAGTTGGAAAGGAGATAAATGCAGAAGGAGAGTAGACTCTCACCAAGGAAGTCTGAAAAAGTCATAAAAAGTATTCTATCTATCTATCTATCATCTACCTACCCACCTAAAATTGTATATAATGGATATAAGTCTGGGTATACATATACATATATAATTTATATGAAATCTTCACATCTGGGCTGACAATGGTCCTCCTAAGAGCCATAGACTGTCTGAGGAAAATCCCAACCCAAGGCAAGAGAAGGCCTCTTTTGAGTTGCTGGTTAGGGTTCTCCAAGCCATTTCCCAAACATACATACTGTTGGTGTTGTCCTTTGTTCCTTCTCAGAGGTGGAAGTTAAGTCCTTATTGTTTAAGACACCATGAACTTCGGGTACAAGGCCCAGAAATCCCTTTCCTGGAACTGATAAATACTGATTTCCATGGTATCAGAAGATGCCATACAAGCAAGCCTTCAAAGAAGGGAGGCAAGCAGCAATCCTACCCATATATGACACCAACGAACCACAACAATAACCAGCATGTGCAGTAGTGGAGTGCATACCTTGTCCATAACCAACGGCTCTCTACATTGGTCTTGGGGTCTGCTCAATAAGAGGAAAATCATGCCCGGTACTTGACACCTAATCAACTGATTGATGGTGAAATCATGGATCTTGAGAGAGAACCTACAACCTCCACTTTACTAAACTTGCACAATTACTGACAACACACTAAATATTTGTGATGACGTCAATGGACATGCTGACATGGAAGGCTTAATAAAGCCTGAGGTGCTTCAACCCTAAACAATGAATTATGAGTAACTAGGGAATGCTGAAAGTGGGAGAAATACACTTCTCCAGAAAAAGGCCCTTCCCAGTGGGTTATCTAACACCAGGTGACCAGTTCTGAGACCATATATATATGGCAGGTATATAACATAATATATATATATATATATATATGTCTGAGGTCACATATGTACACATGTATATATATACATATATATAAGTGAGAAGGTTATATTTATGTATTGAAGAATAATCTATTTGTATGTGACAACTGAAGAAAGAGGACCTATGTTTGAGACAGAGCAAGGATGGTACATGGGAGGAGTTGAAGGGAGGAAAGAGAAGGGGGAATGATGTCATTGTATTATAATTTCAAAAACCAAAATCATTATTATGAAAAATCAAATATTTTCTATGAAAAATCAAATACTAAAAGGATATGAAGAAGCAACACCTCCTTTAGAAGTGAGACCATGATTTCTTTAAGTAGCTGATTGTTTACTTACTATAGGGCCTGTCTGCAACCTATAGTAAATACAACCTATTGTTTTACTTACTGTGGGGCCTATCTGCAACCCATGTTGGCAAGAAGAAAAACCTTTCTGATTATTTATAAATTGTTAGTAAAACCTTTTTCCAAGCAAAGCTTCTGGCCTCTATTATATTCATCTGCTGTATATCGTAAAACCCTCAGAGTACTTGGAGAGCTACTCTGCATGGACCTATAGCAAACAAAAGCCAAAGGTGCATGGACATCATAGCTCTCCAATGTGAGCTTTCCTATGTCTTTACTGTTAGTCTACCGGTACCTTAGCTCCAGGAAAACTCAATGAGGGCAGCTGGAGAGTAGCACACCATGGTACAGCCTAGCCTGTTGCTAGCAGACATATAGGGTGAGATGGCTGCAGACCACCTTTCTCCTCTCTGGGTATCAGTATCCACGTCTAAAAGGGAGCTGAGTGCTCTCTCTTTCCACCATTTCTCTGAGGAGGCAGGCAGGTCTCTATCTGTCTCTCTCCCCTTTTTTTCTTTCTCTCTCTCCTCTCTCCCCTCTTCCTCTCTCCCTTTCTTTCCCTCACTCCCTTCCCTTCTCCCAATAAGCTTGCCATGTTAAAAAAAGAAAAAGGGAGCTGAGTAAGTCTCAGCTCTCGAAACCTATGCAGGGAAGTCTGAGAGGTATAGACAGTGCTATATCCCTTATAGTTGTCTTCAGTGTCTAACAGGTACTAAGTACTCGAGCACTTAATGGGTAAATGGGCACCCTCAGTTGTTTTGGCTATGACCTCCTGTGTGATGACTGCCACTGGTCCTATACTGTCTTTTGAGAGAGAGAAGGGAAAAGAGGAATAGTAGGTGGACAGAGTTGTACTGGGAAAGCCAAGAGGTTCTGGATACTTTTTCATCTATTTCATTCCTAGACCTTGTGTACACTCAGCCTGAACCTATTTATAGCACAATATAATAAGAAGATAGATCACTTAATTCAGGTTCCTTGGTATACGGGAAAAGCAGTAATAGAATATGCATACTTAGTGTCTCTCCTTGCTTAATAAATGAAGACTACTTTATTTAGATTCCAATTTAGATTCCAGAGAAAGGGGCTAGCCAGTGCTTAGCTAGTCATACTAGTTAAGTGATTGTCATTGGCTGCAAATGTTTTTGGTATACTTCTACCAAATGTATGTCCTATCCAGGAAGGAACGCGAAGCTGACACAAGCTGGTGAACTTCGTTAATAAAGTCCGCTTACTCAAGTCCTTTAAGAAAACCAATGTCTGCAGACCATTCCTGTGACCATTGGTAGCTAGTGAGCACATGGAACCTTCTGCCTTGCTGAAGAAATGATGTCCATTTGAGCATTTGGTCCAGGGAGGTACTCAGGATATGTGGCACTTGGAAACCAGGAAGCAGTGACCAATGACCTATGGTTGAACGCTTGTCATATCTTAAGCACAAGGCGGAGGATGCTATCTGAAGTGAGCTCTCTTTTGTAGTGTCAGGATGAAAAAAAGGGTTGCAACTGGGGTGCTGCAGTGAGTATTTCTAAGCGCACAGGTCCAACTGGACTCCGAGAGCAGGTGAAACAATACCCTGGCCCAAAGAAGAGTCACCGTCACGGTCTGTGGAGTAATTTTTGCCTCCATATTCTATGTCCCTTGTTTCCTGTTATGCAGAGCTGAGCAGTAAGATATATAAAACATCATAAATTATACAGATCAGGGTAGTATTATCCTAATGGACTGACTTTCACAAAAATGTGTGTGTGTGTGTGTGTGTGTGTGTGTGTGTGTGTAGCTTATGGATTAGGCTAGATGAGAAGGCCAGTGAGTCTTAGAGATCCATCTGTTTCTACCTGTCAAGGGCTGAGACCACAAGGACACACTGCCACACCCAGCATCTTTACAGGGGCTCTGGGAATCACACAGGTCTTCAAGACTGATGCTGAGCTGAGCTATCTTCTCCACTAATTCTACTTTTAGTGTGCTTGTTTTTTTTTGTCACATTTGATTTTGTTTTCTAAAGCCTGTTCTGGGGGGTACAAGAGGGATGGCCTCTCTGTTCAGTTCTCCACAGCTTCCGGTATGTGAGGACAGAGGTGACCACCCCAGCTCTAGGGTGCCAGTTTCTCCTGGCTGTAAGTGCCCAGCACACCTGGTGGACAGTATCATTTTACTGAAAGCAACTCAAAGAGTTGTTAAAGAGACTCTCTGCTGGGAAGGCAGAGGCTACTGCAGAAGTCTTTCAAGACAGTTTCTTTGGTTCTGATGAAACCCAAATCCCTTTACTGAGCATTGAATGATTGCTTAAGGGGGTGGTTATCTAGAGCTGTGAGATTTTCCATTCTTTGAAATTGTGTAACTAGATTTTCAGAAAATCTTTGCATCTGCTAGAGAAAGGCAAGGTAGATTTGTAGGCTGGCTCTTTCACCAGCGACCTGTATGGAGGGCACTGATCCAGGCTGTAGCATACATTTTGTCATTATTAAGTGAGAAGGATAGTCTTAACCATGCCACATTCCATCCTAGGATGCGCCATGAATTTGTGGCTCTCCATCCAACTAGGTGACTCTACTGTCTGTTCTAGTATCAAATATCAAAAGAATATTTGGTTTTGTTCTCATGGTAAAGTAACTTACTTTGGTATTTCAGACAGCATGGGAAACATTGGGTTTTGACGTTCTATTTTCAGATCAGGTATAGAGACGTGAAGTGATGGGCCTAAGACTACTCAGTCATTGAGAGGAGCTGAGGTTTAAGGCCAGGTAAACCTTGCACGAGAATCTGGGCTCTTGGTCACTGTGTCACTCTGTATGCATGTGTGTGGTAGGGAGGCTAGACTCTGAGAAGTTTTGCATCAAACAAAAAGCCATCCCAAGTCATTGTGAACAACAGGCCCTCAGGAAGCAGGGGACTGTGATGGCTAAAAGTAGAGACTTGCCAGGCATAGTTGAGTTCATCATCTTCCCTTCCATGTATAGTCAGTGTGTCCTTGGGCAGGTACCCAACTCTTTAGGCATCAGTTTTCTCAGGCATGAAACGGGGCTGGGGAAGATTAAAAAGATGAAGTAGAGACATGTCTTTTAATAGTGGTTGACATATTGACATATTGCACAAATATAAGTTTTTTTCTGTATGTAGTAAGTGAAGGTTATCATTGGTCTCTATTAGCATACCATGTGGTTGCCAGTTTTAAAAGTAATGTATAGTAATATATAATGGTGAGATATACCACACACACACACACACACACACACACACACACACACACACCATATATTCATACATATACAGGACCAATTAAGAGACTGTAGGACTAATTTCCTGAAACACACTTTAGGAGTTTTAGTGTAACTGCGTCTAAGGTCTTTCATTTCTCTCTTTTTCTCATTTCATTTCTACTTTTGAATTGTAAATCTACTATGACATTGTTAAATAATATGTACTCTTCCTATAGGGGAAGACTACATACTCACAAGAGACTGCATCTGGAAAGGGGCTTAGGGACTGTGGTGTCAAACATACTTGGTTTACAGAAAGCAGAAGCCTGGAGGCTCCAGTGGCTTGCTAAGGGCCACCCTCCCTGTGCTACCATCATAAACAATGCAGGACTAAGGGTAGCATGTGCGAGGCCCTGGGTTCTATCCTCTGCATTGAAAAACAGACACACAAATCAAAAGATGAAACCCTGGCTAGAGAAACCTGTAAGAGAGCACCCCGTTAGTGCTCTTGCTTTGGGGTACAGTGAGACTTAGAGTTAATAACTCTAAGATCCCACGACCTCAAGGTAGGACGCTCCATGCATCTCTGGAACTCTTCCTGTGGAATCTCATAAGGTAGCTGAGGGCTCCCTGGAAGTGGGGTGGTGGCGGGGTGGGGGTGTGGGGGACTCTGTCACAACTAACTCCTCCTGCTCTGTCCTTGATTGGTATCAGCCACAGGAACGTTATCTAAGATCTGAGTCATATTAAGGAAGGGGTCACACTCTTGGGCCTTCTTGACCAAGCTCACAATGCAGATGAATGTGAGGCCCTCCAGGAGACACTGTGAATGATTGCCAGTGGGGGATGCCAGTCCAGAGCAGGCTCTGGGTGGAGTTTCCCAGGACTATGTGGGGGAAGAACTGGAAGCTTGGTTGAGGTCTTGTTCTCACACTTGGTGTTCATGTCTCTTTCTTTCCTGCCAGTCTGAATCTTGTTCATCTGTATCAGTTGCTGGCCATCCCACCATGATTGTTTACCTGCAACTCGGCACCCTGTTCCTCATAGGCCTTTGTTTATTGTGGCTGTCCCTCCAGCATCTTTCATAGCCACCTGAAGAGAATTGTTATAGGGAAGAGGCTGGTCTACTGGGTACCACTGGGTTCCTTATTTATCTAGGTGGGGCCATATGCTTACTGTAGGCCAATGACATGTGTGAAAAGTGATGTGAGCTGCTGGCATGCCTCAACTACATAAGCATCCTTCTGAGATCCTCAGCTATCTTCCCTCTGTTTGCTGGCCTTACGTTGAGGCTCGAGGTGGCCTTGAAGAACGTGAGTTAAAGATAGTAGAATCCTTGGCAGCTGTGCTGCAGGGAGAGAAAGCCCAGTCTGTAGCCCCACTGCTATTTCAGAAATACACTTATGATGTAGAGGTGCTGACACGTGAGTATATTGTAGTAAGTATCCTCCTTAACACACGCCTATTTCCTCAACAAGCAGTCTTTTCTGTCCTTGATTTCAGCTTACGTCTTACTCTTTTCAGAAGCTGGTCCCTGGCTTCACTGCCCTCAGGGTGTTGTTCTATCTTTGCATTTCTTGAGCTCACAGTACTGCATCCACACAGCTCCCACTTTGCTACCCAAGGACTGCTGGTGCTAACTGAGGAGGACAGGGTGTTCATGGTGCATCTTTCAAAATGCCTAGCACGAAACCCAGCAAACAGTCAGCACTCAGTCAATATTTAGTGATCGATTTGAGAGGCTGGAATGATCCATAGCAAACTCCGAATATCATCTGGGAGCTTTCTGATTAAACGAATGAGTCTTGAAGCCTTTCACAAACACTACTTCTCAGCCTTTGCTAGGGGAGCCCCAGCTCTGAGCCTCCTGGCTGGAGAGTCCTACCTGCTGGCCAGCTGTAGTCTGGTTTCCTAGGGTTTAAGATGCTATGGGCCACTCTCCAATGACTCAGGCATCAAGCGACATGCTAACTAAAGATAAGTCTTTGTTCTTTCTACAACTATGCTTTAAAAAATTCATGAAAATAAAAAGCCCCTTAAATTGAGTACAGATTCTCCCTCCAGGTTTCCTGACTCCCTCTTTTATTGCCCAGGAAAGATGGAATGGAAGAGTGGAATAGATGTGTCTTCCAATAACTGTGCCAGTATTTTTAAAGCATCGTAAGTTGTGGAAACTTCATCCCATCACTAGGGATCTCCAGTGTTAGCAGCAAGCTCAGAGCTGGTGGTTTCCATTCAGGAAGGTGTTGCAAATGCCAAGGCAGCTAGGTTAGTGAGTGGTTCTGCCCTAGCGGGAAGTAGAAAGCACAGCAATCAAAATGATCTCAGAGATAGAAAATTTAATTTAGCTTTTCTTTAATTTTTCATTATTTTTAAATGAAAATAATCTAGATAGCATCCATAAGCAAGTAGAATTTATTTCACATGTGCTTCCATGAATGAGCAATAATTCACTGTGAATATTTTCATGTTTATCTTGCCAGACTTTTCCTGACATTGACATAGGCATTTCTGTAATACTTGCATCCTATTCCAGTCGCCACTTTTTACTTGACTTTCTATGTTAACATGATCACTGTCACTGACTTCACATTCTTTCTTCTCATAGAAGTGTGTCATAACTCAGAAAACTATGCTTATTTGTTAGTATATGTTCTTCTGTTTGTTTTATTTTGATACTATATATTCTTTGTATATAAACATTTGCACACATGTGTGACTATTTCCAGAGGGTCTATTCATAGAGTGGAATTACTTGGTCATAGGCAATGTGAAACTTTGAAGTAGAGCCATAGCTTTGGTCAGAAAGGCCACAGTGTTTACCCTCCAGCATAGCATTCCAGTGGCTTTTAAGTTTATTAAGTTGATTTTTATAAGTGAATACAAGCATGACAAAGACAGGACTGGAGGAAGAATTTAAATAGTAAATTTCAAAAGTGGAATGGTCTAATCAAATCTGTTTGGGCTGAATTTCTATTGCTCTTTTAAAAACACCTTTGGAACTCACCCTGTAGACCAGACTGACTTCAAACCCAGAGATGCACCTGCCTCTGTTTCCCTCTTTTGCTTGCTCTTAGGACCCTTTTCCTCCTACTGCGTTGCCTTGTCCAGTCTTGATATGAGGGTTTGTGCCTAGTCCTACTATACTTGTTATGCTGTGTTTGGTTGATGTCCCTGGGAGGCCTCCTTTTTTTCTGAAGGGAAACTAGGAGAGTAGTTCTGGGGGAGAGGGGAGGGAGGATGGAGGAGTGGAGGGAGGGGAATTGTCATTGGTATGTATTGTATTGTATGAGCTAAGAATAACTAAGTACCTAACTAACTCAATAAATAAATAAATAAATAAATAAATAAATAAATAAATAAATACTTTCAGATGTGGATCCAGTTTTCACACAGTTAAATGTGACCAAACATCTTAGTTTGTTCACTTGCATCATTGCAGAGGAGATGTGTTTGTTTTCAGTATCCTCTAAAGGGACAAAAGCAGTGTGTTCTGGAGAGTGGTGTGTGTAGGGATATATGGTGGTGGTGGTGGTGGTGTGTGTGTGTGTGTGTACACGCATGTACATTCATTGTGTAGCTTGAAATCCCCACGTCCTGGTTGTTTGAATAGAAAAAAAGAAAGAAATCTGTTTTGAGATGCTCAGGGGAGAGGCAGGCCAGGATAAAGAGTGAGCCATTTATCTTACCAAGAAGCACCTCGGAGCAGTGCTAAGTTGCATGAGGAAAGCTGCTCCCCCCCCCATGTGCTAATGTATTAAAATTCTTTTACTTAATGTGTCAAAAAATCTTTTTGCATAGTAAAAAATAGAAACTGTTAATATCTTCCCCCCTCTGCTCCCTACCCTGCTCCATTTTCTCGGCTGCCTCCTGACTCCCACACTGCCAGCTTGCTTTCAGATGACGAGGTCAGTCAGCACTGGTGGCAGGCTCAGAGCCTGCCACATGGGCTGGCCTGTGGACCAGACCTTTGTTCAACCAGAGCTCATGTATTCCGAATTGCCTGATCCATGTGGAAGAACTAGGATGGACTTGCTCATCAATTTCTGAGCAGTACTCCTTTTGGAAGGGGAACACCAGCTATCTGGTGGAGAGGTGGCTACTGATTAGCCCTTTCCGTCCCAGACCAGTGAATCTGTAGGTCACGTTGGGGGGGGGCAGATGGGGAAGTGGGGGGTAGGGAGCATCTGTTCTGTAGTAAGTAGAAACCTGATTTGATCAAGAGTCCTGACTTGGCCTGTGACCAGTGGGATGACATTGTCCAAGTCACTTACACTCTCTGAACAACAACATCATTCCATTGGTCACAGGCAAATCCAGGACTGCTGACCTAATCCTGGAGAGAGAGAAAGAGAGAGAGGAGAGAAAGGAGGGAGGGAGGAAGAGGGGGGAGGGAGGGAGAGAACTTGAAGTTGAGTGTGAGGGAGGTGAGTAGGATCTGGGAGAGGAGAATGTGAACAGAATATATTACATGAAAATTAAATATATATATAAATGTATGTAATTAAAAATAAACAAAATGGCTAAGAAATATCTTAGAAAGGTTTCAAAATTCTTAGTAATTAGAGAGGTGCAAATTAAAAGCATTTTGAGCTTTCATCTTACCTCAAGAAGAACCACTAAGATCAAGGAAACAACTGCAGCAAATACTGGTGAGAATCTTGGGAAAGGTGACTCTCATTCACTATTGGTGGCATTGCAAAGTGGTGCAGCCTCTATAGCTGTCAATGTGGAGAAAAGCTAAATGTGAATCTACCACACACACAAGCCAGCTATGCCACTCCTTAGCATACAGCCAAAGGACTCAATAGCCTATTCTGCAGATACATGCTTAACCATATTCACAATAGCTAGGAAATAGAAACAATCTAAATGTTGGTGAATAGGTTATGAAAATATGGTGCATATACATAATGAATTCTATTTAAATATGAAGAAAAATGAAATAATGAAAATTTCAGGTAAATAGATGAAACTAGAAAATATTACGCCAAGTGAGCTAACCCAGACACAAAAAAGCAATTGTTACTTGTTCTATTTAATTATTTATGGATCCTAGTTGCAAATCTTTAGGTTTATGTATATAACCTGCAGTAACCACAGAAACCAGGAGAATAGAAAAGAACCATAGAGGGTGTGGATAGGGGAGTATAGATGGGGCGGGCAGGGGTCTATAGAAGAGTTATAATAGTGAACTGTAGCGAGGGAGTATGTAGGGGACCATAGTGAGGGGTGGATAGGGCACTGTAGAGGGGGATAGGGGACTGTGGAGGGGGATAGGGGACTGTAGGGTGGGTGGAGGACTGTAGTGAGGGTGGATAGGAACTGTAGTGAGGGGTGGATAGGGACTGTAGTAAGGGGTATTTGTAGGACATAGGTGCTATGAAGGGAGAAATGAGAATTGGGTATCTTTAACTAGGGAGGGAGAGATGAGGGTAATATAGAGGAAGAGGAGACAGGAGAGACGGTAACACTAAAGATGTCTAAAATGTCACAGCGAAATATTATATTGTAAATTTGAATATATATATTTACACATGCAAATAAGATTACATCACATGGGATAATATATGTTTTACTCAAGAGCTGTAGACTATGTAACAAAATCCAATGTTAGGCATGGGAAAGCTCTTCAAATTGTTAGTCAAGGAAGCCCAAGAGACTCCTAAACCAATACAAGACATTGTCACTGCCCTTAGTTGCCTTCCAGAACTTGGAAATAAAACAATATTATTCAGATACAAGGCTTAGAACAGTGGTTCTCAACCTTCCTAGTGTTGTGACCTTTAACACAACTCCTCATATTGTGGAGACCCCAACCATCAAATTATTTTCACTATTTCATAACTGCAATTTTGATACTTTTATGAGTCATAATGTAGATATCTGTGCTCTCAGTGGCCTTGGGTGACTCCTGTGAAAGAGTTGTTCAACCCTCAAAGAGGTCCTGACCCACAGATTGAGAACCACTGGCCTAGAAAAGTTAGCTGGAAATGACCTGAAAGTGTTCTCCATGAAAACTAGCTTTCATCTAAGGGTGCTGTATGAGCTGCCAGTGGATAAAAGTGATCAAATAGTCCTACTCAGCTGTAATGTTCATGAACCACAAAAATATCAGCCTCAGAAGATATACCCAGTGGTGCAATAGTGGCACTTTTTACCTCAGGAGTAACCAGCAGCTGCCTAAATGGGCTTTAGGTGCACTCAGAGGGAGGGAATTCAGGCCTAATGCTGTAAACCCAGTCAACCACATGTTGTCAATGGGAGATATTCATGACTGATACTGTAAACCCAGCCAAGTATGTGTTGCTGAAGAGAGGTCATAGACCCTAAAGGAGAATCTACTACTCCCATGTTTCTAAACCAATAAATTCTAAATATTAATCCTCATACTCACAGACGAGTGTAGCTCTCACCCCCTCAAAGAGGCTTATTTTTTCAGTAGATGGAGACCATTACAAAGAGTCAGAATTGGTCAAAATATAGAGATTAGGTGAATGTGGGTTATCCACCCCTAACAGGTACATCTATAAGGCAATCCTCCCATCCAGGGTTATAACACCTAGGGTACCTGTTGCTAGATAGTTTCTTCTAGAGATGGCAAGCAAGCTGTATGTATGAAATATCAGCAATACAGCTGCCTAAACAAGATCTGCATAATGACAACACCAGATGACATGCCAACGTGGATGAGGAAAGTTTCATGAGGCTCCACTCACAGATGAAAAGCTATGAGCAATCAGTGGTTACTAAGAGAACACTTTAAGGATGAGCTCTCTGATAGACTATCTAATCCCAAGTAGTCAGCAAGACCTTGTAATATTTTGGGAGTCTTTTGGATAACTTTGACCAATAACTCAAAAGAAGACGTCTCATCTGGTATTTGGATGTTTTGTTAAGTGGTCTCTGGGTATTGGGGGGAGCATTGTCAGCCCATTTGAGTAATTTTCATTTGAACTATATATGTATATTTATATACCCACTTATGCACAGTATATATTTTCATACAGAAAGTTAATAGAATTGTTCCTTGTAACATTTTCTAGAAATCTTTACTGTTATTTTATCCCATCCCTCCTTCTTTTTAAAATCCCTCTCAGCCATCCATAATTAGAGGCCCCCATGTTCCCCATATTCCTCATCAGGTCACTTGTACCCTACCATGTCCCACTCTATTACTCCCCCATACCCACCCCAGCAATGGTCCATTTTTTTCTTTCCTGGTTTCTGCAGTTATTCCAGGACATCTACTCACATCTGAAGATTTGGAGCTAGGAATCTCAGATGAGATAAAATTCAATGTTTGTCTTCGATCTTTTCCAGTTGCATCCATTTACCTGCAAATTTCATGATTTCACTTTTCTTTGCAGCTGTGTGCCAGAGTGTATATGTACTACATTTTCATTATCCATTAATCAGTTGAAGGGCATTTAGGTTGTTTCCATTTCTTAGCTATTGTGAATAGATCAGCAATGAGCATGGCTGAGCAAATAACTGTAGAGCATGATGCAGAATGTCAAGGAGTTATATAACTGGATCATATAGTAGATTTATGATTAGCCTTTTGAGAATCTGCCACAGTAGATGGACTAGTTTGCAATTCCACTAACAGTGAATGAGGAATCCCTTTTCCCCAATACCCTCCAGCATTTGCTGTTGGGTGTTTTGTTGGTCTCTGCTGTCTAACCCAGCAAGACAAAATTTCAGAGTTGTTTGGACTCACCATTTCTCTAATTACTGGGCACAATGAGTGTTTTTAAAAAGATGTTTCTTAGCCATTTTTTCTTGGAAGAACTCTGTAGGCTGCCACAAGAAGGTGTGGTCCAGATTAAAGGTGGATCTTCCTAGCCTCAAAGATCCAGATTAGAAGTGGGTCCTCCCACTTCAAATGTTTAAGCCCATGACATTAAGGTGATATTATAATGGTAGTGGTTTATTGTTTGTTCTTTGAGCCAGGCACTGTGCTGTATCCTTTGACTATCACATGTTGTCTAATTCTGACAGCAGCTTGTGAGGCAAGCTTCTTTGTCATCTACATTTTGCACATGGCAAGCCTGTGCTGAGAATTTAAGGAGCTTGCCAAGACTACATAGTGACTTGCTTTGCAACTGAAATTCAGGCTCTGAAGTTTTAACCTTCTGTCTTTCTGAAGAACCATGTGTTCAGCTGATTTCTTCCTTAGTTAAATTTGCCAAATATGGTTCTTCACAAAGGTTGGATTTTTGCTTTATTAATTATAATTTATTTGTAAAAATTGTAATTCCATCTTCTATTTTCTTTGGGATATTTTAGTACTTTTCTAACTTGAGAGTTCAGTTCATTTAACTTCAGTTCATGCTCGACTGTGCATGTGTGTGAGCACATGCATGCTTGAGTGCATACATGCAGGTATGTGTGTGTGTGTGCTGAAGTCCTGCTAGAGTTTTGTGTTGTTGTCTGTTGACTTACTAGTACCACGTTGGCTTCACCCCAAGACTGCTTTTGTTGGATAACACATGGTTTGTAATTTACTTGTGTTTCTTCACAAGCTTGATCTAAGAGCTGATTGAAAATCTATCTGAAAGTTTTCAGGTGTGGATATATTTTGTCTTTTGGTTTCAGATTTCCAACTGTATCACATTGTTATCAGTGAATCTATTCTACACAGTATCCTTTTTTATATTTATAGACTATGGGAGGTTCTAGAATTTCCATCTGGATTGGAAGAAATGTTCCACCTCTATTGTCTACAGAGCTTTAATTAAAAAAAAAATAAAACTTCATGTGATGACTAATCTTGGTTGTCAACTTGACTACAACTAGAGCCAACCAAACAAAAACAAAAACAAAAACAAAAAACCCCAACAACAACAAAACCTAGCAACTGAGTATACCTTCGAGGAATTCTTTGATTGGATCACTTGAGGCATGAAGATCCACCCTAAACCTGTACCACAAGTTCTAGTGGCAGTGTATATAAAAGGTCAAGGAAGAAGAAAGTTTTTGCTTTTTGCCTGCTTGCCCTCACTCTCACTAGTAAGTTCATTTGCCCTGTTGTGGAGGCATTACTTTATTGGTATGAGGACCTACCTCTTCCAGATGCCACTGTAGATGAAAGACCAACCACACCCTAGGAATCTTTCTGGATGCCAACACCAGATTGGGCTGCTATGACATCCAGTCTCATGGACTGAACAACTGCCTTTCCATTTGGAGACAAAAAATTGTTGAACCACAGCCTTTAGCCACTCTAATGGATCTACTTTTAATAATAAATAATTATATGTTCACTCTATCCATTCTGTTCCTTTAGTTTAGTACACCGTATTAATTGTTTATGTTAAAGCATGGAAGATGAACTAGATATTGTGGCCCACACCTATAGTTGAAGCACTCAGGAAGCTAGGACAGGAGGATGACAAGCTAGAGGATAGCCTGGGCTATCCTGTAAAACAAAACTCAAATAGAAAACAAAAATCCAAAATAGAGCAGACACACAGAAGGTAGTTGGGGGTATTGTCAACCGACCACCAAGCTTGCCATTAATACAGAAGTAATCCCCAGTTTGGTAGTATGCTAAAAATGTTATATATATATATATATATATATATATATATATATATACATATATGTGTGTGTATTTTATAAGTTATACCCATCATAAAATAATTAGCATCATGTTTTAATATGGAATTATCAGTATGAAAGCAAGAAGAATTAGAGCTAAAATAGTGGTTGCTAAATGTCACTAAGTACCACAGGAAGGAAAGGAAGCTTGATGAGGTTCCTGTGGAATGAATGTGGAAAGCTGGAGTGGAGTTTCTGATGAGGAGAGAAGCAATGTCAGTCTGTAGGTAGTCAGGGTGAGCAAAACACATTCATTTGCATTAGGGTAGAAACATGATAAGTAGAATTGACTACAGTAAACAATTCACACTCTAATTTGGGAATAAATCTATCTGATGGGACCAGCATGTTCAGGGTTTCACAGGATAGAGAAGGAAGCTTAGTTTCACGTAGGAATAAGAGTCTGTGTTGTTGAGACTCAATGAGTGTGCTAAGGAGGTTCATTCTTCAATGACGGGCAAATGGACTAGAAAAGAAAGAGGAGTGGTAACAAAGGGGTGGTGTAAGTCTGGGGGATGTTTGGAAGAAAGAGTCAGTGGCACCTGGAGATTAGCTGGATGTATGGGTTGAGAATAGGAAAGACCCAGAGGATTCCTGGATCCCAGTCTGGGGGAATGATAAGTGATAATGGTATTCAAGGAACAGAAGAGTGGGTCTGAAGGAGGACCACAGTGTGGTTCTACATGCGTTTCAGAGACTCTGTAAGAGGAGAGGTGTGAAGATCTCAGACGGTGTAAGACAGGGGTAGCAGAAGGGTTTCACAGAAATCTACAGAAAGCAGGAAGAATTTCAAAAGGAGTGGGTTGTTGTATGACATGAGGGTTGGAGGGAGTTGTCAAATGTGTCAAATGCTGTAGAAAAATGTGGGAAGGGTGGTTAGATAAAGCGCTTGAGATATGACCTTAAGGAATCCTGTATCAATTAGTGTGACGGTGACAGACAGTCAAGATGACTGAACAGAGTATGAAGCTTTAGGGGTCAGAAAAGGCAACAAAGATGAAGAGGTAATGGCCCAGAGGACATGCACTGTGTCACTTTACCCAGCCACCCTTTCCTTTCATTTAACTGATATCTTTAAACAAAGACCTAGAAAGTAGAAGTGGCCTCGGAGAAGGAGGAGAGGTGAGGAGTTATGTCTGCCAGGTGTCTCAGAAACTAAAATTGTGCTTCAAGCTTTCTGGATGGGACTCACAGAGATGATGGCAGGTGACAGTGGGCAATTGGCCATCAAGAGCTAGAGTTAGAAAAGAAATATAAATCTTGACTGAAATTGCCAAGATTGTTGGAAAATGGGCCATGGCTCTAGTGAAGGTGATAAAGGAACCAAGTTGGCTTTTGAGTGTTGGGGCAGGATAATAAAAACTGGCAGGTTTGGGAGTATGTCTTCTTTGGAGAAGTTGAAGTAAGAAGGCAAGATGGTTTTCCTCCAGGGCTCCCAACAGGTGGGTACTTTGGGGATTTCCATGGTGACCATAAGCAGCTATTCTTGCCTCCATAAATTTCACTCATACAGATTTGCTTGGAGAGCACACTTGCCTCAGGGTAAGGAAGAGCTTCTCATTTTGATAGACCTGAGAGTTCAAACTTTTTTTCTTCTGAGTCAAAGTCAGCACAAGACAGAAACTTCATTAGCTATCTTCCAGCTCTGAGAAAAATCCCCATAGGACTCAATATTTATAGCCCAGGAAGCCTAGAGCTTCTCCAGAGGGAACACACTGGGTAATTTCAAGCCTCTGAGGCCTTTCTCCTTTTTGTCAGGCTACTAGAACACAGTCAAACCTGTCAGTGACACATGGCAATGTGTACTGCAGACAAATATGCCGATTTGAGCATAGGAGGGCTTGGGTTTATACTACGTGCATCCGGTAAGTAGCTCACCCTGTCTGGCTTCTGTTTTCCTTCCCTATAAATGATGAACACAATGCTGGTGTAGAAAAATAAACTGTCTATGGGTTTCAAACCCAAATTCTCTTTGAATCCAAGAAGAAGCCAGTGTCACCAAGAGAGAGGAAAACTAAAGCAACATATCTATTTTGTGGGAGGGTCTTTTCCTGCCTTGCAGACATTAGGTCTAGTAGCAAATATGTCAATCAAACTTCTGACTTAAAAATAGTTGGCATAAGGCTAGGCCTTCAGCTCAGTTGGTAAACTTCCCATCTTGCAAACAGGAGGGTCTGAGTTTGTGTCCCAAGACCTACATAAAAAAGGCCAGCCATGGTGATAGATGCTTGCTTGTGCACCTAAAGCTTTGGCACCTGGAGAATGACAGCTGAGGGTTTCTTCTGTCCTCCATATGTGCATACACACACTTGAACACACACACACATGCACACAGGTGTATGAACAGACACAAAATATTTGGTGTAAAGTACAACATAATATCAACTGTAGGATTTCCACCCCCAAGAAACAGAAAGTGAGTTATGTAGGAGGCTGGTGATCAGCCTTCAGATTTCATGGGATGGAGGCCACTGGGACAGACACTGGAACTCTTTGAGGCAGGGGTGAAATGGTTTATTTTGATTGTCATCTCAACTGAATTGAGAAATGCTAGGAAGTCAGTAAGGCACATTCCCAGTTGTGTCTGTGAGGCTGTTGCCAGAGACAAGAGTGTCAACAAACTAAGGGGGAAGTCCCTCCGTGAATATGGGCATCATCATCAATTGCCCCGAGCCCAGATACACAATATACAGGAGAAGAGGATGCCCACATGCTTGCAAGCTTGTTTCTTCATGAGCATACTCTTCATGGCTGACACATTGCTTACAGGCATAAGGCTCCTGCTTCTCCAGCCTTTGAGTGAGATTCATACCAGCAAACATCCAAGGAGTTTCAACCCTGGGCTGAACTGGGGCCAAACCTCTTGTTACTCCTTTCTGAGACTTCTAGTTGTTTGGATTGAGGAGCCATCTTTAGGTTTCTGCTACTCGCAGATGGCCATTGTGGAACTTCCCAGTGTATGATCATTCTAGCCAACCCAATTAACTTGTGTGTGCTTCTGTGAAATATATATTTATTTCTTCTATAGCACTCAGACCAATGCAAGGGGGTTGAGCCCTCCATTTCCTATGGAAAGAGCCCCCCATGGTTCTTAGAAGAGGTGTTTCAAGCATCATTATGCAACTGGCCCACCAACCACAATGGCTGGCTGGCTAGTGATGCCAAAGTGGCAGTTCCAGGTTTTACTTTTTTTTTTGGTTGGGGAATTTTCTATGAATGGGCTACATAGCTTGTGGGGAAAGGGAGGGTAGGAGTTCATTTTCATGATGAGGTCATTTAAAAAATAAGAAACAAACTTCTTCAGACCCATGATCCTATCACTTATCACCTTCTTCTTTACTTCATCTTATAGCCAGACTTCTTGAGAACCTCACTCATATTTTCTCCTTCTAATTCTTTCTCCCAAAACCATCGTTTACCTACTTCTGGCTTCCATCTCATCACTCCATAGAAACATCTCACCAGAATCCCCATGTGAATAAGCCCAGACACCTTTTCCTCTGCTCTCACTGAATGCAGTTGACCTGGAGTGACAGACCCACTCCCTAACAAATAGTTCTTAACTTGTGGGTAGAGAGCCCCAGAGGTCTCCTATCACATATCCCACATACTGGATATTTACATTATAGTTCATAATATGAGCAAAATTACAGTTATGAAGTAGCAACAAAGATAGTTTTATGGTTGGGGATCACCACAACATGAAGAACTATATTAAAGGGTCAAAACATTAGGGAGGTTGAGAACCACTGCTTTAGCACAATAGGTGGTTGCATTTTCTCTTTGTCTTAGCCATCTTCCTCTGTTTCCTTGAGAATTGCTTTTCTATCTCCCCATTTATGTCTTGCATTTTATGTTCTTTGTGGGCAATTTGATTTACTAACTTCTTGATTGTCAATGACACTCAGGGTTAGTCCACAGACAAGTTCTACATGCTCACTTCTCAGGGTCAAAATGGCTTTCCATTTGTAGTGTCAGTCCTCCACAAAGGCTGAGAGATACACACAATCCATTGTAAAATTAAATAACCATGCTTTTCTATTCAAGATAGTTAACTGATACAATACTCTAGAAAATTATATGTGCATTGTGTTAGTGGGGGGGCATGTATATGTGATCAGAGAACTACCCAGGTGTTGGTACTCACTTCCCACATTATTTGAGGCAGGGGACTATCTATCCCTTAGATGGGGGGAAGAAAAGGAAGCATGTGCCTGTAAAAAGGAATGCATCCCAGGATGGCTTGCAAAAAAGTATGCAAAAGAACAGAGGTCATGAGCTCTATTGCAGAAGAGGTAGCTGTTTGATCCACAGAAGTACTGGAATCCTTCCCTTTGCATGCAGATATCTATTAGTCAGAAATAGAACTTGACATTCTGCAGGATTCTATCGCAAACTGACACCACCATCAACTCTCATCAAGTAACACGTGAACAGCACATCTAAAAGCTGTTTAGCAGAACCACTCAATATTACATGTGAGGTTTGAAGAGGCCTGTTGAAAATTGCTCCTTTTGATCATATACATGAAACATGAAAATGTAGGGAAATTTTTCTTGTCTCAAATTAACTAGGATTTTCTATGGTTAAAGCTTTTCAGCAAAAGCTATGGAAAAATAGCTAATCCCACTTAAAGGATGATGCGGAAAAGGGTTGCATATAGGTATAATGACTGTCTAAATTACTTGATGCCTGGAAACTATCCAAAGCTTTCTTTGGGAACACTTGTCATAGTGTCCCATTGGGGAAGAAGATTCATTTTATTCCTGAGCTGGCACTGTGAAAATCATTTAGAAGGAGAAATAGCAAATGGAAGTCACATTTTTCCAAAGGTCGAATGTTGGGAAGAAAACTGTCTCAAGGCAAGCTTGAGCCAGTGAAAGCTCCCTGCATCAGCATCATCCAGGAGGCCCCTCTGCTGTATCCTGATTCTACACATATCCTGTATTAATCTCCAGGCTTTCAGTCCCATTCTCTGATATTATTCACTTTGGCCAAGTCATATCCTTTCCATCAACCTGCTTCCCTCCATCCCACCCTCTCCAGACCTTTATCACTCTGAGTTGAGCATGCTACCCTGGCTGTGTTTCCATACTAACTACATGGACTCTGCCCAAAAAAGATTCCCCCAAACATATGTGTATATTCTAGTTGTTAGAACATGTGCTGGTTCAGGAGTTAGACCCACTATTATTCCAGTAGGCTCCATCAGAAATTATCTGATTATCATATAGAATATGATAGCTTTCACTTGAGAATTAAATAAGCAACTCTTGTGGAAGCCTCCGAAGTATACAGTTCAAATTTAAGTGTTAGATGTAGGACTATCATGTCCAGGTCAGTCTCTCATGTATTGAAGGAAGCCAGATCTTCAAATGTGTCCAATTTCACACAAGGCCCCAGAAGCAGAGGATCTGGGAGATGCCTGGGATTGCCTGGGGAGACTTGTTTACAGGAGATTTTCCAGAGAGTGTTTCCACACCACTGTGGTATAAAGACATTTCCACTTTTTGTAGATTCCTCAGATTCTCTGAGGAAATATCATGAGGTGAATGAAGCACGTCCTTTTCCTTCCTTCCTGAGTAACTTAGAAAACTGTCATCTCAGATGCTGACCCCTTCGTCCAGGGCAATACTTCTTTCTACAGGCCTGAAGGTGGGAGGGCTGGGTTTTAAAACAGTGCTTCTCAGCCCTCCTTGGAATGCTCGTGACTTTAGTATCCTCCCCCTCTCAGCTTTGACTTTCATTAAGATTCTGGGACAACAGAAGGAACCTTGCCCGGTTGTGACAAAGCATGATTGCAAGAGGGGATGCTGATGACGGATGGTCCTTACGTTAGCTTCAGCTCAGGCATGGAATTTAATTATGTGCTCATCACCTAACAAACATCTGACTCAGCACCATCTAGGGACCAAGATGAGGGCTCAGTGATGGCACATACCACTGAGACACCTTTAGACATTTTTTCAAAAGGCCTTTCTTGTTTCATTTCATACTTAGTGGATACTTGCTATGTGCTTGAGCTTGGGGGAGGAGCAAAAGAAAAGAAGCATGATGACATCTAAAGATTCCCTAGAGAGCACAGGCGTTCCAGTGGCCAGACCACTGAACCTGATGGAGGGTGTGTGAAATCTGGGTAGGGCCTCCAGTGCTGCAGGAGTGCAGAGAGAGAAACAGACTACTTCAGATGGGCGATCTGGAGCAGCTCCATCCAGAAGCGATACTTGACTTGGCTGCAGAGGATGAGACCGGTGGAAGGCAGAGAAGGTGAGAAGTGGAAACCTGACCTAGTCTAATGATGTCACATGGAACTGCATGGGAAGGACTGAAGACAGACATGGTGGGGGCAGTCTTCTATGGCTGCAACTGCTGATTGGTAGAGCAGAGGAGGAGATGGGGCTGAAGACACAGGCGGAAGGCAGGGCTTGGAGGCAGTGCCTGTAGTAAGGTAAGTACCCTCAAACAAGGACTGCTTATTTGCTCACAACTATTCTCAAACCCCAGTAAGCACCTGGAACATGTCCATATCCAATAAATATTTGATAAATACCAGACGTAGGAAAGCTTCCTGGTGAAAGAACACAGTTTTATTAGAACTTTAGCACAATAGTTGTTGATGAGGGGTGTAACGGGATACTAGAAGGGTTTCTAAGGTGGGTGTAGCTGTAAGTTGCCCAGAACATCCCTTCCTGCCTAGCCACAGATGAGGAGTACATAGTAGTCATTTTGGTTCAGACATCCACATCTTTGGCCTGGCATAAGCAGCCGAGTTTGGAATATGTCTCAGGCTAAGCCAATGAGAACCAAAGCCTTTTCTGACAGGGATGTGTAGACTTCCATTTATTTATACACAGTTTATTCAGTAATGGGTCATAAACTGGGAGTAACCAGCAACAAGCTTGCACAGTACAATAGGCAGAGTGAACAGGAAGCAATGACAAATGGAGAAACAGAGCTCTAACTACACCACTGGTTGTCTTGGATCTAGTGGTGCCTGAAACCTCCACAAGTCTCTGTTATGCGAGTTGACACATCCTTCCTTTAGCTTAAGTCTCTTGGGGGTAAGCTTTGAACAGTGCTGTGTCAGCACCTACTAGTACAAGAAATTGAGAGCCAATTTCAGAAGCCTTCATGACTACCACAAGCTAACAGCAAGATGTATATGTAGGACTTTGACCTGAGCTGCAGAGACACTTGGCTGAACATTTTCTGTCTTACCCAAAGGCATAGTAAATGTAAAGATTTTGTAATTCGTATTGCATACACTGTGTATTCCTGTTTTGTACTGTTCCAGGGACTCAGCATGAGAAGCAAAGGCCATTTGTCATTCCTAAAATTTCTTAACTATAGTCAATGCTTTCTCGTTCCATAAAAAATCTCCTTTGATGTTAAACTCCCAAGGGTTTAGGTTGCAGGCTTAGCAGTGTGTCCCCCCCCCCATGCTCACGCAGAGAAAGAAGTAGAAACCTTTTGAGTTGAAAGAGGGGAGAAGTTAGTAAGGATGAAGAGAAGAAGTTCATTCTATGGCCAGAGGTTTGGTCCTTCCTTCTTCAAACTCCTCCTAAGGTCTGGAAATCTGAGGACCCAAGGGTGGGTCAAGACTTCTGTCTCTCACTTGAGGGCTGGGACTCAGGCTGATAACTAAGTCCTCCCAGTAGCAGAGTAGCAATGACATAAGATGAAGTGAGTGGAGAAAAGAAAATTATGCACGTTTCTGTGGGTCAGTGGGGGCTAAACGGACAACCTGCAAAGTGTTCCTATAGCTAAACCAGTGCCTGCAAGTGCACGACTTGCCATGGTTACCTGGATGGGGTGATGGTCTCACGGAAGTAGAGGATGAAGATGGGTCAAGAACCCCAAAGAGTTTGCTCCTAGGGCAAAACATAGCAATACTGCATTTGGATTTCCAGGAAGGTTCCAGAATGCACAAACAAATCATTCAAATTCTCTTGTACAGATTAGCTCTAAAGGCAAGCTGAAAGTTTTTATTGGGGGAAAAACTGTTCAAAAGATATGATTTTTCTAGAAAGTTGACAGGAACCAGGAGAAGAAAAAAGTGCCTGGAATAGACATGACATCTTAATCGTCGGTACCAAGAAGCCATAATGCCAGACTATAGAAAGCTTAAATAAAACTGTAGCTCTTTTTTTCTTTTATTAAAGAAAGAAAGCCCAGGAGAACAGTACCAGAACAAGAACTAATTTGGGAAGCTTGTTGGTATGATATTGTCAGTCACAGCAGTGATGTGGATAAAAGGTTTTAGCACATGAATAATTTCAGTGAAAGGGCTTCATTGCTTTCTATTTGCAGGGCATCTACGGGAAAATAAACATGCTGGTATATATTATATATGGAGTGAGAATCAGCGGGTGAAAGGAAGACCCCAGTTACCAGGACAGACAGGGTTGCTTAGCAACTGGGCAACTAGAGAATTCTCTCTCCTTTTCTTTTGTTTTTACATTGTTGTAACCTTTGATCAATTTTGGCTCTATAACAAAAGCTTTGGATATTTTGAAAGAAGGGTACCTGCTAATCTGTAGTAGCAAGGATATAGATGTGATAACAATGCATTACTCTGAGTTCATGTTAAACAGCAAAACAATTAAAAATTCCCTTTGAAGTCTTACTGCGGATGTCTGGGTCTCTGATGAATCAGAAGATCTGCAATAATTGCTTCAGATGAAGCTTGCTGTCTGTCAGTTACTCTTGATTCTTCTGTTTGTTGGCCAGCTTTGGAACCCTTGTTTTTGGTTCTGAATCAAACCCCCAAATCCTGAATCCTTGGGAGCTTTTATGCTCTCTTGAAACCATCCTGGAATTAGGGAATGCCAATATGGAAAGAGGGCTTATGTGCACCATCTCTTCTGATTCCTTTCTTTATGGTTTAAATTTAAAATTTTTGTGTGTGAACATGTGTATGCATATGGGGGAGGACAGTATTGTGCATATGGAGGTCAGAGTTCAACCAACCTTTGATGTCATTCCTCACTCACCTTGTTTGCTTGTTTGATATTTATTGATTTGCTTATTTTTTAGATAGGATCTCTCATTGGTCTGGCCTTCACCTCTTCAGCTAGATTGGTTAGCCAGCAAGCTCCAGTGAGCTACCTGTCTCTACCTCTCCAGTGCACAGACTCTGTTAACCTGCTTTCTCACAAGGATTGTGGCAGCTGAACTCGGGTCCAATTGCTTGTATGGCAATCACTTAACCAACTGAGCCAGAGCCACAGCCCCTCATTCAAGTTCTTGTATGCCAACACGCCAATGTCCACAGGCAGCTACCAAGCAAGAGAATTTACATCTCTTTCTTCCCCCAAGGACCTTTGAAGCTGTGAGGGCTAAGACCAAGGAAGATAATGGTCAGACCTGATCCGATTCATATGCCCAGGATGCAAGGAAAACATGGCCCAGTCTGCATTCAGCTTGTTGATGCAGACTATGCAGAATAAGTTCCTCAGGATCCACCTGCCAATAGCTGGGCTGCAGAGGTCAAGCCTATTTCCATGAGATTAACTTTCCTGAATCAACCAGTCAAGGACTCCTAATAAACAAATAGTGCCCAGTTTGTCTTAGATTGAAAGAGAAAAATATGCAGATGGTTCCTGAAGGAGGTAGCAAGGGAGAACAAAAGTTGGGAAAATTGGGGATCCTTACTTTATGAACATTGGCATTCCTTCCTGGGGGTTCTATCAGTCACAGATACATGGCAGTGTGGTTCCTGTATTCATTAAAATGAAAACTGATTAGCAACTAACTTGGGAGGCCCAGTTTTGGAAAGTGTGTTTCTTACGAGCTGAGACTAAATTCATAGATTGCCCATAGCTCAGTATATCTGAAAAACTTCTTTTCGTAGGTAAGGTCCCAGATTTGTTAGGTTGTAAGTGTCAGGGTGATGATGTGCTGTTATTTTTTCACCTTTTCTAAATGTTTCAGTATTTCACCATCTCTTAATGTTTAAAAGCAACTCATTCCAAATCAGTCCATTGAACATTGTGGGGTCAAGAGGAGAGGTGTCTGCCCCTCCCCCCTTCACTTCACTTTTCCTTTCTGAATCCACATGTGTGGTCAGCTCCCTGTTCATTGCAAACACACAGCAACTCTGCTGGAGAGGATATGAAATGTCCTTCTGCCCTCCTCCAGTTCAGTCTGTCCTAGTTAGGTTGGTACCTGACACCTGGCACCTTTTTCGATGTCTACAATTGCCACCACTGGAGCAACTGTCGGGGTGGGGTAGCACTTTGAACTCCAACTATCTTGATGTTTGCACTGTAAGTTGAGCCCTAACCGTGGCTTTCCACCCAATTTTGCATTCCAGGGAACTTCTGCAAACTTTCCTGGGGTTCCTTGAGAGCCTGGAGAATCCCTAGGAGGCCAGACTCAGACTCAAGGGCGTAGGAAGAAGCAGCAGCCCTTCTGTTTTTTTTTCGGGGGGGGCTACCACTGATTCTCTGTGCTCATGAGCAGATGAACATTAAATGAAACTCCTTATGATTGCTTCTTTTTCAGGAAGGACTCAGTATGAACAACCACACTACCATACTGAGACACTGTGCTTCTTCCCTTAGTACCAAAGGAGCCAAACCCCGAAATAAATAGGTCAGTGGAACAGCTGAGCTGTTAAAAGCTCTACCAACTCCAAGCAGTCCCAGAAGGGCATGGTTTCAAATGGTTGGGTTAAACGTTTTACAGCTGAGACTGCTCCATCCTGAGGTCTGATAATGTCTGGGTGAACCTAACCCAGTTATAGACAAGCACTCCTCCTAATGTACTCTTCATGCCCCGGTTGATGCTAGAGCTGGGCAATTCAGTGTGAGGTCAATTTAATTTGGTAAACTGCATCAAAGAAGTAGGCAATCCTGTGATGCAGAGTGAAGCAGAGGCCTGGAGGACTCAAACAGTGGTTTTACTTCAGCTATAGTTAGACTCATGCAGGGGCCATGGGTAAGCCTCATATCTTTAACTTCACTTATGAACTGGGAACCTGGGGGAAGAAATAAGGGATTTGGTATGGTGGCATTTTGTATAAAATGGATCACAGAGAAAACAACAAATATATCCATTCTGCAGTTCATAAAACTGGAAATAACTATTTTTTTTAAAACTCATCAATGAGTACCAAAAAGCCTCCTTTTGCAATAGATGATGACTAGCACAGGAGCCACAATGCATCAAGGTACAGAGAGCAGGAAAATAGAAACCGGGGATGCTCAGCCCTAAATGTGTTGCCTAGAGCATGTCCCTCCTCCTAAGGCTCCAGGTTCACTGCAGCAGAGCAGGGAAGGAGATTGTAAATTACTACAGGGCAACAGTGGAACTCACTGTACTTGTGACAGCATGCACAAGACCTTCACAGACTCAAGTAGACAAAATCCCAGCTTGGACAGGGGAGCTGGGTGCAAAGTCCTGCCCTTTAGCTGAGGAACTACTGGCAATTTATATCCACACCAGGGGAGGGCAATGCTCACAACTTGCCTATAACTCCAGTTCCACAGCCTCTGACATCTACTTCTGGCCTCTGTAGATACCTGATTCATGTGCATGTTCTCTCTCTCTCTCTCTCTCTCTCTCTCTCTCTCTCTCTCTCTCTCTCTCTCTCTCTGTCTCTCTGTCTCTCTCTCTCCTCTTTCTCTTACATACACACATGCACAGATACATATAATTTAAAATTAAAAATAAAAATCTTGAACTTAGTCATAGAGACAATAGAATCCAATTATAATGGTCTGGACTCTATTAAAGAAAAATTTGGTACCTTCAGGCCCAGCATGAAGTTCAAACTTCAGAATCTGAAGTGGATGTTTGGAGTTCTCAGTATCCTGTTATGACTGTCTAAAAATGGGACTGTTATACTAGAAGTCACTCTGAATGTGGGGCAGGTAGATGAAGCAGATTAGGTGCCACATATAGGGAACTACAGAACCCGTTGATGAGTGTAGTATTAGTGTAGTCCACGCTCTAGGACACTCAAGGTTTCGCCGTTCAATTCATATGAACACTTGCTGTATTTAAAGCTTTCTCAGGCCTCTAAATCTTCTCTGGACTTGGAAAAGTCTAGTCTGTGGCCAGAATTGAATCTTGACCAATGAAACACATTCAGAACGTAAGCAGTTCTGTTTTGGGGTCTATGCCTCCAGTCCCACAGGCACAGATACAGTGACTTCTCTGAGCCCAACTTGTAAAATTGGAAGAATAATAAAGCCTGCCCCAAATAGTTATTATGTGGCTTAAATGTTCGTGGCACATGGTACTTGTAAACTATTATAAGCTCTATAATTTTTAATTAATGGGTGATACCTAGTTAACTAAAGATTCCAATTACTTACGGTAATTTAAATCCAGAGATCAGATTGTGGGGAGCCCAGCCCCAGTGGATGCATCTACATCATAACTCCTGAACCTATGACTCAAGAAACACCATGGAATGGGGTGTGGAAAGATTATGAGAGCTGAAAAACCAGCAAGTCAGCTGTGAAAATCTGCTCATAGAAATTCTTGCAAGATCTGAACAGTCCAATATCAGAAGACAAGGAAATGCAGAAGATGGAAAATCTCACAGGGTCACACCCCTAGACAAGGAACTTCAGGCAGCCGATGTCTGCTGAGAGAGGGAGACTTAGCTGCTCCCAGAGATGAGCTCCCAATTGATTTTCTAACACAAAGGGGTCAGACATGAAACCATACATGCATGAGCAACAAAAATGGGGTCAGCAGGTCGTATTTATATATTTGTACACACACACATGCAACAAGGATAATTAGGGGAAAAGAGGCTATCAATTTGAGAGTTGGGGTACATGGGAGAAGTTGAAAGTTGAAGGGAGGAATCTTGGAGAGGCTGGGGAGAGGGCAGAGAAAGGAGAAAAGGGTTCAATTAAAAAAAACCAAATGCCATTGCCACATAGACTAGAAATTCCACCACTGAGTTTATAGCCAAAGAAGTAAAGCCAAATGTATAAGAAAAGAGATCTGAAGTAGAGTATTTACAGCAGGCAAGATATGGAATCAGCCTAAGTGTTTTCAGTGTTACGTCTGTATAACTATACAGCATGAAATACTGTTTAGAAAAGGAAATGTCATTTGCAGCAGTATAGATGAACCCAGGAGGACTGAATTAAGTGAGACAGCCATGTATAAAAGACACACAATGGGAATCACGTGTGGGATCTAAGACTGGAACTCATAGAAGAAGAGAGAAGGATAGTGGTTGATGAAATGAGGAAACATGGGGGGGGTGTTGATCAAAGAATGTCAGCTAGACATAAATAAGCTCGGGATGTGTTTACTGTACAGTGGCAACTGTGGCTAGTGACCTTGAACTTGTGTCTAGCAACCTTGTACATTCGGACAGCGACTGTGCACATGAAACTTGCTGAGAAAATAGACTGTAAACATTTCTGACCTAAAATAAATAAATATCAGATGAAAAAGGCATCAAAGACTCTAAACTAGGTGGATTCTGGTTAATCAAAATTACTTCTTAAAATAGTTACGTTTTTAAGTAAAAAGATCTGTTTTTAACTGTTCAGGAAAGACAGCATACTGCATAGTTAGCCTTGAAAGCGTCAGGCATTTGAAAGTTTGCCCTGATTTTTCTCTTGTTGAGCAGGTCTTAAGTCCAATAAGAGAGCTGTTGGTACTGTTAAGGTATGACACCACCACATACATGCAGGTCCTAACAATTCATGAAAAAAGAGGTCATGAATTTGAAAGAGACCAAGGAGGAGTATAGAGGACCTGCAAAGAGGAAAGGGAAGGGAGAAATGATGTAATTAGGTTATAATTTCAAACAAAGGAGTTATAAAAAATGTGCTGTGGTGTTTCCTGAGGTAGTCCACCCACAAAAGTGTGCCCTAAGTGCTTCTGGCTGGTGAGAGATGGGGACGCCTTCCCTTGCCAGCCGCTGTTATCTGATGCTTTCAGGTTCAGTTGTCAAGGTCAGTCACACCACAGACTGGTAATTTCCCCCCTCTTTGGCTGAGTTTTACAAAGGACCGCCCATCTGCAGTGAGAATGAGGTTCCAAGGATTACATCACTGTCTGTGACCCTCTCTGAGTCGGTTGGGGGTGTCAACGTTCTTATTATGAGATAGCTTATCCCAGCGGGAAAAAAATTGGACCTCCAGGAACTAAAATTGAAGTTTTAGTTACTGGGGCAAGATAAGGACAGCTGAGGGGATATCAGTTCATGGAGTTACAAGGGGTGTGTGGGGGTATCTTATCCAGTGCCCAAAGTCAACATGGCTACCATCCAGCTCCATTAGCTGTTATTGGAGGGGACACAAAAGGTGAGCGGTTAATGTGTGGTTACTCTCAATACCCTTTTTCTTGTCATTCTTATATTATGATTGTGATATATGATAAGTTCTGGCCTGTTCATAATTGTACTAAATGCCATCCTTCAGACACTTAAGTAAAGAAATAAATTTTCAATTAAAAAATTGGCACTTGTTGAAAGGAACTTAATGCAGAAGAAATTCTTAGGGAAGTAAATTTGGAGACAATTATAGCCCCTCCCCCACAACACGCACACACACACACACACACACACACACACACACACACACACACAGAGGTATAGATCATAGAGATTTCAGAGAGGTAAGGATTTAGAAAGTCTCCCTTTCTGGTGTTTATCTTCTGCTTCTGTGCAAAAAAGGTCAAAGTGTATTGGCTTCCTGATGATAACCACAGGTGTGTGGCTAAATGTGGAGTAGAATTCCACAATCCCTATATTGCTGTAAGTAAAGACATTTTAAGACATGTTGGGAGTGTTAGCATCAAGCTCTTCTTGGAGGGACTCATGTGGTGGTTGTTACCACCACAGAACCTTCTCACTTCTCCATTTCTCTTCAAAGAGGAAAAATAGAGAACCTGTGTAGGAAACAAAACCCCCACTAATTAGCAAACCCTGGCCTTCTACTCCCCATAAACTCATTTATCAGATGTACTCCTATTTTAGCCAGTTACTTTAAAAAGCAAACATTCTTTATCAGGCACGTCTCTATTTTAACCAATTACTTTATTGCATCTTTATTACAAGTCAAAGGTTAGGTAAAGTTAATGCCTGCCGTCTACCTGGCTCTTAGTCACAGCAAACACTGCTGATCAAGGAAGTTTGGAACTGGGCTTCTTATTGTCCGAACTGTCATTAGTCCCCAAGTAATTATTATAAATGTCTTTTATATATCAACCATTATGTTGAAAGTCTCCCCAAGTTCAAGCCCATGAGGGGGAAATCACCTCTCTCGGTTTCCTCCGATAATCCTGAAAAGATTATTTTCTTAACCTTAAATGGATATGCATGAAATGGGCCCTTCTGAGATAAAGTTAATGCATCACCTGGCTATAAATGGAGGTGGGGAGAAATATAAATATTAATTACATAGTATGTTCACTTGGGTCAAAATTTCAGTTTGCATTTGGTTTGAATTTGGAATCTAGTTATTTAGCTATTTATGTTGACTCAGTCCAGCAATTGCACTTACAAAGTGTTTCATGAACACACATCCTCTGTGATGGACAGAAGTAAGCAAGGAAAAGAAGCAAAAATAATTGAACAGAAACAATTTAAGGGTTTGGGATGGCTCTGGTGTTCATCACTTAAAGAAATCCTGCTCCGTGTTGTAGTTTCTCTCTTGTTTTGTGCATTTTGTAAGGGAGACCGAGGACTAGAGTCAGTCATCTGAAGTGGGGAACGGGCAGTCCTGTGGGGCCCTGAACTGACCATCCTGAGGTAAGGTCATCATGACGTTTTTCAGATGACAGAGGTCTGCTGGACTTTCCCTCTGTCTGTTGTGATCTTAGGTAACTGACTATACTGTTTACAGCCTGCATTTCCTCATCTGCTGCATGAGAGGCCTCCAAGTGTGGCCTGTAAGCTTTACTTAGTGCTTATTAAAGACATGGATCCTGGGGCTGGGAAAACAGCTCAGTTGGTAAAGTACTTGCCATGTAGGCATGTAACCTAAATTTGATTCCAAGAAATCAAATGAAAAAGATGAGCATGTAGCATGTCCTTTCAATCCTAGCACTGAGAAGGTGGAGACTGGTAGGTCCCCAGGACTCACTGGCCGGCTAACCCAGCTTAATTGGCAAGCTTATTAGAGGTTCTATAGATAGAACCTTAAGGTGAACAGTAGTTGAGGGAAACACCCCCTCATCGACCTTTGATCTTCATGTACACATGTATGCATGCACAGACACACATAGAACACACTCAAACATGTACACACAACAACAATTTCTTGAAATCATAAGAATTTAGAGCTTATTTCCTACCCCGAAGTACAAGTTGGTGAGTAAGCAATCTACTTGACACACAAACAGATGTGATCTATTGATTGAAGACTGGACCAACACAAAACTTGTGGTGCTGAGGAATGAGCTAAGTCGTGCCGCAGTGTCAGGTTTGAATTGTGTGAGCAAGAGCTTCCATGCTGTTTCCTACTCCAATACACAAAGTCTCATTGCTCTCCATCACATTATGTTTGCAGGTATTTGACCCCTCGATAGACTGTGACCTCTCACCTCCATATGTCCAGGGCTGAACAATGAATGTACCTGGTGTACAGTAATCCTACACAGCAGTCTGCACAAGCAGCTATAACAAAGTACCACAGTCTATGCAGCTTAAACACCAGACATTAATTTTCTCATAGTCGTAGAAGTCTGTAGCCTAGGGTCAAGCTGTCAGCAGGGTTGGTGTCTTCTTAGGTTTCTCTCTCTGGCTTGTAAACGACAATTCTATCCCTGTATCTTCATTTCATCTCCACTCTGTACACATTCATCCTAGTCTCTTCTTTTAAGGACCCCAATCCTACTGTATTAGGGGGTAGATAAATGTCCTATCTCCAAATATAGTTATATTATGGGATACTTACTGATGCTTATTATTTGAGTGTATGAATTTCTGAGGACACTATCCAGCCTATAATATCTATCAACAAATGTTTGGCCAAGGTCTGAATGGATAAAATAATTAGAACAACCTGTGTCAAACAAATCCTGTTTTCCTTATGCCTTCCAGACACACAAAAACAAGTACGGAAGATTTATTGGACAAAATACGAATAGGAAGACACATTTCAACACTAAGGTCAAGGCTCCTGATAACTACACCTGTGGTTATAGACTCATGGGGAGGTCTAGCGATGGCCCAGGCTGCAATTTGGGTTCTTACCTTCCTATGGTCCTGAGCTCCATCAGTCTTGGAAGTGGCCCTTTGGCAGTGGAAAGATTTTCAGGAGAGGTAAGATTTTTCTCTCTACCGCATTTCCCATAGAAACATCAAATTTCCCACTCCTAAGTGTATGTACACTTGAATGAGTTTCTGTTGAAAACCTGCACCCCCACTGGAGTTAGGAACTCAAAGAGAAAATGACAGAGATGTCCATGCATTATTCCCTTCCATAGAGGGGAGACAGAGCCATCAACATAGCTCCCCTGGTCTGAAATTTCTCTTTCCTGTCTTTTCCTCTCCAGGGTACCTTACCCAGCTGTCGCTGTCCAGAGTCTACTCTCTTTTCGTCCTGCATCATTGTCTTGCCTGTCCATGAGCTTTGCCTCTGTATGGTCCTTTGGACCTGTGCGTACGAGGTACACAGTCATTTTGCTGAATTAACCCTTTATCTCACACAGTCTGCCCATCATCCATCGAGCTGCTACCAGGCACTGGCCATTGTGCTTTGCCCTCCCACACACTTCACTCTGTTCTCATCTGCTTTTTTATTGATTTATTTTTACATTCCAACCCCAGTTCTCCCTCCCCCTCTGTTCCTACTCCTTCCACTCCTCCCTCCTCCCATCTGCTCCACAGAGAGGGTAAGGCCTCCCAAAGGAAGTCTACTAAGTCTGTCCCACATCCAGTTGAGGCAGGACCAAGGCACCTCTCCACTCCCACAACCCTGTGTCTGGGATGGGCAAGGTATCTCTCCATATAGAATGGGCTCCACCAATGTGCATTAGTGTTAGGTCTTGGACCCACTGACAGTGGCCTCATGTATTGTCCCAGTCACACCATATAGGGACAATTCATTATATTAAGGGAGTCTGGTTCGGTCTTATGTGGATTCCCCACTTGTCAGACTTGAGTCAGTGAGTTCTCACTAGTTGATTCTGTGGGTTTCTCCATCATGGTCTTGACTCCTTTTATTCATATTGTTACTCCTCCCTCATTTACTAGTTGTGGATTTCTGCATCTGCTTCCATCTGTTTCTGGAAGGGGGTTCAAGCTGGGGTTATGGGTCATAAATGGGTATCTTTTGCTTTATGTCTGGTATCCACTTATATAAGTACTTACTATATTTGTCTTTCTCGTTTTTTGTTACCTCACTTAGGATGTTTTTTTTTCTAGATCTGCCCATTTGCCTTGGAATTTTAGGATCCATTGTTTCTTACCGCTGAGCTCCATTGTGTAAATATACTGCATTTTCTTTATCCATTCTTCAGCTGAGGGGCATCTAAGGGTGTTTCCAAGACCTGGTTATTGCAAATAATGCTGCTATGAATATAGTTAAACAGACATCCTTGTATGAATGTGCATCTTTTGGGTATATACCTAAGAGTGGAATTTCTGGGTGTTGAGGTAGACTGATTCCCATTTTCCTGAGGAACTGACTTCCAAAGTGGCTGTACAAGTTTGCACTCCCATCAGCAATGGATGAGTGTTCCCCTTTCTCCACATCCTCTCCAGCATAAACTGTCATTGGTGTTTTTGGTTTTAGCCATTCTGACAGGAGCAAGATGGTATCTCAGAGTTGTTTTGATTGCATTTCCCTAATGGCTAAGGATGTTGAGCACTATCTTAAGTGTCTTTTAGCCATTTTAGATTCCTCTATTGCGAATTCTCTATTTAGTTCTGTATCCCACTTTTAAATTAGATTATTCTGTGTTTTGGTGACTAACTTCTTGGGTTCTTTGAATATTTTGGAAATTAGCCCTCAGTTAGATGTGGGGTTGGTGAATATCTTTTTCCTGTGGGCTGCCTTTTTGTCTTGTTGACTGTATCCTTTGTCTTACAGAAGCTTCTCAGTTTCAGGAGGTCCCATTTATTAATTGTTAATCTCAGTGTCTCTGCTACTGGTGTTATGTTCAGGAAGCGGTCTCCTGTACCAATTCGTTCAAGGGTACCTCCCACTTTCTCTTCTAAGAGGTTCAGTGTGGCTGGGTTTATGTCTTTGATCCATTTGGACTTAATTTTTATGCATGGCAATAGATATGGATCTATATTCAGTCTCCTACACACCAGCATCCAGTTATGCCAGCACCATTTGTTGACGGTGCTTTCTTTTTTCCATTGTATAATTTTAGCTTCTTTGTCAAAGATCAGATGTTCGTACGTGTGTAGGTTAATATCTAGATCTTCAGTTCAGTTCCATTGGTCTACATGTCTATTTTTGTACCAGTACCAAGCTGTTTTCAGGACTATAGCTCTATAGTAGAGCTTGAAGTCAGGGATGGTGATGCCTCTGGAAGTTTCTTTATTGTACAGTGTTGTTTTGGCTACCCTGAGTCTTTTGTTTTTCCATATTAAGTTTTTCCATATTAAGTTGGGTATTATTCTTTCAAGATCAATGTTGGGATTTTGATGAGGATTGCATTGAATCTGTAGATTGCTTTTGGTAAGATTGTCATTTTTACTATGTTGATCTTACCTATCCAAGAGTATGGGAGATCTTTGCATTTTCTGGTATCTTTTTTAATTTCTTTCTTTAAAGACTCAAAGTGATGAACAAAGGGGTCATGACCAGGCAGGTCACAGAAACAGCTGACCTGAACAAGAGGGAGCTCATGAACTCCAGACTGATGACTGAGAGGCCAGCATGGGACTGATCCAGACCCCATGAACATGGGTGTCAGTGAGGAGGTTTCAGCAATATTTGGGACGTTGGGTACTAGATCAGTATTTATCTCTGCCATCTGAATGGACTTTGGGGGCTCATTCCACATGGAGGGATGCTCTTGCAGCCTGGACACATGGGGGAGGGGCTATGCCCTGCCCTGGTTTATATGACAGACTTTGGAGATCCCTCATGAAGTTCCTTACCTCCCTGGAGAGTTGAATGGGATTAGGTGGGGGGCTGGGGGGGCTGGCGGGGGGCAGGGGAGAAGAGGAGGGAGAAGGAGCTGGGATTGACATATGAAGCAAGCTTGATTCTAATTTAAATTAAAAAAGACTTAAAGTTCTTGCTATACTGATCTTTCACTTGTTTGGTTAGTGTTACCCCAAGATATTTTATGTTGTTTGTGGCTATTGTAAAGGGTAATGTTTCTCTGATTTCTTTCTCAGTCCATTTATCATCTGTATATAGTAGGGCTAATGATTTTTTAATTTAATCTTGTATCCTGCCACTTTGTTGAAGGTGTTTATCAGCTGTAGGAGTTGCCTGATAGAGTTTTTCAGGTCACTTTTGTCAACTATCATATCATCTGTAAATAGTGAAAGTTTGACTTCTTTTCCAATTAGTATCCACTTGATCTACTTTTGTTGTCTTATTGCTTTAGCTAGAAATTCAAGTACAATAGTGAAGAGATATGGAAAGAGTTACTGATTTTAGAGGAATTACATTCAGTTTCTCTCCATTTAGTTTGATGCTGGCTGTTGGTTTAGTGTATATTGCTTTTATTATGTTTAGGAATGCTTCCGTTAACCCTGATCTCTCCAAAACCTTTATCATAAAGGGTTGTTGGATTTTGTCAAAGGTTTTATCATCATCTAGTGAAATGATCACGTGGTTTTTCTTTTTCAGTTTGTTTATATGATGGATTATATTGATAGATTTTCACATATTGAGCCATCCCTGCATCCCTGGGATGAAGCCTACTTGATCATGGTGGATGAGTCCTCTGATGTGTTCTTGGATTAGATTTGCCAGTATTTTATTGAGCATTTTTGCATCAATGTTTATGAGGGATATTAGTCTGTAGTTCTCTTTCTTTTTTTTTTTCTTTTTTCTTTTTCTTCGCCTCCCTGCCTACCAGGTCCCCAGTCCCCTACCCAATCTGCACTCTGATCCCCAATGAGGGTGAGGCACTCCATGGTGGATCTCCAGTAACTGTCATTTCATCCTGAGCAGGGATGACTCCCCCAAGAGTCCCAGCTGAGAAAGCCTCCCATATTGTGGCATGGACACTCAGAGTCTATTTGCACGCGAGGAATAAGTACTCATAAGGCCCCATAGATTACCTAGGCCTCCTCACTGACACCCACACTCAGGGGATCTGGGTCAGTCCCATGAGTTCCACACAGCTATAAACCTGGAGTCCAAGAGCTCCCCCCTTGTTCAGGTCAGCTGTTTCTGTGGGTTAAACCAGCCCACTCTTAACTCCTTTGCCCATCAGTTCTCTCTTTCTGACACCGGATTCCAGGAGTTCAGTTCAGTGATTGCCTGTGGGTATCTGCCTCTGCTTTCATCAGTCGCTGGATGAAGGTTCTGTTTCCTAGACTCTCTGGGAGTGGGATTGTATGCTGGCACTCCCCTGATTTATGTCTAAAATCCATAAATGAATGAGTACATACCATGTTTCTCTTTTTGTGACTGGGTTATCTCACTTAGTATGGTTTCTTCTAGTGTCTTCCATTTGCCTGCAAATTTCAAGATTCCATTGTTGTTTTTTTTCTGCTTGAATAGCACTCCTTTGTGTAAATGTATCACATTTTCTCTATCAGTTAGGGGCATCTAGGTTCCTTCCAGGTTCTGGCTATTACAAGTAATGCTGCTATGAACATAGTGGAACAGACATCCTTGTTGTATGAATGGGCATCTTTTGGATATATGCCCGAGAGTGGAGTTGCTGGGTCTTGTAGGTTTATTCCCATTTTCCTGAGGAATCTCCATACTGATTTCCAAAGTGGCTGTACAAGTTGGCACTCCCACCAGCAGTGGAGGGCACTCCCACCAGCAGTGGAGGAGTGTTCCCCTTTCACCACAACCTCTCCAGCATGAATTGTCATTGGTGTTTTTGATTTTAACCATTCTGACAGGACTAAAATGGTATCTCAGAGTTGTTTTGATTTGCATTTCCCGGATGGCTAAGGATGTTGGGCACTTTCTCAAGTGCCTCTCAGCCATTTTAGTCTCCTCTATTGAGAATTCTCTATTTAGTTCTGTACCCCATTTTTTTCATTGGATCCTTTGGTGTTTTGGAGACTTGCTTCTTGAGTTCTTTGTAAATTTTGGAGATCAGCCCTCTGTCAGATGTGGGGTTAGTGAATATCTTTTCCCAACCTGTGGGGTTGCCTTTTTGTCGATCTTAGTGTCTGTGCTACTGGAGTTATGTTCAGGAAGTGGTCTCCTGTACCAATTCGTTCAAGGGTGCCTCCCACTTTCTCTTCTAACAGGTTCAGTGTGGCTGGATTTATGTTGAGGTCTTTGGTCCATTTGGATGTAGTTCTCTTTCTTAGTTGTGTCTTTGTGTGGCTTGGTTACCTAGGTAATTGTGGCCTTGTAAAAAGATTTTTAGCAATGAACCTTCTGCTTCTATTGTGTGGAACACTTTGAGTAGCATTGGTGTTAGCTCATCTTTGAATTTCTAGTAGAATTCTGCATTGAAACCATCTGGCCCTGGGCTTTTTTTGGTTGGGAGACTTTTGATGACTGCTCCTATTTCATTAGGAGTTATAGATCTGTTTAAATTGCTTATCTGTTCTTGATTTAATTTTGGTAAGTAATATCTATCTAGAAAATTGTCCATTTTCTTTAAATTTTTGAATTTTGTGTAGTACAGATTTTTGAAGTATTACCTAAAGATTCTCTGAATTTCTTTAGTGTCTGTTGTTATGTCCCCCTTTTCATTTCTGATTTTGTTAATTTGCATGTTCTGTCTCTGTGTTTGGTTAGTTTGGATAAAGGTTTGTCTATCTTGTTGATTTTCTTGAAGAACCAACTCTTTGTTACATTTATTCATTATATATTATTCAATATACATATATATATGTTTCTGCTTTATTGATTTCAACCCTCAATTTGATTATTTCCTGGTGTCTACTCCCCTGGATGAGTTTGCTTCTTTTGTTCTAGGGATTTCAATTGTGCTGTTAATTCTCTAGTGTGACTTTTCTCCGGTTTCTTCGTGTGAGCACTTAGTACTATGAACTTTTCTCCTAGAACTGCTTTCAAAGTAGCCCATAAATTTGGGTATGTTGTGTCTTCATTCTCATTGAATTCTAGGAAGTCTAATTTTGTTCCTTATTTCTTCCTTGACCCAGGAATGGTGCAATTGTGTGTTGTTCAACTTCCATGAGTTTTTTTTGTGTTTCTGCAATTTGTGTTGTTGTTGAATTCTATCTTTAAAGCATGGTGGTCTGATAATATACAGGAGGTTATTCCAATTTTTTTGTATCTCTTGATGTTTGCTATGTTGCCAAGTATGTGTGGTTGATTTTAGAGAAGGTTTCCATGTGGTGCTGAGAAGAAGGTATATTCGTTTGTGTTTAGATGGAATGTTCTATAGACCCAATTAGGTCATAACTTCTGTTAGTTCTTTTGTTTCTTTGTTAAGTTTCTGTCTTGTGGTCCTGTCTAGTGGTGAGAGTGGGGTATTGAAATCTCCCACTATAAGTGTATGAGGTTTTATGTGTGATTTGAGTTTTAGTAATGTTTCTTTTATGAACATGGGTGCCTTTGTATTTGGGGCATAGATGTTCAGAATTGAGACTTCATCCTGATGGATTTTTCTGTGATGAATATGAAATGACCTTCTTCATCTCTTTTGATTTATTTTAGTTTGAAGTCTAATTTGTTAGATATTAGGATAGCTACACCAGCTTTTTTATTGGGTCCATTTGATTGGAAAATATTTTCCTAACCCTTTATTCTGGATAACATCTGTCTTTGAAATTGAGGTGTGTTTCTTGTATGCAGCAGAAGGATGGATTCTGTCTTTGTATCCATTCTGTTAGCCTGTGTCTTTTCATAGGCAAGTTAAGACCATTAATCTTGAGGGAAATTAAGGACCATTTGACTGTTAATTCTTGTTTGTTTTGGATTTGGTGGTGGTGGTGGTACTGTGTGTGGATTTACCCTGCTTTTTCTTTTGACTTTTGGTAAAGTGGGATTATCTATTGCCTATGTTTTTGTGAGTGTAATTAACTTCCCTAAGTTGGAGTTTTCCTTACAGTACTTTCTCTAGGGCTGGATTAGTGGATATCTATTGTTCAAATCTGGTTTTGTCATAGACTATCTTGTTTTCTCCATCTATAGTGTTTGAAAGCTTTTCTGGTCATAGTAGTCTGGGCTGGCATCTGTGGTCTCTTAGTGTCTGTAGAATATCTATCCAGGACCTTCTGGCTTTCAGAGTTTCTATGGAGAACTCAGGTGTAATTCTGGTTGGTTTGCCTTTATATGTTGCTTGGCCTTTTTCCTTTGCTGCTCTTAATGTTATTTCTTTATTCTGTATGTTTGGGGTTTTGATTATTATGTGATGAGGAAACATTTTTGTGGTCCATTCTATTTGGTGTTCTGTAAACATCTTGTACTTTCATTGGCATGTCTTTCTTTAGGTTGGGAAAGTTTTTCTGTGATTTTGTTGAGTATGTTTTCTGCACCTTTGAGTTGGGTTTCTTCACCTTCCTCTATACCTATAGATTTGGCCTTTTCACAGTGTCCCATATTTCCTGAATATTTTGTGTTAGATTTGTTAAACTTTAGATTTTCTTTGGCAGATGAATCTATTTCTCCTAGTGTATCTTCAGTACCTGAGATTCTCTCTTCCATCTCTTGTATTCTGTTGGCTATCCTTGCATCTGTAGTTGCTGGTCATTTACCCAGCTTTTCTAATTCCAGTATTCCCTGAGACTGTGTTTTTTTTATTGTTTCTACTTCAGCTTTTAAACCTTGCACTATTTGAATTGTTTCTTGCAACTTTTGGTTTGTCTTTTCATCCATTTCTTGAATTTTTGTTTGTTTTTTTCTTCTATTTCTTTAAAGGATTTTGTCATTTCTTCTTTCAGGATTTCATGAAGTTGTTTTTAAGGTTGTTCCCTTCTTCATCTGTTTTGGGGTCCTCAGGTCTTGCTGGTGTAGAGTGCCTAGACTCCAGTGGTGTCATATTTGTTTTTCTGTTGTTGAATGTGTTCTTATATTGTTGTCTTCCCATACCTTCTTCCAGTGGGTGCAGTTGGGGTCTCTTCCTCTCCTCGTGGGTACAGGTCCAAGGCTCTCATGACAGCAAGCAGGTCCAATACTCTGATGGGTCTCAAGGTGGGTGTAGGCAGGTCTGAGACACTCCCTCTCTTGGTGGGTGGATGTGAGACTAACAAGGCATTGTCAGCAGATTCTGGATGGCTTGAACCACCTGGGGGAAGTTGACCTGCTCACAGTCCCCAGGCCAGGAGATACCAAAGAGGGCAAATGGAGGTCAGGCATGAGACCGAGGCCCATGCTCAGCTGAGTGGGGGCGAGGTAGCATCCTCACCTGCTTTTAACATCACAGAAAACCAAGGCTTTATTTACGTGGTCAGATGATAGTAAGTGATAAAACTAAGATCCAAAGCTGAGGAGATTGGCTGGCCCAGTTACTGGCTGTGATTACCTTATACAGAATGGTGGTTACACAAAAACTTAAAAACAAACAAGACCAGATTCCAGGTTTCCTCACTCAGGAGTCAGTTCCCAGAGTTCCCAGGAAGGCCGGGAGCATCCTTTAAGGCAATCTACCCAGGCAACTTTTCCCACATTAAATAGTTCGTATATCTGAATGCCTTATCTTTGGTTCATTCTAGTTATTTGTGTTAAAGCTATGTCCCTCACAAACTTTCCTACCTCCTCCAACTTCCGGACTTTTAAACTGTGGCCTTTCTGAGGCCATAAATGCTATCCATGATGCAACTTCTAAAAGACTCTTCACAGTAGACAGTGAAGTTGAGTACCCTTTCCCTTTGTAACCTGCAAGAAGTTTCACTCCAGTGAGCAATTCCTTTCTCGCAGTATATCATGATAGATTGTATTGCTAGCAACAATACTCATTTAGAAACCACAGCTGTACTGAATATTTTTGTTCACATCTGCCTCTTCCCTCCTTAGGAGATGGTGATGACCCCTAGGAGGAATTTCACCACTTTCATTGGGCAGAAAAAGTACTGTGCTTGGGTGTGTGTCTGTATCCCTCACCTCTGGGAGCCAGGTGTGTTCTTCAGCCAGCTGAATGTGGCTGTAAATTATGCTGTTCTTTCTGTCAGCTCTCTGACACTGAGATCATATTTGCTGTCAGAGGTGACAGGGGCCACGATGATGATGTATTTGAAGTGTTACAGAGTGACTAGGGAACAGTCAGGGCAGGTTCCTCTTGTGGGCCTGCTGTCACCTAGTGTGTGGCCTGCATAGTTGAATCACATTTTGTCCTAGAGAGAGATATGAGAACTTCTACCTCATCCCAGGATTGCAAACACGGCCATCTTCCATTGAGGTCTCTTAATAGGCTTCAGATATTGCCTGGAATCTACCTCTTAATTGTATTGTGTGACAAAAATGCAAAATCCATCTCCTAATTACTTTCCAGGCCTGGGTTCTAAAGCATCTTGACTGCTTTAAAGTGGCTAATTTGAACTCACAGACAACATGCTTTATCGTCTCCAAATGACTGATCATTGCTTGCCATTGTCCCTGATGCCTTCCCTTGCCTTCCACAAGATGTTTCTTCTTCCCTTTTTCTCTTTAGAAACTAAGGTGAAGTAGCTTCTGACAGGTGAGGTGCTTACCTTTGCACCCTCATGGCTCACGGAATAAAAGCTCAGTGTACTCTGGATTTATCCAGCCCTTAGCAACCAGTCTGTGTAGCCTTTCTTCAATGTTTCTCTAAACTCCTCTCTTTCCAGATTCCTACTCTGTAGGACTGGTACTCGCTTCTAAGACACTGTTGCTTGAAATACATTGCTCTAGCAGCAACAGCCACTTAATAGTCCTCACTAGGGCTGGCTATCATGCTGTGTGTTTGATCTCCATCTTTACAGTACACCGGGCATATGTGGGAGAGCCAGAGTTTGAGCTGAGGGTTGGCCCACTTCCAAGAATCACACAGTCTCCTCTTTGCCATAGCTCATAGTGAGCTATGGTGGTCTTTTTTTTTGAATGATGTGTACATTGGGCATTTGGCCTTGCATCCCAAAATCCATGTGGTCAGAAGTCTCTTGCTTGAGTTGATAACTTATGGTTTCTGACTCTTGACCTCCTGAATCCTCTTGACTTTGGGTTTGTGTTTTGTAAGTGAAGTCTAATGGACAATGGTGGATTCACTGGGGACTTGAAGCCTTGGTCCAGCATCATGTCACCATCTGTAGTCTCCCTCTTTCTCTTGGCCAGAGTTTTATCAGCCTGTTTCCAGGTTCCTTGGCACTACAAAAATCTATTGTCTTATAGTTCTGGAGGGCAACAAGTCCAAAATCAAGTGATTTTTTTGTGGGCTGGGAGGGAGCATTTGTTGTAAGTTTCTCACTATGTTTTAGTGGCCTCAGGCTTGTTAGATTATAGATGTCCCTTCTCTGTCTCTTCATACAGACCTTTCTCCAGGAAGCCATAGGTCTGGGTCCAAATTTACCCCCTTTTAGTGGGGTACTAGTTACATTGGATCAAGGACCACCATAATGATGGTATTTTAATTTGCATGCCCCTGTGAAGCTCTCTCCAGTTAAGGTCATGTTCTGAAGTACCAGGGATGAGGGTTTCCATAAGACTTTTTTGAGAGGCACATGGTTTAATCCATAGCAAAGTGTATGCACTCCGTCAGGTAAAGAGAAATGTAGAAAGAGATTAAATAGCAAGAATTCTTCAGCTGTCTTTTATTGGAGAATTGGAGATTTGGCCCACATGCAGTGTGGTGAGGTAGGAGGTTTGAACTTTCTCTTCTCCCTGGGAAGTTCCATACCCATATATGTCTTAGTTAAGGTTTCTATTTCTGTGAAAAGACACCATGACCATGTCAACTCTTAAAGGGGAAACATTAATTGAGGGACTTGTTTACAGTTTCAGAGTTTCAGTCCATTATCATCATGACGGGGAGCACTGGACACATTAAGCTGGATCCATCTTGATCAGAAGACATCAGGCAGTTGTCTGAGACACTGGGTGGTATTCTGAGCATAGGAAACCTTAAAGTCCCCCTCCATATGACACAGTTTCTCTAACAAGGCCATACACACTCCAACAAAGCCACACCTCCCAATAGTGCCACTCTCTATGAGATTTTGGGGGCAAATGACATTCAAAGTACCACAACATGCCTGCTAAAGTGTGAGCTTCTTACATGTCAGTGTTTAGCCTGGGCCCTAAAGACAAGGCAGCCAGTTCCCTTGGGGAAGCTCTGATCTCTGTGGCAAGAGATGCCGCATTGAGTTGTGTAAGGTGGGAGACTAGCGCTGACAACATTAATGTTGTGTTGCCTTTTATTTGTTTGCTTTGCTATTTTGAGATAATGTCTTACTTTGTGGTCCAGCTTGACCTGGAATTCATTGTGTAGCCAGAGTGATGGCTATTCTCGGTTGTCAAATTGACCACATCTAGAATGAACTAAAACCCAAATTACTGGGCACACCTGCGGGGTATTTTTTTCTTTATTAAATAATTTGAAATTGAAGATAAATATTTATCACCAAACTTAAGAGGAATAATTCCTTCTTGAAGATGGGATGGCAGATCTGGGCTTCAGACATTGAGTCTGAACCTAGACGACTCTGGATTCTTTACCCAGCTGTTCATAATTTACCATTGGTCCAAGGAGAAAGCAGGGTCTGATCCCAATCTCTAGGACTAAGTTCCTGGAGTCTGGGGCAGGCTGGAGTAGGACCCAGAGCAATGTTATATCTGTCGTCCCCGGCCTCCCGCCGCCACCATCCCCCCACCCAGTAGGACAGTACTTGCTCCTCCTCCACATTGTTTCCTGAGGGGTTGCATAGGATCTCAGATTGCTGTCTTGGGGCTTAGAGATGTCCCCCAAAGGCAGAGGACATCATCTTACTTCACAGAGAATAACTTTGAAAACGATTATTTGGAACACTGGTGTCATCTTAGATCTGTTCTAGGCAGAAGTTCCAATGAACCCCAATATTTCTAATCTTGGGCTAATGTTCAACAGGTGCCAAGAAGAGAAAGCCATTTAACTGAGACCTTAAAGGAGATGGAGAGAGAAAACAGAAGGTACCACACATCAAGAAGAGTTAAGCCAAGAGGCAGAGGTGAATAGTTGGGGTCCCTCAGATAGGAAGTATTTAGATGTTGACTTCAAGGTCAAGTTCCTTTTTTGAATACCCACTGTGTTTTCCTATGGAATAAATGTGAACACAGTTCCTAGTTTTCTTACTACTGTTTCCACTTTATTTCAGATTCATGATCAGTTCATCAGTGTGCACATCTGAGCACTGGCTTCAGGTTTGTGTGAATGATGAAGCAACTGCTCCTACCCAAATAACAGCCACTTACCAAGCCCCCTCACACATTCCAAGCCCTCTGGAGTCCACAGGGCTCATCTTGCATTTCTGATTCCTTTTCAACATATGTGCTTAGAATTCAAAGGAAACAGAATTGGCAGGGGATTGATTTCTTACCCTTTGAAAACTAGAATAGAGGAAACCCAGGAGTGTCTGACTGAGCAGGCTGAACAAGAATCTATCAAGCTAGTCCTAGCCAGAGGCAAACATTAGCCATAAAGAAGTATTCTTCCTTCAGAACAGCCCCATTTGGGGCTGGAGAGATGTCTCAGAGTTTAAGAGCACACACTGGTCTTCCTGAGGACTTGAGTTTGGTTTCCAGTGTCATACATAGCAGTTCATAACCATCTGCAACCCCAGCTCCAAGGGACCTGATGCACTCTTCTGGTCCTGATGAGAACCCCTGACATGTGGCAATCACACACACACACACACACACACACACACACACACACACACACACACAATTTGCATGTATGCACACACTAGCACAGGCACATACACACACACACTCTCAGGCAAAATAAATAATACATAAATACATAATAAATCTTAAGAAAAAGAGCAGCCCTACAGTTTTTCTACTTGTTCATCATCATCTGCATCTGAAAACACTGAAGGCTTCTCCTTTGCCTTGTTTCTCTTCCTCCTTCTACAGAATGAGGGCAGCAGCAAGTTCCTGGGTAGGAGCAGGATGAAACTGAAACGTTGGCTTTAAAGTCAGAAAACTGAACCTTAACCTTGACTAAAGGGTATTTGGCCTCAGAACTGGTTTCCTCTTTTGTGCATGAGGACAGTAGGTCATAACTCCTTCAGTGCAGTTGTGAGAATGAAATGAAAAAAAGATGCATGTATGATTCTTTGTACAGCCCAGAGGTTCAATAGATCAAGTTCACTGAAATGATGGTGATGATGATGGCCAGGTGGGGGCAGTGCTTTGGGCTGAGTTTCCCATTGAAGAGAACTCCAGATCTCATGTGGGAGTCCCCTTGGATAGGCCAGCATGTATTCAGGGAGATGGGATATTCCTGGCATTAAACTGACCATTGTCAGTCGCTGATCAGATTGGGAAGTGCTTGCCCTCTGAAGAAGGGTTTATAGAGTTAGGGAGTGCATGGAGCATGTAATAATCAGCCTGTGCAGTTTGGTGTTCTTCAAATCTTAGAGGCCCTGGTCAAGTGGCAGAGCAGTATGTCGCAACAGTGACAACAAACACATCATGTCTTTATGTAGGGAGATGGGTGCTGCGGACACAATGCCCCCAGACACTGGTCATGAGAGCATGGGAATTAGGCTCCATGGAGAATCCTACAACAAGGATATTGACTGGTTCTTTCCTGTGGCATACAAATTAGCTAGTAAATCATATGTATCCATCAAAGTCTTAAAGACGGTTGTACATAAGTGGGTCCAGGGTACCTGTGTCCCACCTGGAGACAGCACTTTGCTGTCACATTTTATCCCAGAGCGTGTTTTCCTTTCCTTGCTCCTTTCCCTAGTCAACATGAGACTGAGCTAAAAGGCAGGAGGAGGGAAAAGGCAGAGGCATCTGGGATTCTAAGTCTAGTGACGTCTGTTGCCATGTGTTCCCCACCCTGCTGCCCCTGCCCCAAAGGACAGAAAAGTGATAGGAACTTTCAAAACTCTCTCTGGGAACTTTGAGTGTAATATTTCAAGGTTCATCCAGTCATCCTTTCCCCATACCACTAAGGAGGGGACAGGAAACTGGGAGAAAGATGGCAAGAGTGCAGAAGGGAGGCAACAATGCAGCACCATGAATTCCTAGCGTTCAGTGACAAATTGGATAAATTGCCTATGGGCAACAGACATGATGAGAAGCAGCTGGGTTTCAGTTGCTATGCCTACCCAGGGACAAAAACCAGTTGGGAGATGGGATGGGATGGTGATCAAGCTAAAGGATCCATTTCTTCCATCATGGATTTCCCTCAATGACTCCTGTATTCACCAATGAGTATAGGTCACATGAGGTGTGAGTGGATTTCCCTCAATGACTCCTGTATTCACCAATGAGTATAGGTCACATGAGGTGTGAGTGGTGAATCAGTGTTAGTAGAGGGGAAGACTGTGACAGCTCTAGGTGAGCCTCCATGAACCAGAAGACCCTGGGAAAGGGAAGGGAAGGGCAGGTGAAAGACTGACACCACTGAAAAGGAATTAAGAATCAAAAACCCTCCAGTCCAAGGCCAAGATACTCCTGTTAAGGGGGAAGGGAGATCAAAGAGTTAACACTTGATCTGAATTGACAAGGAGTCAATGAGACTGTTTAAGTAACTGTGTCCCAGTTAGGGTTTATGCTGCTGCAATAAAACACCATGACCAAAAGCAACTTGGGAAGGAAAGGGTTTATATCTTCTTAGAAGTCTTAAGTTCACACTCTATCACAGAGCACAGTCAGAGCCAAACTCAAGGCAGGAACCCTGTAGACAAGATTTTAAGCAGAGACCATGGAGGAACGATGCTGCTGGTTTGCTCCTCATGGTTTGCTCAGCCTACTTTTTTGTATACTCTCGTACTGTCTGCCCAGAAGTGGCACCACCCAAAGAGGGATAGAAACTCTCCCATTAATAAAGGAAATACCTGCAGCCCAGTATGATGGGGGCATCTTCTCAATTAATGTTGGTCACCTTTTCTCAGATTACTCTAGCGTGTGTCAAGTTGACCAAAATGAACAAACAACAATGATCCACCAACAACAACAAAAATAGAAGTGAAAGACCACCCTTACCCCAAAACACTTACAAACTGAAAAATATCTATTTTGAGGTTAATATATAATATCTACAAGAGAGTTATGGAAGAGGGTGGGCAAGACTGAGAAGAGGGAGGAGGTGGACCTGGGTACATCTGGTATTATGGGATAGATTATGAACCCAGCATTCATCTGCTGGAATTCTGATCTCCAGCCTACCTCAGAATGTGGCTTGGCAACTAGGTTGTTTCACATGAAATTTGTTAATATGAATCCATTTTGGGTTACAGCAGCCAACCCAATGTGAGTTATGACCTTTATAAAAGGAGCATATCTCATGATATGAGAATTACATTTACCCAAACCAAGTTATGGTAATCAGAAACCAGGAAAAAAACCATGAAGCAGAGTCTTCCCTAACACCTTCAGGTAGATGGGAACTCTGCTGATAATTTTGATTTTTAGATTTCTGGCCTTGAGGAATGTTGGATAACAAATCCTGTTGTTCTAAGTTACTGAGTGTTGTTTGATGATTTACTCTTTTGGCTCTTTGAACTCTTTGGGTGGTCTGCCACCCAGCTCCCAAATAAATCACACACAGAGGCTCATTCTTAGTTATGAATGCCTGGCCTTAGCTTGGCTTGTTTCTTGCCACCTTTTCTTAACTTAAATTATCCCACCTATCTTTGGCCTTGGGGCTTTTATCTTTATCTGTTCCTGTATACCTTTTCTTTCCTTCTTAGTGTCTGGCTGTGTAGCTGGGTGGCTGGTCCCTGAAGTCCTCCTCCTTCCTCTCTCCTTTCCAGATCTTTCTTCCTCATTTTCTCCTTCTATTTATACCCTCTGCATGCCAGCCCCATCTATCCTTGCTCCTCCTTTGCTATTGGCCATTCAGCTCTTTATTAGACCATCAGTTGTTTTAGGCAGGCACAGTAACACAGCTTCACATAGTTAAACAAATGCAAGACCTTAAACTAATATTCCCCAAAATAGTGCAACCTGAGTTACAATGTGAAGAGCTTTGAGCCTAGTCCTCTTCAAGGACTTCCCTGTTGAATCTATAACCAAGTTATGGATTTTCCCTCCAGTATGTTTTCACACATTATTGACTAGTTATATGGTATAGGCCCTTCCATCCAAAGCCCACTCACCAAGATGGATCTCTCTGGCTGGTAGTCTTCCTTGAAGGGTGTTCATTTGTCAGCCACCAGCAGCCAGCATTTTCCACCAAGGGTGAGAATGTGTGAGAGAGGTGAAATACTCACCACAATATGACATTTCAGAGAGTGCTAGGTCTGGGCATTCACGATAAACAGCATTTCGATGAAAAGTTGTCAACATTCAAACACATGAGATTTGTAATACTGATGCTTTCAGCTCTTGTTGGCTGCTGTGAATCTCACCATGGCATGGTTTTCTGTTATTGGAGACAAGCATGTGTTGGTTCCACAGTGACCATATGGATCCTCTATCAGAGTGTCTGCCACACTGAGGAAGAAGAAAGTTAGGTTTAAGTCTTGGAGGTCAGACCCCACATCCTGAATGTTTACCCACGGTCCTCTAATAGAGGAATTAAGAGGAAGTATTTCCAAGGAAGGAAATGATAGAGGCACCTATGGAGTCTGTCAGTAGAGTGACAAGGTTTGAACAATGACTGTGATGCAAAATTAAATCTACTTGCTATTCTTTGCCTTGTAACTGCCAAAAGGGCTTCAAACAGCTGGAATCTGCACAGTGTTCTAGGGTCTGTATCTATGGGCATGCAGATGCTTCTGGATCCAGACCAGGAGAGAAAGAATCCTGCCTGGGCTGCTTAACAAGTTACTGTGTCACCACTGATACAATCCAATTGAGATCACAATATCCAAGGACAGAGGGGCTTGCTGGTTCTTCCTTTCCCATCAACCCCTCTTTTTGAGTGATATAGAGTTTGTGCCTTGGACCTGTTACCAGTTTCTTTAATGATAAATATTGTAGGTTTTATGTCCCTGGTGTTGAATCTTTGAACTCAAGGCCGATAGGCTCTAGGCTAGGATGGAAGGATGGATGGGCTCTTTACATTGACCTCTGGCCTTCATCCAAAAGGCATCCTCCCCGAGGCCACCTGAGTAATTCCCTCCCCTCCTTTTCAGGTCTTGATTTCTGCACCTCCCCCATCTACTGACAGAACCTAAAACAAGAGACAATCTTTCTTCGGCAAGCTGTGACAATTTCGTAGCTTCACAGGTTCCAGGTGATGGCCTTGTCTTCATTGTCTCTGAAAATGAGGGTCCTCACACGTGACAAATGGCTCCACACACTGGTCATTTTATCTAAGTGGAAGCATGTCCTCTGTTTAACCGCACTATTTTGCAGGCAATGTCTTGGGATGGCTCTGCCCCCGGGTTGATCATTTCCAATGGCTGAGAATCACCAGCAGGGACTAGTTACTCCCTCCCTTCTGCTGACTGATGGAGTTTGCATCTTGGCTTTGAACTCCAAGAGCCCCTGACCTTCTCAACAAACGCAGCCAGGAGGCTCTCTGCTCTTCTTACCAGAAAGCCAAAATTTAGCAATATTAGCATGTGGATTTTTTCAACACACTCCGTGATCATAAACAATGTCAGATTTTTTCCCAGAGAGCTGTCCATTCCCACTCCTCTCCACGTCAAAGTTGTCAGAACCATAATTTATTCATACTTTTGACCTCCAGGGAGGACAATATCCAAAGGGTCAGGGAGCGTTATTGGATGTCAGGAGGAAAATTCACTGCCCCAGCTCCCTTTACAACGTTACATTTAATCAGGCTTGCATGAATGTGGCCCAGGCCTCCCTGCTGTAATTACCCCTGAAGGGTTACCCCTCCTCATTAGTGATTATGCAATATTTATACATTTCCCAAAGTCCTCAACATGGAAGGCAGCCGGAGCTTGCTTGCTTTTCTCTGTAAGCAGGTAGAAATCTGATTTTTGTTTCCCCGTTTGAATCTCCATCATGACCTCCCACGAGTAGCAGCAATGTCAGGATGGGGGCAAAAGATCCATGAAGCATCCCACTGTGGGTTGGCTCATGTCATCTGTGTGGGTGCTTTCATGGCCACTCACACGTGGGGTATTCTTCAAAGGCTCCCAGTAAAGCTCCTTTACTCCGAATGTCAAGGCTCAGGCAAACTCGAAGTATAACGATTTTCTGAGAACTGTGTGTAGAGGTCTTGGGGGGCTGGAGGAACAATTAATCAATGCTAAATAATAACAATAGTTACTCTGACTCGTGGGCAGAATAAATCCTTCATTTCTGACCTACAACAGACATAGCTCAGATGTGCACAGCCAAGCTTGGAGGTTCATTAGAATTCTTGCCAAGTGTGTGCTGCATGTTTTCTAGTGGGTTCTATTTTTACAGTCATTTTGGACAACTGGGATGGAATTCTGGAAAATCCCCCTATGTTGTGGTTGTGTTTTCTTCCTATTCCCCTATGGCTGCCCAGGTCTTAATCCGTTCAGATAAGGAATAAGATTCAGATCTGGGCATTAGAATCAGGCAGACCTGTGTCTGTGTACTGGCCCCTCCACTTGGTAACCTTAATTACATCATACAGCCGCTTGAAGCCTTAATTTCCTTTTTTACAAAATAGGAACAAGAATTGTGACTCTTCCTAGGGCTGTTGAGAAGATATATGATTCTGAATATATATGAGATGAAAAACACTTTCTCTTCTGAGCTGCTGGGAGACAGAGCCTGTGATGAGGAACGAATGCTTTATGAGTTTCCTGGGCTGAATCAGGGCTTGGGTCCCTGTGTTCAAGCTTCAGAGAAAGGCAGAGGCTTCCCGGGAAAGGACAGGGAAGGCACTGATGATTGGGATTGGGGTGGAGGCAGGGATAGAATTAAAAAGCAAGTAAAATGAGGAGTGGTGTGCAGAGCATCCTTCCTAGAGTCCTCCCCCTGCTTTCCCAAGACTCTGAAACATTAAAGAGTGTCTCATGTGCCTAGATCCTTCATGAGTCCTAGTGAAGAGCCTTGAAGCCCAGAGATGGCAGGAGGCAAAGATGGAAAGGTCACAGAAATACTTGGGTTTAAAATGTGGCAAGTGGTGATAGAAGAATGTCATTTTCAATGCAATGGTCCCTCAGTTAGTGTTTTGGACAGTGCGAAGAAGTTGTTATGGTGTATACCAGACAAATGTCATCATGATCTCTTAGCCTGTATGAGATGCACAGGAGACTGATTCCCAAGTAAAATCAGGATTTCAGGAATACTGCACTCTTGGGAAAGAACTGACAGTTCAGAGGTGTTGGTATTTCCTGAGAGATCGGCTATTGAGAAACAGACTCAACAGTGATTCCTCGTCTCTTCTTACCATGCCATGGCTTGGGTGGTCTTATGTACATGCATTAGTTTAAGTCTTCACATTAAGTTTGGTTTTTAATTTAAATGCAACTGATATAGTTTCTAGAAGCCCGAGGAGGAGAAAACTGCTCTCCCTTGATGTTTTGTATCTGGAGAGCACAACAAAAGACTTTTCTTCCTAGCTCCCTCTTTGCTATGCTCTTCCCTCTGAAGATCTGAACCTCACCTGACATTCCAGGACCAACTCAGGTGATGTTCCCAATTTTACAGCCATGGGCTAAAGGGTCTTTCTTGGTTTCACTTGCTCATTGCAAGTGGTGGTGCCTCCTTTTGTGGTATATGACATTTTCTTCAGAGCACAATGGCAACAGAGGAGACCTGCAATGTTCACAAAGGATGCTCCTAGGACTTTCGCAGGTGCCTAACTCACAATTCCCATTTATCACTACGGATAATGACTTCCATGCCACTACAAAATACTATTCAAAAAATATATTGGCTTTGTTTTCACTTCCCTCTCCTGTTCAAACACTTGTTTTTCATTGGCAATCATTTCCATTTTCTAAAGCAACAGCATTTTCTCTCTGTACTTGAGCTGCTGAATTAACTAGGAACATCTAATAGATCTTCCTTCAGTGGCAAGAATCATGTCAGCTGTACTGTCCAAGTACCACAGTTGCTGTTGAGTACCTAGTGAAACTGAAGATCTAACTATAATATTATTTAATTTTGATTACTTAATACTTAATTTATATAGCTCCAGATGACTTTTAACTACCATCCCCACATCTCAGGCATAGATATTGGCAAGCAGAAGATCCCACACCTGGGTAGCTTGCATCATTTCTGGCTATACAACCTGCTTTTAAAGACATATCCTTAGAGGTCACATGACCAAACACATAGCTCATCAGAATTCCAACCTACCTCACAGAGAGGAAAGCAGAGGCAGAAATCTTGGCATAACAAAACTCAGTTGCTTTTTATTTTATCCTCAGAACCATGCCTTTGGGTAAATACATTTAAATTTTCTGAAGCCTCCAACGATGCTTAGGATAGTGTCTTTCAAAGATTATGTGGCTAATTAATATTGGAAGAAGAAATGACTGGGGATTTTTATGAAACTAATCAGCAGTTTCCAGAGACTTTGCTACCACTATGAATTTTAAAAATGGGTGACATTTGGGGTGAGGACATCAGGAGATTGCAAAAAATTCATTTAGTAAACACACACCAAAGGTGCTTTCTGGTAATTGATGCTCCATGTCTCCTCTCCCTTACAGAATAAAACTCTGGAAGCTTCCTTGAGGGACAACAGGGGATATTATCCATGTCGTCTGGTTTTATGGTTTGCATTGTGTCCCCTCAAGAGATCTATTGAAATCCTAAGCCTCAGCATTTTGGAATAGAATTTACTTGGCTGTCATCCCAAATACAATTAGTTTGGATGAAGTCTTCCTGGCAGAGGATGGTCTGTGGTACAGTGCCCCCAAAGCACATTGTCCAAGACTGCTTACTTACGACTGCAGACTCGTTGTCTAGCACAATCTAGATGTTCAAAGGTCTGCTAGGATGAGAAATTAGCAAATCAAGGCAGAGGAACTCCCGAGATCCTGCTCCTCCCTGGGGATCTCTAGGCAGTTAACAGCTTCAGGGGAAGGACAAAAATTTTCTCAAATGGTGCAAGCTCCTGTCAAGGTACCCATGCTCCTAAACATAACCTCTCACCTATGCTTCTAAACACCCCTATCAAAACTCACTGGGACACATGGACACACACACACACACACACACACACACGTACACACACACGTACACACTCACACTCACGCACCAAACATAAAAGTTAAAGGAGGACCAGCTGTGGAGAGGAAGGAAAGCAGAAGGACTGGGAAGGGGACAATAAAAGGTAATGGGGGAATATGATGAAAACATTATATATGTAGATGTGAGTGTAAAAGAAAAAAATAGCCTATCAGGGTTGTGTGTGGGCCTGGTGAGGGTAGAACAGAGCCCATGGTCTATTGCCTGTGTGCTACCTGATGTTTATTGTAGGGGCAGGGTACCTGAAAACTCTCTCTCTCTCTCTCTCTCTCTCTCTCTCTCTCTCTCTCTCTCTTCTTTTCTTCTTCTTTTTTGTTTGTTTTGAAGACTAAGGTTTCACTGTGTATCCCTGGCTGTCTTGTAACTCACTCAGTAGACCAGGATGGCCTTGAGATCACAGAGATCCACCTGCCTCTGCCTCCCAAATTCTGGGATTAAAGACGCTCACCACCACTGCTCAGCTGAGTTCTCTATCCATATTGTTTTTATTCTTTGCATCTCAGATGGATGGGGGAGAAGTCCAAAGGGACCAGGTGGAGCTGGGGCCCCTAGGATCTGCTCATGACTTTATAGCTCTGAATCTCCATTTCCTGAAGTGTCAATCTAAATCATCCTAATCAACAAAAACCAGGAGTCAGGTAGGGTAAAAACCTGGAAGATCAGAGAACCAGAAGCAGCCACCAGTTGCTTCCTTCCTCTCTCATTCCTCAGTCCAAAAGAAAGACCGAGATCCTGTCTCTGCCCTACCTCATCACGTCTGTTTCCTCTCTTGCACAGTCCTCCAGATCTCCATGGTTCACTAGTGGCTAGCTCTGCACTCTGACTCCAAGCAAGCTTTATTTTGTCAGAACACAAACAAAATATCACAAAATAATTTTCTGTTTTCTGGCTGGTAGGAGAAACAAGTCGAGGTCTATTTCAAGGATGATGGCATGATGGTGCTGAAGACAGCATGGAATATGGTGATCTTTTGGTTCCTACTGCCTAGAGAAGGTCTAAGCTAATGAGCTGGAGTTGAAAATGACCAACCAAATGCCAGGCAGGCAACAACTCTACCGAGAACAGAAAACCCTCAACACAAACAAGCAAGTAGCAAAAACAGCCTCCTCTTAATGGGATGGCCCTCCACCCTCCCTCAGCTTCTGTCCCTTTTTAAACAAAACAGACCAGAAATCTCCACGTTTCCATCCCGTGGCACCAGGCTTGATTGGGATGTATTTTGATCAAATTCAAGCAGGTTTGCCTGGTATAGTTGTTCTGGTCATCCTTATCAAGGTTTCCAACCTGACCAATCATAATTTCCTTGGCTGACCATCTCAGGGGAGAGGGACTGTGGGTGGGAGGCCTTCACCAAGGAACAGAAGGCTGAACAAGGAGGTGATCACTCCAGGCTACCATCAGCCTCCTGCAGTCCCAGAAATGGTGACTTCAGTTTAAGCTGGACACCAGATTGCAAAGCTGCTCATTTGTCCTCTCCTCTGCTCCCAAGCCTTGAATAGCCACAGAAGGGAAAGTGGGAGCTCCCTTCCTTGAGTTCATCCTAGATAAGAAGTCAGGCTCTGTGAGACAGAGCTGTTGCCTTCCTCTTCTTCCAAAGGAATATTTATGGATCCAATTTCTACAATTTACATCTTTCATTTAATATTCTAGGTTTCTTTCCCCAAGGCGTCCAGCGCTATTTGTGTCAGAAGACACGTCTTATTTCCCAAATGTCTTTGCATTATTAGTTTCATTTATTATTTTTATGTCTTCTACTGGGTCTACATACTTACCATTTCCCTCAGATAACTCGAGCAGCTCACAGTATGGCTAGCATCTTTCAGCAGTGAACGCACATGGAAAAATCAGCCCATTAACTCCTCTACCATCTCTAAAATGTCCGTGTAGATGCTGTCAGTCTATCAACATTGATTCTTGCCTGTTCTGGATAGTGGAGGACTTTCTCAGAGAGCTGCTATTCCCTTATTTCACTTCCATTTGGCTTCTAAAGCTGCCCAAGATCTGAGAAACACGAAGCATAAAAGCACCACTGTGAGTATATGTACACAGATGTCTGCAGCACTCACAACAGCTAAGTTACAGGATCAACCCCCCATGTGTCCATAAACAGAGAAACAGGTAAAGGAAATATAATAAATGCCACACACACACATACACACACATACATACACACACAGAGTTTACTCACCCACAAAGAAGAATGAAATTATATTGTTTTCAGAAAAGTGGATTCAACTAGAGATTATCAAATTATGTTCACTAAGTCATACTCGGAAAGGCATATATGTTTTCATTATCTACTAGGTTTTATATAAATAATTTGAAATCATGTGATTATACACACACACACACACACACACACACACACACACACACACCTACACATCCACATGTATTTGACATGAAAGTAGAAGCAAAAGTGTCTCAAGGAAGAAAGGAGACTGATGGGTGCTGGGAAGGGAGAAAGGGGGAGGGGAATGAGGTATTGGGAGGGAATGTGGTCAAAATACGTTATATACTGGGATGAAACTGCTGTTTGTGCAGTCCAGTTCTGTGTAGAATGAAGAGATGTAAATGAAAAAAAATTGTAATCATTTTAAAGTAGAACAGCAAACTGATCTCATTTGTCTTTTTAAAACCATGGAAAGTACATGAAATAAAATGAAACTTCAGAGTATCTGTGGACCCTACAAAACAAAGAGGATGGTTTATAAGGTCACACTTTATGGTGACAGTCACGGATGACTCGTGTCACTTTAAGAATTGGCAAAACTCTCAAACAATGCCACCTTTTTGTATTTGTATTTATCAGACAGACTTGGATTTATCACGAGAGCAAATAAACTCACTTTGGGTTTGAAAGGTGCTGTGTTTTGAAGGGGTTTTGATTTGGGGCAAGGAGATTGTGGAGGCCACGTGTTCTGGTGACTCAGAATGGAACAATTTGTTTGGCCCTTGGGTAGGTCCAGAAGCATCATGTGGCGCAATTAGCAGTTGCTGTGCTGTGAGTTCTTCCCTCTGTCCAGTCCCCTGTCTGTCGCCTGCCTCACCCTGTGCCTTGTATTTAAGGAGATGCCCAACACTTGTTGAATCTATCTCACTGTTGAATCTATCTCACTGTCTGTCGCCTGCCTCACCCTGTGCCTTGTATTTAAGGAGATGCCCAACACTTGTTGAATCTATCTCACTGTTCCATCTCTCGCCATCTGCTCTTTAAAGAATAATGAGGTGTTGGTAAAAGAGGCATGTTGGGCCCGAGTGGACAGGGTACGCCTGGGCTGGGGACAGTTCGTGCAGCATATGCTTCGTTGCTAGATCTCTCGCTAATTGGCCTGGGTGGTAGTAAAGTATTGAGGAAGCTACATATGAGGTCCGGCTTCCAATGGGCACCCCGGCTCACTTAAGATGACTCTGTCTCATGTTCATCCTTGAGTGGGCTCAGTTCCATGGACCACAATACTCATTTGCCAACTGATGCTAAATACTCCAGAAGATTTAGATCATGTGTGATTGAATATTTTATCCTGCAGACACTTGGTGCTCAGTAAAGTTTACAAAGTTCATGTGAGGAAGTTACTAAAATACAAACAAACAACCCCTAGAGTTTCTATAGCTATGATGAAGCACCATGTCCAAAAGCAAGCTGGGAAGGAAAGGGTTCATTCAATTTACATTTCCACATTGTAGTCCATCACTGAAGGAGTCAGGACAGGAACTCAGACAGGGCAGGAACCTGGACGCAGAAACTGATGCAGAGGCCATGGAGTATGCTGCTTACTGGCTTGCTCAGCCTGCTTTCTTAGAGAGCCTAGGACCACCAGTCCAAGGGTGGCACCATCAACTACGGGTTAGGCTCTCCTCCATTAATCACTAATTAAGAAAAATGCCCTGCATCCAAATCTCACAGATGTATTTTCTTAATTGAGTTTCCCTCCTTTCAGATAACTCTAGCTTGTGTTAAGTTGACATAAAACTAGCCAGCACACCCCAAGTGCTTTCTCATTAGGCATTTTTTAGAGGCTTACTTTGTCAAAAATGCCTTATTTTCTGTTTTACAAGTCATATTTTCAGAGAATATTCCTGGAAGTTAATTTTTTTCTTTTACTCAAGTGAAAATAATATAAAAAATGTTTGTTATTTGGGCTGGTTTAACTGAATACCCAACTTGGGTCAGACACATTAACAAGTCAGAAATCATAGCAATTTGGCCAATGCACTATTTTCATTTCCTGGGTAATAGTAAATTAATAATAACTGAAAGGAGGAGGTAGTTTTTTAAAATATATATTTGTCTTGAAAAATACTATGCATGGCTTTTTAACCTCCTTGTAAACCCAGGTTCCCGTTGAAGCGTAGCAATATATTTTCATGTCTGTTACCTCATGCTCAATGAATAGCAAGTCTCTAAAATACACATTCTGTAATCTTATTACCACTTAGTCTGCTGAGGGGTCTTGCAGTCATTTTTTCAATTAAAAAAATGTCCAATGCTCTATTAACCTTTTGTCTGCTGCTCCATCCTTCATAGCACCATTGCCTGAGATGGCAAGCCACATATTAAAAAAGGGCAGATAATACTGTGAGCCACCCCAAGTCCTCTGCCATTAAAGAAATGAACTATTACCTTTTCATTAAAAAATATGAGACAGTTTGCCATACTGGAGGATGCTTGAACAACCTGCAATTTCTTTGTTCTGAGAGATGTGAAGTAACTCCCAACACACAACATCCTACAGCCAACCTAGAAGTTCCCATCCCGTGCTCTTCTATCTTTCTCGCTTTTATACCTTGGAGGAAGCTTTCTGGAGTGGACAATCAGTTATGCTACCAATATTCATGTCAACTCAAGAGATGGGCAGGGCTAGGTGTCCAAATTCCAGCCCCATAGTTAACATTGTAGTACTAGGTCATGATAGCTTGACTTTGGAGTTCCAGAACATTTAACAATTCTTTTTATTTTCCATTTCAAAGTAAATACAAGGGAGAACTACCAAGGGCAATTCTTTGGAAATATATCTTGCTGACATTGATTTGGATTTAGAAGTGGGTTAGACTGTGATACCACTAAGCTCTGTATCAAGTTGCACCTGATAGAGATCTATGGAACCTTCTTTTCCTTCTAACTAACTATAGGTGGTGCCTGATCCATTAACCTAGTTTTCCTGTTCTGTGTCTCCCTTGCTCCCCCCACCTGTGAGTTCTCACTCTTGAATCTATCTCACTGTCCTCCTAACCTCTCCCCACCTGAGTCCTAGGCCCTCCTAACCCCTCCCTACCTATAAGTCCCTCCTAACCCCTACCCATCTGAGTCACAGAGCCCTCCCAAACCCTCCAGTGGACTCACAGGAGGAAAACAGCATTTCATACAACTAAGCAAACATTTATAGTGCCATGGTGATTGGTACTGGGTATTGACATCACCTGTTGAGTGCTGTGAAGTGATTCTTTCATTCACATCTAATTGAACACATTTCCTGGGCCATTCATTTAACTTTTCCAAATTCTGCTATCTTTCTTTGTGGAAGAGACAAAACTGCCATGCCGCTGACTTCCATGTGTCAGATGTTGTAGGATGCAGTTTGGTGCAGCAGTTGATAAAGATGGCATACGGCTTAAGTTCTGACTCTGTTGAATACTACTAGTTCTATACGCTTGGAAAGAGTATTTGGTATTTGAGGTGAGTTTCTCATCTATTAAGTTGGATATTACAGAATTCACTTTATGAGGAAGGAGGTAAGGGAGAATGGCAGGAGGACAAGACAGGGTGACAGGGTTTGAATATGATTTGGAAATATGCACACAGATAGCAATGTCATAATGAAATTCATGAATAACGAATATGTGCTAATTAAAAGAATTCATTTCGTAAAGTTACTGTGCAGATCTAATGATATTATTGTAGAAATGCTCAGTCTGTGCCTATCATGTAGTTATGCTCAATGGAGAACAGCTACTATAATTTTTAGTTGTTATGATCATATATCTGCCTATTTAATGCTTTGAGACTCCCCAGAAGTAGATTTTAATGACTTGCTAATGATGGAAACGGAAGTTTAGAGGGAAAGCTGTGGCTCTATGGCACACACACACTCACACCTGTGGCTTCCACAGTGCGCCTTCCACCATCACTGGTTTCATTTTTTTCCAGCTCGTGCCCGCTGCCTCGACGCTAAGCAGGTGGCAATGAGTCCCTGTCCCTGAAGCACACACTTCACCTCCTCCGTGTTTGATCTTCCTTGTCTCTCCTCCATTCCAAATTACTCATCATGCTAACTATCCCATCTTTTTCAGCTTCCAGTAATCTTAGTCTATTGTTGCAAAAATATTTATTATTTTACTCATTCATTTCTTTGTTTATTGTTTCAAGAAGGGATTTCGTTATACAACCGGATTCTATGTAGTTCAGCATGGCTTTGAACCTATAATATTTCTGCCTCACCCCCAGTGCTATGATTGCTGGTATATGTCCTCATCCACACTATTTCACCATATTATCGCCCCATATATCCCATCTTTGCTTCTGCATTGGCTTAACATTAATGAAAAAATTTCCCTACTAATAACAAGATTGATTGGTGTCCTGCCCAGTGGTATGCTTATGAGGGCTAGTTGCTATAATTTCAGGAAAAAGTTAAAACGGTTGACATCTCGCTGATAGTGTAAAACCAGTTGTTGTAGAAATATTTGCCCTCTGAACATCTGCAAATTCCAGAAATGAGAGTATAACTTTTGCTTCCGAGAGTCTGTTATGATACACAGTACATCATTGTTGTCACCACATTCCCAACCAATTTCTTCTTCCCTTCAAAACCAACATTCTTGAGAAAGGGATACACTTCTCCACGCCCCTTCTCACCACCACCAAAACCAAAATGAAACAAACCTTATTTTCACTCTAATCCAGGGTCAGCAATGGTCTCCGACCATCTGGGCTCAGCCACTGACCTCTTCTTCTTCTGCATAAACATGTTCTTGGCTGCTATGACCTTCTGCCTCTGTTCACTCACTGTCGTTCCTTTGGATTCTGAGGTCCAGTTCTCATGCTGCTTTAGGCTCCCACAGGAGATGCTATCTGTGCTTCCTTGCACCATGCCTGTCAGACTGAGATCTAGTTGTCTACTGAGATAACTAAACACTCGCCCTCTATTGGCTTTTCTGCTGTCTGTCTGTCTGTCTGTCTCACTCTGCTTTTTGGCATTACCCACCTCCATCTAAGCTGTCTGCAGCAGGTCTTATGTTTCAGATACTTTGGGGGAGAGGAAAGACCACAGAGTAGAAAATTTAAAGTTTAACTTTTTAAGTTATACTTGTCACATTAGATTCAAGACCTGTAGTACATGCAGACCAGTGTCATATGAAGATGACACACCTTATTATCCACAGAACAGTGCCGTGTGAAGATCACACATCTTAGTACCCACAGACCAGTGTCGCTCATCTTAATAGCTACAGAAGAGTGTCATCTAAAAAGCAACACAATCATGAACCTAATATATTGCCTTCCTTGTCTGTTCGTCCTTCTCTGCGTGAATATGTATAGATTCACCCTAGCTCAAGCCATCCATGCTCCACGCTAGAAATCTTCAAATTTCTGCCTTTTGCTTCACTTGCCCCATCAAATTGTTCAAGTTATCTAACTTTTAAATGACTCTCGAGTCAGTCCTTTGCTTTTAGGATAAGCTGGTAAAAATCCTAAAATCACCAAAGAATCCTGTTCTTCTTGCAAAGAAACCATGCAAGTTCTCATGCAAGGTTTCCTCTTACACACACACACACACACACACACACACACACACACACACACACACACACAAGCAGCCTTGTGGATTTACAGGCACAGACACTCTGAAAACTTTGAGGAAGTGTTTTTCCTCTGTAAGCATTGACACTGTGACGGTAGCAGTTTCTTTCCCTTTTCCCAGGAAGCAGCTACTCTGTCATAGGCAATTCAGTTTGATAGCTTTGATTTTGAAATGCCAACCAGCTGAAGAAATAGTAATGAAATATGATAAAAATTTTTAGTCCAGTGAATGAGCTTTGTTTCCTTAGTTTTTGAATCTGGACCCATCTTACAAGCTTTTGGGTCCTTTTGGATGGGGGCAACGAGTAGATGCTTGTTTCTGATGTTCCAATGCCCTGGGCATCAGGGCACTGGTCTGCTTCCACCACTGCTCAATGGAAAATGTCCCCTTCAAAAACATTACCAGGGAAGAATGACACCCATACCTCCCAAGTCAATGCTATTCTCTCTTCCAAGAATTTGAGAAACATTCAGAAATAATGACTGCTACCTAGACTGGCTCTAACGTAAAACTGTCAGAGGATGTAAATTGCCTTGGCCTTTGAGGCTACCATTTGAGGCAATGATCAACCTCTGGCTGTGAGGAGCCTGAGAAAAGTTAGTCTGTGCTGGGTGTGGTGGCACACACTTGAATATTGGCACTCTGCATGGAAAGCAGGAGTCTAGTGTGAGCTGCATGATGAGATCCTGTCTTTAGAAAAAGATTCACTTGAGGGGCATCTTGTTTGCTTCCAGGTTCTGGCTATTACAAATAATGCTGCTCAGAAAAAAACAATGGAATCCTGAGATTCGCAGGCAAATGGATGACACTAGAAGAAACCATCCTGAGTGAGGTAACGCAGTCACAAAAAGAGAAACATGGCATGTACTCTTTCATATATGGATTTTAGACATAGATCTGGGGAGTGCCAGCATACAATCCCATGGCCAGAGAGTCTGGGAAACAGAAACTTCATTCAGTGGCTGATCGAAGAAGAGGCAGACTCCCTCGGTTAAGTACTGAGCTGAACTCAAGAAAGCCAGTAACAGAGAGGGAGGTCTGATGACCAAAGGGATTAAGACTGGGCTGGTTTAACCCCCAGAAACAGTTGATCTGACAAAGGTTAACTCTTGAATCCCAGGCATCAGCCTAGGAATCCAGCATGGGACTGATCAAGACCCCCTGAATGTGGGTGTCAGTGAGGAGGCCTAGGTAATCTATTGAGCCTTGGGCAGCAGATCAGTACCCATCCCGAGTATACACACGGACTTTGGACTCCCATCCAACAATGTGAGGTGCACTCTCACCCTGAACTCTTGGGGAAGGGTCTAGGCCCTGCCCTATATGAAATGACAGACTATGGACACCCCCAAGGAGGGTCTCACCCTCCCTGGGGAAATGAGGGGATAATGGGGGGGTTGAGAGGAGGGCACGGGAGGAGGGGAGGGAAAGGGAGAGGGACCTGGAACTGACTTGTGAAGCAACCTTGTTTCTTATCTAAATTTAAACTAAAAAAAAACAAATAATGCTGCTATGAACATAGTGGAACAGACGTCCTTGTTGTATGAATGGGCATCTTTGGGGTATATGACTAAGAGTGGAATTGCTGGTCTTTGTGGTAGACTGATTCCTATTTTCCTGAGAAATCTCCATACTGACTTCCAAAGTGGCTGTACAAGTTGGCACTCCCACCAGCAGTGAAGGAGTGTTCCCCTTTCTCCACATCCTCTCCAGCATAAATTATCGTTGGTGTTTTTGATTTTAGCCATTCTGACAGGAGTGGAATGGTATCTCAGAGTTGTTTTGATTTGCATTTCTCTAATGGCTAAGGATGTTGAGCACTTTCTTAAGTGTCTCTCAGCCATTTTAGACTCCTCAACTGAGAATTCTCTATTTAGTTCTGTAGCCCACTTTTTAATTGGATCCTTTTGGTGTTTTTGGAGACTTGCTTCTTGAGTTCTTTGTAAATTTTGGAGATTGGTACATTTACACAATGGAGTACTATTCAGTGGAAAAAACACTAGAAGAAACCATCCTGAGTGAGGTAACACAATCACAAAAGACAAACATTGTTTGTACTCACTCATATATGGATTTTAGGCATAGATCAGGGGAGTGTCAGCCTACAATCCCACTGCTAGAGAGTCTGCAAAACAGGAAGGACCCTAAGAGAGATATGCATGGTACCCCAGAGAAGCGGAATGAGCCAAGATCTCCTGAGCAGATTGGAAGCATGGGGGGAAGGAAGAGCGAGGGAGGGAGAGGGGGAGAAAAGAACATGGGGAGCAGGATGATTAAGTTGGGGGAATAATAGAGGAGAGCAGGATGAGAGGCACCATAATAGAGGGAGCCATTATAGTTTTGAGGGGAGATCTGGCACTAGTGAGATTCCCAGAGATCTATGTAACGTGTAGTCTTCCCACCTGACACCTGGGCCCTGCCAAGCTGTTTGGACCCCCAAATAACACTATATTAATTATGAAGCTGTTGGTTGTTTGCTTGGTTTCTTACTGGCTAGCTATGACTTAAGTATTTAACCTATAATTGCTAATCTAAGTATTTCCATGTCTCTTACTAGAGGAAGGGTCTGGGCATGTTACTTCTCCCATGTCCTACATGGTGACAGACTGTGCCTCTGTTTCTCAGAATCCTCCTCTACTCCTTGTCCCTCCTATCTTGCTTCCCTATTGGCCAACAGTGCTTTAATTAACAACCAATAAGAGAGACATATTTACAGAATGCCATCTCCCATCAGATCTACAAGGATGACACCAACTGGTAGTCTAAGCAATAGTGGAGAGGCTACCTTAAATGCCCATCCTTGATAATGAGTTTGACGACTACTTTATGTGCCATTTTAGAACCTTCATCCAGTGACTGATGGAGGCAGAGGCAAACACCCACAGCTATATACTGAACTGAACTCCTGGAACCCAGTGACAGAGAGGGAGGAATGATGAGCAAAGGGGTCAAGACTGGGCTGGTGAAACCCACAGAAACTGCTGACCTGAACAAGGGGGAGCTCTTGGACTCCTGACTGATGGCTGGGAGGCCAGCATGGGACTGATCCAGAACCCATGAATGTGGTTGTCAGTGAGGAGGCCTGAACAATCTACAGGGCCTTGGGCAATAGATCAGTATTTATCCCTGGCATACAAATGGACTTTGGTTGCCCCTCCCACAATGAGGGATGTTCTCTCAGTCTGGACTCTTGAGGAAGGGCCTAGGCCCTGCCTTGAATGAAATGAAAGACTCTGGAGACCCTCTATGGAGAGCCTCACCATTCCTGGGGAATGGAGTGGGTATTGGGTGGGGGGCTGGGGAGTGGGTGTGGGTGTGGGGGAGGAGGGGAGGGAGAGGGATCTGGGATTGACAGGTGAAGCAAGCTTGTTGCTAATTTAAATGAAGAAAAAAACAAAAAAAAAGAAAAAGGATTCACTTGAAGAAAGAAGCAGACAGACAGACAGACAGACAGACAGACAGACAGACAGACAGACAGACAGGAAGGGAAAGTATAAGTAAACCCCTACTATGGGATGTGCTGAGTTTAGCTGTTTGACTTTAGAAACTCTGCTTTGATTCCCATCCCCTCACACTCACATTCTTCTCCATATATGAATCATTTCTCAATGACACATTTCTACAAATGGAATTTCTGGGTCCAAGGATATTCACATATTGAGGATTTTTAATGCATTCTGACAACCTATTCTATCAATAGAAGAGCTTCTATCAATTTTTAATCCTACTTAGTCTATGTCTGGTCCTTAAGCTTCTGTAGTCTCTAGATACTACACTTTAAAGATAAACATACCTCTGCAGCATTCCTATTTAATACATGGAGTAATGCCCAGGTTCACTTATAACAGGAGAAACGCAAATGAAAATCACTCTAAAGTTTTATCTTCCCCTCACCCATTTGTTAAATTTCAGGCATTTGGTAAAATACTATTGCAAATATGTAAAGAAACAGGCACAGTTATGTGTGGGGTAAGTTGGTAAAACCTTTGTGGGAGGCAGTTTGGTAGCAGCTTTCTGATTAAGAATGTACCCACTTATTTCATTTTGGGGGGTCCATGTAAACCCTTAATTATTTCGTAACTTATTTTTATTTTTTGCATAAAGCCAGATGCAGCTTTTCTTCGTATCCAGTTAAGCCACTTAAAACCCCCTGTTGACTGGGTCATCTATGCCCAGTTGCTGTCATAGAGCATGTGACTCTTACTCTCAAGGCTATTGACTTCTCATTTTGTGCTTCCATTGATCTGACTGTCTAGACATCAACAGGCAAGACCAGCACACACCAAGAAACCTCCATGAACTCAGAACCTTGTGCTTTCACATTACCTCTGTCAAGACTCTGGGCAGGAATTGGACTTCCTTTCTTGCACTCATATCTCCTGTTTTATTGTGTGATGTCTTATGAATATGTTTGCTTGCCTTCACCACTGTCATATCTGAGGGGCATATCACCATCACTAATCCGTGAACCCCTTGCTTTAAGGTAGAGGCTTCCATGTTGCACTCTTCTCATTTGTGCCTAACAAACATCAGCAAGAGCACATGGTATCAGCAACCAGCTGAAGACAGACACTAAATTAATTATAAAACTATTGGCCGATGAGTAGGGCTTCATATTGACTAACTCTGTCTTAATTATTAACATATATACAATATATATACACACATATATACATATACATACACACACATATATATATATAATATGTATATATTATATATATATTGCCATGAGGCTGTAGCTTACCCATAATCCTGCATGTTACTTCTTTGGCAGCATGGCATCTCTTGGCTGTCTCTCTCTCCTCCTCCTTCCTCTTGTCGCCCTGTCTATACTTCCTGCCTGGCCAATCAGTGTTTTGTTAATCAACCAATAAGAGAAACATTTATATAGGACATCCCCCATCGATCAGCTATGGAATGAAAGAAGAAGCTGTTAAATTCCAGTTTGGCTGCTTAACAGCTCTTTTGTATTATCTTTGGAAAATCCCACATCTGCTCTCATCCTTAGACTGTTTGCCAACAAAATGATGATAACAATCCTTATGTCACCAGAGGATAGCATGAAAATTAAAGTAAAAGACACCCCTAAGCATCATTGGTACAGGTTTGGGATGTAGGGATGCCTTGATAAAAAGCTTCATTCATTCATCCACTCATTCATTCAAGATTCATTTTAATCAGGTATAAATAAAAGCTGTCATTGGCTCATTCTCCCCTCCATGATCAGAACTTACCTATGCAGAATTAGCTTCTTCTATCATAGCTTCTTGAGCTGGAGACTAGTATCCCTACTAATGGATTCCAGATGACTTAAAGCAAGGTGGAATCCCAAAGTTCCTTAATTGGGGGTTTGAATGATGTTGTGGTGTGTATAGTGAGAATAGCCAGACAAAGAACACTGAACTTAGGAAGTATAGGCTCTGGGATGTATATGTTCATTCCCCCTACTTCTCCATCTTTCTCTCACTCTGTGTTTATATATGCATGTGTGTGTGTATATGTGTACATACATTTATAAATGTGTGTGTGTGTGTTCATCTTTGTTTGTTTGTTTCCAGAAGTAACCACAGAGTGCATTTTCTGGAGATCCAGAGAAGAAGAGTTCAGGGCATGGTCAGGTAAGTGGTCTATGTCATCACCTCTCCCCATCCCACTCTTTTCTCCTACTTTTCCTTTTCTCTCTCCCACACTTTCTGCTTTTTCCAGAAGATTTAGAGTTGTTATAACTTTGTGTCAGCTCCCAGAGATCGAAAAATGAGCTACTAGTCTAATTTCCCTTCTTCCTCCATAAGCATGGTAGAGCATATTAGCATAATAGGGGTAGAAGATGTAATGGAGTAAATGGAGTAATTGGTATAAATGTGAGAATGGAGAGCTTGCTAGGGGACAGCCTTCTCCCACATCAGACTTTCTCAACCATTCTGCTCCTGCAACCTGGGACCACTCCCTGATTCTATATGACTGTGTATCTGTATGTCCAATCTCTCTAGATAGTGAATTTTCCAAGGGGAAGCATTGATCATTTGTTATCCCTAGGTACCAAAATATAGTGGACACCCAGAAAACACTTGCTGTATATATGTAAATAATGAATGGATGCCATATGTGTTCCTTTGCCCAGTAGTTGTGTTTTCTACAATACTATATGTGCATATTACTCAGCCCTTGTAGGGCATGGGTAAGAGTATGTTCCAGCCCTAAATTAACTGCTAGACATGCTCTTGGGTATCAGTGCAGGTGTTACTGGCTTCTCTTTCTTCTCTGAAATATCCACATGGAGCATTTCATCCTGACTTCTAGAACCTATGAAGAAGTTGTAGGTCTTTAATGGAGTATCCTGACTTCTGTTCCCTAGATAATGAATCTTCCTTATCATTCTGTTTATAGTACTTCAAAAAGAGGGGGGAGATTTTCAGGGGAAGTTCAAAGAGAATTAGAGTAAGCCAAAGGAGATAAAATCATGCTTCTCCTAGCTATGTGACTCTGTGCTACAATGCCACTGTTATTTAAGTCATCTTTAAAGTGAAGCAAAGACCTCTTCCAAAGAATTGCCACATGTGGGATGTTAAGAGCAGCATGCAACTGACACTTGATAAAATTATCAGTGGTTAAACTACACCAAGTTGTGTGTCCATAGCTATGTTGGAGTAGATGACAGGAGAAAAGTAGCAGATGAGGCCAGTCCCTAGGCTTCACTTTCTGATTCTGGAATTCCCATTATTTTAATAAGACCTTGCTTAGGGCCATTCAGGCCTTGTGGGACTGGGGTGACTTGATGCATGTTTCTTTTCCAAGTCTGTAATCACAGCACACATAAGTTTTCAACTAGATCAGCGAGTGACATTGTTTTTGTACTTTTTCTGGTTTGGGGATCTGAACAAAGTTCTGGAGAAAGAATGATTTTCATATCCATCATGCAGTGCACATTGATTGAATGCCTACTGTCTGCCAGGGTTACAAAGATGAATCACACATAAATCCTTTCCCCTAAGGAGTTCCCAACCTACTTAGGAAAACAACTCAAGGCAAGTTCAGTCTTGATCCAAGAATTGAATAGTAGCTCAGCAGGTCCAGCATGGGGGTTGTTCACGATTCTTACCTTGTGAAAAGTGATGACCAGGGAAGAGAGAAGTCAGGTTGTTGAGTTGATGAGAGAAGATGCCACAAAGTGGCTTGGGAAGGAACCTGAACCCAAAGACGGAGGGGATCCTGGAAGAGCAGTGGGGAAAAACAGAACTTATGTACTAAAGACTGAGTAGGCTGACCTGGATAGAAATTAGCATAATAGGAGAGCAGTGTAGATTCACAAGCCAAGCCTTGAATGCCAAGACAAGAAGCCTGGAGTAGATTCCAAACCACAAGAAGCTTTTGAGCAGAGAAGTAACAAGTGAACACATTTCTAGAACTCTCCACTCTAGTCCTTTTTTTGTGGATAAGAGATCACACTGAAATTCTAGCTGGCCCTCACTGGAGACCTCTAATCCTCCCCCTAGGCCTTCATCATCTTTTCTCAGGGTGGATTTCTTCAGATCTTTAGTGGCTGAGACTCTTCTTGTTTAACGAGGGCTTCACAATAGGAGTTGGAAAGCAAAGAGCACAAACAGCGTTTCACACGAAGTTGCTGTCAGATCTGAGGCGGTTTCTTGATCACAGTGTGGGGATTGATCTAGATGTCACCGTTCCCTCAGAGAGTGTGGGTCCGCAGTGGGGATACAGGAAGCTGGTGGGAGCCAAAGTATTTCTCTTGAAGGACATTTGATGTATTCAGATAGTCCATTAAGGAACCACAAAAAGTTGTCTTGAACATCTCCAAAGCAATAGGCTGATGTTTGTCCATGAACATCAGTGGGATGGGCAAAGCTGACAAATGGCTATGTGGACTTTGATTGATAGACTCTTAGCCAGTGACTCTAACGACAGAGGGGCGGAGTAATTGATGGAGTGGTCAGTTAGCACAGCCATAGCCATTTTAGCCCTGGCTTAGGGAAAAGCTCAGTTCAACACCATGTTGTGCCAGGTCTGGGGACTATCCAAAGAGCTAAATAAGTAAGAAAGGAAGGGGACAGCGACCCAGTCTGGCAATCCACCTGCACTGGCCAGATAAGGTTAACCTTTAACTTCAGGGGTATTGGTGAGAAGAGCAGAAGGAACTCTTAAATTTTTCTTTCACATTCTTCCTTTTTCCCCCCCAGTGAGTTGAAAAAAATCTATTCTGCAAAATATGTGGCCCCATAACGAACTCAAACTCAAGGAGAGTTTTTGTCATTTGATGTATCATCCCCTTTATTTAAAGTGATGAAAGAGAGAAAATGTTTTTCAAAGTGATATCATTTATCTCATGGTGATCAATAAAAACTTCATAACCTAATATATTAAAGAAAGCATTTAAGTTCAAACAGAGCAAAAATGCTACAGTCTTAGAAGTATCACAAGGCTGTGAGGGAAGAGAGTGAGTGGCCTCTTCATTTTGACCCGGTTTAGGTAAAGTGTGTTTAGCCACCTTAACTTTCCATACTGTTTCTCTTCCCTCCAAGGTAGCTGAGAGATAATGAAGCACAGGGCCACAGACTCTTACCTTGTACTGAGTCACACCCTGTCACCTACCAGTGACCTGCATTGCCTCCCGGTGACTGTGAAGCTTCCATCTACCACTTGTTCAGGGAAGTTGAACAAGTTGATTTCCTGGGTTCCTAGGCAAGTGGACTAGGGAACCTCAGGCTAAAGCAGCCATCTCTCCTTTTTGCTTGGCAAGAGAGGGGGTGTAAAGAACAAAGCTCCCCTGCCCTCTTCCACCTGCGCACCGCACAAGTGAGTGGGAGAGGCAACCTCAGAGTCTGCCGGGAGAACTGCTTCTGAGTACTTTTCCATTTTGCACACTTTCTGACCCAGTTTAGCATGCATTGTCCCACACAAAGTAAGCACACATGGGTTTGCCTTTCCAAGAAGGCAGTTAAAACATTGAGAGAGAAATCTGGCTTCCCTGATGGCTGGGGGACAGAGCTACCTTTTGTTCTTTTGGGAATAGCAAGTCTTCAAGGGAGGTGTAGCTTTACCCGGAGGCAGATGAATTGGCAACTTTCTCATTGTGATCTGAGGGTCTTAAACCTGCCTTCCATCAAGCATCTTACGTTCTAAGATGTCTGAGTGTCTAGCATGTCCCCACAGCTGTTCAGTGCATCCTGGTTAAGCAGTTCTCATTCTCTCTCCATCCCTTCATCCCCATCTTTCTCTCTCCCTATCTCTCTTTCTCCCTCCTTTCTTTCTTTCCCTCCACACTGTGTTTCCTTCTTTCTCTGGTTTTCTCTCTTTTTCTCTCTATATCAGTCTCTCTGTGCCTGTCTCTGTCCCTAAGTGTCACCTAAGCATCTTCTTAGAAGAGACAAGCCTTCTGGAGGACCACACATTGAGTCAGTAAATCCCAGTGGGAACCCATATGATGCTTGCCAGGCCTGGGATAATACCCTCATTTTCCCACTAGAATGTAAATTGCATGAAAGAAGGAATTAGTAACAGTTTTTCCAGAACACAGTTCTCCAGACACAGTGGTAATTGCAAAGTATCTGTTAAATGAATGAACGAATGAATGAATTGTCTCAATACTCTCATATTGTTAATCATCATTATGCTCATTGCAAGGAGAAGCCAGACAACTTTAGAAAGATTAATATCTCCAAAGTCTTCTAGTGAAACGGTTGTAAATTCCAAATTCTAATTCAGATTTCTATGACCCAGAGTCATGACCATAACGGAAAGAACTCACAGAGAACCTCAGAGATGAGTTTCCATGGTTCTACTATTTTCCATCTTTCCAACTGCACACCAAAAACATTGGAATAGGGGGTTTGTGTTCTCCCTCTTTAATTTGTGCCAACATCAATTACAGACCAGACATGGATTTAACTTTATGATGGAATCACAGGTGATCTTATAACTGATTAACATAGTCACCCATTTTGATGTTGAAAACGCTCTATGAATCAGAGAGAGCATTCTCAACACAAATGTTGTGCTGTCACTTTGGCTCAACCCTCTCACCTTTCCCCAGGAGAACTCTGGGAATTCCAGGTTTGAAGGCAAGACTCTGTACATTTTTACAAGTGATATTTTTATGGAAAACTCTGGAAGGATCATAGGAGAGCTGGTCCCTGTTGAACTGTGTGCCTGCTGCATGGAGCTTCCTGACTGTTGTGGCCAGTAGCCAAAGAAGTTGGAATATTTGGACTCTGTTAGGGTTTCTATTGCTGCGAAGAGACACCATGATCATGGCAACTTCTATAAAGGGAAGCATTTAATTGGGGCTAGCTTACAGCTTCAGAGGGTGCAGGCAGACATGGTGCTAGAGAGGTAGCTGAGAGTTCTGCATCTGGCAGCAGGAAGAGAGACTGAGTCATTGGGCCTGACTTGAGCTTCTGAAATCTCAAAGCCCACTCGTAGTGACACACTTCCTTCAAGAAGCTACACTTACTCCAACAAGGCCAAAGGCTGTAATCCTTTTGAATAATGTCAGTCCTTATGAGCCTATAGGGGCCATTTTCATCCAAAACACAACAGATTCCTAGATTAACCCTAGGAGCCTGAGTGCATAATCTCTTCTTCTAGCTCCCTTCCTTGACCTTTTTTCTCTCTTCACTCATCTTCCTTTCTTTTTCTTTGCCTTCTCCCTCTATTTTCTCTTCTTTATCTCTCCTCCTATTTATTCCTTTTATTTTCAAACCAGGATTTCCTTAAAATATCTACACTCTGAGCAGCTGGCTGTGGGGCTGTGGAGATGGTTGAGAGTGGGAGACCGTGGGAGAAGACCAGTTTTTTCCCTTTTCTAAGCTACAGCCTCTGGTCGTCTGGTCTGTAGGAGGATCATGAAGAATCTGCTGGCCTAGAACACAAGGATCTGCATCAGTTTGTCACCTCTAAGAAGGGGGTTGGAGTATCCATCACTCTGTTGGGCTGACTATAGCAAGGATGGGGACTGCTCACCAAGTGCTACAAGTTGTGGGAACACCAGACCTTGAGCAGAGACCCACTTCCCCTTCTGCCTGGGAGTAGGCAGCTGTAAGACAATGTTTAGTAAAAACATGTTTACTAAAAACGATACAATAAGTTCCTGGAAAAGGCCTTCCCACGGAAACTGCCCTGACCTCGACCTTGTCCAAAGACTAACCGCACCTTCAAAACCCACACACATCCACCTCGGGAGTCAGAGCAGAACCAGCCAGGGTAGAGGAGAGAGCAGAAGCTTCTCTGGTGGGAGCTTTTCTTAGGAGGTTTTCTTGAACCTTTTTGGAGCCTGTTTAAAGTTCTCTTTATATCGTCGAACGAGTCTCTGTGTTGTCAATCCCCGACACCCTCCGCACGTTCTCGGACACAGGCCACGCAGCAGACGTGACAACAAGTGGTTATGGAGACAGCACGAGCAGAATTCAGACACCGTGGCACAGATGTAATCAAGAGGGATGCCAGGTTCCATGGGAATACCCAAAATTAGGATACCAGAGGGCACTTGCTCACTCTTTTGAAGGTTCCTGAATATATTGTCTGCTCAGAAAGTTCTCTAAAAGTGCTGTGCTCATAGGCAAATGAGGCATTCCCCTTTTGACTTTTTAAAAAGGTATTTGTATTTGACTGGATTCTTCTGTCATTCTTGGGTCTCAAGGATCATGTCAGACATTGAGAAAAGACATTAAGATGCCTGGATTATGTCACCATAAAGTGAAAAAAGTGTGTTTAAGGGCCCAGAGGATTAGCAGTGACTGTTTGACTTTGTATGTATACCAACACAAACAGCTCCAAATCTTCTAACCATTCATGTATTGAGATTCTCATATGGATAATGGAGTGTGAATAGATAAAATGACAAAGAAATTGGCAATTCTTAGAAGGCTTTGGGGTTAGATAGCAGAAAGTCTGTGTTAGACATTCCAGAACGGACTCATGTCACTGATCTTGGAAATCTGGATCAAAATTCATTATCTTCTGTTTCCCAGATTTGGATGAATCAAGAAAAATCTCAGCCAGAAGGTTAGAAGAAGGGAAGGGAGTGATGCCAGAGTGCTCACTCTTGTAATCTAAAAAAGCAGCATGCAAGAGAAAAAGGCCTTTCGACAGAGCTTGGGTGGAGGTATTTGTTATTGGGAGAAAGTGAATGGGAAAAGGAGGGAGGGGAAAAGGGAGACCTGTCTCTGGGGACAGGAGCTGCAGAAGAGAAGATTGAGACAGAGTGAGTGAGTGAGACAGAGACAGAGACAGAGAGAGACAGAGACAGAGACAGAGAGAGACAGAAGGAGGGAGAGACAGAGACAGGCAGATGGGAGGGAGGGCCCTTTTAAAAGGGAGCGTAATGATGTAGTGAATGTGCACAGGTGGTGCTCTTAGCAGCTGCAGCTGAGGGTGTATGCTGTCAGAAACCCAAGGACAGGCCGGTACAGGTGCCTGAATACTAACACTCACCATCATAATAACCTCCTCTTCACATGTGGCCACTCTTTATAACGACCAAGTATAACAAAGGCCACACCTTTAATGGGGCAGCCTTTTAAAAAATGACTGCTGCTGCTTTCTCTGAGTTTTGAAGCCTGCTTTCTCGTTAACTCTTAGTTCTGAGAGTAGATTCTCTTTCTGCTATACTAACTCAGGCTTATTTATTATCCCTTGATGGTTTCTTTTACTCTTGTTCCTATTCTGGAAGTGTGCCTTTGTCAAGCTCTCCTCTATATACCTGATGGAGTGTGCCACCTGGGACCTGACCAGACTGTTCCCAATACACACCTCTACCCATCATGATGCCAAATGGGTCTATTAAGTCATATAGGTTTGTGCAGAATGGATGCTTTAACATGACGGTGTCTTTTTTCACCCATATGAAAACCCTATGGCAGAGGCAGAAGGACTTGCAAGTTCCCAGAGCTAGTTGGTTCAGGGCAGCATTTTTGGTCAGACCCTAATGAAGGAAGGGATAGCCCTCCTCTGCCCTGGGGTTCTCTCTGAGGTAGAAACTTGCTTAACACAGACCCCAGAGGCTTCCCTTCACCTGTTGCCACCCCTCCTCACGATGCTTCAGAACAGAAAACATTGTACCCAGCCAGCAACAGCCTTCGTTCTCCACTAACGAAGCATGTTCTACAGGGATCTGGGGGCTCCATTTCGATTTTCAGGATCTACAAATAAATAACACACCACAGCACATTGTTTGCTAGAAATTACCAGGAGCTCGGCCCTCCTCCACCCATTCTGCCACACAGAAAGAGGCTGCAGCAGCAATCAATGGGTTTTCCATGGCCCCTGACCATCTACTTGCTCTTACTTTACTGGTTTGATTTTGCTTATACAGTCCCAGCTGTGATTATCAATATGTGCGTTGAAGCTACTACTGGCACTGGCTGTAGCAACAATAATAAGATTGGGGGTTAGAGAGGGTAATCTGCCTGCCTCCAGCAAGGCTATAATCACTGGGTTAAAGGGGATAGATGAGAGAGCTGAAAGGAGAAAGGGAGAGAGAGAGAGAGACAGAGAGAGAGACAGAGAGAGAGACAGAGAGAGAGAGACAGAGAGAGACAGAGAGAGAGAGAGAGAGAGAGAGAGAGAGAGAGAGAGAGAGAGAGAGAGAGAGAGAGAGAGAGAGAGAGAGAGAGAGAACACTCCAGGAGGAGGGACTGGAGGAGAGAAAACAAAAAACAAATAGGCCAGCTTGTGAGCAGTTGGGCAGCCCAAGCTCACCTCACTATAACAGTACGCTCAGCACATCTATCTATCTGTGAAGTTCACTGATTGAACACATCATTCCAGCTGTTCCCTGTCACCCCTTAAATCCTTTAAATACAGTCAGATAAAACCTGCTAGTTGCGGGATAAATTAACATGTTCAGGCAATTATAGAGGCTTTTATGATAATTCGAGTACAAGGGGCTTAAACGCTGGGTCTGGAGGAAGGAGAATGAACTTCTGGATCCCTGATTTTTTTTCTCGCCTTAAAGTAAAAGCGGGAATGTTTTCCAAGTGAAGTTGGGATAAGGGTAGACATTATATCACCAATTCATTTGAAGTTCTCAAGTTGTCCTGAAATGTCATTTCAAACCTATCAAACACATTTTTTCACACATTTAACTTTGTGTGCACCTCCTTGTCACTTCTTATAATGCCTCAAAGCATCTGTTTTTATAAATATCTTTAACTAGATACACTGTTGGCTGCTAGATTGGCTTTGAACTTAAAAGACCATTAAGGGTATGGGAGTGACTGGTGCATAAACAGTCCCCAGAGAAGCGATAACTCAAACCACACGAGGTACAGGAAGCATGTAGAATCCCATCAGTTACTTCATTCATATCATCACAAAGTCACAGTCCTAATGGAGAGGAAGAACACAAGTCAAACAACGTGGAGCCACGTAGCAAATGAATTGTTGGGCCCCATCGAGAATGTGACTACCCAAGGAGTGACTACCCAAGGTATGACTACCCAAGGAGAGGTTATAGCTCACTGCATGAGTAAGCCCACAGTGCAGAGGTGAGGATGGAACAATGTGATACATGTACACAAAATTTAAACAGAGTTACGCTATAATGGGGCAGCAATGCCACAGGCTTACAAATAAAAATTACAGTCCCAAGAATGGGTTATCTCTTTTGGATGTGCTGGTCAATAGATCCTGCCCTGCCTAATATAACAAGCTATTGATAATGCTTTTGAATACCCTTCCCCAGAACTTTAGGCTAAATCCCAATTGCTCAAGACACTGCATATCTGAAGCAGAGAACATGGGGATAGCAAGCTTGTGATGACAAGAAGTGCCTTCCCTACTGGCTAGCTTTTATAGTCCTGAAGGGTGCTGTGCAACCTACCAGAGAAGAAAAATAATCATCAACATCACTCAGCTGTGATCCTTGGAAGCTGTCACCAACCTGGCAAGATATACCCACTGGTGTAATGACAGCATGGGAGTAACCAGTGAATTTTTAAAAATTTGTTTATTATGTATAGTTCTATCTGCATGTATGCCTGAAGGCCAGAAGGGGTGCCAGATCTCACTACAGATGGTCGTGAGCCACTATGTGGTTGCTGGGAATTGAACTCAGGACCTCTGCAAGGGCAACCAGTACTCTTAACCTCTGAGGTATCTCTCCAGCCCCCAACCAAAGGACTTAAGGCTTATTCCCCATGATGATACCTATACCTGGCACTTCTACTAGGGCAAGAGCCTGTAGATCTGTTTCTAGATGGGCAATAGGCTTATGGGGGAACCTGCTATTATTATTCTGATAAAAGGATGCAATATTAAACCAACTCCTAATGACTTTTGTGCCCATAGATTAATGCATCTCTGGTCCATAGTAGGAAAGTTTCTTTCTGCAGGAGACAGCAGTTAACACAGAGATAGGTTGGGGGCAGAGAATAGAGAGAGAGTGTGTGTAATGCTCAGCCCTAAGTGAGACCCATATACCACATCCCCTTCTCCTAAAGTTCCAGGATCACTGGGAAAGAAAGGATGGGAAGATTTCAAAAGTGAGAGGAAAACTGCAAGGAAACAGTGATTCCTGGGCGCAGTAGAACAGTTGGCCATATGAACTCACAGCATGCACAAGATCTACACAGGCATAAGCCAAGACGAAGTTCCAGTGTGAAGAGGGGTGGTTAGCACTAGGTCCCTCCCCTCAATTGAGGAGCTATTGATGACTGGTGCTAGGAGAGAAAGAGTCACTTTTCTTTGGGGGTGTGACCTGTGGTTTGACAACCATGCCCCAGTGTATGACACACAAATTGGACTCAGTGGGATTTTAATAAAATGAGGACACAATGTTTAGCGCATAGGGAAGGGGATATTTGAAAGGGTGGAGTAGATCTGGGAGGAGTTGGAGAGGGTGAATGCAATCTGAATATACCATATGAAAATTTTAAAGAATTAATGAAATATTTTATTGTGAACATTTTCAAATATACTTAACCATTAAAGAGGGCATGGAAGTTTTGCCTTCAATAATAGAAAACTGGGTAGTTCACACTTAATGTCTCACTCAGAATTAGATAAACTTGACATATCTGAAATATGTCTCTCTGAAGAGGGCATTGAGGAGTCATGATATCAAGACCCAGGAAAAGTGTGAATCTGGGACAGTGAGGATAGTTTGATTATACAAAGGTCAGAATACTTACCAATCTCAACTGTAAAGAAGACAGGATTCCATGAGAGCTGACATCAGAGTATGAGGTTACCAAAAGACATTAAATATTTATATGAAATTGTCAAAGAAAAATGAAAGGTTTCACATATAGTGCATACAGTGAATTATCCCAAGATACCACATATCATGCATACAGTGAGTTATTACAGGTAGATAAAATAGGGAGATACTGCGAGCTATGAACTCTGTGAGCTACCACAATGACTGGTGTAGCAAAATGTGCTCATGTATACAAGAGTTTCATGAATGTTATGGAGGTGACCAACTGATTGATGATTAGATTTTATGGTTGCTCCACAGGAGGAAATATATGCCTAGTACTGTAAATCTTGCCAAGAACCCATAGTCTTTGGGGTTGAACTTACTACCATTTTGTTAAAAGATATAGTCTCAAACTGACCTCTAAACTTGTGTCTCTCAACCCATTGATTACTGCAGCTCTCAGATTTCCTTACAAAAGTTTCTTTGTGCAGTGGTTGGTGGTTAACATATTAACACTCAACAGGCCAAAGTACATAGAATAAGAGTTAGCAGAGTGCTCTGTGACAAATGGGACCTCCATATTACACCCCCAGCCTCCCAAGGCTCAGAGACCATCTCAGAAGAGGGGATGCATAGACAACTCATTTTTATCATTCATTGACTTGGGAGATTTTTTTATTGTATTTTTGCAGCACAATATTTTTTAATACTAGAGTCACCAATAAAGTTAACTCCACATATTTGTCACCCTGATCCAATCCAGTTTTTGCTTCATTTCTTTGTTCCCTCTGTGTGTGTGTTCGTGTGCGTGCGTGTGTGTGTGTGTGTGTGTGATATCACTTCCTCATATGTGTCATATCACTTCATAACAGATCTCAGCAAGAATCCAAGAATGCAATTTGTATGTAATTGCAATGCCATTATTGAGTCTCGCAATTTAGTATCTGTGCTTCTATTAAGTGATTTAATGTGACTTTATTTTAAATGTTATTTAGTGATTGTGGAGGAGTCCGTGCATGCTATGGTACAGGTGTGAAGACCTGAGGACAAGCCACAGGAGCCCATTCTCTCCTTCCACCCTATGGGTTTGGAGGATCAAACTCAGGTTGTCATAGTTGGCTACCTGTGCCCTTACCTGCTGAGCCATCTCACTGGACCCCTAGTATGACTTTTAAAGACTAGCACAATATTTTCCATATAATTTGGAAAAATGATTATACTCACAAGAACTACAGATGACCAATAAAACTGAAAATTTCTCACCACCAATTATTAAGGAAATGTAAGTCAAGAAGTCAAGGCAGTAACTAGAAATCATTTGCAGCTGCTAAATTATACTTTAATTATAAAAATAGGAGGAAATTTAAAGCAGACAGAAAACTATCATGTTTAATGAGCATTTCCCTATTGCTGAGACTAGACTTGGGCACTGGCATATTCCTAGAGAGTGCTCTACATTCCATATAAGTCTCTGCAGAAATGTACACGTAGTAGTTGCAACCCTCAGAGCTTAGCCTGCATAAAAGACCAAATAAGTGTGATAAAATGTATGAAGGTGTACACTGAACCACTGTCAACCAGAAAGAGCACTTGAGAACGGCATGAAAATTCTAAACATCTCAAGTAATTATGTTTTTAAGTGAAAACCAACATCTCAATAATGTAATACTATTGAACTGAATAAAATGATGACCTGAATATATAATTATCATAGAGATGTTGTTAACATAATGTCCACTAAAGCAGACTGTGACAGAACCTATACATTATTTCATTTTATAATGTGTAATATAAGTAGATACATAATGTCTTAAATATAAGTTTAAAAATAATGGTAATTTTTGTTGAACAGTCAAATTAAAGGGCTTTTATCTCTCTGCTTATGTGTATTTTCTATTTTTCTATTATACTTACTTTCAAAACAAACCAAGACAAACTGTTTAAATGTGCACATATTATGTAAGATTATATATAAGATCATGACATTAGCTAATATCTTTCTTATGTGTCAAGCATTTGATTAAGTTTGATCTGATTGGACCTTATTCCAAATGCAAGAAAAACACTGTTGCTATTTCTATTTTACAGATGAGTAATTGGGGTAAATTTGCAGTATATACATACATACTTGTATCTATATATCATATATTCAGTGTTTTTCCTGACCTTATTGACGCCTGATTATCTTGGATGTGCATCTTGTTTGGAACAATAAAATAGAGTTATGTAATCCACCTCCTAGTGGAAACTCCAAGTCATTAAGGATTTTGTAGTTACTTTTTAATTTTGTTCAAGGTCAGTGTGATTCAGATAGGGACCAAGTCCTTAACCTAGGTGCCAGAACAAAAAGCTACAATGAGAAATGTAAGTTTTGTTCATCTGATAATGCTCCTGAGTTTCAGCTCAGTATTTTTACAGTTTTGCAAATTAATTCAGCTATTTGTTACTGCAGCACATGGATTTAGAAGAGTCTTCATGAACCCAGGCAATTCATCACATGGTTACCCCTGTTTCACTCCACTAGTTTAGAGATTCTCTGCATTAGCTTGGGCTATCAAACCTCACCTTTGAAACTATTTGGGGAAAGGGTAATATGCTCTGTCTGTGAGATGTACAAATTTGATAAGGAAAGGCAGTAATTAAAGACTTAGAGTAGGCTCACCCTGCTGATACTTATATATAGAACCTCTACACATAAAACTCTGGGAATATCGAGGAATTGGGACAGAAAGATTACAAGGGCCAGAGGACCAGGATGCCTGCTTCAAGATAGTCTCTTCTATAGGTGACAAGGAGCTGCATCCATGAAATCTCAAAGATATGGTCACCTGTACAATGACAACACCAGTTGGCATGGCAATCTGGATAAAGAAAATCTCACAAGGCCCCACACCTAGATAAAGAGCTACAAGCAATTAATTCGGCTTCTGAGATGGGGAGAGTTAGTCCTCTCCAGGGACAGGCCTTGAGAGTTTAACCAACCCTGAGAAGTTGGACCTAAAGAGACACATGAGCAACACTAAATGAACTCAGCAGGGTGTACTTATAAGTACATGTGTACATATTCATATATGTATATGTATATATGTAATTACAGAAGGAGCCATAAATTTTAGAGGGAGTGGAGCTGTGGGAGGAGTTTGAGATGAGAGAGGTGTAATGATATAAATGAAATTCATGTATGAAATTCTAAAAATGCTTTAAAATTAAAAATGCACTTGGAGTGGAAGAAAGGGAAAGAATTTTCAGCTTTTGGATTATTTACAAAATTTATCAGAATAAAATAATAACTCATTGATGGTAGCTAATGTATCTCTGAAATAGGCCATTCTGTGTTCAATCACTCTCCAATAATAAGGCAGACACTAAAATATACAGTCAAAAATGTAGTAGATCTTCTTCAGTTCTACTATTTTATTGATATATTATCTGGCTATATCTTAGCCTCAGCTACTTATCCCTTCCTCTCATCCCCACCTTTTAACACACACACATACTCACACTCACTCACTCACACACATACACACACACACGTATTATAGTCAATCTAGAAATGTGTTTGATATTAGTTGTCTTTAAATGTAAAAGACAACTGCAGTTAGAACTGTGACATTGTAAGGCTGGAAGACTTTGGTAGCCTCTTAGTCAAACCCTGCCAACTTACAAATGATGGAACAGACTTTGCCTGGTTTATGTCTGCGTGATCCACTCATATACCTCAGATGCAAACTCCAAGCCCCACTCTCCAGTGCTCTTTTCATATCTAGGTTAAACATAATGGGTTTTCTTCCAAGATGGTGATGATGGCTTGGATAAAGACCTGGCTAACGTATAGCAGCGTACATTCCATTAAATGGCACTGAATTTCATACTTTAAAATGGCTAGCTTTATATTGGGTGAATTTTACAGCAATGAAAAATTCTTAGAAAAAAAGAATACAATGAGAATTAATTATAATCAGAGCCTATCACTGGTTGTGTAAGAATGAGTCCACTTAAACAGCACTAACCCCTAAGGCCAATGGTGTTAATTCAATCCCCCATATCATGGTGGTCTGCTGTGCAGCACTGGGTAAGTAGGCTCTATATATTGGCTTTCATCTCTTCAGTTTTAAGACCAGCACGGCTGTTTCCACGGTACTATAATGTCAGGGAATTATATTTAAGCCATCATTAACTCCTCCAGTCCACATTGATCTTTCCCTTCTCTGAAACTCTGGCACTTATAGCCTGCACTGGATCATTTAGAAATTAATTAGGTTCCATCTTGTGCTGTTCTTTAATTGTTTGATGTAGGATAATCTTGCCTTGCAAAAGATTGTAAGCACTTTGAAGTTACAGACTGTCTAATGTTCACTTATTAATGCACTCATGTATTCATTTATGCATGCTTATAATAAATTATGTTTTTACCACATAGCACATGTTAAGTACTGGGGGACACAAACATATAGATGATGATCTGATGACAAGGTGCATGTATGGGGGGGCAGTAGGTTTCAACTGCAGCAATGTCTAACACCATCAGACCTTTTCAAATGTCCTTCCTCTTGCAGCACAAGGCTTACACTGGCAGAAAACTGTCATTTCCCCATAGTTTTGCTGGATGTCAATGAGAAGCTCCAGGTCAGGCTCCAGCTATAGTGGGCACCGTAGGAAAAGGACAGGAGCATTTGTCACTGCAGAAAGTAAGGTGATGACGAAACACCCAGATTGGCCAGGGTCCTAAAGAGAGCAGTGAATGTTCCCTGTTGTCTGTGAAGATCAGCACAGACATTTCTCAGGAGTCCTGTGAAACTTGATGTGGATTCTTTTTGCTTTTTTTTTGGTCCATTTGATTTTGGGGGGGGTCAGGAATATAAGGAAACAGCTCCTCTACTCCCAATTTCCTGTCATGTATATTGTGTTGTAGACCACCTAGCAAGGTAGAGGACTCCCCATGGGAACAAGCAGTGATAGGTTATATATTGTGATGAAAACTGAACTGGGAACCAATGAGACAGCTAAATATTCAACAATCCTTCCCAGTACAGACCCTGAAGGGAAAGAATCAAGTGCTTGCTGGGCAGGAAACACAAGAGAGAAAAGGCCAGTGCCGAGAAAGGGTTGGCATGCATTCTCTACTGGCCCTGTTAGGAAGCTGAGTCATGTTCCCTTAGCCCAGCCTGCAGGGAGAGCTTGACCCTTGGCCTCCCTGGTCTCTTAGTTGGGAGAGTTTAAACAGAAACAGACCTTATCACCCAACAAGCCCTGCTTGTTAATGCCTGTTTTTTTCTCCTCTTCAGGTTCTTTTCTGGGACGTTTTTCTCTATATAAGGATATGGGAAGAGTTTTTCACCAAGGGACAGTTTTCAGGGAGGTACAGTTTCTGCAATGGCAGATGTATGCACAATGATGCCCCCACTTCCCAGAACGTGTTCATTCCACAGAGCCTCACTGTAGCTTCTCCATCTCCCACAGTTTCCTGGCTACCCAGTGCTTTGGAAGGAGAAACCAATGGGTGCAGTGGAAATGTTATTCATCCTCCTCCTTCTGCATGCTGTCTTTGCAGCTGCAGCCTCCCAGCTCCAAGTGTAATTCAGGGTTAGCTGTAGGAGGAAGTGGCTGTGAGAAGAGTAACCAAATGACATACCACAGCATGCCATCTTACATCATGGCATGCCAAAAGTCAACAGGCCACCAGAGTGGCTGGGAATTAGGAGGTGGAAAAAACAATCTAGGAACGGACATGGAAGCTTGATTTGGACTTACCAATAGCCAGGGTTCCGTACTTCAAACCTTCCTTCTTATATTGCGGTAACACAGGTAGACTCACTTGCCTGTTCATTGTTTCCCCCCACCCCTCGCCCAGAAGATGGTAAACTCTTTGGGAGAAAGGGCCAGGGATGAATGGATGAGTGAATCGATGAGATAACAATAGGGAGAGACGTAGTGTCCCAGGACAGCTCATTCCATATCTAACAAAACAGAAATTACTATTTTATATTTAGATGTGTCCAGCTGATGGTGCAATGCTTGCCAGAAGGAACTGCTGTATAGATACTGTTTTAGCATCTATACAAAACTATAAAATATCAAGACCTCTAGTATTTCAGTCTATTTTAGACTGACTCATAAAAATATTGTAAATTTAGATTAATGGATTCTGCATTCAACCTGACTGAAATCACTTTGTGTTTTGATCTTCCATAGATGTTGTTTTTGAGTTTAGTAGACTCATCCTACACAGGACTTATGTTCAAAAAGAAACTCCCACTGTCAATAATTTAAAGGAGTAGGTGGTTCTGGCCTGCTGAAGAGTAGCTTGGGGAATGTCAAGGGGTTACTTAGATTCCATACTGTTGTGGAGTATGTCACATCTGGCACAGAATGTAACCACCGGTTATGTCACTAGCCCGCCAAGATGAGTCAGTCTCCAAGAGAGTGAAAGATTCAAATACCAGCTCTTCTGGGCTCTGCACACTGGCCATATCATAGTCTGTTCTTTTCTTCTAAACTAAGCCACCTGCTGGACCAGTTCTCAGACATTAGAACTCACTCTGATAAATTATTTTCAATATAGCCACATTGCTTTTTCATGATTGGTCAGCTCCTTAGCAGGGGGCCTTCTGGATTTGTGGCTCTCTCTTTTGTATGTTTATTCCTTGTCCAGAAAGGAACATTACAGTCTCCCTGTGACCACTGAGTAATAGAATTCATTATGACCTTTTGCTCATTTCTAGTCTTTTAACTCAGCTCTCATGCTACATCCTTCAGCCCTCATTTTCTTGTGGATGAGAAATGGCAAGATCTTAAGACGTTTGCCCATAGTGGATCATCTGCACAAAGTACAAAAAGCCCATTTACCCTGTGCTGGCCACAGACTATGTTTTCACATTGTAATTAATAATTCACAGTGCAAGAGTTGAGTCTATGGCATGGTCTATCTCTTAGTATTCAGGCATCTATACTGGCCTGTCCTTGGGGTTCTGACAGGGCATGCTTTCAGCTGCAGCCACTAAGAGCACCACCTGAGCATACTCACTATGTTCCCTTTTAAAAGGGCCTGCCCACCTCCCATCTCTCTCTTTCTCTCCCTCTCTCTGTCCTGCTCTCTCTCCCTCTCCCTTCCTCTCCCCCTCTTTCCTCCCCCCTTCCCCCTTTTATGATCCATTTCCCTAATTAAAAAAACTCTTCTTCTTGAACTGTGTCTCATGGCATCATTCTCCCATGCACTGCTTTTCTTAAATTACAACACTATCCATATCTTACAGGAACCAACTCAGCCATGTGCCTTCCAAAGTTACAGTCCCAGAAGAAAAATAGGCATCAAGTTTAGACAAAGAAGACATTAAGAAAGAGGCTTACCCCCTCCCTGATAATGAGTTTGATGACTACCTTATATGCCAACCTAGAACCTTCATCCAGTGACTGATGGAAACAGAAGTAGAGACCCACAGCTAAACACCAAACTGAACTCCTGGAACCCAGTGACAGAGAAGGAGGAGTGATGAGCAAATGAGTCAAGACTGGGCTGGTGAAACCCAGAGAAACAGCTAACCTGAACAAGGGGGAGCTTTTGGACCCCAGACTGGTGTCTGGGAGGCCAGCATGGGACTGATCCAGACTCCCTGAATGTTGGTGTCAGTGAGGAGGCCTCAGCAATCTATGGGGCCTTGGGATGTAGATCAGTATTCATTCCTGGCATACAAATGGACTTTATGTGCCCAGTACATATCAAGGGATGCTCTCTCAGCTTGGACACTTGGGGGAGAGCCTAGGCCCTGCCCTGAACAAAATGAGACTTTGGAGATCCCCTATGGAGGGCCTCCCTAGGGGTTGGGTGGGGAACTGGGGTGGTGGGGGGCGGGGGAGGAGGGGAGGGAGAGGGAGCTGGGACTGACATGTGAAACAAGCTTGTTTCTAACTTAAATTTAAAAATTTAAAAAAAGAAAAGGCTTACCAAGATGTGACTCTAGGCGTGTGTGTGTGTGTGTGTGTGTGTGTGTGTGTGTGTGTGTGTGTGTGTGTATACGCTCACCCATGGTGAGTGTATACTGGAAAAGAGAGCAACAGGTGCTGCTTTTTTCCTTCAGAGATGCTGAAAGCTTGCCTTGAAATAGTCCATCTAAGACCAAGTGTGGCTAAAAGTCTACAATCCCTACATCAGTTGGAGAATTTCAAGTCCAAGGGATTTTCCACTACATTAACAACTTAGAATCTCCTACTGGCTGGACTATTGCCACCTCACATCAGTATACTATCCCCCAGAGTCACCCCAGGATGACACAGGTGCACCTTTTCAGTGCCAAGTATTATATGTCCTTCCCATTCAGGTTCCTTCCCTTAACCTTTCGGGCTGAGATTTATTGTACTACCACTACTGTGTTGAGTTGCATTTGAAATCAATCAGCACAGGTACTCAAAGATGAATGCTTAGACTAAAAATAAGTGATGAAAGCATACCATTTAAATAGGAATGAACTTCCTTTAGTGTATTTCTTCCACACTGCTTCCTCAAATTAATAGTTTTTTAGATATTTGTGTGTAAAAGGGAGAATTCTTTTACATCAAATATTTCCATCATTCTCATGTATCTCTGGCCTCCTCCATAGATGTAATCCTCAGTTTTCAATAGTACCACAGAATATCTTCACGGAAATCCATGGTCATTAGAATAAACATGGCAGCTGAGAAACAACAGGGAAATGCTTTTGGGTTCTTGCTTTTATCACTAGTAATTGGACAGTTGGGAGGAAGACATCATTTGGTCCCCACAATATCAGAAGTCATAGCTGAAGACAATATTGTTCTCTTGATCCACTTCGTCTGTTCTCTGTCTTAGTCTTCATCAACGACTGAGTGAAGCAATTAAATTTCTAATGAGGAGAGGCTGCCAAATCAAAGGATAGAAAGCAACGTCTCTTGGAAGAATCACATGCAGGCTTGAATTTCAAGTGTAGGTATCAGGACCACTATAAAAAGAAAGAGTAGGAACAGAATAGCAATAGAGTCCAGAATGGAGCAAAAGCTAAGTTAGAGATGAGTCAGCTTGGACCCTTTCCTAAAGCTTCTTCATTCCCGTCTTACTCACACACCCTGTTAGATGTTGGATCATGTCTGTGAAGTATTTTGTATATTGATGTCGTCATTGTGCACACTTTGTTAACATTTGCACATGGACTGAGGGAAGGCTTTGCCATTTCACTGATCCTAACCTGAAGAAGGCTTTGCCATTCTTGTGGGTCTGAAACATTGGGGTTCTTGACATGGCCACTCACTCAGGACTTCATCTGCTCTCCACACCCCAAGGTTAAGGAGATGGGGTGGATTATGTGATAGTTTGATTGTTCAGTGTCACCCATAGGCTCTCAAACTTCACCACTTACTTGGTCCATAGTTCTTGGCACTGTCTGAGGGGAAGTTATGGGACCTTTAGGACATAGAATCTTATTAGAGAGAAGGTGATTCTGGGGGAAGGTCTTATGGATTATAGCCTTGTCCTGTTCCAAGCTTTCTTTCCTGGTCTAGCAACATATGAGCAAGCAGCATCACACCCACATTGCTATAGCTACAAGCTGCTACTGTTACCCTTCTTTCTCAACCATGATAAATTGTGCTTCCTCAAACTACTTTCCAAAACAGACCTCTCATCTCTTAAGATGCTGACTATTAACCACTTACTCACCATGAAGAGAAAGTAACCAATACAAACATTGTTGTATTAGAGTTATAGAACCCAGCATGGGAAGGAATCTATGGCAAGGCAGGTCTACATGCTCAAAGTCCTGACTGAACTTCAATTCATGTTTATTTTATTTTCTTTTTCAAAAGAGCAGACATCGTCTCTTATAGTGTTGTAGGTTTCCTTTTCTGCTAGGGTTTTAAGGGAAGCATCTTGCTTCTGCCAGCTTTTTTTTTCCAAGCATAATGAGCACAGCATTTCTCTAATTTCACTGTAGAATGTAATTTCTGTTGGGGTGGTTTAAATAAGAATAACCCCCATAAGTTCTTATATTTGAGTGCTTGGTCATCAGGGAGTGGCCATACTTAGAATGATTAGGAGGTGTGGCCTTGATGGAATAGGTGTGGCCTTCTTGGAGGAAGTGTGTCACTGGGACTGGGCCTTGAGGTTTCAGAAGCCCAAGCCAGGCCCAGTGCTACTCTCTTCCTGCTGCCTGTGGATTCAGATGGAGAATTCTCACCTCCTCCAGCACCATGTCATTCTGTGTGTGGTCATACTTCCTACCATGCTGACAAGGAACTAAATCTCTAAAACTGTAAGCAAGCCCCAGTTAAATGCTTTTCTTTATAATAATTGTGATGGTCATGGTGTCTCTTCGAGGCAACAGAACATCGACTAAGACAATTGTTCGAGCCCATTCTAGATACATCTGGCACTCACTTTCTTTCCTCATCTTCCCCTTTAAAACATATCACAGAATGAAAGAATTGGCATAAGTGAGAAGAAACGCATCTTGGTAGCCTTTCATCATCAAATATGTTGACAGGCCCAGGAGAAACCAGGAGGCACTAGCTAGTGTTCAACTGTGGAAGAAGACTACAAAGAGACCTAGATATTTACCACCAAAAAGGGGTAAAGAACAAGTTCATCAGGCTCAATTGACCTTGGGTTCTAGTGAAATCTAACAGTGTGTTTGGACTTCAAAGAGCACCATGACTCCTGTGAGCCACAAGACAGAATTCATCTTGAACCCAAGCAGCATAACACAGGTGTTGTGCTGAAAACCCCACAGGCTCTTCGGGCCCTTTATGCATAGACATAAACCATGATATCAAATCAAAATATAACCTAGGTAGCTAACATGTAAAATGTTGACAATACCAAGTATTGGCAATGATGAACAGCAAATGGAACACTGTAGACACAAGTTTCTGTCCCGTCCTGCAGCTGTATAGTCACAAATAAACACACAGAGGGCTTATATTAATTATAAACTGGTTGTTCAATGGCTCAGGCTTCTTATTGGCTAGCTCTCTCTTAATTATTAACCCATTTCTATTAATCTGTCTATCTCCACATGATCTTGGCTTACCAGTGATGTCTGGGTCTCTTGCTTCCTCGGCAGCTACATGGCATCTCTTTGATTCCACCTACTACCTTTCTCTATCCCTGTTTGGATTTCCTGCCTGGATAAATCCTGCCTGTCCATTGGCCAAACCATCTTTATTTATCAACCAATAAGAGAAACATATATTCATAGCATACAGAAGGACACCCCCCTCATACTTCCAAAGTGGATAGGCAAAATGGAATGGTCACTTTAGAAAACAGTTTGACAGTTCTTTTTATAAAGATAAATATATACTTCCCATGAAACCACACACTTAATTCTATTCTTAGGTATTTACTCGAGATAAATGAAAATAAATATCCACATATCATATCTGTTTAATAATGAAAATTCACAACAATGTTATTTATAATAACTTCAAAATAGAAGCATCACAAATGTCCACCAGCAGATGAATGCATAAAATCAAGAGTGCATGCATGCAATGGCACATTTAGAACATTAAAAGGGAATAAGCTACAAATACATGCTAGTGGATGAATTTCAATTTGAAATATTACATTGAATGAAAAGAGTCTGACACAAAAGACTACATGACTACACTTGGTAAATTTTAGGAGAGGGGAATCTAATTGGCAGGGACAGAAAGTGGATCAGTGGTTACCCAAGGGGATTATCTGGAAGTAATAAGTGACGAGAAAAGGCAGAGAGGAACTTGGTAGGCATGTCCTCTACTTCGACTGTAACGGTGTGCGTATACAAGTTTGTTGAAACTCACCCAAACATATACTTTGACACAGTTTATACTATGTTGAGCATATGTTATAAACTTTACTGCACAGGCTTCCACTGCTAGCTGAGCATCTGGTGACGGCTGATGACTTCTGAAGGAAGGAGAATCATTTTTCTTTAAAAGTGTGGGCCCTGGTAAGTCAACCATGCTCCAGTGGATGGCCCTGCATCCATAAACACGTGCGCAGCACAAACAGCTGTCAGCAGGTTATGAAAGGAAAACAAGGACACAGAGTTGGGAGGGGATGGGAGGTAGGGGGTGGATTCAAGAGAGTTTGGTGGAGGAGTTGGGGTAGTGAATATGATCAAAATACATTGTATGCATGCATGAAATTCTTTAAAAGTAGTCTATTTAAAAATAGAACTTAAAGACAAATTCTGGGTTTTATGGTCCTGGTACCGAATTAGAAGATATTAAATATAAAATGAGCCTTAAAGTTCTGTTAGTCACCACAGCTAACAGAGATTAACAGTCAGAGGGATTAAGATTTATTAGTTAAATAAAATCCTGAGAGGGGAAAAGTTAGCTTTTGGCACTAATGAAGCTAATTAGTCATTGCTACAGTGAGGCTTTATAAAGTGTTCATTATAACTCAAAGTTGTCCATCGCTTCATCAAAATCCTTAAACATTAACTATTAGACAATTTTTTAAAGTCTTGTGGAAATTGTGTTTGAGTAAAATTCAGTCATATCCCTGTGACATAAACTCTTTATGCGTTTTTCATCTAAAAAGATTCATTAGAAATAAATAAACTGGTAAGCCTATTGGTGGCTTTTTTTTTTGAGAGAGAGAGAGAGCTTTGAAATCATGGCTCAATGCAATTCTTTCTATTAAAAGTTGTAATTAAATAAAGCCAGGCGTTGGTGGCGCACGCCTTTAATCCCAGCACTCGGGAGGCAGAGGCAGGCGGATCTCTGTGAGTTCGAGGCCAGGCTGGACCGAAAGCCTCCAAAACAGAGAAACCCTGTCTTGTAAAAACCAAAAAAAAAAAAGTTGTAATTAAATATCAACATCAGATGAATAAACACCTACTCTTTTTTTGTTTTTGTTTTTGTTTGTTTGTTGAGACAGGGTTTCTCTGTGGCTTTAGAGCCTGTCCTGGAGCTCTTGTAGACCAGGCTGGTCTTGAACTTACAGAGATCCGCCTGCCTCTGTCTCCCAAGTGTTGGGATTAAAGGCATGCGCCACTACTACCCAGCCTAAACTCCTACTCTTAAAACTAAAATGAATAATGTAAATAGGTAAGGCCCCTACTCTCTTTCTGTTATTGTCTGTAATATTATAATCAAATCTTGAAATTCTAGATGGACTACGTATAGACAAATATTTAATTGATATAATCGATTACCTCTCTGGTAGTCGATCAAGAAGTTGTTTCAATTATTAAAATTAATAATTTGGAAACAAAATGTTTTATTTCAGAGTCAAAAGTACCAATAAGTACTACAACATATGGTATTTTGCCTGGGAGATTAAATGTTAGTACATCTCTGTGTTCAGAATTTGCAGAATTCTGAAGTAGCTGATTCTAGGGCATGCACATGTACATGGTTTACTTTTCTTCTGTCTCACAATAATGAGTCCATCTGACCAATGTGGCCAGAGCACTACATCTCTGTCTCCATTCTTATCCTCCAGTTCCTTAGTTTGTCCTCTCACACGCAATGCTGACAGCTCCATACTTTCCTTTCATTTTAAAAATAAAATATCACTAAATTAATAATAATAAGAAGAAATAATAATAATGTTCAATAGTTTCAACTGGTTTCCTAACTTGCAGTGCAGTCCTATTTATAACAAGCCTCAGACAAGTGGGAGAGAGGTACCCTTAAGCTCTCGTGTACTTTAGAAGAGAAGACACCACAGAGTCCATCATGGAGCCAAGCCTCTACCTATTTTGGGCCCTCTCTCTTCCCTTTCATCATTCTTCCCACTGCCAAGTATTCTACAGATAGATGCTTAAGATTCACCTTTCAGGAAAAACATCCTGGAATCATGCCAGGAACTCTTCTTAATCCTCATAGAAAGTATAGATTTGACAAATTATTCTAACAAAAATCTTTCAAGTTGCTACTTAATCCCTACATTGCTATTTTAACACTTTTATATTTATATGTAAAAGTGCAGGTGTCTGGAATGTGAGTGTCAGTGAGAAGGCCTGGGCAACCTATGGGACCCTGGGCAGTGGATCATTGTTTATCCCTGGCATACAAACAGACATCGTGTGTCCATAACACAAAGAGGGATGCTCTCTCAACCTGGACTCTTAGGGGAGTGCCTGGACCCTGCCCTGAGTGAAATGACAGACTCTAGATATCCCCTATGTGGAAGGAAGTGACGATAGGGTGGGAGGCTACGGGGGGTGGGGGGTGCGGGAGGAGGGGAGGGGGAGGGAACTGGGATTGACATGTAAAACAAGCTATTTAAAATTAAAATAATAAATAAAATTAAATTAAAATAAAAATATACCTTGAAAAAAAAGTGCAGGTGTCTGAACACATGGCATTATGCATGATGAATAACCATGGCATTCCTTACATCAAGGCACACAGTAGTTCCAATGAGCACTTTATAATTAAATATCTTCTCCGGGACAGCATTCTAGATACTGAGGAAGGTACAGAAAAACAGGAATGTCTTATCCCTGGAGTATATATACCAACTATCCAGAAACAGTGCCTCAAAAGGACAGCGGTAAAACTTGAATACATAGGAGTGTTTCTCCATCTTAGTTATACAAAGAATTCACATGAGAGAATGAAAAAAAAGTACACTGATTGCAACTGGTCTAAAATAATTTATTGGAGTAGAAGACAAGGCATTCAGAGATTTTGCATTTCTCTCTCTCTCTCTCTCTCTCTCTCTGTGTGTGTGTGTGTGTGTGTGTGTGTGTGTGTGTGTGTGTGTGTGTGCGCTTGCATACTTGAACATACAGCTGAGGGGAAGAAATACTGAAACAAAGAAGTACAGTTGCCTCCCACGAAGTCTACTCACTGTGAACAGTGAGCCTAGGCCAGAGCCTCCTCTGACAAGAAGTGGGCCTTTAGAACCAGAGTTCATCTTTACCTCCCCCAAGTTTTCAAAGAAAAGTCTAGCTATCTTTTCCAAGCACTTACACCACCAGCTGCTCTATTAGTATTTCCAAGAGAATACTGAGATTTCAAACTGTTCATTAAAGGCTTTGGCGGGTGGCAGTAAACAAGCTGAGAGTTAGGAAAGAACTCCTTCCTGTGTCTGGCAAAGAGGGAAGCAGATGATGTTCCCAGCCTCGGAGGGCTGCTCCTCTCAGCGGTGTCTGGGATGAGTGCTTGTTCAGGAGATCGTTGAGTTCACGTTCTCCAGGAGTTCCTTCCAGGTCATTCCTACCCAGTCCCTTCAACATTAACGGGAAAGCAAATGCTTGCTGCCTAGAATGTGTATCCCCTTGTCGTTGTTCTCCTTAGCTCGGGCAGCCATAGCTCAGTCAGTATCAGAAAGCAAATTTCCCAGGGTGGTGAAGAATTTTCCACATTGATGGCTTCACCCTCAGCTTAGGTACCACTTTTGTCTTTTAACTGCAACCTTAGCTTATTGCATTTGTTGCTTTTATTGAGTACCTGTTATATGCAGTGAAGATGTGGAGATGAACACAGCATAGTTTCTGTCTATGGGGCTCTCACAAGATTCACAGTCACACCCTTTCAAACACAAATACTTGGAACAGAACCTTCCAAACTCTGCCTTCCTTGCTGTGTTTGAACCATAACTTCTCTCCCTGATTGCAGGATTTTCCTCTGTTCTGCACATAGAAGTGATGGAAAGGAGACAGAGTTTCTTTATACTTCCTCATCTCTCAGACAGAAGGACCTCGACATTTGTAAAACTAGTCACTAGCCACTGATAGTTACTGTTGCAGGTCAGGAGCTTTCTATGCATGTTAGATTCATTACTCATTAATCTTCATGTCCTGTTTCCAAGACAGCAAACTGAGATACAAAGAGGGAAATAACCCACCCGAACTCAGAGATTGCAAGTTAGAAAGTGAATCCAAGTAGTTTTACAGCCCCCATTTCCTTTTAGAAATGACAGCTCGGCCTCTGTTCTTGATAGTTAGCTGATTTTCCTCAGCCACCTGGGTTCCCTTAAATGAGGAGAGCTCATCTTTTGTAAAGCTGTTCAAGGCCCAGGGTAGGTCCACCTAACGCAGAAGAGGAGTCCCAAAGGCTTTATGTCTGCTTCCTTAGGATAGGAGCCTAAGAGCTGAGTCTGGGCCATCCATAGTGCGTAGGATGAAATTACTGATCAGTTCTCACTATCATACACATACAATGTGACAAGGCTGTTCTGGAATTGAAGTAGTGTAGGAAACAAGGCTTAGGGATCAGACTATAAAGGAGAAGAACAATGACAATAGGGGAGGAAAGAGACTCAGAAGCAAGGGAAAGAACAATAAAACCAAGCACTAGGTCAGCCCTTGATTGCCAGTCCTTGGGGTGTTGGACCCGGTACAGCAGTGGGCAACTGGCTAGAATGCCTAGCGTCAAGGATGTCATGACAGTCACAAACATCGGCTTTTTTCACTTAGAGCTAAGAGCAACACGCGGAGAGATGCATGGTAGAGGGGCTGGACAAGATGGGGCAGTTTTGAGAACTTTTCAAGCAAACCTATCATGGGACTAAATAGTGGATCATAAGCCTGAAGGTGACTGCAAAGAGGTAGGGCAGAGGAAGTAAAAGGAGACTCCTGGAATCCCTGGGGCTGGTGAGATGACTCAGAGGGTGAAGGTATTTGCCATAGGAGCCAGGAACCCATGGGAAAGTGGGAAGAGTAAACCACCTCCACAAAATTATCCTCTGACTTCCATGTGAATGAATGCCATGCTCCCCCACAATTATAATAAATGAATAACTTTAAAAAGTCAAGAATAGGAATGTTTGGAATGCCCAACACAGTGCAAAATAACTAAGAGGGCCCATATGGTGCCATGTTTTGAAGCCACAAAAAATTATACTTTGGAAAGATATTTAACAATATGAAATGTCCCCATAAAATATCAAAAGGGAAAGAAGAACAGTGAACTACATGATATGATTCCAATTTCCTTGCAAATGTGTGCCTATTTGTACTGGCAGGAAACACACTAGAGGGTGCATGACTTCCAAACATTATTTCCTGTGTGTTCCAAAACTTCTGAAACAAATGTTACTTTTATGATGATGAAAAGTAGTTCAGAAGTCTGGCAGCTTTGATTAAACGGTAAGTTGCACTGGGCTTTTATTCCTTACCTTCCTATCAAGAAACTGAGAAGCAGGAGCTTTCTCCCATGTGTTCTTTTCCCAGGAGTCCCCACAGGAAGTGCGATAGGTGGGAAAAAAGAGGAAAAATGTAAAGTCGATTCAAGACTTAAATGGAACCTAGGAGGTGGTGGTACAATGCCTTTAATCCCAGGAGAGGCAGAGGCCGAGGCAGGTGGATCTCTGTGAGTTGGAGGCCAGCCTGGTCTACAAAGTGAGTTCCAGGACAGCACAGAGAAACCCTACCTTGAAAATACAAACAAACAAACAAAAAAGAACAAAACAAAACAAAAGATTTAAATGGAGATAGGAAGAAACACACAAGGAAAAACACATTTCTAGTGATGTGACTCTGGCCCTGTCAGAGATGGAGTCTGCCTGCAAAGACGACAATACAGATGTGGGGCACAATCAAGACCTTGGGGAGGGAAATGGCTTCAGTGGAGACCTGTTGCTTTGGTCTGGAGTCACAGATCACTGGCTCAAATCAGGGAAGCCAGATGTGTGCTAGTTAGAGGGAAAAGATGGTTTTGCCTAGCTCATGGATGGGGAGAAGCTTCAGAAGCCCACAAACCAATGGAATGACTACTACAGCTTCTGTTCTTTGTAGTCTACCAGGCCACAGCTCTCAAATCACATGTCTAGAAACTTGGGAGCAAGAACTGGAATGCTTTCCTTAGGGCTTGTAGGTTCCTTTACTGTTGCTATTCATCAGTTCTAGAAGAGTTACCATTCGTGAGAGATGGGGAGAGAAGAACAAGAATAGATCTTCACAATTCCAAAGCTGGGGAGACAAGGACATTATTTGCTGCCAAAATAGATAAGCTCTGGGACAATGAAAGACTGTGGGCAGATTAAGGAAGTCCATGGATGCCCAAATAAAAGAATAACAGATATTACTTGGGGAGCCTCCTTAGTCATCTGCCCTTGTAGGTGCAGGATGCTGTGATGCAGGATAATGGTCAGGTCTCAGACCATCACCCCAAGAGAGAGTGAGACCCCCTCCGCTTCCTTATAAGGAATCATGTTGGGACACCAAAGCCACACCCTAAGACTCAGAAGCTATTGGTCGAAACAAATTCCCACTAAAAGAGACCCTGTCTCAAAAACCAAGGTGGGTAACACCTGAGCAAAAAAATGCTTAAGGTTGACCACTGATCTACACACACCACACTATAACACACACACACACACACACACACACACACACACGCTGAGTAGCATGTTGAGATTTTGCTGGATTGAGGTTAGACTCCCCTGTGTCAGTCCCCTGAATATTAATGGTTGAAGCATAACCATTTATTCAATAACATGTATTAAGGGCCAGTGGTGCATATAACCAAGAGGCACAAAACAAATGTTTGCCAAATATAACTGTGTGACTTTGAGCATCATCTTATTGCAGTAAGGAGCAGAGAGGAGTAACATGTGACAGAAACCAGATCCCCCCCCCGCCCCACCATCTTGTGTAAGAACTCCTGGGTTGATGACCCCTATCCTGAACTATAGCAAGCTGGCTTGTCACTGGGCTGTCACGTGGGAGAGGAGCAAATGCCTTGCTGAGGTCTCGGGTCGATTACATCTATTGCTTGTATGTTATCTACATAGCCTGTCACTCTATCATAGAAGGAAATTAAATTGGCCCAAGTTGATTTACTCCTTGCAGTTACATAGGCCTTGCCCACTCTGGCTGACTACACATTGATTGCTTGATGATTTGCTCTAGCGCCTTCTCCAGAAGCCAGGTTAAGCTCATGGGGTTATAAGGAATGTGGTCATCTTTTCCTAAGAGCTGGGCAGTGTCGTGACTACAAACTGTGAAGCTTCAGAGGTAACACCCACTCTCGGCAAGCGCTCACAGTAATTGCTGCTTCCTCCCCAGTGGCTACTGGCAATTCCCTGTGTCCATTCAACTGAGTGCCACAAGTCCCTGTGGCTTTAATTTCAGGCAGCTTTTTGCAAAGGATGTTCTGGTCTATTTTAGGCAGACTAGCCCCAATCACATCGTGTGGTGTAGAACAGGGACTCCATGACTAGAAAACAAGTTAAATACAAAGAGAGACAAAGAAATATTCAACTACACCTAGCAACAGCCTTGGGTGGGGCTTAAAGAGGATCAGAGATCATGAGAATTACTGGGAACTGGTTCCCTGAGAGACAATATGTCTGCCTGTGGTTGCTTTCAGAGTGCAACCCACAGACACTACATCAAAATGTAATATCTTTTGGTAAAGACAGAAGTAAAAGTAGACATTAAAACCTCTGCTATTTTGAATCCCTTTGTTATCCATTTGCCCTCTTTGCCCACCGAGAACAGTGCTTTCCTGGCTCCTCTTTTATGTGATGTAAATGAAAATACTTCTGGTAACACCTTACCAAAGACTGTTTGGCCATTCTGCCCTGTGCCCGCTTCATTTGGCCACTGTTTTGTTCCTCTGTGGCTTGCTCTTTGCCTCCTCCTCTTACTCTCTTCTCCCCTCCCATCAGAATTCACCCTCTTTCATGTAGCTCCTTGAACACTCCCCTATCTTGTTCTTCCTGTCTTTTCTACCTTCCGGTGTTTCCTTGAGTTTCCCAAGCTACTTAGTCAAAAGGTACCTACTGTGGGCCTGTATTTCTTTACCTATTTTAGATTCACTTCTCAGGGACTACATGATTTTTGGGGTGTTCTCTCTGGGTCTTTCTCCTCCAACTTCTACTTAGGTAACAGTTTTTTGTTCTTCTCTAACGCACACACACACACACACAGATAGAGAGACAGAGAGAGAGAGAGGACATAGAGAGAGAGAGAGAGAGAGAGAGAGAGAGAGAGAGAGAGAGAGAGAGAGAGATAAAACCCCCAAAATGCATTTCTTTGAAGATCTCCTTTCCCAAACCAGCCAAAGATGTTTAGGTTTTTGTACACTTTGCACACATCTGAAGAAATTATTGAACTCTTTCCCCTCAAAAGAACTAAGAAATTCCAACAAAAATCTCAAATTCCAAAAATTTTCTTTCTTCCTAATCTTCTTCCCTGTCTCTGCTCCCCAACCTCCCATGTATGTAATCCCCATACCTGTTTCTCTTTCTTCTTACTGGTCCTAGGTACATAAAACCATCCATGAAAACCAAGGCATATTAAAAGCTTTGCCTACTTTTTGATGCCCTCTCCCAGCCTGTGGTCTGGACTTTCTCAGTTCGTGTTGTTCTCTAGTGAAATTTCTCATCCCTGAAGATAGGGGGCTACAACTAACTCACTAAGTTCCTTTTGTGCCCATACCACAAGCTTGAAATCACTTATGAAGCCTCTGAACAGCTGAAGCAATGGGTGAATAAATTGTGATGACCCAAGAGGAAAAACTCTCATCTTTACCACCCAGGGAGGTAAAGGTCTGAGTGGCATCAGGAGTTCAGGTAGTGGTCCTTGGTGTTCTGAGAGGTAGGAGAAGTCAAAAAGGGTAGGACAAGTTCCATAAGTGACATTGGGATAAAGAAGAAGTTCTCAGTTCGTAGGTCTCAACCCCTTTGGGGCTTGCCTTAGACCATCGAAAAATACAGTTATTTGCATTAAAGTTCATAACAATAGCAAAATTACAGTTAGGAAGTATCAATGAAAATAGTTTTATAGCTGGAGGTCACCACCACATGAGGAACTGTAAAAAGGGTCACAGCATTCAGAAGGTTAAGAACCTCTGGGCTAGATGCTTCCCCTGACTTTCTCCATGAATAGATTACATAAGGATGAGGGAGGCCCAGTGGGCAACATGAGCCAAGCCCTGCAGCTATACAGTGTGAATGTGTTCCTTCTGAAGCTCTGGGCCTTTAAGTGGTGAGTGGGCCAGCAAGGGTTCCTCCTTTGTTACTGGGATTAAGGGCTTTATAAAAGATGCTTCTTACAAGTAACTCATAAATATATGAACAACAACAACAATAGAAAAAACAAAAAAACAGGCAAAATCTTCCACTTTCACTCTATAAAATCAAAACTACTTTGAGATTCCATCTTACTCCAGTCAGAATAGCTATAAAAAATGAATAAATGCATGATATAGGCTTGGAAGGGATCTTTATTCACCTTTGGTAGAACTGTAAATTAGTTCTCTATTAGTTACTTTTCTATTGCTGTGACAAAACACCATGGTAAAGGCCACTTAAAAATATTTAATTGGGTTCATGGTTTCAGGGGATTAGAGTCCATGGTTGTGGAAGAAAGGTATAGATAAGAGTTCACATCTTGATCTATAACCACTAGGCAGAGAAAAAGTCCTGGAAGTTCCCTGAATCTTTTGAAATCTTAAAAGTCCAGTGACACTGCTCCTTCAACAAGGCCACATCTCTTAATCCTTCTTAAACATTGCCACCAACTGGTGACCAAGTATTCAAACCACCACATTTAGCCACTATGGGAAACAGTGTGGAGGTTACTTGAAAAAGAAAAGTAGAACTTCTGTATGATCCAGTTATTCCACTTCTGTGTGTTTACAAGGATATGAAGTCATAAACAACAGAGACACACACCAATATTTATCACAGTATTCTTTATAGTAGCCAAGATGCTGAACCAGCCTAGATGTCCATCAACTAATGAAGTGATAAAGAATATTTGTTACACACACACACACACACACACATACACACACACACACAGGTTTATTTAGTCACATCGAAAATTAATTATGTCATTTGCAAGAAAATGCATGGAACGGAAGGACATCATGCTAAGGGAAATAATCCAGATACATAAAAATAAACGATGACCTGGTCTACAAGAACTAGTTCCAGGACAGTCTCCAAAGCCACAGAGAAACCCTGTCTCGAAAAACCAAAATAAATAACTAGATAGATAAATAAATAATGAATGAATGTTTTCTTTCATGTGTGGAAACTGGGGCCAGGGAACATGGTTCAGGAGATGAAGAAGTTTGCTGTGCAAACCTAAGCACTTGAGTCTGTTTCCTAGATCCCACTGTAGAAAGAGAAGACCAACTCCTGTAAGTTGTCCTCTGATTTCTGTAGATATGCTTGGCAGGCAGGCTGTGGCATGCTGAAGCATGCTGAGGGTTATTGATGTTGACACTCATAAAACATCGTACACATAAATACAAATAGCAGTAGTGATAATAATAATAAATAATAAAGATAACCTGAAAGTAGAAGAACTACCAGGGTGGGGAGTAAGAGAGAGCAGACATAATCTAAGCATGTAAGGAAATGTTATAAGTTTATATATAATTGATATGTAATAAAAATAGAGACCTGCACAACATTTGACTAGCTTGCTCTTTCACTTGCTATCGTGTGAAGACACAATGCCTCTCCCTTCCAAAGGACACAGCATTGAGGAGCCATCTTGGAGGTAGACAGCAGCCCTCTCTAGACAACCCCTCCCACCAGAGCCTTGGTCTTCGATGTCACAGCTTTCAGAAGTGTTGAAAAGTAAATTTTTATTTTTGAAAATTATCCAGTCCATGGTATTCTGTTATAGCAATGCAAACAGACTAACTCACATGTGAATATAGGGTAAAACGAACACCTTCCTTGAGTGGCTTTACCTTTAGTTTCTAATTATTAACGGGGTGAGACTGCAGCATCTTCATTTGATCGGCTGCTCAGACTTAGTAGCCTACATAGGAAAGCAAAATGAAGCTCAGTTCCCTCGTTCAAGCCCCTGCATACTTGACCAAGCCAAGGCTTTGCAGTTAGCTCAGTGGTTTCCCAGTCTTAATTGCCTGTCAGGATCACCTGGGGAGCTTACCAAACTCCTCAAACCAGCTCAATCAGACCCTCTGGGTCAGAACACAGACAGCAAAACTGCCTGAGTGACTCCAAAATGCAGCCAAGGCTGAGAACTTCCACATTTGTGGGTTTCTTTTTTGCACCCAAACTTAGGTGAGGCTGCAGTAGCTGCTTAGACTTGTCTGATCTTCACCCCAGTGAACTGACTTTGATACTTCATTTCTATGGTAGTCAATGTTTATGTATTTGTGTCAGCTTTTCTCTCTCTTTTTTTGTGACAGGATTTGAACCCAGGGCCTTCCACCTGCTAGGCAAGGATTCTTCCCCCTCTGAGTCACAAGTCACACCTTTTAACCCTAAGATTTTGAATTACACACTTGATGTGATTCAAATATTTGTATGAATAGTGATGGCATGGCCGTGAGTTCAGCACATCTGGCACTACTAATTTGCGTATGACCTATAATGGCGTTTCTAAACTGCCACTATTACATACTGTTGAGTGGTGACTGTTTCCTGCCTTGCTGGAATTCCTCAGCCATACCAAGGTATTCTATATGCATTCGAGGTGAGGTTCTTTTTTGCTCCAGTGAGCACTTCTCTCTTTGGCACCAAGCTGACATTCTGTTGTACATTTGACCTATTTGTCTTGCATTATAGTCAGGTCTACCCATGGTATAGAATACTGTTCATTGATAGAAATTTGTGATATACTCCTGGGAAACTGAGACATATAACCCAAGAGGACACATAGTTTGAAAAATCTTTTCAAGTGCATATATGTATAAAGGATACAGAAATCATTAAGACCTCCAGAGAAAAATCACATATCATATCAAGTCTATCTGTATTTTCTACTGAAAATATGAGTTGCTGATAGGCAGTCTCTAGAATGGCCTTCAGTGTTAACTATCTCTAGGTTACCTCCAATGTTATTTACCTCTACTCATGACCTGGTGCCTTCCCTGTCCCTTGAGTGTGGGCTGGATGTAGTAACTTGATTCTCGAGAGCAGGGTACAGTAGAGTTGATGAGACAGCACTTCCCAATTGGGGCTATAGAATGACTATCTTTTTGCTTTCTCACGTGCTTTGAGGAATGCTCATTGCCATGTTGTTATTTTCTCTGTGTGGATTCCCCCATGGCAAGGAACTAGAGGATCTCTGGCCATCCACCATCAAGGAACTGAGATGCCTCAGTCCCATTCCCACCAAGAACTGTATCTTGGGCTTGCTCTAGATGGACTTCAGATGGGACCACAGCCCCAGCTGAGTTCTTGGCCATAGTCTTGTGAGACATCTCAAGTCTAACAGTGTTCACCTGACCCATGGAACCCAGTAGAGACTGGTTTGCTTCGTCAAGCTGCTTAACTTTAGTTTGTTGTTCTGCAGTAGGAACCAACCCACATACACAGTGGTTTTTTTAGAAATTTCGATTTAAAAGCTCTTAGGCATGTATTTGATAACACACTCAGTATTGACTTCCCAGGTTCTACTTCCCTTTCCCCTGCTGACTCATTTCTTCCTGATGTTGCCCAAATTGACCAGATTCAAACATCTGTATCCTGAGCATCGAGTAGCCACATACCACTCCCATCATCTCTCTAGGCTTTGGTTTCTTTTAATTTCTAGAAAGGAGTTAGGACAAAACCACCAAGGGCTTGCTCAGTCCTTATGTACATCAATCTGCTGGGAAAGACCCCTCCCCACCTGTGTCTCTCATGGTGAGTCCTTCATCTGTTTTCCTGCATTTATTCTTGTTTTCCTCTGGCCCTCATTTCAGAAACGGGCTGCCAGAACATGACACTCAGCAGGAGAGATGGCTCAGTGGTTAAGAATACTGGCTGCTCTTCCAGGGCATCTGGGCTTGATTCCAAGTAGATATACTGTGACATGTAAGTGTCTGTAACTCTAGTCCTAGGTCACCCAATGACTTCTTCTGGCTTCTATGGTTACTACATGCACATGATGATATACAGACATATATAGGCAAAACACCTACTTGCATAGAAATGAAGACTGTGATGTTCACATTCTGGAGAAGGAAAATATGAGAAAAACTAACCCAAGGAGGCATGGAGAAAAATACAAACATGAATTCAGTATTCACATTTGGACTTAGTATCGGGTTAGGGAGCTACTCGGCCGTTGGTCCACCTCCTTTATCCAGTGCTACAACAGAAATAACAATTTCACAACACACATGCAGACACACACACACACACACACACACACACACACACACTCTGGAGGGAAGGAAGGAGAGGGGGAGAGAGGGAGGAAGAAAGAGAGGGAGACAGAGCTCCTTGAGTCAGACTGGCCTCACGCTCTACAATGTAGCTCAGCTTGGTCTTAGACTGACAAATCTCTCGCTCGGCCTCTCAAATCCTATAATTATAGCCATTCACCACCAGGCCCAAGGAAATAAGTTTTAGATTAAAACAGCTCCAAGTATGAGCCACACCCTGCACCAAGTCTGTCCTGGAAGTTCTGTATCTGAAGGAATTCTTGTCTGTAGCTTGGCCTTTGAGAAAATGCAACCGTGCCTAAGACAAAGACTGAGCCGAGCCTCTACACTTCTTCAAATGCAGCTCTCGGTCTTCAGAGACTCTTACCAGCCTACCAGGCATAATGAGAAATCGGAATGATTCTTCAGGAGTCCAGACCCTCAGAATGCGCCGTGAGTGTGCTGCTGTAATCATTAGCGGAGTTAGGCAGGTGGGGGAAGAGATCAAATAAACACCTCCAGCTTCCATTCTGCACCTCTGGAAAAGCAACTTTGTCAGGAGCCTCATCAGGGAGGAAAGAAAGCTCAGACCTCCCCTACACCTCAGATCAGAATCAGTCTGGTTTCCCCATTAGTGTGACTCAGTACATAGTGACAAGAAATTCCACTACAAATCTAAAATGCTACTTTTCGAGGGAGACTGAGAACTAAATGTCTGCACAGATCTGAGGGAGCTGAGCAGTTGTAGGACTATATAATCCTTGCAGGAAGCATTCCAGGTAGGCTCCCTTTTTGATCAAGCTCCTTGGGTAGTCTGAAACTAGACTTCAATAAATGCTTGGGAAGATGTCTACTCAGTTTCTGGCTCCTCCTACAGCAATCGTTTTGCTCTCGGGGAGAGTGGGTCAAGGGTTCGAGGCCATTTTCTGCTACATAGCAAGTTTGAGGGCAGCCTAAGATATATGAGTCTGTCTCAAAAAAACAGAACAAGACAAGATATCTCTCCCAACAGCTTCAAACTCATTTCTGTGTGTGTGTGTGTACATATATATTTAATATATATGTTAAAACTTTTGGTATTTAGATTTTGGTCTTTATGCATGTTCTGATTCTCTTTCCTATGATCCCTCTAGATTCTAGAATCTAGAAGAATAGTCTTACCATGGGGGACAGACATAAGGGTCATATGGTATTTTGTGTATTTGTCCACAACAATTTTAGTTATACTTTTCTAGTTTTTTTTAGGGGGGGAGTTACCATTCAGACCTGTTAAGTTGGAGTAATCTGTTAGACACCCAACTTGATAGATATTCATAGGGAAGCCTTTACATTTTCAAATAATGTGATCATCAACATCCTTATTTTGACTGTACCCTACTATGAGAAATACTCAAGCTTTAGAAGGTTCTTCTTTCCCACAGCATCCTAAGCCAGAGTCCTGCAGATAATGACTGGATAGCAGGGTGGATGTACATTCATTTCATTCTGTAATTCTTAGAAACTATGTCAGATGTGACTGGTACTCATATCCCTTTGAGCATTATCACACTGATGTCTGCCAGACTCAGTTTTTGGGTACCTATATGTGTTATCTAAGGGCTTACCCAAAGCCTATCTTGCCCACGGGTACCAGTGGATTTTCACTCCACGGGGAAGCCTTCAACCAATAACTGAAGGGAGTTGGAATATAAATGCCACCATTTTCTCACTCTCCACTGGGAGAATCCTGAGATTCGTATCTTTCATCCTTCACAGAGTGTCCCATTTGCACCAGGATTATATTACCCACATGGTCACTGACATGATGGCTTCTATCACTCTCTCCTTCACACATAGAAGAAGGCTTTCTGGAGTCCTACCACAGATTAATTACTTACTCTTGAATTTTTATCTTCTACTGCAGGTGAAACAAGTTAGATCTGATACTGCAATCAGATGTTTCTTTTCTTTAGTCTTATGAGCATACAAAGCTCCCAACCATTTTTTTAATATTAACTACAACTCAAACTGTAATGCCACAATGCCGTGTCTTTGTGATTGATTTTATTTAACTTAAACTCAGACATTATGTTTATTCCTGTTATACTCTTGGCTCATTTCCATATACCAACCTAACAGAATAACTTTGAATATTGATTTGTTCTTTTGCTGTGTTATCTATCTCTCACAGACATGAGTCATACTGAGAAATCTGATAAGCACTGCTTCTGTTTTTTTCATTCACTTCTTTAGAAAAAAATATTGAACAAAAACCGGTCAGAGACAGAGTTGTAAACCCAACTTCCTCTTGTCTTAGCAGTCTAGATTCTTGCCATAGGAAATAATATCCAAACTTAATGCACATATTCAACTCATTAGAACAGCAAGCAAAATAAACTCAGTTGCTTTGCTTTGCTGGAATGTAGATGGTCTGTCATTAAGACATGCCTGGAATCTGCAGTCCAATCGGGAAGAAAATATGCTAAGTCACTTTATTATTAACAATATTGTGTTGCCAACTAAGAATAACTGGATTCTTTTCTGTTTTTTGGTTTTATTTCATTTTGTATCCAAGACAGGGCTTCTTTATGTAGCCTTGGTGCCCTGGAACTGGCTCTGTAGACCAGGCTAGCTCTTCCTCCCAAGTTCTGTAATTAAAGGCTTTCACCATCATACCTGACCTACTGGATTCATCTCTAAAAGTTTCCAGTCCTCCTTTTAGTAACTTGTTCTACAAATTCACCAGGGACATATGCACATTAGTGGCAGGAGTTGGCTGGCTGGGCGTTAAGGGGGCCATTATATGTGTGTCTTCATTTGTGACTTTTGCCAACATGTTGTCTTATCCACATCTTTTCTTTCTTAACACAGGAATCAGTACTTGCTAAAGCCTTATTTAGGAGCCTGGGGTGTAGTTTTCTTGAAGATAGCAGTCTGAAGTTTCTGTGTACCTTCTGAGGGAAGGCTGAGTGTTTTCTGGAGAACCCAGTTTGGCCCTATGGCCCTATCTCTGCTAATCCCTCTTTGTCTTCTCAAAACTGAGCTTCTCTCTCCTCGCTTATCTTCCTTAAACCTAACACAGTGTCAAGCTTTTGATAGTTCCTCGAACAGTTTGAGACCCCAGGCTTCTGCTGCCCCAGCCCCCTTACACCCTACCTGGGCAGCAGGTCTGATACTCAGACTTTGTAGTGAGCTCTCTCCGGAGTCCCTGAGGTTTTGTTCCTCTTTTGTCTCTCATCCTCTTCTTTTTCACTGGCCTCATTCACATCCCATAATCAAACTCATTGCATAATCCCATCTACTTCTTCCTGCCCTTGTCCATATGAAAAATATTCTCCTTTACAATGTGGCAGATCAGGACCAAACCCATTTTCCCCTGGAGTAGTTGAGGCTAGGTGGCTATTTTTTTGCCCTGATCTTTCCCTTCCACTGTCAGTTTTCCTTTTGGATACTTCCCAGTTCTTCTAGAACTGTAAAACAAATGTTTCAACTCAGTGAAATGACCCTGAGAGTCAAGGCAGGCCCTTATTCATGGCCATGCCCATACAGATTGGTTGAATCAGAAATTTCTGGATATTTGAGGAAGGAAGTAACTAGATTCATCTTTTTCCTTATCCAGGATTGGAGTCCTCCTCTTAAATATTTTCTAGAGTGTATATAGTGAGAGGAAGGGCTGGAGATAACTCTAGGGAGCTAGCAAGAATCTGGTCTCCTAGTACAGGCTGCCTCACTCCTGAACAGCTTAGCTTTCCTCCCCATGAAGCTATGGGAATTCATTCAGCAGGGACATCTACAGCCAGAATGTTTTCTGCTGAGTGACTTGGGAGTAAAGGAAAGCAGCCTGGGCCATGCAAAACTCATCCACAGCCCAGGAAGCTCTGACTCTCTCTGCTGAGTGAAGCTCTAACACACACCTGCTCCTCAGAGTCAGCAGCGGGAGGGGAAGCAGAGCAGGGAACAGAGAGGAAGAGCCAGCCAAGATTCCTGTCTGTATTCCAAATCCCTTCACAAAGTCATTGCCAAAATCGATTTTAATAACTGAAAGATTTACCTGGGTCAAACATGGTTTTTAACTGGCAGCAATTAATTAATTAACTGCTCCTCACCTGAACATCACGCTGGGATTGTATTTTGATGCTAGCACACATTGAAGAGGACAAGTTACATTTTCTTTTCTGAGCTGTCAATTAATCAACCCAAATGAAGATTTAGACCCTTGTGTGTGCTTATGGACACTCCTGGACGTTCTCTTCCAGGATGCCACGTCTCTGAGTTGGGGCTCCAAAACCTGTTAAGCAGCTTGAGAAAGTCAGTCCATGTTAACTCAGTATTTAAAAGAAAATCACAATAGTTAACATTAAGAAATCACAGAAACATCTTCATAATTAATAAATGAAAAAAATGTTCCTGCAGCTAATCAATAAAGTTGTTGTGAGAGAGAATTGATTGGATGGGGAACTCTTTGTGGGTACAATTTTTCACCTCTTCAGAACAAAAGACTCCCCAGAGGGCTGTCAACATAACAGACACTGGGGAGTCTGACCCAAAAGGGAAAAAAAAGAAAAGGAGGATGATTAATTAAAATCTCTGTGAGTGACAGCTTTCATTCTTCAGGTGCAACCTGGGTCTGGTGTAGAAAAAGCAAATAAGAAACTTAGGGACCAGAGGAGCCCAGGTGACTGGGCTTTATCCCACTTCAGAGGCATTCTTCTGACAGGATGGAATTCCATCCTCTGTAGAAGCTAGAAGTAGGACTAGCCCATGGTGACCTCTGTGTCTTTAGTTTATTATGTGCACAGAAACTACATTTCCCAAGGTGTGATGTGTCAAACGTGGAGATCTACTGGAACAGAACAGCATCTCTCAAGTTATTTTGATGTCTGAAGGCTTCAGCATGTTCAGGAGCAGAGAACTTGCATTTCACTAGGTACCTGATCTCAGAAATGCTTGCACAGATTCCTCAACTTATGCACATCTCCTGATCCAGAATCAGCAAGACCGGGGGCCATGAACCCAAGTTTATAAAGATGTGACCTGAGATTTGTCCCTAGTTCCTATCAGTGAGTGGTCATCACAGAATTGGTCCACTTCCCTCACTCTAGGTGCACATTCTGGCAAGGAGATGTGTCTCTGCCCCCTCTCCTTTATCTTTATTGGACAAGTCATAAGTCACACTATGTATTGAGCCCATGTCATGTGCACAGAGTGGCAGTCACTTAAACCCCACAGCAATCTAATATAACATGGTTATCATCACCGTGCAGATGAGAAAGTAGAGACTTAAAAAGATGGAGTTGTTTGCTAAAGTCCCTATACCAGATTTGATCCCAGGATCATCTCCTCCTTCCTATTGCATCATGCTACCTCAGAGAATGAGTCAGTCGGGAGGACACAGAGCAATGTCCCTGGCGGCCAGCTCTGAACATTCAGCTCCATAATGGAATTTCTTCAGCCTCTCACTACCAGAGACATAGAATTTAGTTCATAGGACTAAGATTAGAATAGTATTTTTGTTCCTCTTTGTAGAACACTGGTTAGCAGTCTCTTTTAGGCTACAAAATGGTAAAAGTGGTAGAGAAGCAGATCAGGATGGCTGTGATTTCCCCAAAGCACTTGTGGCCAGTGAGTTTGCTTTCTTGTTAGGGTAATGACTTAGTTGGTGCTCTGTGACTGTGGAGAAACACCGTGGCAACAGCAACTCTTATAAGAGAAAGCAGCTAATTGGGGCTGGCTTACAGTTTCAGAGGTTTAGTCCAATGTCATCAGAGAAGACAGAATGGGGGCGTGCAGGCAGACATGGTGCTGGAGAAGGAACTGAAGAGTTCTACATCCAGATCTACAGGCAATAGGAGTAGAGAGACACCAGGTCTAACTTGGGCTTTCAAAAAACGTCAAAGCCCACCTCCAGTGACATACTTCCTCCAACAAGGTCACACCTTCTAATCTTCTTAAATAGTGTCACTCCCTGGTGACCAAGCATTCAAATCTATGGGCCCATGGGGGCCATTCCTAGTCAAATGACGAGTAATTATTAATACTGAATGCCTCAAAAAGGTAGGTTCTGGAACCTTACTATGGAATCACTTAAATAATCAGGTAGTTTGTGTTTTGAAGGCCTCTGAAGTCAAGTATGAGCATCACCAATGTAGGGATTTCCCTGGTAGCCCCATATCCACTCCCAAGTGTTTGCAGGTTGATTGTGCGAATGGAAGTGTATTGGACAGAGACAAGTTTAGTCATTTATTGCTGTTAACAAACTATGCCCAAACAATGGTTTGAAAGTAGTATATATCTAAAAACAAACATCTATTCAGTCTATTAAGCTGCAACATAAACTGATCTTTACAGATAAGATGCTCCAGTATCCCCATCTAAGGCTGGGGTGCTGGTGAACCAAAGAATTCACATCCAACATGGCAGAATCACAAGAATGCTACATTGAGGCTGACAGGCTAGAAACTCAGTGGAGCCTTCTCCTCAGGCAACCTGGATTGCTTGCAACATGGTGGCTGACTTCCAAGACTGTGAGCTCCAAGAGAAGAAAGTGGTAGCTGCTGAGCAGTTAAAGCTCCAGGGTGAGAAGCTGCTATCCTATCGTGTCTATTTTGCCATGTTTTTTAGTCAAGCAATCACAGAACACAGATTCAAGGTGAGAAGACAGCTGAAGGAGCATCAAAGAGCTTTAGGGTCAACTCTCTAAAACCACCACAGTGTAGATTCTCATCATGGGTGGCTCTGCAAGGAGCTGTGTTGTCTGAAATTGGCATCTCTGCCTTAATAGTTTTAGATTCTTTGAAGACAAAACGATGAAGTTGAACTGTGTTCTTGCCTTAAGGACTCTGACCCTTGCTCACACACAGGTGAGTGTGGAGTGCAGCGAGAGCCCTTGGGAAGAGCTATCTCAGTTCCTTAAGGTTAACGGTGTGCTAAGACTCTAGCAGACATGACTGAAATCCACATCCTTGGGTTTACTAGTCTCAGTGGCAGTTTTAGGTCGAGTGTGGAAATCTTCCAGCTTCCAAAGAAGGCTGTAGAGGTTATCTTATTAGGTCGAAAGCTTCAGTGTACTGCTGGCCCCTCCCTTTGACCTTCTGAGAATCTAAAGGCCCTTCTTCAGAATAGTGTGTGTTTGGGAGCAGAGAGTGAGGGAGTAATGAATGCTTTGTGGTTACTTTTTTTTCTCCTAGATCTGCCTATGAGAGCGCCACATAGCCTCATGTTAAGAAGCAATAGAGGGGGCTGGACAGATGGCTCAGTGATTAAGAGCACTCATTGCTCTTCCAGAGGACCCAGGTTCAATTCCCAGTACCCACATGGCAGCTCCCACCAATTTGTAACTCCAAGAGCCAATACATGCAGGCAAAACACCAAATGTGCATAAAATGAGAACTGAGGGTCACCATGGTACATGAAAACATTCAGGCTCAGAAAACTCTGGGCAGTCTAATATCACACAGCTGACAGATATGTGTGCCAGGAAGAAAAAGAAAATAAAAAGAAGGAATAGAGGAATATGGGCAGTATATTACATATGGCCAGTTTAGCCCATTACAGCAGATGAAAAGGGTGTTGCTATTTCTACCTCACAGTGTCAGAGGAACCAGACAGAAAGCCCAGATTACTTGATTATGCAAATACATGCGACACAAGGTGAGAAAATCATCCCCAAACTTCATGTAGGTGTGTGAGGTGAGAAGGGTATATCCCTCAAACCACAGCAGTCAAGATGGAGAGATGGATCAGTGTAGGAAGCAGTCACTGGACACACCTGAGTTTGGATCTACAGCACCCACATAAAACCTGGACATATGCCTATAACTCCAGTAATTGGTGACATGGAGACACACAGAACCATGGAGTTCACTAGACAGCCAGTTTGGCCATAAGGGTGTAATTCAGGCTCAGTGAAAGACCCTGTCTCAAAAATATAAGATGGAGAGATAGTTAAAGAGACATGCAAAAGTCAGTATCTCTGACCTAAACATATACCCCACACAACAAGTGCATCCACACATCACACACACACACACACACACACACACACACACACACTGGGGGAGAACAAATGGATCAATATGAAAATGTGACACCCCCAAATCTGTATGATGGATTCTGATGTGATTATGATATAGCTATGAACACAGTTATTTCTCATTTTTCCAAGTGATGGTCTAGGGCATTTCTCCAGCATCTCTTTTAGTTGCTGTTGAGTGACAGAAACTCAATTCATTCTGGCTTAAACAAAGAAAAGGGTGGGGTGGATTCAGTGGTTAGATGAAAGAAAGATGAATCTTCAATAACAGACTTATCAAGAGTTTCAAATAGTATCAAGACATCATCTCTCTCATTAAAGACTCTCATTTCAAAAGAGGCCCAAGACAGCATCCTCTCCGTTGTGATTTTAATGTATGACTCCCAAGTTGTTTACAGGCCTTTCCATTGAGATTTGGGCTATGTCTTCTGTCTTTGAATTTATGTTCTGCTCAGGCAGAATGTATACAATGCCAAAGACAGTCACCAGCAAAAGCCTTCATCTCAGCAGCTATAGTCAATGAAGTGATTCCTAATGATATTCTGCTATGCTGTAGCCATAGACTGGAGCTTAGCATAATCGTCATCAGAGAGGCCTCATTCAGCAACTGATAGGAACAGATTTAGAGACCCACAGCCAAACATTAGGTGTAGCCCAGGGAATCCTGTGGAAGAGGGGGAGGAAAGATTGTCGGAGCTAGAGGGGTCAAGGACCACATAAGAACACGGCCCACAGAATCAACTAACCAGGGCTCACATTTGGCAATATTGCTGGTTGTTAGATACCAATAGTATGCCCTCCAATCATGACAATCAAAATGTCTCCAGACATTGCCAAATTTCCCCTAGGTAGTGTGTAAGGAGGTTGTCTCTCATAAAGAACCTGTAGCTTATATCAAATATGATTGAGATATACAGAGCCATTCTAGGATGAAGCAGTCTTGGGTAGATGAAGTCTCAGAAGGCCACAGATACAAGGTCTGTGTCAGTTGGAAATGGAGGTTCATTCTGAGTGTCTGTCACTGTAGGAAATTAATGAAGTGTGGTCTTTCCCACATCAGTTGTGTTATTAAACCAAGGCTTCAAAGTACTTAAAGCTTCAATTTGACACCTTGAAGCAAAAATTCCATAGGCAGCTTTGCTTGGCTCTTGCCTCAAGGCTCACTGCTTTGTATTGTTTCTGAGTACATTTTAAGAGAACAGACAATATTCCATCCATCTCTGTTTCCTTCTAAGAAGCAGCTCAGTGCCTTACACCCAAACATCATTCAATGCATTCTAAATCTATTAACTATATAATACTATTACCTAGAATTTATTCATTAATTCTACATACAATATATTGGGATTGGTTAAGAACAAAACAAATGTTTAATTCTTAAGAAAATAATCTATTTTTAGAAAGCAAATATAATTTAACTTGGTTGCCTTGCATAAAAAGGAAATATGATTATCCCTTCATCTTACTTTTCCTTTTTAAAATTTAATTCACAGAAAGATGACCAATTATGGATGACCCCACAGTTTAATAACACATCTGTTAATGTTCTAGAAAAAAAGCCAGTGAATTAAATTAAGTATTAATGGGGTTTGAATTGATTTGAGGAACTGAAACAAAGAGATATCGGGCCTTGTTGTGACCTAGTTCTATTTATTTTTACTGAAAGCTAATTTGAAGTTTGGAAATGAAGGGGAATCCTGACCTTGTGTCTTCAGGATCCATTGTCCTTGAATCACAACAAAACTATGGACACTTGGTTAGGTATAAAAATAGTAAGCATAATAACTAAAATGAAAAGCATGGTTGGTACACATAATTCATTCATTTATCCATCCACACATATATACATCCATTTAATGAGTATTTATGGTCACCTACTATGTTGGACTTTGTTTTAAGTACCAGGGATTTAGACACCAACCTTAAATAGTCCTTGCCTTCAAAGTACTTCTAGAAGGTATGGCCATAAACAAATAGGATGATACACTGTAACTAGGATATGGTGGGTATACATGGAACAATGGAGAACAATGGGTGGGAAGATCTATCTGGGAGGTGACAGTCAAGTCCTTATGAATCTGGGATGGGTGAAGGAAGCCTTTCTTGAGAGAAAGATCCTTTAATTAAGACAGAATAGCTTAAATAACATTGAAGAAAGGGTGTAAAGATGACAGGTTTCTGTACATCTGAAGACTAGAAGATCAGTCAGTCCTGAACATATCAGCAAGGTGGTCCTTGGCTTTTGGGTCATTACTATGCTAGGCATTGACAGACTCCCAGTAGTAGCCTAAGAAGATGAGAGGCAAAGAGAGCTGTTTGGAACCTCAGCCTGTGATGGGGATCAGTGCAGGACCTGCTGAAACTGAGGTCCAGTCCCTAGGACTGAAACACAGGAGAGGTCTGCTTGAACTCTGGACTCATATCTGAGTCCCAAGACAAGCTTTGTGACCTTGAGTAGATGACTTTAACCAGTTTTTACAACCATAAAAAGGGAGCCTCAATAGGGTGTGCCTTGAGATTTCTGGAAGAATTAAATGAGTGGATGTTGACAGAGTGACCTAGAGCAGAGAATAAACTACTGAGTAACATTTATGTTATCTTACTATTAAACTTTGTTGGAAAGACAGGATGACAAATTATAATAGGCATACTTATTCCAGAAGCGTTTGCTGAGCCTCCCCAAGCCATACCAGTCATGTTTTATGTTGTTGCTACAGACAAAGCAATGTTCTTAGAATGAATCTTAACCTAAGGCATTAGGTTAAAAACTTGATTACCTTTGAACTTGAGTGAGAGAAAATGTATCTTTACTTTCAGTAAACTAATTAAAACTTAGTATTTTTGTCTATTACAGGTATGGACAACAAAAAAATAATTGCCGAGATTCTGGTTCCTGCCCATGGAGTACTACCTGCTAGTCAGTCCGAGAGAGAGAGAGAGAGAGAGAGAGAGAGAGAGAGAGAGAGAGAGAGAGAGAGATCTTAACAACAGTGGTCATTCATTGGCCACGATCTTCAGTGGTAATTATTCAGCCTCCCCTATGTGTCAAGGACTTTTCTGAGAATTTGACTCATTTGACTCTTACTAAAAAGCTTGTTGATGTAAGGGATAGTATCCTCATTGAACAAATTAGAAGACAGAGGCTCAAAAACTTGAAATGGACCACTCTACCTTGTAGAGGCAATCAGTGGCTGAGCTGGGGAAGGCTGTAGCTTTTAACTCAGGAGATTTTAGTCCTACTCTTAATTATCTCTTGCTACTACATGGACAATGGGAAGAAGCAGAGAAACAGAAAGAGATCATACAGCAAGAGACGAAGCAAAGGGTGGGGTGAGGTGGGAATGGGGGCTGAAGAAACGATATTTGCACTCTGGTGGGAGCCAGGAACTACTTTACTCCCTTAGTAGATGGACTTTTAGAGATGCATCAACACTCCAGACTGTTATACTGGCAATGAAATTCCAGCATGAGTTCAGGTCTTTGCAAACCACAGCACAGCCACCCGCATCTGGGATCTACAAATAAGAAATTGGCAAGTGACAAAGAACCTCAGACATTTAAGAAAATGGTCTCTCCAGATAACAGCCTATAGCTGATGGCTTGAGTGTGGCCAATGTCTTGAATAGCTTGTTTTCTCCTGAAGTAATAAGATTTTGTGAACTGGCCATTTGGGGGATTGGTAGGGAATGGGCAGGAGGCTTTCAAGACAGTAGAAAGTGCCTGTGACTGGGAAAGCAATTCTTTGAGATAGGTCTTTGTGGCTATCTGTTCTGGGGATATGAGTAAAGAAGACTGACTGGGGATTTTTAGCCTAAAGAATAGACTCTCCCAGTTTCCATGTTTTACCTGAAGGTCTTCTTCAAACATCTCAGGTTGAAGTGCTCTTTCTCCACTGAGGGGACAGGCTATCACCAATGCAAGACTCAAGGCTAAAGTGCCCCTATTTCCATGGGATTTTAATTTTGACATTTTATCACAAAATTTTCAAGTACAGTACCAGGTCCCTCTGTAGTGTCATCTAGCTTTGACAGTTGTCCACATTTGTTTACACGCATGCACAAACAGACACACACACACACACACACACCTGAATAATTCTAAATTGAACTACAAGTTTTGCATTGCTTCATCTATAAATATTTGTGTACATCCCTCATAATAAACTTGTTGAAACTTAACCTCAGCACCACCATTACACCTAACAACATTTCTGTGATCAGACTTTACCAATCACCTTTAAAATGTACTGTGTAGTTGGTTTGCTCAAAACAAGATTCAAACGATGTCTACATGCTGGATTTGGTTGCCGCCTCTTAAGTTTCTTTCACTCTTGTAGAAATAGAACCCAAACTCTCCATTTGTGGTGAGAGTGGATGAGCCCACGACAGTAGCCAGGACTTCCCTCTTGGTTACTCCATGCTCTGTACCCTTGACAATTCCCTGAAGGTCTCTGAATCCATGTTTGTGGGTGTTGGCATGCAAGATCATTCCTCCACGGAGGTAGTGCAGTGCTGGCATCTGTATAAGTCCTGGATAGGTGCTGAACTCAACATCATGTAATAGATGCTAAACAGCACCTACTAGACAAAACTGTTCATTCTCAGTATTCCCAGGTGTTAGTTTTTAGAAAAAAAGAAAAACAATCCCAACAAAATCAGCAAAGTGTATTCCAAGTTCACATGCCAGGCACTGTTTCTAAATGGGTGTTTGCTTATTTTTTTTTCTGTGTGGTGTCTGTGTGTGTGTGTGTGTGTGTGTGTGTGTGTGTGTGTGTGTGTGTATTTGTGTTTTAATGGGGGTTGGCCCTGAAAGCCAGAAGCAGAAATCAGATCACTTGGAGCTCGAGTTATAGGCAGTTGTGGACTATCTGATATGAGTGTTGGTATTCAAACTCTGATCCTGATGGGGCAGTGAGCATTCTGAACTGCTGATTTAGCTCTCCAGACCACTCCTCTTTTTATATAAGTTGGAACTCAAACTTGGATCCTCATGCTCCAGAGGCATTTGCATTACTGACGGAACTAGCGTCTCAGACCCCTCTAAATGTTCTTGTATGTAAACATTCTAAATTCTCACAGTAGCCCAATGAGATAGGTACTGTGATGAGCCTTTCACAGGCAAGGAGGCTGAGGTAGAGAGAAGTGAAGTGAGTAGCCATCTGAAAGGCATGGGCAAACAAAAAAACTGAAAAACCAACCCAGGCCGTCCAGTGATTCAGCTTCTTGCTATCTGGCCCCGACCTGGAACAAATGACCCGTGGATTTAGCTGTGTGTCACCATCTCACTTTGGGTGCACTGAGAGCTTTAGCAAAGAGGGAAGGGACTGACATCATAAAGAATTGACTTTGGAGGCTCGAGAGATGCTCAGCAATTAAGTACTTGCTGCTGTTGCAGAGGACTCAGGTTCAGTTCCCAACATCCACATGATGGATCACAGCTGTCCAGAACTCCAGTTCCAGGGGCTCTGTAGCCCTCTCTTTTGGCCTCTGTGGGCACCAGGCATGCGTATACATACATAGATGCAGGAAAACCACTCATACACATAAAATAAAAATGTGTTTAAAAAAGAATTGACTTTTACATTAGAATGAATAGGCCCAGAGTGTCCCCTTCCAGAATATACACACGTGCTCAACCAAAGACTGAGCATGAGGGCAGAGGCTGGACTGAGGAATCCCTAATTACTCTGCCTGGAGCCATGCCCTTAGTCTTTCCTACTGACCACTATAAATAACAAAATGCATTGTTATTAGTGCTTTAATGCAGACCAGTTGTGTCCAGTTTCAGGAAGACTGTGAAAAAAATAACTGCATAGTGAAGCTAGAGGGGAACTGAAAATGGGGTTTCTGGGTACAGGCCCAAGGTCAAGCTTACTCTTCTTACAATGCCACCTTATCCAGAACAAGGGGGTGAAAGGTACAGAGGAAGCCTGTGGCCTCCCTGAGTCAAGGCTGAGCCTCAGAAGCACGCTGGCCCCTGTCAGTGATAAGCCCAGTGGACTAGAAAGAACCAGCTTAATAAATGTTTTTCTCTGGCATTTGGTGGAGGGCAGGCCCTGGCCTGGCCTTAGAGCTGTTGGGAAGTGCTGTGGGGCCTGCTGACACTTCTCTGCCCTTTCCATGGTGTTCTCATGACAGCTGCTACCTGGGGGCCACCAGGCTGGAGTGTCCGCTGTGCAAGGTGGTGACCTTCTAAATCCGCATCGGTTAATAAACTTGGCTGGCCCCAGAGCCCAGAGACTGCACACTCCACGGTGGCTTCTGCCAATTCCTGTTGGTTTTGATTCCCTGCTTCCTCCTCGCCCTCTTACCATTATGTCTGACATTTCTAAGGCCGCGTTTTGTTACAAGCAATTAGCCACGTCAGTGATTTGGGAAGACAAACTGCACTGTAAGCCAAGACGTGGGGAGAGTAGGAAATACCTCAGTGGCCCTGATGCAGGAGCTCGTTGCCCAGAGGGTCCCTGTGCGGTAGCCCCACAGAGCTCACCACCCCCAACACTGGCCATTTATTTTCCTGCTTCTTCTTCTTTTGCAGGTGTGTGTGTGTGTGTGTGTGTGTGTGTGTGTGTGTGCACGTGTGCATGTGTCATCTTGTTTGCATGTGGAGGTGCACATGTGTGTGACTACATTTGCATTTGTGTGTATGCATGCGTCTGGAAGCCAAAGGTTGGTTTCAAATGGCTTCCTCACTTTTCACATTCTTTTACTGAGCCAGGGAGTCTCACTGTGCCTGGAACTATGCTGATGTAGCAGATTGTGCACGGAATCTCATCTCCATAGCCCAAGTGGTGAGACTGTGGGTGGGCATTGGCCCAGCTCTCATGTGGTGGTACGCATCAGAGCTTCCATCTTCACACTTACGCAGCAGCTTTATCTACTGAGCCAGCTTCCCAGTCCTCAGTTTCCTGATGTGGATTTGGAAACCCTTCCCCCTCCATCCCCACAGCCCATTCTGAGCTTCTTAGGCCTTGGGGAGTGCCCAAAGGCTGAAATCCATACCTATTTCCAATATTTGCAAACATAAGAAGTTGCCTATCAATCCATAGTAAGCTATATGATATAGGCTAACATAACTTTTCCCATGGACGTATTCACTCGATGTGGCTGTCTAGACACTCTGATTGCCAACTTCGTATGCTGACTAATAGGAACTCAGTATCCCGAATCTCCATGCAGTTTACACTGTATCTGCATCCCATGCAAGGGATATAAAAAAGAGGCTCTGAGCACTAACCAAGACCTAGATAGGCATCAACAATCCATTTCATTCCCAAAGCAAACAAATGATGATTACTAACCCGCTGCAGCCCTTCTGTGAGCCCCACCAGACAGCAGGGGGATACCTGCTTTAGACAAAAAGAGCAACAAAAGAATAAAAAAGAGGAAAGGGGGTGAGACAAATCTTGGAAGGAGCTGAGACCAAAGAGAGCTAAGCTGCACAGTGCTGTGAAATACCCGAACTCTTCCTCATAGGGATGTCTTTCTTATCAATTGAAGGTATTGAAAAATATCACTGGCAACCCTTCAGTGCTAGGGAACCCTCTCCCTCCTATCTTGCCTTGGGGAAGGCCGTAGCTACAGCCTGAGAGGGGGGAATGTTGGGTCCCTTGCCTTCTGTTCCTAGACCCCATCAGATAACCCCTTCTAAACATAATCCATACTATTCCTGGCACCACTCAAGAAACTTCACCTGCCTTCTAGTAACAGCTCCCACAGGTTGTGTCTTGTACTCTCCATCACTGACCAGATTACCTCTATCCATTTATAACCCCAACAGGTAGCTTTAGACCATGCCGTGGCATTTTAGATGAAATGTTTTAACTACTAAAGACAGAAAAACACCTCCTCCATCATATTGTCCCAGGAGGGAAGGATGTGTGAGCATTCAACAGTCTCTCCCATGCATAGTGTTTTCCACTCCTTTGACAAAATACACAAAGACAGAAATTTCACAAGGAAAAGAATGTTAGTTAACTTGCTGGAGATTCGATGTGGTGGCAGTAATGTCTTCTGGGCTCTGGGACGGCTTTCTGTCTGTGTCACAGCAAAGTAAATGCTTTGTGATATGACATATCAGAGGAAATAATCACCAGGTGATTTCAGAAGCCAGAGAAATTTAAGTTTGCTCTTTGAGGAATAACTCACCCTAGCAAGAACTAACCAGGGTCCTGAAAGAACTATGTCAAGCCAGGCCATGGAGGGGCACACCTTTAATCCCAACTCACAGAAGGCAGAGGCAGGAGGATCTCTTGAGTTAAAAGCCAGCCTAGTCATCTGTCCTTGCCTCCCATCATTCTCGTGGGTCCACCTTTCAGATGCATCACCCTGCATTCCTTTCTGCTTCCCGTATTTCTTCCAAACTCCTCCTCAAATCTCTTTTCTTCCAAAGGCCCTGAACCACCTCAGCTCCTGGACTTCAAAACTGTCACTCTGGAGCCAACAGGTACTCCCATCTTCAATCTTCACTCTTCATGGCCTGTCTAGTTAGATGCCACTTCTCAAAACAGGTTAGGAGTGCTTTAGGGGGAGGGGACTTTTCCCTTAAAGGTACTGTATATGGTTGAATACACCAGACAGTCTCTCATGATTGAGATTTCTCAATCTTGAACCAGAAAGGTTTTGCTCCAAGGAAGCCCCTGAAGCAGGTGTTGAAGCCAAAAGGATAAGCCAGGGCAGGTCCAGGGTGGGAAGAGGTCATCACAGTGTCCTTTAAGGTCTATCCTACAGGCCAACTTCAGCCCATATGCAGACGCTCCCCTGTGGTCCCCTCATGTCATTCCTCACGTGGATTAGAAGCTGATACAAAAGACAGAAGGCAGGGAGCCGGCACTGCTGTCAGAGTCTATAGAAGTCTCACAAGTGACAGCTAAGCTCCTACTTGCTGTTGCTGCCCTGTAACCCAAAAAGAATCGATTTCAAACCCATGGCCAAATGGTGCCTCTGGGGGCCTCAGTATTTGGCCAGCTCCAAAAACGAGTTGAGGAGGAAAGGGAAACAACGTAGAATGGACACCTTGCAGCCTTAAAAGGAGCAACACACACACACACACACACACACACACACACACACACACTCTGGACTCTGTGTGTGTGTGTGTCTGTCTGTCTGTCTGTCTACTGTCCTTATCTCTCTGACTCTACTGCTTTACTCCTCTGAAATTCCTTTCACTCATCTTTGGGGGAGGGGAATCACAACTCAAAGAAATCACTTTCTTTCTTGCATCATGAAAGTTCAGTTATGACTCCAGGGATAGAGACCACAGATAGCATTTTCACTTGTATGCAAGTCCCCTAAAAACATACATTTTTAATAAACACTTAAAATGCATGGATGAAAATATGTAGAATTATAGAAATTCTATTTATTGTGGACAACAAAAAAGAAACGGTTTCTGAGAAAATGGTAAAGATGTAGCCATGTGAGTGTGTGTCATATGACTAGATATCTCACGTGACAGGATTCATTTATTTATTCAGCAACTTACTGATTTTGAGAATATTGCTCTGTCATATAGGTTAGCATTTTTCATTTTCCAATTCACATGGAAGAAATTAAAGCCCTTAGTTGAAGGTTGTCAGATCTGGAAAATTAAAGTACCAGGGGCCAGTAAATTTGAGCTTTAACGCAACAAAAATTTTAAAATATAAACATGCTCCAAAGTTTGTGTGTAGTGTATGCATGCAAGCAATCATTTGCTGTTTATCTGAAATTCAAATTCACTGGGTCTCATGGTTTGAGTGCCACCCAATATTTCATATACTGGAATCTTGTCCCCATGTGACAACGTGTGAAGAGGTAGGGACATTAAGAGGCAGCCAAAAGCATTTACTGGAGGGGTGTTACACTCAAAGGGATTAACCAAGCACTCATGGGAAACCAATTAGTTCTCTAAAAAGGTTTGTTATAAAAGAACAGGTCAATCCTTTCTCCCCATTCTCTGACTCCTTCTTGTATTGTCATGTGACCTCATCCTCATGGACATAGCCCCACCATGATGCTGTTGGCTGTTCAATGGGATGGAGCCAAGGAAATTCTCAGCATAGGCTGGCCCCCTTCAGGTCAGTCCAATTTCTTGGATCTTTAGCCAAACTGAGATAAATAAACCCTTTCTTTATGAAGTACCAAGACTTAGAGTTTTCAATTTTCCTGTGTGTGTGCATGTGTATGGGTGTGCACACACATGTACACATGTGTATACAGAAGACAACCTCAGGCATTGTTCCTCGGGAGCCATCCACTCTGTTTTTTTATTTTTTCTTGATTTTTTAATTTATTTTTATTTTCATTTATGTATGTGTGTACCACACAAGTGTGTACCCATAGGGGCCTGAAGAGGATGTCGGATCCCCACTGGATTCTATGGAGCTGGAGTCACAGGCAGTTTGAGCTAGCTAATGTGTGTGCTAGGAATTGAACTCAGGACCTCTGGAAGAGCAGTCATCACCCTTAGCTGCAGGGCCGTGTCTCTCTCCCTCATCTTGCCATAAGAGACAGGGTTTCTGGACGGCCTGGGACTCCACAGTTAGGCTGGGATGGCCATCAAGCCCTGGAGACCCGAGCCCACCGCTCCAGAACAAAGCGGACAAGTGCGAAGCACAAAGTCTGATTTTTGTTTACTTTGTTCTGTTTGTTTGTTTGCTTCCTTTTTTTGTTTTGTTTTTGTTCTGAAGTTCAAACTCCAGTCTTTGTGCTTACAAAGCAGGCATTTTATTGACTGCATTCTGTCCACAGCCTTCAAGTCTGCAATACTTTGTTACAGAAATGGAAGTCAGACAAGGACAATAAGTGTCCTATATTTTACCTGGCAACACAATCTCAGGACAATTTAACTGGAGAAGGAGGAAGGGGCACTTAGAGAAAGAAGAAAAACTTTAAAGTTTTATTATGCTTTATTGCATTGTTCTTAAAAGAGCTCAAATCAAAAATCTCTTGAGCAACGCATTTCTTAAAAGCAGAAATTAGGCTTCTTTTACGTGAGTGCAAAGGTGGATGCCAAGCTGGGGTCTCAGATGGGGCGACTCTAAAATACCAGAGAGCTCAGCTGCTTCTGCAAAAGGGAAGTTGGCAAGTGATTGGTGCCCATGTGGCCCAGCCGCTCTTTTGTACTTTGGAAGAAACAATTAAAACGGCTGAGGCATTAAACTTTAAAGAGCTGGCTTGTTCATATTCAGAAGCTAATTTTCAAAAAGAGCCTAGAAAAGGGAGGGGTGTCTTAAAAGAGGGCCTTCCTCCTCCAGACTCTCAATTTTGTGAAATCAATTTAAACTGCTTACAAGCAAGCGCACATACAGGGGTGAGAAAGCCCTTTGCTTAGACTTATTGATGCAAGATATGACATTATCTTTCACATTTTAAATTATAAAAGCAATGGTTCAAGACATTAAGTAAATTCTGGAAAAGACAGACACAGAGCTAGTTTCTTTCTTCAAATCACTGAACTCTTGTGATACAGCACACATTGGGATTAGGAGAGAAAAAAACTAATAAAGCAAATCCCTGCTCAGGAGGAAGGTTACATTTAACCAGGATCAACACATCTCAAAGCAGGGACAGCTTACTGTGACAAGACGATACAGTAAAAGCTTAGTAAAGGATCTTAATAGTGTGGGTTCGACGATGGGACACAGGCTCATGCATTTGATTTCCACATTCACCATATGAGAACAGAGGAGGGTGCTTTCACCAGGTTTTGAAGACTAAATATGGAAAATAAAGTTTGATACATTGCCTATCATGTGATAAATGCTTCAGAAGACAGTGACTGTAAGTATTGACATGTCTTTGGAGACATAAGGGAATAAAGTAGTAGAGGTCAGGGAGGTTGTGATGGGAACCTAACCAGGGAGTGGGGTTAAAGTTCAAAGTACAGGGGGCTTGGAGGTGATAGAGAGAGCACAAGGTATCCAGGACAGTTAGCAACAAGGCTGTAGTATGAAGAATGACAGTATTTGGGGGCAAGAGAGGGGACAAAGAGGCCCTATGATTATGAACTTCATAATAATGGAAACCTTGCAAATTCTCTGACATTCTAGAGATATGGAAAACTCTGATGGAATTTAAAGAGGGTGAGGATATCTTGTCGAGCTTTTAAGTAGAGCTTTCCAAGTAAATATTGGGATATAAATGTGGGGAGGGCAAGAGGAAAGCCACGGGAACAACTGAAGCCGTAACTCCAATGATCAGTAAAGCAGATGGCAAAAAGAGAACTAGGGAGAAGCTTGGTAGAAATAGTAACTAAGAGCCTAGATAAGATGGAGAACATGCAGAGATCTGAGAATGACACTTGAGGACATGGGCAGAAAGCAACATAAGTCTGGGATTATAATCTGAAACACTCCATTACAAGAAAATCAGGGTAAAATGACCCACAGGCGTCTTTCAGATTTGGTGTTCACTGATGTCTCTACAATGGAGGGGTCAATCTGTTGAAAGGGTGCCTCAACAAGAAAGCTATACTGCCAGCAAGAGCCTCAACAGGTACCCACATTCAGTTCTCCTGAATAGAGAAGTACAGAAAGAGGAGCAGTATTTCCAATGAAGCAGTCATTATGTCACTCTCTTCCCAAGATAACTTGGGTATGCCTCTGATGGTTCTGAGCCCTAGAATAACCATAAAGTAGTATACTTTGACAAGAACAGTCTCACATTACTCCATCAGCAGCCTTACTCTCTTAGCCACTAACACACAAGCAGATTTCTACAAATCTGAGAATCTCATCTCACATAAATCAGTGAACTTACTAAGACTGGGGTGCACTCCATAAACACTCAATAAAGGCTAGATGTGGTTGCTGTTAAGGATACTCAGCATAGATAATCTTCAGGAAGTCCACAGTCTATTTGGAGATGGAAGACATGAACAAGGAAGACCATTTAGGACCTGGACACTGGCTCCGTGGAACATGGATGTAACATGAGTACTGAGCATAGTGTCTAGTACAAAGAAGTACACCACTCCGTTTTGTTGGATGAAGGCAACATGAATACAGATGATGGGTGGGTGACTTGTCATGTGTTGGGACCAGTCACTGGCTGAGGAGGTGTGGCAAGCAGAGAAAAACTGTTGCAAATGGTTTGGGTCTGAACACCGATCTGTTTGGCCCACTCAATGTGCATGCCCTTTTGATTGTGGAAACCACCTCTGTATTAGACTGCAGTTGCCTATGTGGATAAAGAGGCAGGTAGAAGGGAAGATCTATGAGATTTCCCAGGATCAGCTTTGTACTCACAAGGTACATTTACCTAAGATGGTGGCTGTAATAACTATCACATTGAAATATTTCATTCTGTACTAAAAAACAGCCACTATTGAGATCACTTCTTTCTTCTTCTTTCCCTCCATGTAGTAGTGACTTTTCTTCTGCTGTGATTAAACACCACGACCTAGGCATCTGATAGGAGGAAGAGTTTGTTTGACTTACAGTGGCAGAGGGAGTCCATAATGGTGCCAGGGGAAGGAAATCAGGCACCCAGAGCAAGAAGCAGAGAGATCACATCTTCAACTACAAACACAAAACGAAGAAAGACCTGGTAATAGGGGCCAGGCTTTGAACTCTCAAAGCCTGCTCCCAGTGAGTTCCTTCTTCCAGCAAGGCTTTCCTACCTCCCCTTAGCATCACTACCAACTAGGAACCAAGCGTTTAAATACCAGTGCCTGTGGAGTGAAATTCTCATTCAAACTACCCCATTCCTCCTCTTCCTACTACTTATCTCCATCATCAAGTCTTAAATAATGTGCTGACATGTTTTTCCTACTGAGTCACTATATATTATTTGCAATAATAGACATTAAGGTTACCATAATTATCTCATCACCTTTTGTCAGGGTTGAGGGCACAGGACAGTTCCCACTGGCCTCAGACTACTCCTCCTGGTTGCTTGGAAAACTAGCAAGCCACTAGAGTAACTTCACTGACCTCTAGCTGACCTGAGGAATCAATGAACAATTAATTACAATCAACTCACTCTGGGAAAGATAGTGCACTGCCATTTCTCAATCACAACTAGAAGTGCCCCTTGGCTGACAGCTGCCTGTTGGATAAACCAGACTGGCTACTGATTCTAAGCCACACCTCCTACCCCCAACTAACACACTTGTGCACAGGCACACAGTCTCAGACCATACCGGTCTCCCTACTACACTCCCTAGTGGTCATATACCTGAGTGTCTGGCCTACTTATTTTGCATCAGTAGTCTACTGGTACTGTTTGTCCTGGTGGATGATGATGCACTTGTGCCAGCATTGTCTAAGGGTGGGGATGTCAACTACAGAGGACCAACTAAGGAAGACCATGCCTTCATTTTGCTTCTTGTGACATCTCTATAGATGCAACTTTTTCTATTATTACTGTTTCCTACATTTTCAACCTTGCTTCCTTAACAATCCTATTACTCCTCATTCTACATTTTCTATGGTCATCTGACCATATAGCTTACACATTTCCTACCCCTCTCTATAGAGCAAAATTCGGTCAGCATTTTTCCAGACACCCCACTTAGTAAGTCTGTGATGACCTCTTCAGTTGCTACTCCTCCATATAACCAGATATTTTAACCTTGAACTTTGAAAGCTCTGCCTGAAGATGGAAGTGGGCTAGTTTTTGGCCACAGAAATGCTTAGAGTCTTCTTAATCTCATCAAGAATGTTACCTGCTTTATTTCTAGAACCAAATGTCTGAAACTGTTCATTTTGTTGTAAAGATCCTCAAGTGCTTTGTTTTGATTATACACAGCAGAAACTCAGCTCAAAAAATAGAGGACAGATATACAAGCTTATTTGGAAAGACAGATAGGTGAGGATGCTGGTATCTGGCTTCGATCCCAGCACTCAGAAGGCAGAGGCAGGTGAATTTTTCTTTTTCTTTTACTTTCTTTTTAAAAACTATAAACATGTTTAATGTCCTCCTGCAATAGCAAATATTCTGTGAAGATTTAACTGTATATACAAAACAAACAAGCACACCCATGCCATCACTACTCAAATTTGCTCCTCCTTGATAAATGAAAAGTCATATACATACACCAAAGAATCATTTTAAAGTGCTTTTCCTTATAATATATAATCAGTAAATGTTTGATTTATGTATTTCTATGCATTCGGGGCCAGCCTAGTCTACACAGTGAGTCCCAGGCCAGCCAGAGCTACAGAGTGAAACCCTGTCTCGAAACAAACAAAAACAACAACCAAAAGCCAAAAGTATGTGTGGCTTGGGTCCTATGGGAATGGGGTAATTGAACAAAGTCCTCAGAGTTTTATATCTAGTTCCTCTAGATTGGCTTTTGTCCTAGACTGGATCTTGCCATTGGGCCTTCCCAACTGCACCCTGTGAAATCAGCTAGTAACTTCTCACAGAAAGGCAGCTCATTCTGAGAAATAGCAATTACAGCACAAGACCCAAGATCATGTCTGTTGGCAGAAAGAGAATCAGTCTCCAGGCTTGAACCAAATTTAATGGCCAGTTGCCTAGAATACAAAACCACAGCAAACTCTTCTCTTGTCCAGGGTCCTGATCCCTAATACTTAGAGTGACCAAGCCTGTGGCCAGTCACATTCTGTGCTGCCCACACAGGGTATAAAAATGGACTCTGTTAACCCAGGGCTTGACTCAGAGAGTCCAGTGACTATCTAGAAGTGGCAAATCCATTGTTTCTGGACCTTTGTCAGAAAGCAAATCATCCTCAGTTGACAGTGTACCACCACATGTACCCACCTGATCTGAGTGCCAGCTGTAGACACTATCATACCTACCTAAGGGACAAGCATAAGCCCCTGTTACTCATGTGTCTCCCTCACCCATTGCCTAGCAGAGAACAATATTAAAATAAACACCTCCCATCCCTTTTCATACTCATCTCACAGGGTATTCCATCCACAGAAGAAACAATCCTTCATTTGGTGAAGCTAAATAGAATAACACAAAAATCACTGGCCACATCCACTAGGATCAGTCCCAGAATGCAACATGGATGCTTCTTGAGACTTCTTACTTACTTATACCTGGCTTCGTCTGTAGCTTGCCACCCTCTTTCCCTTGGTGTGCCAATCACAAGGGAGGCTGTGGTCTTTAGGGTGTGAATTCAGACCCGAGAGCTAGTTAGATCTTGTCTAGTTCTGCCAGATAACATCACTGATCCTTTTAGGACAACTTTCTCTAAATGCTTAAATCATTATTGTTTCTATTATGATGATGTGATGATGCAGGCCTTTTCTCACACTCGGAAGTAGCAGGAAGCCAGGCCAGTAGTGCTCTTGTCTTTTACTGATCTTCCCAGAGAATCATCTATCTTTAGTGTCCTCTACTGGGGCTGAGGCTTGCTTTCAGAAGAGAACTCAAAATGAATTGGAAAGTCCCCTCTCAAGTCTGCAGGAGTTCACCAAAGTCCCCAGGGCTCAGACATTAAATCATACCAGAAGACCATATATATATATGCCTGCAGAACGAGGCATCAATTGAGACCCAGTATTTAAAAGCAGCCCCAGATTTATCCTTCCTCTTGACAGCCTACAAAATGTTGGAGAATAGTTCCCTGCCTTTCTCTGGACAATAAAACAAACTATTGTCCAGAAATTGGCCCTGGGAAAGTTCATTGTTCAGTCCCGTGTTATTTTCTCCCCACACCCCACAAAAAAGGAAGGTCCAAGCTTGGTCTTCCCACTGTCTGCTCATTCACCAGGAAAGCAGTGTCTCTCTGATATGGAGGTAGTTTTGGTTTGGGGAAATCTCAATGGAGATAAATTTTACACCCAGTTTTGTTTGATCAATGAATTACATTCTTTCCCCACCACACCACTCCCAACATGTCCCCCCCCCAAAGATTTTGAAATCTAGACACAGCTTGTTTCCATTCAGAAAATCCACATATTCAGTGTTTGGAAAGCAACAAATTCAAATGGAAATCCAGATTCCTTGGGCAAACACACCCCCTCCATCGGACTTTGGAATTTGCTAGGCCCACGTCAAGCTAAAACTGGGCAATCACTCATCACACCTTGTCTGAGAGCAAGTGAGCCCCACCAAGGACAGCTCCAAGTCACCACAGGGTTGTATCATCTACAGCTCTCAGAGTAAAGAACCAAAGGGCAATGCATGGGTGGGAGGCTGTGGGTAACAATTAACCTGATCCCAGAGACCCACATAAATCAGTCACTACAGGAAGAAAAATGTTATTGATCTCCCATAGTAAATGTGTAGACATGGTCAGTGGCCTGGCTTATGGCTGTGTTTTCTGTGGTGAGATTTTGAGGAGGAAGTTGCCAGTTGAGGATTAGGGACATTTCCAGACATCTATGCGGGGCCTATCATTGTCTACTCTGGTTTGCAGGCTTGTTTCTCAGATTGCATCTAATGCCTGTTTTCAAGCTTCTTGAAGTTCCCAGCTTTATAAACATAATCCTCAAAGGTTCACCCTAGTCTACAGGGCCCCTGGACAGCCAGTATCTCTGTCAGGGTGTCTCTCCCTCCCTCCTCAGCCCACACCACCTCTTCTCCCTGCTAAATAGTTATTCTTTCATATTGAGACCACAGCCTAACCACTCCTTGGTCCAGGAACTAAACTTTCTTCGTCATATTCTGCCTGAGGAGATCCTCCTGTGTTCTCCAGTAGAACTTTAAGCCTCATCCTGGCTGGTCTTATGTGTCAACTTGACATAAGCTAGAGTCATCAAAAAGGAAGCAGCTTCAGTTGAGGAAGTGCCTCCTTGAGATCTCAATTAGTGATCAATGGGGGAGGGCCTACAGTGGGTGGTGCCATCCCTGAACTCCTGGTCCTGGGTTCTATAAGAAAGCAGGCTAAGCAAGCCATGTGAGCAAACCAGTAAGCAGCACCCTCCATGACCTTTGTATCAGCTCTTGCCTCCAGGATCCTGCCCTGCTTGAGTTCCTGTCCTTGACTTCCTTCAGTGATGAACAACAATTTGGAAGTATAAAGCAAATAAACCTTTTCATCCCCAACTTCGTTTTTGGTCATGGTGTTTAGTTGCAGCAATAGAAACTCTAAGACAAATTGGTATCACTAGTGGGGATTGCTGTGACAGACCTGACCATGTTTTGGGGAGAATTGTGGAAGGACTTTGAAACTTTGGGCTAGAAGAGCCATTGAGTGTTAAGGGCTCTGTAAGGTATTCTGTGGGATCTTGGAAGATAAGAATATTGAGAGTAGTGCAGAGGATGGAGACCTGGCCTTCCAAGTTTCTGAGAGAAGCTTAAAGACTATCAGGGTCATTTGCTATTTTCACTTAAGATTCTGTGGTTCTGGTTAGCTAGGGAGGAAGAATCAGCTGTGATTAACAAGATATTAAAACTATTAAAGAAAACTTTGCTTTGCTGGGATACTTGATGCTGGTCAGCTAGTGCTAAGAAATTAGTGATGATTGAGAAAAGACCATCATCACTGAGGTGAAACCTGGGACGTGTTTCCTGAGAGCACAGAGAAGCTGTGTTCCAGAAGTGGCCAAGGTTGTACCTCGTGCTGGCAGCTGGACTTGGTAATGTGTAAGCATCACCCAGGTCATACTGGTTTTGAAGGCATGAAGGGGTCATGGAAAGCAGCTGAGAATTGGCCCTGTGAGAGGCCAGGAGGGGCCACTGGTGAAGATGCAGCCTTGGTGGCAGTTGAAGGCCCAGGACTAAGAGGTTGTACAAAGAAGTTGAGACTTGGCACCATGAAGGGAGTTTATGAGAGGTTATTGGTGAAATGCAGCCCAATTGCAACACAAGACCCCAGCAGTTTGGAGATGCCAGTACCATGGGATGATTACCAAGAACAGCAGCAGCAGTGAGTGGAGCCCACTGGAGCCTAGAATACAAGCAGTCTCTGCTGCAGACGGCAGAGCCAGAGAAATGAACCAAACTCTTGGCATGAGTCCAGATCACAGTGAATCCCAGATAATTTGACATTGAGTTATTTATACTGCTATAGTTTGGTTTTGCTTGGTTCAAATTGTGATGGTGCTGGGCATTGGTGGCACACGCCCTTAATCCCAGCACTCGGGAGGCAGAGGGAGGTGAATCTCTGTGAGTTTAAGGCCAGCCTGGTCTACAGAGCAAGTTCCAGGACAGCCTCCAAAACAATACAGAGAAACCCTGTCTCAAAAAAAAACCTAAAATAACAAAATTGTGATGGTGCCCCTGGTTCTTTCTCTTGAAGAAGGTATTTAATTTTGATTTTTAAGGAAGCCCATAACTGAGAGAGCCTCTTACAGCTATTATTACAAAGGGCCACAGAGTAGGTTCTTAAACAATATAAATTTACTTCTTACAATGCAAAATCAAGATCTTAGGCTTGAAGGGGTCTTGGATTGAAGACTGAGAGCAAGTGTCTTGTCTAAGCATCTCAGCTTGTATATAATTGCTTGTATATACTCTGAATACTAATTTTTTGTAAAGACAACAGCCACATTATATTAGGACAACTCTAAGACCCTCATTTTATTCTTAATACCTCTGTTAAGACTTGTTTCCCAATAAGGTCCCATTCTGAGATACTAATGGTTGGAATTTCACAGATGAATTTGGGGAGAACAATACAATCACAACAGGATCCTTATCATTTCATATCTTCATAAGCTATTAACCACTCTCATTCTTCTCTTGCCTACATCACTAGACACCTGACTTCCCCCTCTACTCCCAGCATCTGACATAAGACAATTCTTTATATCGTTAATGATTTCACATACTTTCTACTTTCTTTCTTTTTAAAATTACCCTTTGTTGTCTTTCATAATACCTTTTGCTACTGGCAGCAAGAGCCACAGGGGTCACAAGGATTCCTTAACTACCCAGCATCTGTAGGTGGGGTGGGCTGGAGAGATGTTTGGAGCCAGGCTGTTGTTGGCAGTGTTGTCATAATGACCCATCTACTTCACCTCCAGGGAGCTGCCACCACTGGGGACATGTGTCCCTGCTTGGCAGAGTGAGCATCAAGCTAATTTTCTGGCTCCATTTTTGAATCTACTCGTCGGTTCCAGGAATCCAGCCATGTGCTCTAATGGGCCCTTGTCATTAGAGGCTTGGCAAATGCTCCCGCTCTGGGGTTTCTCAAAGCCCAGGAGAGCTGGCCAAGGCCTGAGAGGCACCAAGGCCATTTTCAAAAGCAAAAGGGCAACACGATCATAGTCCGACATTTTTTTAAACCTGCATTTATTTAGTAAATAATGTATGTTAATGCAGCATGTGCTATATTATGCAATAATTATGGAAACAGCCTGATTCTCCTATCCCAGATCTCATTTGTCAATTGCAGCTACTCAACAGGACTCCCACAGCCTGCTCCAACCAGTCAGTGGCGAAGTCCATGAAAAGACAGTCAATGTTAGAGGTCAGCCCCTGGCCACCCAACCCTGAAGGCCTTCCAGTCCCCCATCCTCCCACAAAACCACTCCCATCACCTTTCACAGATGCTCCCCAAAGCAGCAGATATGCCCAACCCTGTAGGCTTATGGTGATCTCCAGGCTTGTCTCCTCATCCCTTACCATTTTGGCTCAGGATGACAAACAAAGGTATTGCAACTCAATCATTTCCTGTTTGTCTCTAGAGCAGACCACAGAGCTAAGAGTCGATTTTTTACTCTTTACAGTGCAAGAAGCAAGCCTGAACTACTGACCTCCCCTGCTGGAAATTCTCATGTAAAACCGGACCAGTGTTCGCTAAGTGCATGTGTGTGGAGCAGAAGGCTGGCTAGAACCGGGCGTGCAGGACCTTTCCTACGTGTTGAGCTGTTCCGCTTCTTGTCTGAGGTTATCTAGATATAAACAGCTTTCTAAACCTAAAAGCCATAAAATTAAAATCTGCATTCTATGCCAGGTAAACCAGACTTCAATAAAATCGATCGAAGGGAAACAAAAGCCCAATGTCATCATACCACAAAATAGAACCAGGTTTCCCTCGTGTTCTGACAACAGCGACGTTCTAACCCCATCCTCAGTAGACATCTCTCCTAACAAGCAATTATGGCGACACACTTGCCCCATGGTACTTGTTAGAACATAGGCCTGTCAGAGAGAGTACGATGCAGGGCAATGGTTTAGGTCTTGTATTATCAAGGAAAATTTGTCTTAACAACAGGTTTTTTTTTAATTCACATAAGACTTCTTTTTTTTTTCAGTGAATATTCTTGCTTTGTTTTTATGCTGGCAACTCAGAAATGTGAAGTTTTAAGGAAAAGAAAGTCACCACTTTTCCAGTAAGCTCTCTCTCCCCTTAAGACTTTTGTTGAACACTCCTAGGGACCAGAGGTAGATTGGAGACTTTTAAAGCTATGTATCATTTGATTTTCACTGGATGGGAAGTCTTATTTTTGTGCTTATTTTGCAGGTAAATAAAATGAAGCATAAACTAGTTAAAGGAACTCCTCTGAGCTTCTCTAGGTCATGTGTGGCCAGCAGAGTTGTGACAAGAGGCTCTTGGACCCCAGAGCCCATTTGCTTGACAATGTCATACTTTTCCTAACTCCAAGGTAGTTATGTAAGACTGGCAACACCATCTACTCTTTTCCTGATTAAGAAAAGATTATAGCTTGACATGACTACCAGCATAGAAATGTTTTGTGTAGTACAAAAATGTCTGGTATAATGATCCTGTCTACGATTTTAAAGACTTTACCTGATAGCTTATGGTTTCCATTGGCCTGGAAATGGCAAATGGAATAATCAAGAAACAGGTGACTGTCAGGACAAACTCACACCTATACCTTACTGGTAGCTCCACAAGTACCACAGATTCACAGAAACTTCAATGGAAACTGAAAAACTTCAAGATAGATCAGCTTTAATTTAGAACATGTCCAAAAATTCATTTATCAAACTGTATCATTCCCAACAGAGCATTTTTGGAGACATTGACATACATTCTTTGAAAGGCAGTTCAAGCTCAAAGGAGGTTAAGAAATCCTGGTTACATCTTACTGACGTGAGCTCCAAAGCTTCTATGACACCATATGAAGCATAGCAGCATATTTCCTTTGAGTTCAGAAGGTTCTGATACCTCATTATGAATGCTCATTATGAATGCTGAGGGTGATCAGGAGCAAAGCATGGCTTTTGCCAAAAACCTATTAGCATTTTGAGGAAAACCAAGGAATGATACTTGGCATATTCAGTTGGTAAAGGTCAAAATGAAGATTCTGATAAGTGATATTGTCACCCGTTTCCAATATGGCCTCCAGTGATTTTTACCTCTTAGTATTCCCACATTCGTATGGGCCTTTCCTGAGGGACCAAAAGAGTATTACAAAATGATAGAATATGACTTCCCATTTTGGCTTCTTCCTTGCCTTCTCTTGAGGGACTCTAGCTGAGAAGAAGATCTATGGGAAATTCCTAGTGGTGAAGAGTTAGCAAGTTTATCTTGATGTAGTTCCCTCATTCAATTATTAGAGTAGAAATCTAGAAGACAGAGAATCATGCTCTTCCAACCCTGTGAACTCCACTTTGTCAAGCAAGAAAATAAAATAAGCAACAAAAACCTTTCATTTGGAATATTTTTCCTAACTGATAGGAAGGCCAAAAGCAATTAGATCAAATACTAAACATGGAGTTCAAAATTCATCATGAGCTAGATGTTGAATATTTTATTTCATCTAATACAAAATATCATATTATATTACGTTAATTAAGCTATGTGACAAGAGCATATAATGTCACCTAAAAGAATTTTGTCTGCCTTAGACTGAGCCCATAACTGCAAGAAGAAGTCTAAATGGCACCTGGAACAGATGTTCTCATTTTACTGAAGAGCTGTGCTTATGGAAAAGCTAACTGTAGCACCCAGAGAAACCCACCAGCTCTGATCTTGCTCCCTAAGAGCCAGTGAACCTATTCTTAAAATCCTATAGCCAAAGAAATCACAAAAGCTCAGCAAGAGATGACACATTATTTAATACTATTTTGATACTTGACTATAATGGCTTTTAGTTATATCATGAGAGACATTTGGGCTGATATGTGGTGAGCATAACAAACTAAAGATTCATCATGGAGGCTGAGAGATGGTTTGGTGGTTAACAGAACTTGCTACTCTTGCAGAAGATCTAGATTCAGGCCCAGCATCTGTGGTCAGTTCCCAATCATCTGGAACTCTACTTCCAGGGGATCTGGTGTCAACTTTTGACCTCCCAAAGCAGCAGGTATATGTGGGGGCATATACACACATGTGGCAAACACTCAAACACCTAAGTTAAAAATAAAATAATTTTTTAAAAATCCAGTATGAAAAGTTTCAAATACCAGTATTTGCTTAGTCTGAATCTTCTTTCAAATAATAATTAAGAGATGACATAATAGATGACTATATCCACCTGCTTTCACACTGGGTAAGGGAGGGGACATTTTCCCCAGCATTAGAACAAGTATAATAAAATGCTGTTTTGTGTAGTCCTTTTCTTGGAAGGAACACTCATAAAACTTTATCATACATATATTTGCTTTACTAATGCCATCATTTAATCTCCCTCCTGGTTTTTAAAAAGACATCTTTATTACCATGTGGCATAGACCCCAGACTAATTGTATTTACAGACAGTATCAAGCTGTCTTCTGGAAAGGGCTAATTTTCTGAAGGAATTCAATGGTGAAAAACCACATGGCTTCCCCCTTTATCAAATACCACACTTAGGTTTTCATTAAGATTATAAGCACTGTCCCTGTGAAGCAGCCAGCCTGCCCAACTGATTAACCTTATCTGCTGTCTCCTTGTTCCTTCTGGGTCACTCGGGGACCATGGGAGAGTAAACATTACCTCCAGCATTACCTTTTCACCTCTTCCTAATCTTTCTGTAGGGCTCCTAGCAACTGTCCTGCCCAAGAACCCAAGGAAGTGGAGGGGTGATGTCAGACAAAGCAGCTAGGGCTTTTTGACCAAGATCAGCTAAGAGGGACACTGGGGAACTCCCTCAAAGAAGTCAAACTGATCTGCAGGGACACTGATTCCACCCAGTGTGACACGGACGACACAGGGTTGAGGCAAAGACAGGAGTAGCCAAATACCCCATATTTGAGCAGAACATTGAAGAAAGGGTCGGAGAGCAAAGCCATCATGCAGGGAGGTGTGGGTATATGCTAGGATGGCAGTGGTATTTTCAGCCTTCAAAGGTCCACTCCTGCTGAGCTATTCCAAGACGACAAGCCTTACCCTGAAAGGTTCCGAAGCCTTTAGACAGTACTACAAGCTGCTTACCAAGCTTGGCTTAAGCCATGAGTCTGTGGGAGACACTTCATATTCAAAAATACTGGAAATACAAGTAAATAGTACAAAACCAATATCTAGACTGTGTTATTTTTAAAATTGCATTTACTGTATTACACACACACACACACACACAGTTGCACTACAACACACATGTAGAAGTCAGAGGATAACTTGTGGGAGTCAGTTCTCTCCTTCCACTGTGTGGATCCCAAGGATTGAACTCAGGCTGTCAGTCTTGGTGACAGGTGCCTTTACCTGCTGATCCATCTCACAGGCCCAGGCCAGGCTCCCACTTACTTTTAGTTTGACCATTTAATTGGTAAATAGTTAGGCAGGTTCCCTCTACAGGGCATGGCCACATATCACTCTGCACTCTGTAATATCTACACATTCCCTTCACTCCAGGTTGGCACAGTCCAATGGAATAACTGTGTAATAGTTGGGTTCTCTAAAGAAACAGAACTGATAAAATGGAGAATATATATATATATATAACTGATAGAATGGAGGCTATATATATACATATATATATGAATATGAATATGAGAGGTCTGGGTAGTCCAAAAATGGCTGCCTCATACCAGTGAGGCTGAGAATCCTGTGATGATATATTGTTTATGATTTATTAAAGTCACTGGAAATCAAAATAGCAAAGCAGCCATACTAGTTAGCTGTAGAAGTCAGGCACACACCTTTAATCCCAGGACTCAGGATCAAGAGGTAGACTGATTTGCGTTAGTTCAAGGCTACACAGAGCTACACGAAATTGATCCAGTCCTAAAAGAAAGGCTCAACACAAAGGTGATCTCAGCACCTGGAATTACATTTCTTTAATCCCAGCACTAGGAAGGTGGAGACAAGAGGAGGAGACAGGAACTAAGAGACTTTTGCTTCTGAGGATTTGTGAAGACAGGATTGCCATTTCAGCTGGGTAGAGGTAAGATCTACTGGCTTGGCTGCTTTGTTTCTCTGGTCTTCAGTGGCTTAAATAAATCATGAATAATATATCACCACAGAATTCAGAACTTAACAGAAGGTGCTGGGTGTGTCAAAGTGTGTCTTCCTGCCTTGGTTACTCTAATCAAGAGAATTCCTCACAGGAAGTGGCAACAGCCCGCACTTTGGTTGATTCCATATCCAGTCCGATTGGCAAACAAGAATAGTCATCACACACTGTTTATCCTGTGTCACCTTCTGGAAACCCAGCCCTGGAAATGGCCTCTCCATGACTCAAGTGGCTCCCTGAGTATATGCTCACCCTCCCAAGTGCTCTTCCTGGGTCCACTTCTATAGTGATTGAACCTATCCCTATAGTATGAGCCTATCCATCGTAGGCCCATGTATTTGCACAGTGTGTCCTTAGCTGATGACACTGTTTGGGGAGGTTTTGGGACTTTTAGGGTGGAAAGTTTGTTGCAAGAATTGTGTCCCTGGAGGCAGGCTTTGAGAGCTTACAACGTACCCCATGTCTAGTTCACTCCCTGCTTTCTGCATGTAACTGATGAGATCTCTCAACCTGTGCTAAAAACGCTTGCTGCCATGCCTGCGTAACCATCATGGACTCTCCCTCTGAAGCCATAAATCAAAATTAACTCCCATAAGTTGCTTTTTATCACCGGAACAAAAAGCAACTAATACAACTTTGGAGTAACCATGGCCACAGAGAATACACAGAGAGATTTGTTTGCATGACCACTTCACATAAGTGGCTGTAGCACCCTTGAAAATGGTCTAACCAGAGGAGGTGTTCGTGTCATTTATCTTGAGGCAAAACTAAGATCCCACCACCTGTCATTTCTTTTCAAACCAATAACCAAGAGAAACTGAAAAATCAGATAATGAGAGAAAAATTGATGTGTAAGTCACCTGGGTTCTTGCTACTTCTGAACATAGCACTGATAAGCAACCAACAAGGTTGATTTTTGTTCTACTCATTTGCATGAAAAGAATTTCCTTTAATTACTTGTTTTCTAATGCCATCCCCATTGTTCAAGTTATATTGATTCTCCTCTGGAATCAGCAAGCAAGCTGGGAATGTGCTGCTATGGAAAAGTACACCCATACGCAAAGGCCCAATGATGGGAAGACCTACCTTTCAGCACTCTGAGAGACCCTGCAGAACTCTGCACCTCCTTATGGGTATGTGGGGGGGCAGTGCAGAGAGTCACTCTGCTTTCAGAGTACCTCTTTTTTATTACACGACTGAAGGAGGGCTGAATTTTCATGAAAAGCCATAAACTTTGTTGCCATCTATGTCTGGTTGTGTACCACAGTAAGCAAATCCACTGGTGGGAAATCTAGCCTCTAGGGAGTGCAAGGGGGTCACCATCTTGTTTTTTCCCACCAAAGGATCTATCAGCTCCCAGAACTTATAGGGTTTTTTTTTCAAGAAAATTATTCAAATCTTATTTCTATTTGAAACCTCTTGATCTTTAAAAGAAAACAAAAATGTTTAATGCTGCAGTCAACCCAGGGTCTTCCATGCGCTAGACAAATGATATGCCATTGACCTGTAGCTCTAGTTCTTTCAAATGTTTTTATTTTACTCTGAGATGGAGTCTTAGGTTAGGGCACAGTGGTAGAATATTTGCTTTGCATATGTGAGACTCTGGCTTCAGTCCCCAATGCTAGAAAAAAAAATTAAGACACTCTCCAGTCTCACCATGATGCTCCAGCAAGTGCTGAATTCACCCTAGAACCTGCAGAGGCTTTACTTCTGACTCTCCTGTATCTGCGCTCTACGTAGTTGGAGTTACAGGCATGCACTACCAAGTCTGGCTACAGGTATTTAAATATTTACAGTAAATTCTGCCTGAAACAAACAAGTCAAGAACAAACAGCAAGGTAATAATATTATTTTTCAAAAAAGGTTAAGTCAAAAAAGACCTGCCAATCATGGAGAACAAAATGGCTGCCACCCTCCAACCTCAGGATCGTTTGACCTTGACATCCCTGTTACCTTTGGACTTTTGCGGCGAAGTTGCAATTGCTTGTTTCTCCTCCTGGGAGTGTGACTTATACTACATAAAGGACCAGTTGTGGATGCTTCCTGTAGGAGACGCTGTGGAAGAGGGGGACCGATTGGTTTCCCCCAACTCCACACCCATAAACTCACCTTGAGATATCAGAAAATGACTCTTTACATTCCTCACTGAGGCCTCTGGGTCATGCTCCTGTGTTTTCAGGTGTATCAATGAGCACCTTTCCTTTCCAAACTGAATGGATGTCACAACTCAGCTGTGTTAGGAAAGTCTTAATCATAGAGGAACACATGGTTTTGGAGCTATCTTAAAAAATATGTATAAATAGGAGGAGGGTCATCAAAGAGCACCAGCTTTTACAGCGTGGACTGTTCAGAAGACAGCCCATAATGCACTCTCCACAGAGACTCAGAGAGGTTATTGATTTATTTTTGGAGTAGAGGGGTTCAAAATTATATGCCTCACACAGTAGAAGCCACTGTTTCACCACTCTAGACCTTTCTGACAAGGAACAAAGCCAAGAAACAGACAAGTGACAGAGCTGGGAAAGAGGAAGAGAAAAATAGTTATCTGCTGTCTGTAAACCTCTCCTTGGCTGCAGCACAGATGTGAATCTTTTCAACACAACCAACCTTGTTGCATGTAGTGGCCGCTGTAGTTGACAGCCATCCCCAGGGTCACCCACTCTGTGTCAGCAGGAAGGTAGTGGGAAAGGTCACTATGTGAAGGGCTGTGGCCTGATGACACTGGCAGCCAAAGACTTTCCGGGTTGACTCGACTGGTCCTGAAAGTACTGAAATGTCAGGCGACATCAGGCATTTCCATAGTCAAGAGAGACTACAATGAAGCCAGCTTCCCAATACCCTGATGGCGTACCCATTCTGACCAGAATGCAAATGTCTGAAGCTCTTGTTCTTGGAAGTCAAGTAAATGGAAGGGAAAGTTCTCCACAGTTGCAAAAGATAACCCAGCACAAGCATTCACCATAAGGGTCTGGGAGAGATCCTTGGCCCAGAGGATCCAGAGAAGGTATCCCTAGAAATGGAGTAGGACTTACAAAGTGGAAGTCATTTTTCTGGTGTCTGCTTCTACTAGGATAATTAGAATGAGTCAAGCAAAACCAGAGCCTGCAAACCATGACATCTTTTACTTGGTATTTAAAGGCCGTGAAGAATTCCTGTTTTCATCCTGCTACATCTGGCCCCACTAATAATTAGAACGAATTTGCAGAAAGAACAATCTTTAACTAGTAACCCAAAATTAAAGGTGATGAGAAGACTGATTGGTCTATAGAGCTCTAGAAGTTGTCTTACCTGCCACTCCGATCTAAATTGTCATTCTCTGGCTCCTGTAGAGACAGAAACTGGAACAGGAAATACTGTAGTTGAGAGTTGAGAGGGTTACTGAAGACTAAGAAACATGGCTCTTGTTGCCTGGGTTTCAATGGAGTGAGTTTGTCTTAGAAAAACCTGGCCCAACAGAGACTCCAGCTGATTACACCAAATATTCCCTTGGGTAGACAGAGATCAAACTACGATTTACTCTAATACTGCTCCACCATATGGAAACATGAAGAAGAGGGAGATAAAGGTTCCCTGACCCCTCACAGACTCTCAATGGAGCATAGCCAGGCTATTTGAGGGGCCTGGAATGATACAAGAAGGTCTAAGCTATTGCAATGAAACTACCTTAAGACAAATCATCTGGCATGAGGCTACAGGCTACTCATGCTACAACTGTCCTGATATCAGGTGTTATTGCGAAGTGCAAGAGTATGGCAAATAGGATCCAGGAAAGTGGAAAATAACCAAGAAAAGGAATGGTGAAACAGACAAGTGGCAGCCCTGATTTCACAGAGCTGTCACAGGCTCCTTTGAAAGCCATACCAGAAGCCCTTACACAACTTTTCCAAAAGGTTCAGTCTCTAAGGCCTGTGTTAGGGCATGTAGATACAAAGAAGCCATTGTTCAGCAAGAAAGCTCAGCATTAGCATTGTTTGAAAACTGTTCAAGACAGCCAGTAGCTACGGAGTTTGTTGCCACAGAACAACCAAAGTAACAAGGAAGGGTGTGAGGGAGATAATTAAAATCACTGACAAAATCTGGCATATTCCCAGTAGAGTAGACTGTTGAGATCACAAAATCAAATTTCTAGAGAAAGATGGAAATCAATCAGGTAAGAAAGCTCTATAAAAAAGAAAGGTCAATTTCACCCCCAAATACCATTCTCCCCAACACTGAGTTCCTAACCATGTTCATCCATGGCTTCTAAGAGTAAGATCAGGCACCTAGAGGCTGCTCCTTCAGTATTTAATCTAGATGAGGTCTGACAAGATGGCAACCATCTTCTCAACAGCCCAGGTTGAGTCCCAGAGTATTTCTGTGCCTTGGATGTCTCTGAGACAGAAGGAGCTCTAATTCAAGTAACCAGCTGGATTCTTGTCCCATGATAGACTTCTGTGAGGGTAGATTCTACCTAGTCTGAACTTCAGGAAAACTAGAATGACCAGAAGGACAGGGATGGAATGAATCTCAGGTAAAATGTGGGACTCCTCCTTGGTGAGTTAAAACACTTAGACACCATGGTAAAGTCTACTCATCCCTGCCTCTCATCTTAAGGAAGTACCAGTCATTCAAACCCACCAAGACTCTGCCCTACTCTCTATTTTTGTACCTCCTATCCTTCCCTTAGGAATCACTTTAGGCCTGAGCCTAAATTTGAGCTAAAATAATTATAAAAAAAATTAACAAAATTAATTATGGTAATTTTATAATTCTGTTACCAGCCAACAGTCACTTGTTCTTTCATTAACTTAATTCTCCTTCCACTGCCACTAGTTGCCAATGCCAGTCCCTGAAAGGTAAAGGACTTCCAGTTGTTCTTAGGGTTGCCATGACTCCCAGGTAAGCTCATCGCTGCAAAGCACCCCACAAAAAAAATCTAATGGCCTCTAACTTACGTGAACTCACCTAGGTTTTTTGTTTGTTTGCTTGCTTGTTCTAGCTGACCACCCACCCAATCAAACACAGATCTCAGGAAGGAAGCTTCAAGGGGATCAAAATGTGAAAACTAAATGTGGTGCATATTTGCTAGTTTTCACTTCATTCCCTCACTAGAATTTGAGCTGGCTTATTGGGACTTAGCTTTTTCATGTTTCCATCTTGACTGATGAAAACTGTGGCTGCTGCACAGGGGGCATTCTGTAGATACATACTGGACATTGATTAATAATAGCAACAATAATAATAATAATGCAACCATAGATGACTTCTTTGGGCGAAGTCAGGCAGTGTTCTCCTTGTCTTCAACAGTTCATGTCTTTAAAAAAACGACTGGAAGTCTAATGGGAAATATGAACATTGTCATATGTGGGTGGTGGGTACCATGTTCCCTGTGTTTTCTTACATGTCGGGGTATTTCACAGTTTAAAACACAACTCGTGAAGGAAGGGGTTTTCAGTGTAAATGGGTCCTCAAGTCACACCACAATGTTGGAGGTCACCCTGTCACATTTGCATAGCCACCACAAACTCCATAAGGACAGCATCCCAGGCAGATGCAGGAGAGCTCATCTGAATTCAGACCTTTGGGTCTTAGAGGAGGGGCCAGATGGGACTTCACTCAGAGAACCATTCTGTTTGAGGAACTGGCCCAGTGTTCCTGGACCTCAGGGTACACTGAGGCGGGGGTTTGTTTCCAGACACATGTTAAGATGTATAAAAACAATACCTTCTAGAGTTCTGCAGAGATACAGACATTCTAGGAAAGACCACCAGCAGCAGGTAAGAGAAAATCCCTTAGGGAAGCCAGGGTTGTTCATCCCAGTGCTGGTCTGGGAAGTCTCACTTATACTGGGTGCCTCTCTTAGACTGGGTCACCTCAGGGTGAGGACTGAAATAATATGCCCGCCAAATGACCACTCAGAACCCATTCAGAAGTGCTGGCAGCAGAGGCCTGGAGGACTAGGAATTATGTGATCTCTGTCCCCACATTTGGGGAGGGTAGAAAGTAGGTGTCACAGAACCTCACCTCATCTGTCTTTACCATAAAGGACACATGCAGCTCCATAGCACACTGCAGGCAAGAGGGAGCCCTTCTCCCCTGGCCATCTTCCCCACCACTCCCCAAACTGGGCCAGGAGGAACCTGAAGCCCATCCGTTACAGGGATTCCTGGGCCTTAATGGCATTTGTCGTTCACCTTTTATGGGACCCCAGGCTGCTGGATAAGCAGCATAGCTTTTAGTTAAGCACCCAGGAGAGTAGACTTGCTAGAAAGAGAAATGAACGCCACAGAGGTCAGGTGCCTGTGAGACGGCTCTGACGTAAAGGTGCTTGCTTCTGAACCTGAAAGACCCGAGTTCAATCCCTCAGACCTGCAGGATAGAAGGAAAGAACTGATTATGACAAGCTGTCTTCTGTCTAATGTATGCACATGCACACACTAATAAAGTGTAATTTTTAAAATCAAAAGTTAACTGTAGGATAACTGTTGGATAACTGTAGGTGCACAGGAAAGCTGAGCAGTGAGCTCTGAGTTCCAATGTGACACATATACACAGCTCACACACTTACCTTTAGACTCTGGCGTCGGTGTGGTCCATGAGTTAGAAATGATGAGTCAACATCAACACGTTAACTAAAGCTCATAATTTACACTGGGGCTGATTCTGTTATGTTTTTGAGTTTTGACAGCTATCCGAATGTGTTACCATTATAGTGTTATTTGGGGTTTTCTGGAACAAGGACTCCTGTGCTCTGCCTGTTCCACTCATCTTCCATGCTCTCCCCAAGTGGGCCTGGTAACTGCCCTCATAGCTTGCCTTTCCCAGAAGTTGTGCAACTGGACCATGACAGTATACCATCTTTTCAGACTGACATCTCTCAGCAACACACACCTCGGGTTCCTCTATGTCTATTCTTGGTATAATAGCCAGGCATGGTAGCTCAGGACTGTAACCCCAGATCTCAGAAGGCTAAGACAGGAAACTAGACATGAGCCCAGTCTGGGTAATGTAGCAAGGGCAAGTCTCAAAAACAATAACAACAGCAGCCGGGCGTTGGTGGCGCACGCCTTTAATCCCAGCACTCGGGAGGCAGAGGCAGGCGGATCTCTGTGAGTTCGAGGCCAGGCTGGACCGACAGCCTCCAAAACAGAGAAACCCTGTCTCGTAAACCCAAAAAAAAAATAACAACAGCAATAGTATTCTGGGGTATGAGTACATTCCAAGCCTGCTTTCTTAGCCACCCACCAATTAAAGAGCATTTTCATTGTGGAATTAATTAATAATAATAACAACATATTGCCTTTACTTAGATATATGCTAACGATTTGTCAATATGCAAACAATATTTTAAATTTACTGAAATATTTACATCCATTTTCATATTAAACCTTCAAATTCCAGTGTGTGTCTTATATTTATAGTCGACACTTTTTTCTTTTCTTTTCATTGTATGCAGACATTAAAAGAATGGTGACTATTTTTACAATTATGACCAAATCATTTTTGTCTGATTCTAAGATCATAGAGCTGACCCTAGGGTTTTAGAACTATACCATATTTTCACTATCCTGACTAAACAGGAAAAACTGGGTGTTGAAAGAAGAAACAAGAAGCACTGTTACCAGGTTTGGTCTGAGAAGTTGATAGCTGTTTACGAATGATGCAGAGGATGTCACAAGCCATAGCGAGTATTCTCAGTATCAGCATCAGCATCAGCATCACCTGAACAAGGAATGACAAGAGGCTCTGTGTCCAGCTGCTTGCACCTTCCTAAGTGTATTTACCCTGTCCTCTTAGCTTACATGCCTTAGGGGCCTAGGAACAGCCCGTGATCCTAAGCGCTGGCCAGCTCTGAATAGGATCTAACCCCGGCTTAGTCATTACATAGCCTTCTCAATTCTGCTTTTTGCATTAGACAATTGGAGACGAGTCTTCTTAGGATCCTGTATTGACTGCAAGTGTGTTTGTCAATAGTAGAGGTATCACTGAGAATGTTGCATGCAAAATAAACACTACAGCAAGCAAAGGTTTCCTAAAAAGCAACAAACTGTCTTGCACTAAAAAAAAAATATTTGGTCACAGTTTCAAAATGACCACCATTCTTTTAATGGCTGTATGCAATAAAAGAAAAAAAGCAAAAGGGAAAATGTCATTGCCATGAGGGAGGAACAAAAAACAGGAAGAAGGCAGAGAGTGAAGATAAATTTAGAAAGAAAGATTGGTTCCCTTAACTCAGAATCCAATCTTGTCATCTCCTTGACAACTGGCCCTGCTGAGGGACAAAGGGGCAGAGGTCAGGTCCCATGGGTTCACCTGCCTCAGCAGAAATACAGGCTTGGGGCCTGGCTGGCTGGCTGGCAAACTGGAAAACCTGAAATGGGACGCTCGCAGCCAGCATGTCTGCTGCTCACTGCTCTTGCTCTGTAGAGTGACTGAGGGAACAAGTCACCAGGATACAGGGAGGAGGGAGGTGACACTCAAAGGCCAAGTCAGGCAGGGCCAGGCTCCAGCAATGCAGGTACAAGACACGACCAACATTACAGGAGGCTCAGTACACATGCATGCAGAGTTTGGAAGAATTTCCAAAGCTCTGCTTTTAGAGAGGCCTTGACACAGGCTCCCCTTTCCCACAAACATTCAGGAGCAATGTCGCATGGCAAAATCGACAGCTGATTTTGTAACCGACAAATGTCAAGCTAAAATCACATCACAGTGGGCAGGTGTGTTAGTCGGAATTTCTATTGGGGTGATAAAACGCCATGATCAAAATTAACTTGTATTTCATCTTACAGCTTGTCCATCATCCACGGAAGATGGGGCAGGAACCTGGAGACAGGAACTGATACAGAAGCAATGAGATGAGCATTCCTTACTGGGTTTCTCCCCATGGCTTGTTCATTCTACCCTGGCATGGTACTCAGGAGCACCAGGCTAGAGGTGGCACCGTCCACATCAAAATGCACACCACAGGCTTGTCCACAGGCCAATCTGGTGGGTAGCATTTTCTCAATGGAGGTTTCCTTTTTTCACAAATGATTCTAGTTTTGTCAAGCTGACATAAAAACTAGCCCCCACAACAGGGAATATTGGCATAGTCACAGTCCAGCCTCCATAACTTTTGATTCTTTAACTAATTTTTCACAACCAGAGTATATTAATAAGATCCAAAAGCTTACATTTAATTTAATTTTAGTGATGAGTTGTGGACACTGGTACCCATCCTGCCCCAAATTCATGCTTTAACTTTATCCCCAGTGTAACTGGATTAAGAAATGGAGGCTTTTGAGAGGTGGATAAGCCATGAGGGATTACGTCCAGTAAGAACTTGATGGCAGCTGTCTAACCCCTGTCACCACATGAGGACATGGCAATAAGGCACAGTCTGTAAAGAATAAAACCTTGCCAGACACTGAATCTGTTGGCACCGTCACCTTGGACTTAGCAGCTTCCAGACTTGTATGCAATAATTTCTGTTGCTACTATCATTACTTAGATTCATGTGTTTTGTTATAGCAACCCTAAAGTACTATAACAAAGGTACCCGTTTTAAGGTAAAACACACAGACGTGGAAGAAGACACAAGGGCTCTGTCTATGCTCCTGACGCCAGCCCTTCCTCTCTGTCTAAAAGCACTGGCTTTCCTCCTGTCCCCTCTGAACCCTACATGTGTCTTCTACTCCCACAATTACATCCATCGGTGTGAAGGAAAACTGTACAGGTCTCAACAGCATTTAGGACTCGCATCTCAACAGATTGTAGGCCATAAGACAGAAGGATTGGCTGCACAATGGATCCCAAGTCTGACTGCAAGTCAGACATTTTCCTAGGTCCAGGTTTTCTGAGAATGGCTCAGATACGTGAGTTAGCATGTCGTAGAGTCTGAGCAGCTGCGATCATTCTAATTGATGGTGCTGGTTTAGGGAACAATGTTGGAACCCTACCATAACACTCCTACCTTCTAACAGTACTAGATTTCGGTTTTATTCTAAGTAAAACTTTTCCAAGTGTTTATGGTATAAAGTAGACAGAATTGTTATAAGCTTAAAAAATCATTTTATTGTAAAGAATTTGAAAATATAAACATAATGTAGCTAGATTAATGTATTCACTTTTGCCCAGACCAAAAAGCTATATATCTCAATGAGCTACTGTGTCCATAGAATAGCCATTCTGATGACTTGGAGCCTCACTTTGGATTTTACACTTTAATTATCAATTACATGTTTATGCACTTATCTGCCACAAAATTCATGACAGTTAAAAGCAGAAAAACAATAGCTTATATGATTTTCCATGACTCGTGCATCCGTATACTTTCCCTTTCTTGTTCTCCTTTCCACACGTTACACTAAAGCCCACATGTACATTTGTTTACACTATGGGCTAGGATCAGCGTATGCAGGAGGAGAATGGGACTTTTATCTTCCTGAGGACGGGAATTTCTCTGTGTATATGGCCAGGAGTGAAGCAACTAGACCATGTGGTAATTCTAGTTTTAATTTTTTTAGAAACCTCCATATAGTTGTGTTTTTTACTCTGCTCTTTACTCATTGGCTCTTTGGGGAACCGCCACACAGCTCCCCAAATAAAAACACAGAGGTTTATTCTTTCTTATAAATGCCCAGCCTTAGGTTGACTTATTTCTAGCCAGCTTTTCTTAAGTTAACCTGTCTTCCTTTTGCCTCTGGGCTTTGGCCTTTCTCTGTTTCTGTGTATGTTTTCTTTCCTTCTTATTCCATGTCCGGCTGTGAAGCTGGGCGGCTGGCCCCTTCTTTGCTCACTACTCAATCCTCTCCCCAGATTTCCCCCGCTGTTTATTCTCTCTTCATGCCTGCCCTGCCTACCCTTTCCCCTACTTACCTATTGGCCGTTCAGCCCTTTATTAGACCAGTCAGGTGTTTTATTGTTTTTGGTTTTTGTTTGTTTGGTTGGTTGGTTTTGGTTTTTCAATGCACGGTTTATCTGTGTAGCTGTGAAGACCAAGCTGGACTCAAACTCACAGAGATCTGCCTGCTTTTGCCTCCCAAATGCTGGGATTAAAGGTGTGCGCCACCGTCGCCCACCTCAATCAGGTGTTTCAGACAGGCACAGTAACACAGATTTACAGAGTTAAATCAGTGCAGCATAAAACAATTCATCATTCTCTGCAGCATTAAACAAAATGTTTCACAGCATAAAAAATGCAACAATCTTAAACGAACATTCTACAACACTTCCTCACTGGTTTCCATAATCAAGTGTGTCAATGACTCATTTCCATGATGCGTGTATTGCACCCACACCTACAGTGAATACGGGCTCCTCTTTCTCCACATCCTTTCCAACATTTGTTGTCTGATTTCTTTCTAACTAAGATGATGCGGTATCTCAAAGCAGTTTTAATTTACATCCCCTGGTGGCCACTGGAACACCTTTAACTATGGCAATTAGCTATTTGTGTTTCTTCTTCCCCTTCCTTTTCTTCCTCCTCCTCCTCCTCCTCCTCCTCCTCTTTCTCTTACTTCTTCTTCTGCTGTTCAGATCTTTAGTCCAGGTGTTACTTGGCAGTGTCACCTTCTTGGTATTTGTTTTCTGCAGTTCCATCTATCCCTAACATCTTCAGGACTTTTATCACAAAATCATCCTGAGCTTTGTCAATGCCTTTTGAACACCAGTTGAGATAATTATGGTGGTTTCTGTCCTTAAGTTTGTTTATATGGTGTAATAGGTTTATTGATTTATGTACATTCAATCAACCTTGATTTTCTGGAATGAAGCCTATTTGATAATACTGTATGGTCTTCTTAAAGTGTTTCTGAATTTTGATTTCCAAGTATTTTGTTGAGAATTTTTGCATTTATGTTCATCAAAGAAATTAATCTCTCACTTCCTTTTCTGAGACACCTGGGGCTGAAGACCTGGCCAAAAGGCATTCTGTGGTCCTGACAGTACACAGTGCTTTCTGGTCCCTCCAGAGATGGAGGCCTGAACTACATAAACTTAAGAAAGGTCTCACTTGCTCCACCATCAGTCCCATGCTCACATCCCCCAGGAGGCTTGCTCATGCCCTTCCCATGCTTTGTGGGAAAATGTGCAGCAGTGGGTCTCGTGGCTTGTGGCCTTTTCCTGGTACTTACTCTTTAAGAGGATCTGGGAGAGAAAGAGCACATATCCTCTCTGCTGTGAAATTAGTAACCAAGTTGTAAATAGTGCTCATGGGGCCAAACAGCAAGAATCCAGAGCCCCCTTAACTTACTCTGGACAAACAGACACGATAAAATAATCTATTGAGTCTCTGCTAGGTCAACATAGTATCTTGGAAGAATAATCACTTTCATCCCAACTCATCAAAAGCATACTGGTTCTTCCAGCAGTGACACATCACTTAGAGGTAAGACTTATATTCAGTTTTCTCTGGCCTCCTGCTTCTGTTGCTACTCCATTGCAAAGTAGAAGACAATACCCTTCATCAGGCCAGGTGAAACCTGTTCCCACGACAGACATGGACAGGAAATGGCCTACTTGAGCCAGAAACTCCAAGGCAAATCAGGGAGGTTAGGCACCTGGGCCCACAGGACATGAATCCTCAGCAAAGGCTAAATTGGGAAGAATATCTCATGTGAATTCTGCTTTCGTGGCTTCCCGTCAATTTGCTCCCTGTCATCCAAATGACTTCTCCTGTTTGTTAATGCCGGAAGAAGGCCGTGATCAGGCCTCTAGCTGCTTGTGGCATTACATCTAGATCAGATGCTAGCTAAATACTAGAAGCCAGGTTGATGGATCAGATCCTGCACCCTCTCAAGGCTAAAGCCCTCTTCTGAATAGAACTAGTCAGTTTTTGAGGGATGTTGGGGAATCTGGTGACACTTGATTCACAGGACTAACAGGGACAAAGGACTATAGTGGAAAGAGGAACCCAGATCTTGCACATTTCTAATAAAATCTTGTAGACAGCTAGCATTTTGAGAATTAAATGACAGGGGAAACACGAAACAATATCTAGGGAGCAACCCCTAGCACGGAAGCCCAAGAATCAAGCTTACCCTTCTTAGGGTTTTATGTAAGTCCTTACTTACTCCATCCACTGGGTTTATGTGGCCCCTGCCTAACTCTTCACTGGGTTTTAATGTGGGCTCCACTTACCCTTCCACTAGGTTTTATGTGGCCCTGCTTACTCCTCCACAGGATTTTATGCAACCCTCGATTATCCCCTCATAGGGATTTTTGTGCCCCCCCACAGGATTATGTGGTCCCTACTTACTCTTCTACTGTTATGCGGCCCCACCCTGGAGCCTCTGCCAGGAGCTAATTATAGCCCTTCCAATTCTCCCTACTCTCCTTACACATAGGCCAATTTTTCATTCATCTGGAATCCACTATAGCATTTTAATGTGGACCGTCTACCTCTCCATTTCACTCCCCTGAAGAAAAATGGCTTAATTTCTCCAGCCAATAGATTTTTTCCCTGATCCTTCAGACAGTAGAAAAAGACTTGGGAAAATCAAGGATTGGACTATCCACAGACATTTTATGATGGTCATAAACAGGGTTGGGGTAGAATGACATGCCTGCAGCATCCTGAACAGGGGCCTTAACACTGCTGTTACCAACCTCCTTCGAAGCGAGAGCCAGATTGGCAGGCAAATGCATGAATGCACAGATGGACAGACAGGTAAATGGAATGTCAGCTAAAGAAGAGCAGTGGTTTCTTCGACATGTTTGGAGAATGTAGTCACCCCTGCATTTTCCCTGTACACACATGAGTCTTTCTAATACCGAATCAGTCCATGCGCCTACCCACTACACTGAAACAGATCCCATCAGGAGGAGAAAAATCTACTTAGGAAGGAAATTAGAGGCAAAATTGGGGTTAATCATTTTAGCTATGCTTTCCATTGTTCAGCTCACAAGACACAGATAGACGCTATTGGCCTATGCTGTCTGTGATTCTTCCTCTGCAGACTTAGATGGCCTAGTCTGGCTTGGTACAAAAAGGGACCAAGGACAAAGACAGACCAACCCCTCATTAATTAAAAAAAAGCTGGAATTTTGTTAGAAGAGTGTGGTGTAGGCCCTGGATAAAATCTACCAGGGTTCAAATCCCAAATTTATATTCATCATGGACTGACTCTGTGACTTTGACAGGTCATCTCTTGGTGACTCAGTTACAAATGGAGATAACAATAGTATATTTTTTGCACAGCTGTAATAAAGATTACTAAGTTGACTCGTCTAAAGTTCTTAGGATAGAGCCTAACTACTGAAACAAGTCCCTGTCACCGAATCTCGTTACACAAAAAACAAAGACTCTAACCCCAACAAGAAGATCATCAAATTTAACAAACTCGGCCTTAGGTTTAAGACCAAAGGTTTCACTTAACTATAACCCTTTTCCTTTATACTGTTTATTGATCTCCCCCAGGAACCAAAGCCACACTCATTCAAATCAATAGCTTATGAAGCCGGGCTCTCAATGAGGAAGGTGTGAACTATAAGCCCACAATGGTAAGCCAAGCTCTTACTCTCAGGGCTTGACCTCTGAGTCAAAATTGTCTACCTTCATTCTTTATGTTAAATGATATCCATCTGATAAGCGAGATGTCCCTCAAAAACCACGGTAAAGTTGGCCGATTCTACTGCTGTATAATTAAAGTATCTGTATGTTTCTTATGCATAGTGTAGAGGTTGCAACAAGGTCTACATAATGCTAGCTGCCCTTAGTTAAGTGTGCTTATTGATGTGTGGCTAGATTTGGTGTTTGGGACTTTTGGGGACATGAGGGTTACAAAAGCTGGAGGCTGGTGAGTGTTAATGTTGAACTTTCACCTTTGTTTCAGTGGCTACTCCTGCCCGCATACTCACTTCCTAAGCTAGATCCAAAGGATGCTTGATTCCCTTCATACACTGTATTTTGTGCCTTCCATAGTATAAATCTACTGAGATGCCCCTTGCCAGCAAGCTGCCATGACTACCAGTTTGTGTGAAACTAGCGCATATTACCTATGTAGAACAGGATGTAATATGAGATTATGTTGCAGGATGGAGTACTGCATTGTTATAAAAAATTCTAAGTGTGTGGATGGTGTCTTAGGGTTTCTATTGCTGTGAACAGATGCTATGACCATGGCAACTCTTACAAAGGAAAACATTTATTTGGAACTGGCTTATAGTTTCAGAAATTTCGTCCATTATCTTCATGCAGGATGTGGCAGCATACAGGCAGACATGGCGCTGGAAAAGGAGCTGAGAGTTCTACATCTTCATCTACAGACACCAGAAGGAGACTGTATGTGCCACACTGGGCATAGCTTGAGCATAAGAGACCTCAAAGCCCACCTTCAAAGTGACACACTCCCTCCAACAAGTCCACACCTCCTAATGGCACCACTCCCTGTGGACAAAGCATCCAAACACATGAATCTAAGAGGATCATACTTAATTCAAAGCACAACAGATAGTGTCAGCATAGGGAAAATATGTGAAACAACGCTAAATGGCAGCAAGCAGGAAACCCAGTGTTTTGCAGGTGTTCATTGCCACTCCATCAATAATTATATCTGTAAACTCATCAGCAAGAATTACAAGCAAATTCAGAATGGTAAAAACCAGACAGCTGCTTGCCGGATTTTTTTTTCTCTGTCACAGAATCTTATCTATTTCTTTCTTTTATGAGAACAGGAAGTTTGGACTGATACCAACAAGAGAAGCATTTAGCTGCTGACACAATTGCTAAGACAGGAAGGGGTATCTGAAGTGGTTGAAAATCTGTGCCAGGGGAAGCTGTAAGCCTGAAAACACACTTGTCTTGATGAGCCCTGCAGACTTTGCCCCTCCCATGCTGGCTGCAGTCCTAGGCTGAATGGGGACTTCTCCCAGAAGGGCATGGAAGCAAACTCAAGGGTAAAAATTCAAAGGAAGCATCTGTAACAGGACCCCCCAGGCTTTACTAGGCCCCCAGACCTTAGTGCAATAGATGCCATGATGAAATTTACCATTTATACCTTGGAAGTCAGCACATAAGCAACAGCTCCTGCCAAAAACGAGGACAAGAACCTCGTCCTCCATCAAAGTCCACAGTTCTGAGAATATCCCTTAATGTACGAGCCTTGCTGTTTGGCTTCTGCAGTTCCATTTCTGGCCAACTGCTCTTGATGACTGAGATGTGCCAACATAGGATGTGGTTTCCATGCTAAGGGCTCACCCAGAGGAAGGGTCAGAACTGCACTCGGTTCTGGGACATCCAGTGTTGTCATCAGTTGGCTGATAGAGACTTTCCCCTTGTCTGAGTGGTCTTCTCTGGTGGATATCTCACAACATTTCGACAGATCCAAGGACCCCTCCCCTTTTAAATTCACACATTGCCTTGAAGAAATGTGCCCACACTGTTCCCGTGTCTCCAGGCATCTCCTTAGTTGTCCTGCTAATAACACATGCTCTTACATCAAAAGTGTTCCTACTAAGACACTGAAGAATGCGGTCCTCTTAATAAAGGGAACAACTGCAGCCCCAGTGGTTGTCCCCAACACAATTGTCCCCAAAGACACTAAACGACTCATACTCAGATCCCCCATTCGGAACTCAGACACCAGGGGATCAGGATAGTATTTCTTTGTTCAATCCATAAAGGACACCTCTCTGTGGGTATTGCTGGAACCACTACTCTTGCCCTGCTGGAGCTGCCAGAATCAGTACATCAGGTACACCTGGCACAGCCCGTCTCCACAATTAGTGACATCACGATGGCAGCTTGAAATTAGTGCTGATGGAGTGTTTTCACCGTGGAAATCAGGAAATGTTACAGTATTTGGTTTATTTTACCCAGGGAATAGGTTATAAAATATTTCTTGGAGGCAGGGATATGTTTGCACTGGCTGAGCAAGCATTAGGAGCTGAGTTCAGATCTCAGCATCCATGTAAAAAGCTAGGTGCTCTGGTGGCACACACCTGTGATCCCAGTTCTAAGGCAGTGGAGAGGAGGAAGGGTTTGTGCCTGAGCTGCCTTTCTGGGTAAATTACTCCCTTTCTTCCCATGCTTTTACCACAATCCACTATCTCCATACCCCCAAGCCTGGTTCCAGACCCATAGCTCACAATCCCTCTGTGTGAGAATCACCTTTCTGTGGGAACAAAAGACCTTGGCCAGAGGCCTGCTTCCCCATCAGCCTGGGAGCAGGCAGTTGTTAGACATGTTTACTGAAAACATGTTTACTGAAAACAATCCAGTGCCCTAAGAAATGCTTACCGGAGCAATAAGTTCCCAATAAGGGCTCACTCATGGAAACACCCTGGCTTTTCTAAAGGAGAGTTTTTCTTAGGAAGTTCTCTTGAGCCTTCTTGGGGAGCATAAAGTTTTCTTTACGCCACCACACAGACTGGTCTCTGTGTCATCAATCCCAACACCCTCGCCACATTCTCGGATACAGGCTGCACAGTGGGCGGGGCACCTTTCCTGGGCAGGGTGTTTCTTTCCTTTGCTTTCCTTCTCTCCAACCTACCACTATCTACAAACCCACAAGCCTACTTCCAGACATGTAACCATGATCACTCTTCAATCAGGAACCTTCTTTGCCTGACCTAGCTCTAGACCCATGGTTTGGAAGTCATTTTTCTGTTATCTAATTAAATAGCTCACCAACCAGCTTTACCCAGCCTAGATCAAGTCAGACATCCCCTCTACCTGCCCAGTTGAAGGAAGGTCATGTTATCACATAAGATGCAAAGTTCACATGCCCATGTCAAGTCACAAACAACAACAGTGACAAAACATCATGAATGGTCAAAACATCATGTCTTTCATTAAACTCACTAGTCCTACAGAAGTGTTCTCTAATAAGAACTACATAGATGAATCCAGGACACAGAATTTAAATGAGCAATCATAAACCTTATCAAAAATGTAAAACAATTTAATTTAAGGAATATACAAACACTTCCTTGAACTCCAAGTGAATAGCAATAAACCCTTGAGTGATGTCAAGTAAAATACAAATATACACCTAAATGAAATGATGAAAACAATTCAGTATTTGAAAACTGAATTCAATACAGACATAGAAGTAATAAAGAGAATGCAAACTGTAATTTGTTTTGTTTTGTTTTTTGAGACAGGGTTTCTCTTTGTAACAGCTTTAGCTGTCCTGGAACTTGCTTTGTAGACCAGGTTGACCTCAAGCTCACAGGGATCCACCAGCCTCTGTCTTGTGAATGCTGGGATTAAGGGCATGTGCCACCATCCCCAGTGAACATAAGGTAAAATAAAGATGGAATTTTAGCAAACTCAATATCCCAATTAGAAAATTCATGGGAAAACCTTATAAGTAATTAATCAAGCAGAAGATAGACTATCAGAACTTGAAGAAAAAATAAGGACCTAGACAAAATAGTCAAAGAAAATGAAAAAGTTTAAAAGCATGGGATAGGAATATACAAGAAATGAGGGATATCATCAAAAGATGAAATGTTCCAATTAAAGGCATAGAAGAGGGAAAAGAATCTCATGACATAGAATAGATCTTTATCAAGACCATACAAGAAAACTTTCCAAAACTAAGGGAATAATATCCATACAGATAAAAGAAGCCCAACTGGACAAGACCAAAGAAGAAACACCCCGTGGTATATCACAGTAAAAACACTAAATATACAGAACAAAGAAAAACTATTGAAAACTGCAAGACAAAGAACACAAGTCCAATATAAAGGAAAACCCACCAGAATAACACCTGATTTCTCAATGCGAACTCTGAAAGTCAGAAGAGCCTGAAACGATACATCCAAGTTCTAAAAGACTGTGAATGCCAACCTAGCAAAGCTGTCATAGTTGAAGGAGAAATAAAAAACTTTCCATGATCTGTACAGCCTAAAAAAAAACCCTATCTCACAAAAAACTGCTAAGCATACTACTAGAAACAATACTCCAAACTGAAGAGAGGAATAAGCACAGCCGAGAGATTCTAGAAAGAAAACAAATGAAACTATAATTTAATGAAAAACCACAACAAAGAATGTATACAGTGAAAACAAACTGCAACCTAACAAACCTTTCCATAATAACTCTTACTCTTAATGGCTTCAAATCACCAATCAAAAGACACAGGACAGCTGAGTAGATTAAGAAACACAATCCAACTTTTTGTTATTTACAAGAAATTCATCTTAGCTTGAGAAATGGGAACCACCTTAGACTGAAGGGATTGAAAAAAGTTTATCAAGTTCAAGCAGAGCAAAGCCTCAACATAAATCCAGGTACACTGAACCTAATAGAAAGTGGGAAGTATCCCTGAATACATTGGCAGAGGAGACTGTCTCCTGAAATTAACATCAGTAGCATAGATATTGAGGTTGATAATTAATATATAGGACCTCCTGAAACTAAGAAGCTTTTGTAAGGCAAAGGACAATGTCAATAAGACAAAACAGCAATCTACAAAATAGGAAAGTATCTTCATCAACTCCACATCTGACAGAGGGCTGATCTCCAAAATATATAAAGAACTCAAGAAATTAGATATAAAAGTACCAAATAATCCAATTTAAAAATGGGGTACAGATCTAAACAGGGAATTCTCAACAGAAGAATTTCAAATGGCCAAAAACACTTATGGAATTGTTCAACATCTTTAGTCAGCAGGGAAATGCAAATCAAAACGACTCTGACATACCATCTTATACCTTTCAGAATGGCTAAGATCAAAAAACACCAATGGTGCTTATGCTGGAAAGGATGTGGGGTACAGAGAACTCTCTTTCACTGCTAGTGGGGGTGCAAACTTGTACAGCCACTTTGGAAGTAAGTATGGCAGTATCTCAGAAACTGGGAATCAATCTACCTCAAGACCCAGCTATAACACTCTTGGACATATACCCAAAGGATGCTCAATCATACCACAAGGACACAAGCTCAACTATGTTCATAGCAGCAATATTCATAATAGCCAGAACCTGGAAACAACCTAGATACCTCTCAACCAAAGAATGGATAAGGAAAACGTGTAACTTGGTCTTCTTGTGGGACTCCTATCAGTGGGAGCAAAGGCTGTGTGTGACTCTGTTGCCTGCTTTTGGAACCCTTTCCCTCATACTGGGTAGTCTCATCCAGCCTTAATATGAGGGGAGGGGCCTAGTCTTACTACCATCTGATATGCCATTTTTGGTTGCTGTCCATGGGAAGCCTGCCCCTTTCAGGAGAGACACGAACAGGAGTGATGAGGGGCAGAGGGGAGGTGGGGGCTGGACTGGGAGAAGAGGCAGAAACAGTGCTCTAGATATTTTTTGGGAAAAAAGGGCAAGGCAAAACAAATGAAAAGCCTCTGCACAGCTGAGGAAGCATCAATGAAGTGAGGAAGAACCCCACAGAATGAGAGAGAAGCTTTGCCAGCGAAACATATGACAGAGGACTAATACCCAGAGTGTCCAAGGACTCAAAAAAACAAAGAGTCGGGGAAAAATGACCCTGTTAAAAATGGCCTAGGAATCTAAACAGAGAGCTCTCAATAGAAGAAAAAATGGCCAATAAATACCTCAAAGGTCAATTAGGGAAATGCAAATAAAAAGATTTTTTGGAGACTTCATCCTACCCCAGCTAGAGGGGCAAAGATAAACCAAACGACTGACAATAAATGCTGGTGAGGTTGTAGAGAAAAATAAAACCTCATTCACTATTGGTGGGAATGCAAATTGGTGCAGCCACTCTGGAAATCACTTTGGAAACCCCTTTAAAAACTAAAAGATAAATCTTCCTTACAACTCAGCTATACTGCTTCTTGGCATGTGCCCAAAGGACTTGACCTCCTACTTCCTAGATACTTGCCCAGCCATGTTCATTGCTGACCTATTCATGGTAGCCAGGAAATGGAAACAAGCTAAATGTCCTTCACCAGATGAATGGGTACGGAAATGTGGTACATATTCATGTGGAATACTATTCATCCATAAAGAAAAATGAAATCATGAAACTTTCAGATAAATGGTAGATCTAGAAAAGATTATATTGAGTGAGGTAACCCAGACTAGGAGGGCAATGATCCATGACCTCTTTAATCTCTGGTTCCTATCTCTAAATCCCTAGGTGTAAAACTTAATGTGGAGTAAACAAAAACAGAGAACATAATAGAAACCATAGGTGGGGGCAGCTTGTGAGACAAATAGCAGGACACAGTGGATATGAAACAGGAAACAAAAAATTAGGGAACGCCTCCAATTGGAGAAAGTGAGGGAGATCAAAAAAGAGGGATACAGAGGGACACATACTTATTGCACAAACGTATGTCTCGGCACATCTGGATAATTGATGTCATTGAAGATGGGCTGTAAATCATCAACTGGTGCTGTCAGTTCAGACAGATCTTCTCTGAAAGCTCCCACCCACATTTCACACACCTCCCCATCCCCCACACACACAACAAAGTATCCAGAACACTGTGGCATGTAATTGTCTCTTCCAGTTGGAGGAAATACACAGGCATCTCTTTTATGTGCCACCTGTGTCAGAGACAAAATGAGATACAAACACAAATCGACTCAATTGTCTGAGAGTGTGGCAGCTTGACTCACAGCCCAGCTTCTCCAACCTGACAAGGTTGTTTGCATCCCATTATAGGAGATGACTAGTATGCCATTGAAACAGCACCGAGTATTCTCACAATGACAGCTTTTAAATTACGACCATTTCCCCATCATAGGAGTCATCAAAAACCCTGTACAAATGACACCATTACATGAGTACCACTCTACAAACTGGGTTATTCTTTGACACCAGCAACATCTTGCTAATTTCTTTCTTCCCCACCCACACTTCACTCAGCATTAACTTAGTAGAGCCCTTAGTGAAAGCCATATTTCATGGTCATGGAACCCATTGCTCCTTGTCATGTGCTATTTTCTCTCATCTCCCTTTTGGATTCATGACAAGTGAATGATACATTTCTAAAGGTTTTAACTAGATTCTTCAAGGGGTTTATAAGCTACCTTGGCTTCAACACTCACTTGGTGAGTCAGCTGAATCCAAAAGGTTAAATGGGAGAATTCAAGAGGGAAGGAGTTCTAATTTGATCTGAGAAGCTGGGGTACTGAATTAAGAAGAAGGGGAGAGATGATCTCCATCACAGATTTGACAATAGCCATACATGTTCAGCTACACTGTTTAAGTGGGGAAGAAACACCATGCCTTCTATGATCATACAACTCCTGGATGCACAGGAGTTTCTTAGCTACTCTTCTAAGCAACATGGGAAAATTCCACAAGACTGGGTATGTGTTCTATGCTTTCATAAACTACTTGGAATAAAAAGGGTGGGGCCAAAGGGAATGATGGAGTAGTAGGAATTAGGACAGAGGATAAAAACCAAAAGGGCACCCTTTGACTTGCCGTGAATGGAAAAGACATGCTAGGATGCTATAGCGCTTGTGAGTGAATTGGTTCAGGTCTTCTGGAAGAGTACCTGTATGAAGTCCTTGGAAGTATGACACTAGGAGTTCTGAGATCTGTACCATGGTGAATTGAGCATAGACCAAAAAATTATGGAGTACTAAAAACAAAAAAGGATTTAGCAAAGTTTGATTTGAGGCAAATATCTGGGAATTCCAAAATCATCTATTTCTCTTTGTTTTATCACAGTGATTATACCAATTGTGCAAATTAATGGATATCACTGACACTTTCCGTACACACATATACAAGGCTTTATCTCCACTCTCCTTTCTACCAAATCTTACCAAAATGCTCTCTATAAAGAACACAACCTTCAAATTTTTTCAATGGCTATCCTTACCTCCAAAGTTTCCCCCAAGGTCTATACATGGAGGTTTAGCCTCTGCAGAGACAGACTAGGTCCCTGCTGTGCATCAGACTGTGAGCTCTCAAGAAGCAGATATAATGTAAGGCTGTGTGACAACTACGTGTGCCCCCAGCCTTCCTGAAAGGCTCACAGGAGTGAGTGATCATGTTTAACTGCCTCATCACTGGGGTCATGGTGTATCACTTATTGTCATGTGCAAGTTTCTGCAACTACAGCAGGTAAATTTTTTCTAAAGATACTTCCATGTTTATGTCACTACTTTACCAACAGTTGGGATAGATGTTTCTCCTAGACTCTATCATGATTTAAAGCTCTGATTATGTAGGACAAAAAATGTGAAACAAAAACCTTTATTGGTAGTTCAGTAATAAAGTGGATATAATTATTCAAAGAAGGGAGATGGGGTAAATATGACTCCAATTATACAAAATGACAAACTCCATGTTCACCCTGGATTTCTGTCTGCTCATGCCAGTCAACAGTAAATGGGATGAATATTTAAGGAAAAATTTGTACACTCGACATAATATTTGTATCTGCACACACGCAGGGTTACGTCCTCCAGATATTTGTCTCTATCCTTTGGCACAGTTGGGCTTTATTCTCTACATAGACCTGGATGTTATGAATGGCATCTTCAGGGCTCTCCTAGATGTTCTTAAATGCCTGCTAACAGCTCAGAACAGCAGTTAGATCAGATAGCAGTCCTGAATTTCCACCTTCACTGACAGTGGTACTTGAGTCTAACTTACAGTTGGCTCACTGACACTGCGATGATGCTTGAAAGAAAGAGCTCCCACTGCACAGCTCCTCTTGTACCTAAATATTTTGTGGAAATGTGATGTATGAGCTCCAACATTTTCTGAATTACAGCTTTGTCTTCCTACTAATTATGGGAAATAATTGACTCACGATTCACTAATCTACCAGCTCTTAAACTATCTATCTCTATTTAGACACTTCCTGAGATCCTCACTAGAATAAGTACTTAGGGTGAATGCCATAATCATGTCCTTTCTTCCACTGTATACCTCGATAAACCTTAGAATTTAAAGTGTGGCACTGATGTGATGCTCAGTCCCCAAAGTAAATGAAGAAGTAGAGCTAATTTCTGAACAAGGGCAGGACTCTAAGGAGCAAGCTAAGCTCACAGTGTGAACTTCAATCCTCAGGATTAATGATCTGCTGTGGATAGCCCTGGGTCACACACTTTTATTTTTCTCTCCAGGACCTTATCTGTGTTTACTGTCTCACAAAAATGTGAGGGCCAAACTTTTATCGATCTCATCGTAATTCCTATTCCAGTCAAAGCATTCTCCTCACCAACTTCCAACTCAACATCTCCAAAGACCTGTGTGAATTTTCATGCCTTGTGCAATTTATTCTGCAATCACACAACTAGCTGGAACCTCAGAATTATATTTCAATGCCATCATTTCACAGATAAAAACACTATGGTTTAGCAAGGATGAGGAATCTGACTAAGGCCACTTGGAAGTTAGTAGTAGTAGAGTATGACCCATCTGGTACCCTGTTCACACCTGCCCAGGACCTAGAATGCCAACTGCTATTGTCATATCCTCCCATTTGCTATGACTTCAATTTCCTGATGATCTATTTTGGTCATCTGAAACATTAGCATTTCTCCAAGTTTCTTCCTGAATTGTTATATAAATGTCAGCTTTGACTCTGGCACTCAATTCCTGGTTTCCTCACCTTGAAAGGTCCCTAAATGTTGGTATAGTATTCTATCATCATAGATCAATTTCCATCTTCTCATTTTCCAACTCATTGGTAAACACAGATAGTTAAACTTTCTGGTGATTTTGTTCTAATTGCAATCTCCCTGTGTCTTTTCTGGTGCTGTCCATGGTGCTGATACCAGTCACTGTAGTGATCACAAGAAAGCAGACCCATGAAGATCAGAAAGAGTCTCACCAGAAACAGCACTTCCAGACAGCTTACTCTTGTACTTTCAGGTCTCCAAAAACATTTTTGCTATGTTACCTGAGCAAAACAATGCATTAAGGGAAGTAGTTACACATTCTTCATAGCACACATGGTGCTGTTGGAGAAAAGGAAAGCAAAGGCTTTCTAGTATCCATGACACGAATAGTGCTAACACAGTATCTGTCTCCAGGCAACCCCAAAGATGATGTGAGCTTTCATAGTCTGTAAGCTTGTGCAAGTTGCCTTCTGGGTATCTCAACAGTATGTCTCAAGTTACTCAAAGCAGGACAGGACCAAGGTATAAAGTAGCAAGATGGATCAAAACAAAAACGTCCGAAAGAGAAGGACTTGGGGTAAGGTCCTTTGATAATGTCTATAAAGACAAAGCAAATATGTGACCATAGCAGGTGTGTATGTGTGTGCATGTATATATACATAGGTATGCATGTATATGTATATATACATACATATGTGTGCATATGTGTCTGTGCATGTGTGTGCAAAGCATGTACATGTGTTGGCATGTGTGTGTGTGTGTGTGTAGGTCTCCAAAAGGGAAATGTGATAGGTGTTATGGGAGATGATTAATAAAATCCATAGTGGATTAGACTAAGTATGTGCCACATTTGCAAACAGATGGATTATGGTCACAGAAAGTTGGTTGAAAGACATGTGGCCAAGGCAGGTTGTCCTCAATATGTTGTGAAGCATGATCTTTTCAACTTTGTATCTTAAAAGTGACATCAAAACTCCAGGTGGTCTATGGGACCTTGTTTTGCATTCACAGATAAAATCCAATGCAACTATAAATATTAATTTTATTTTTAGTTGTTTTATTATTAAAAATTATCTTGATCTTTGGGGAATGATAATGGTCAGTATTATCTTGGGGTTAAAAGCATATATACCAACTTGACAAGGAAAAGATAAGACATCTACAGGATGAAACAGGATCTTCTTAGACAATAAAAGGACTAAGAGTCATATGAGATTAAAAAATCATTGGTGTTGGACAAATGAGCCTGCCCTTCCTTGCTGCACTCTGGTGTCAGATGCATTATTTCTTCCTAACAGTCTTGCTTTCAAAGCCATAGCAGAAATCAAGTCACCTTTCAATCCTTGAATGTTAGAAACAACTGAACTCTTTTAGTCCTTGTCATGGACTGAGTTATGTTGAACCTCGAGTGTATATTGATGTCATTGAAACCTGTGTTGTTACTTTTGTTTGCCTGTGAATCCCTGAGAGAAGTAACTCAAAAGAAGTATATATTTTATCCCAGGGTTTCAGGAAAGTTTCAGGCCATTCATGGCAGCAGCAGTGACTCTGTTCATGGCAATAGAAATCTATGGCAGAGACTTATTTACAAAGCATGATGAAGTTAGAGGTGTGCACAACCTCCAAAACATGCTAATATGTTTAACAGCCCTGTCTCCCCAAGGCTCTGCAGCCTTCAGACTAGTGCCACAAGCTGTGGGGAACATATCAGGTTCAATCCAGAAAAAAAAACACCTAAATTCCAATAGCAAATATTTGGTGATGGAGATTTTAAAGGGTTGTTATTGTTAGACAGGGTAGCCAATAATTGCATCTTCATCCCATAAGGTTGTGGACTTGTTACAAGGAGAAGAGGAGAGGGAGAGAGAGAATAATATCTACAAGCATGCACCATGTAAAGGACATATGAAGAAAGTGACCCTCAGATACCAGGAAGAATCTCATCAAAAACAGGATCCCCTCACACCTTGGTTGTGTACTTCCAGGCATACAAGATATTTTTGTTATGTTACTTGAGTGAATTAACACATTCTCATATTTTGAAATCTCCAAGAGAAACTGAGGAGATGGCTCAGCAGTTAAGAAAGTGTACTCTTAAGTTTTGTTTCCAGTACCCATCAGGTAGTTCATAACCACCTATAACTATAGACCCAATATCAAAAGTTTTGGAATGGTATGTATATCTTGTGCCATTATATATGTTGGAAGTATGGGATCTGTTTTTTTATTTTGATTTTTACCAGGGATTACAGTTAAGAGATTGTATGAATTTCAGAAGAGACTTTGAACTTTAGACTTTTAAAATAAATTTGATACTGCTATAGATTATGGTGATTGAATTCATTTTTGCATTATAATATGGCTAAAAGCCTTTGGGGACCAGGGAGTAAATGTTGTAGTTTGAAAGAAAAAGGGCCTCCAAAGGGAGTGGCAGTATTAGGACATGTGGCCTTGTTGGAGAAGGTATGGTCTTGTTGGAGGAATTGTGTCACTGTGGAGGCCAGCTTTGAGTTCTTATATATGCTAAAGCCTTGCCCAGTGAGACAGATAACTGCCTGTTACCTTCAAGATGTAGGACTCTCAACTACTTCTCCTGAACTATATCTGTCTACATGCTACCATGTCCCACCATGATGATAACAGACTAAACCTCAGAACTCTAAACAAGTCACCCCAATTAAATGTTTTCCTTTATAAGAGTTGCTGTGGCCATGGTGTCTCTTTGAGCAATAGAAACCCTAACTAAAACATTGTCCTATAATAAAAAAAGCAGTTAGCTTAGGTGTTCACCCATACATGAGTAGATAAAGAAAATGTGATATATATATATATATATATATATATATATATATATATACATGCCTTAGTGTTCTATTGCTGTGAGGACATGCCATGATCATGACAACTCTTATACAGAGGTTTAGTCTATGATCATCATGGTGAGAAGCATGGTGGCAGCTATGCAGACATGGTGCTGGAGAAGTAGCTTGAGAGTTCTGCATCTAGATCCATAGACAACTGAAGACCGGGACACTGAGTCTGGCTTAAGCGTTTGAAGCCCCAAAACCCACCTCCAGTGACACATTTCCTCCAACAAGGCCACACCTCCTAGTCCCTGTCAAGTAGTCACTCCCTAATTACCAAGCTTTCAAATATACGAGCCTATGAGGGCCATTCCTAATCAAACCACTGCAACACACAAGAGAATACTGTTCAATCATTAGAAGGTAAATTTTTATCATTTGAAGAAGTATGGATAGAACTGAATGACATTATGCTTAGTGAAATAATTCAGAAAGTCAAATACCATATTCTCATCTATATTTGGAAGGTAAAAGGTTTATCTCAAAGAAGTAGAGAACAGAATAGTGTTCCCCAAAATGTGGGGACAATCTAGAGGTTGGAATGAACACATCAGAAAGTAGATAGGAATGCCACTACACAGGAGGAATCACCTCTCATATTTATGCAGCACAGAAGATAGTCATGACTGGCAACAATTAACCTAGAATTTCAAAGTAGCACAGAGATGATTGAACATTCCAAGCACAAACAAATGATGAACGTGGGCCAGAGAGATGGCTTGGCACATAAATAGCCTTGATGCCATCCTGATGACCTGAGTTTGATCTCCAGCACTCATATAGTGGAAGGAGAGAATTGACTCCCACAAGTTAACCTTTGGCCTCTGTATGTACACCTGGCATGCATGCACCTATGCACAAAAAGAGGTAAATAAACATACAAACAGGTAAATAAATATAAAAAATAAAATTATTTAGTTTAAAAGATAAATGATGTATGAGGGAGATGTTATCCATGCCAATCACCATGATTGGATCATAGCATACTGTATACCTGTATAGAAATGACATTATGTAGCTTATAAATATGCACAACTATATTGCATGACTATTAAAACTTAAAATATTTTTAAATAAAGATCTATTGCTATAGATGAAGCAATATTTTTCTCCTTGGTACAATCAACTATTTTCAGCATAATAGGAGCCCATGGACCATTTGTTAGCAGAGAAGCCCACTAGGCACGCAACACATTTGACAGAATGTCTGCCAGGCACCTCTCTCAAACATTATCTCAGCTTTACAACAGCACCACACAGAACATATTGTTGTGGGATATTTGTTTACACTATGTGAAGATGTATCTATGTTTTGCCTTATCTGCCTAAGGAACCTGATTGGTTTAATGAAGAGCTGAACAGCCAATAGCTAGGCAGGAGAGGATAAGCTGGATTTCTGAGGAGAAATAGGAACTCTGGGATGAAGAAAGGCAACATTTACCAGCCAGATACACAGGGAGTTAGACATACAGAATGGAGGAGAGGTAAAGTGCCATGTGGCAGAATAAAGATTAATAGAAGCAGATTAATTTAAGTGATAAGAGCTAGTTGGTAACAAGCCTAAGCTAAGGCAAAGCTTTTATAATTAATAAGTCTCTATATCATTACTTGGGTGCTACCAGTTCCAAGGAAGTCTGACAAGAAAGACTGACTAAAAGGTATCATCCTTGTCTCTGTTTTTCAGATCAGCTGAGCCTGGAAAGGTTAGGAAGTATATGTCACAGTATGGCTAGAGTTCAAACCACTGCACTATGCCATCTCCCAAAGTAGGCATTTGTATGCCATCAGGAGCAATAGAAAACAACTGTCACCATCGATTTTGAGCTCAGTTGACCTCATGCACTGTTGAGGAAAGGGATTACCCCTACCACAAGATTTAAGGACTTAGGAGAAGGACTCCAGACCAATTACTTTCCAGTTGATGTCAAAAGCACTGCTACTGATGACGTCATTCCTTGCAGGAATGAATCATTGAGTTCCAAGGACCTCACAGGATTAGCAACTTTGCCAGGCCTAATTCCATTACCAAAAGGAGTCACAAATGCTTATGGGAGAAATAAATAAATAAGCAATAAATTTAAAAGAAGCAGAAAAGCAAGGTAGAAAGCAGAGACCAACAATGTTGGCTTCCCACATTGGCTTCTGACCCACAAAGACCTGATGAACTCCCACATGGAATTCTTATGGCCACTGTGGATGTCAGTTTAAAAAATTAATCTTAATAAAACCACAAAGTAAGGAATGGCTCCTCAAAAAATGTATTTTGAATATTTTTACTATATCCTCAAACAATGCCTCCATATTATGAGCTTTCTCCATCACGAGCCTGGGCCTCTCTGTCATACAGCTCATTTCCCAGATCCTCTGCCGTCATGTGACCAGAAGGTCAAACATTGCATCTCCTTCCTGAAACCTTTTTGATCATTTTCTTCTGGCATCCACAGCCCATGAGTCTGGTTTTGTTCCTTCTTTTGCTGCAGCCACTGGGCTTTCTTCTCCCCGGTGAAGCACTCTCTCCCTCCCCACTGCTTGGCTTCGGAGCCCTTGTATCTCTGCCTTCCCACTTTGCTCTCCACAGGAAACCACAGCCTCAGTTTCACTTCCAACTGAAGCCTGATGTCTTTTCAGTACACATGAGAGCATCTAAGAACCTTTTAGAATGTCACTTCTGCCAGTGAATGCACATGCCAGCAGCCTTACACGAGGCATCCCAGCATGGGAAACTTCTCAGAAACTACCAAGAAAGGCAGAATTGTATGTGAGAGTTGAATACAGTGAAGCCGTTATGTGTGTAATGAGGGATTTCTACCCACCCCAGAGCTTTGTCTCTGTCTAGCTGGCTGGAGTCAGCGCATCTCTTTGCTTCTTTGGTACAAGGCACCTTCTATCAAAGAGAACTATTCTTTGCCCTTTCAGCACCCCAAAATTCAGGATAGGAGAGGAAATATGAAATGAGTTAATTGGAAATGAGGCAGTAAGAGCTAACATTTGCTTTTGCTAAGCCATGTGTCTTAGTCTGTTTTCTGTCACTGTAATGAACATCATAACCAAAGAAACTTGGGGTGGGGAAAGGGTTTCCCTTAATTTACATTTTGTCATCATAGTCTATCATGGAGGGAAATCATGGTGCAACTGTGTAGTCAGTAATGGAGGGAGGGGTGTGAAAGGACATTGCTGCTTGGTTACTGACCATGGCTTGCTCAGCCTGCTCTCTTACACCACCTAAGACCATCTTTCCAGGTATGGCATTTTTCTCAGTGTTGGCCCCTCCTACATCAGTCTCTAAACAAGAAAATGTCCCACAGGTCAATCCTATGGAGGCATTTTCTCAACTTCTTCAGAGTTGGCTCATACTTTTATCAAGTTGACAAAAACAAACAAACTAACTAGGATACTAGGCGCCCATGTTCTGCTACTACTCTGCATCATAGAAGTTGCATTAAAAGGACCTAAAATTATGCTCAGGTCTGCCCACAAAAAAAGAATGCTGCTATGGTTGCCCAGCTAGCAAATGGCAAGCTTCATCTCTGATGCATAATTATTCCTTCTGTTTCACCTGCCATTTTCTCATCTTGAGATTCAGAGAGAACTCTACCCTCTACTATAAACTCTCCAGACTTGGAAGTTGTTCTAGTTTTATTCCCATTACTATGATAAAATACCCTGACAAAAGGCAACTCATGGAAGAAGAAGGTTTAATACACCTTACAATTTCAGGTTGTGGGGAAGTCGAGGCAGAAACTCTCTCTCTCTCTCTCTCTCTCTCTCTCTCTCTGTGTGTGTGTGTGTGTGTGTGTGTGTGTGTGTGTGTGTGTATGTACACCCCTAAGCTAATTTGGATCTTGGATCTTATTTTCAGACTTGCCGTTGGAGAGAATTGGTTTTCTTTCTCTTTCTACTTCTTTTTCAACTCTGTTCTTAGCAAGAATATCTCTCATGGGAACTCTTCACCCTCTGCTCCACCCTTTGCCCTCTGACATGGAGGGATGGTAAGTATGAGATGATCCTATATTCAGAGGGTGTACTCACACTTGCTCATGTGTCACCTTTACTGACACCTTTACAGTCAGTCACTAGGCTCTTGACAAACTTTCGGTAGCCTCCTTTACCAAGTCCTTCAAGAATGGACTTTAGGATGTGGAGAGCACTTCTAAAGTCAGAAATAAGGTCATGGCGGGGCTGGGGAGGGAGTCTGGGGGCTGTTAGATGATAGCACAGACTAGGACTCCTTTAGCATCAAAGGCGGAAAGCAACTAGTAAAGGGAAGCTATGCACACTTTGTCACGTTGTCTGGTTGCCTGAGCCCAGCCTGGCATATGACAAAGACACAGATATTTCCAAATCACTGTCCTGTTCCCCTCACAGGTAACCACTGTCTCCTTTGCCAGTGTTGCCATAGTTGTGGGCAAGTATTTACAGCTCAAGCTCCTGGGAAAGCTGAAATCCCGCTTCGATCTGAGGAGAATACCACAATTTGTGGGAAGATGAGCTTGACTTTGAGAATGACATGGACCTGGCATCTGACCTATCTGTTCACTTGAGTTACAGAGCCACCATTTTCTCATCTGTAAGTGAGGACAATCAAGCCCACTTCCCAGGCCATCATGAAGGTTTCAGGCCTTTTAGGAATGTAGGCTCTCCGTCAGTGTCCTGAGGCCCCTCTCTTCACAAGCTCTAGGGCAGTATAGGCATATAAATATACCAAATGCTGATTAAGAAATTAATAGAGCTCTGTAATGCAAAAACGGAACTATTAATGTGAGAAACGTAATAAATTCACCCTAGTCTTTTGTCTTCAAAGCTGTACATGCAATTAAGATTCAGCCACAGGAGTTCAACCTTCTCCGAGATAGAGTCGTGGGACCACATACTGCTATGCCTTCATCTACACTATTTTTACTTTACTCCATTTCCTCGTAGCATTCTTATTATAGAGTTAGAACCTTGTTTCCTGGGACATGGGCAGTGTATCATCTGCTTTAACTGTACTTGGTCAAACTCAAATAGTGTTCTCAGTTAGCCTTTAGTTTCCACCAGAGGTATCCATGCCATGCCTAGGTCAGACTTTCGCATCTTACCTGTGTCACTTGTACTGACTCCCACGTCTTTCCTAAGACTCATGACATTCTCCTTCTTCTAATACCAGCAGGTTCCACTTCTGAACGGTACAGCCCACCCAACAGCCAGGTGGCCTGGGGGAGAGAGGTCTCTCAGTGCCCTGAACTCTAGAATTGGAGTTGAAGACAGATGAAAATGCATGTACGAAGACAGTAAAACAGGCAATAGACAGCAGTTTCCCTCCTTACTGTGTCTTACTGAAGCTATTTTAGTAAGTTCAGGAAACAACTCAAAGTAGGAGCATGTTAGGGACAGGTACTATATGGTTACAATGTGACTCAGGACACAGTATAGGGTGAAATATTCCCTTATTTTCTGAGGGGCCTGAAATCTGATTCCATAACAAAGGCAGTTACTACTCCCCCATTGGTGTCCTTGTCTCATACCTCATTCCTTCTTTTTCTTTTCTCGTGTTCCCCGCTGTCTTGTGTGGATCAGGGAGACAATCAAGGCTACAGTTTTACATGTGTGCATGGTAGAGACTTCAGAGCACCAATCCCCGGTATGTATGGAAAAGTTCTTGAGTATCCTGGCTTCTACTTCCCCTTCCCACAGCTGAGCTTGAGCATGGAATCCTGTATATGTGGGAGAAGGTCTGTCAGATCTCAAAATGTCCAGTGCACCTCTTCAAATCAAAAGCTCTGACAGGCACTCATTCCCCCACTTCTGGACATTTCTAGGATACCTGCTTCCTTCCCTACCTTGTCTTTTTTTGTTGCTTGTGGTCATCCTGATGTTTTCACTTCCTTTTCAGGACACAAGACAGAAATACACTTAGAGATGGGTGATGTCATGCCAGACATCACCTCTTGACAATATTCTGCATCTAAGTAGAAATGTTAGGTATTCACAGTTTCATTATGAAAATCACAGTAGGCCCCCAGCTGGCTCTGACAGGAAAATCTCCTACCCCTCTTTGTCCTTGGGTGTTCTGCACTCACTGGTGCAAGCTCATATTAATATTCCTTAATGAAAGTGATCACTAAGAGGTTCTTCTAGGGTAGTTAAGACAGGTTAATTATTGTCCTGCTGCAATATACGAGCATTCTCTGATGAACGTGGCATGGATGGAAATGTAAAGCAATCAATGTTTTCCATTTTCTAGTGCATCCATTCATCCAATATCTCAATCTTCCAGTTGAACAGTCAATTCGCTGAAATTCTGGTGGTTTTCCTTTTCATTTTCTTGCTCTCTTGTTCATGCTTTACAACAAAGTAATAGAAGATTGAGACAGAAAATTAGTATAATGAACCACAAAAAAATGTATCAGCAGAGAGAAGCATATGGAGGGAACACACTAAAAGCTAGACGTTTAGATAAAATTGGAGAAAATCAGAAGCCCAGGTATGGTTTGAAGCAAGGATGTGAACATGAGGAATTTCAGCAAAAATTAGTTATTCGGTGAATGTAAGAATGGGATCATGTGACCCCATATCATCCACCTGTCATTCCTGCATGCCAGTAATGGTCAATCACAAAAATCTTCAGTGACATTCAGTATTAAGGACTTGATCACACACAGATGTCTAAAATCAATGAAGGGTCAAATACAAGCTCTTCAGAACTGCTCATTGGCCAGGGTCTGCTGGTTGGACACAGACCTTGGCTTTAGCTATCTAGGAATGACTGTGGTCAGTCAACTTTCTTTTACATCTGCTGACATATCATTGGCTGAAGCAAGAAACATGGCTAAGTCTAGCGTTAAGAGAGAGGACAGGTCACTGTGCCTGTAGTGCAGTGGGGGAAGCTCAGATTCGAATGGCAAATGTATGGCTGAGGGGTGCATGGAGAGCTGCGTCATTGCTACAGTCAACCATGTTTGGCAGAAGTCCAAAAGCAGCTGCTGTGCCAGCACTTAATACGACAACAAGTCAGCCTCTCAAATCTTGACTCTGGATCAGGCCTGAGAACATGGTCATTGTCTACAGCCATGTGGGTACAGACAAACTGAGTGACTGCAGGGTTTCAGCTTCAATAATCAATGCCAACAGTGTGTGGACTGTGGAAGAAGCAACATACTCATAGGGATGACATATATCGTTCTGTCTTGTGTTCCTACAACAGAATGCTGGAGACTGGAGGACTTTTATAGAGCAAAATTGATTTCCTCTCAGTTCTAAAGACTGGGATGTCTAGTGTCAAGGGGTTGGTATCTGACAAGAGTCTCTGCTTGTATTTTCCCATTATTGGTGGAGACAGACCATGGGAAGTCTTTAGCTCAAAAGGAGGCCAAACTTCCATTCATAACAAGCCTATTTTTGTAATGATACCAGCAATTCATTCATGAGACAGAGGCATCTCTTAATGAAGTCTTGGGGGTTCCTCTACCCAACACTGTTGCCTTAGGGATTAAATCTATAGGGAATGAGCCCAGGGGAAGACATGCTAGCCACAGCCTTGTTGGCTTTGCCTTTCCTATAATTCAGGTTTATGTTTCAGTGCCCCAAAGACTTTTCCCTTCCAAGAGTTATAGATTGATGGGGGGAATCCTTCTCTGTATATGTTGTCTTATTGGTTTATTAAATAAGGCACTGTTGACCAATAGGGAAGCAAGATAGGTGGGACTAGGAGTTGAGGAGGATTCTGGGAAACAGAGGCACAGTCAGTCACGATGTAGGAGGTCCAGACCCTCTCTCTGGTAAGAGAACACCACGTGGAAATACTCAGATTAACAGTTATGGGATAATTATTAAGCCAGAGCTAGCCAATAAGAAATCAAACAAACGGCCAACAGCTTCATAGTTAATATAGTGTCTTGTGTGTGTTATTTGGGGGCTAAAGCAGTGACAGGACCCAGGCAGCTGGCAGGGAGAGTATATATTACAATAGATAGATTTAATACATTTTTATTTGTCACCTAAGCTCATGCTATTGCCCCTCTGTCTCTTCAACTGAACTCTGGGAGCTCAGCCCAGTGCTTAGTTGTGGCTCTCTGCATCTGCTTCCATCAGTTACTGGATAAAGATTCCATGATAATAATACAGGTAGTCGTCAATCTGATTACAGTAGAAGGGGCAGTTCAGGCACCAATATCAAGACCAGTTTAGGGATACCCAGAGAAACAGCTGACCTGCGCTAGTGGGAGCACACTGACTCTAGACTGACAGCCGGGGAGCCTGCATAGGACCAAACTAGGCCCTCTGGATGTGGGTGACAGTAGTGTGAGTTGGGTAGTCTGTGGGGCCACTGGCAGTAGGACCAGGATTTATCCCTAGTGCTTGAACTGGCTTTTTGGAGCCTATTCTCTTTGGAGAGATACCTCGCTCAGCCTAATTATAGGGAGGAGGACCTTGGTCCTGCCTCAAAGTGATATGTCAGAATTTGTTGAGTTCCCATGGCAAGACTTACCCTCTCAGAGGAGTGGGTTGGGGGTGGGGAGGAGGGAAGGTGGGTGGAGCAGGAGGAGGGGAGGGAGTGGGAACTGGAATTGGTATGTAAAAGGAAAAAAGGTTGTTTTTAAAATAAAAGAGATGATTTTTTAAAAAGAGTCACCCAAGACCTAAAAACTATTTCACAGTTTCCTCCAGATGAAAAAAAAATTGAGTAATAATATCAGGACGGTGAGGGAAGCAAGAATGGAAGAGCTCTAAAGTGATAGGGATGATGAGGTCCTGAGCTAATAATTTCAGAGTTAAAGTGTGAGCATTGGCCAAGAAGAGAGGGATTCTGGGGACCCTGGGACCATGTGGGATTGGAGTCTATAAATGTTGGTGGTTACAGCCTTCCTCACTGGGATACTCCCCAACAGTCCTTAGTTACTTGAATGGTAGGCCCATCCTTGAAGACAAACAACCATCATCTTTGGGAAGTCAGCTCTACTTGGTTTCACAAGGTCACCCTAGAAGGATTTGTTGACTTCTTTCATGCTCTCACAAAGAAGTGGTACCCTCACCTAAGTATCCAGCTGCTCCCACTGCCTGTTGTATGCAACTCTGCCCCAATTGCATGTAGCTTCAGAGAGGAGTTAGAGTATGGATGACATGGAAGACTAGGAATGGGAGACTCCATTTATGCAGCTATGGGAAAACTGTCATCCTTATGGGAAAAGCAGTTTCCGGTGTGGCCTTTTAGGAGGAGCGCTCACTCCCCATGAGTAATCTCTCACCTGTGCTCTGAAGTGAGCCCAGTAAATTATTGGTTCCTCAAAGTGGACTGCATGGAATTATAATTTGGTTTGTCTTTGGGATCTTAGGAGGAGGAAGGGTAGATGTTGCTATGTCTTTCCCTGGGAAGGGATTTTTAGCAGTGGGCCTGCAGGGAACAAGGATGATTTTCTTAATTGTCTTCCTATGCCTCAAGGAGGGAAAACAGGTGTGAACACAGCAGGGAGCCATTGTCACACCTGGAGCGTGTGGGTGAGACAAAACTGGGCAGGAGAGAAAAGAGCCGTCAGGTAGATCCTGGCAAGATCATCAGCAGGGAGGGTCAAGAAAGACACCCGGCTCCTCTGTGGATGGAGCCACGGAGCGGGGGTTCAGATGAGAAAGAGCCTGCTGCCCTCAGGATGGTCGTCCATTCACTTGTTCAAGCAACACACATTATTATTATTAACCTTCCTGTGCCACACAGTATCATTCTAGATCCTTAAAAGCAGTAAACAAAACTTGAAATAATCTCTCCTGTGTTGGACTCACATCCTGAAGGAGAAGATTGGGTCAGGCCAAACAATAAGCAAGAGACCATTTCCATTGGTTGGTTTGGTTTTAACCATAAATTAGACACAATCCAGAATGTCTAGGAAGAAATTTTCAGTGAGGGACTCTCTCAATCAGGTTAGCCTGTAGGCATGTCCTGTCTTAATTGTCTTGGTTGATGTGGGAATCATCGCTTATGGCATCATTCCCTGGGTTTTGGTCCTGGACTGTGGAAGAGAGGAGAAAGTGACCTGAGTAATAGGCATTGTTTGTCTCTGCTCTGGTCTGTGGATGTGATATGGCCAGCTCTTTTAAGTTCCTGCTGCCTGACTTCCAGGCTGTGATAGACTCTAACCTGGAACTGTGGGCCACAGTGAACCCTTTCTCTGTTCTTTTCATCATAGTATTTTTGTCACAGCAACACAAATGAAATGAGGGCACTGCTGTTATGGAGAAAATAAAGCAGATAAAGAGTAGGGAATTCAAGGATTGGGACATTAGATAGGACTGCCTGGAAAGCCCTCTCTGGAATGGGTGTGGGGGAGTGTTCAGGGGCACAGCAGAGGGGAAATCACATGCTTCAAGAAAGCAGTGGACTGGCATTGCTTACTCACAGGGTGAGCTCCAAGGGGGCCTCCTGGCTCCCATACTACTTTTTATTCAACAGCCACAGCTATTGTGCCCAATGTACATGCATGACGGGGAAATGGTTTTCTTTTGTGTTAACGGTTTTTATATTTCTACGCTGATCTGGTAAGAATAGAGTCTCTCTGATTTGTATATTGATAGTCACTTGACCAGAGCTAAAAGACTGACTCTTTGAAGGCAAAGCCACTACTTGTTACCAGCCGGCACCTTCCTAAGGCCTCACCTGGATGTGCAGAGCTACAGGCCTCTCAGGTCTTTTTCTTTTGCCTGCAGCTGCTTCCCTAGCTGTGGTGGTGGAGGCAGAGATGAGGACTCTGCCTTCAGAAGCATGTGACATGAGAATGGTCTCAGCTGGAGGATGGAAGGGCTGGGCAGACTGATTGTCGATTCGTAGCTCCAGATCCATTTTCCAGGTTTACCTTCTCAGTCCATAAAGGTTTAGAAACTATGGAAGTTCAATTTGCTTGCTGTACCTGTGACTTCGCAAGCACCCTCTAGGTGTAGGGTGTCAGCAGCTGGAAGCAGGGCCCACAGAGGAAAATGTAGTAGCTCCACAGTCAAGATGGGCACTTGGGGAGAAGGGTCATTAAAGGCATCAGCCAGTGCAAATCAATCAGGCCTTGCCTTTCAGTGACATTGGCTGTGGTTGCTCAGTCAGACCTTTCATCTGTTAGGATATATGTGTTATGCATAGGGGAAGCAAGGTGTGGAAGTTTCTAGAAAGAACCAGAGCTTCCATTCCTAGCCAGGGCCCGAGGAAGCAGGCCCAGACACTCATCGTCAAAGCAGCAAGCCCACAGAAAGGTGGGTACTTCAGTCTTCCTCGCCCAACCCCAAATACACAGGATGTAATTGTTCTCAGCCCTTCATGGCCAGCCAGACTCCACTGAGAATGGCCACAGCGTAATACAGATGGCAGAGTCTAGGGGCCACATCCCACGTCATCTCCAACTGATCTGCTCATGGGCCGCCTCTGTCCCTGTACACATTCGTCTTGACTCATCTCCTGTCCCCTCCTTGCTTTGACACTGGCCTTTTCCGGGGCTGTGGAGAGAGGCTAAGCCAGGATGGCTCGGCCTCTTTCAGCTACATGGGCGTCAGGAGATCATAAGGCTGCTATGACAACAGTGCAGGCTGAAACACCTGCAAGTACACAAAAGGGGAGGTGGAGGTAGGAGGGGCACCTCCCAAAGTCCTTCTGCACAAATTCCAACAGCATGTGCACACAGACGAACATGCCTAGCACTAAATATTTCAGCACGTAAATGATTTCGGAGGAGTAGGGAGCAGGCTAGAATAATGATTTATAGAATTTCAGAACCTGTGATTTCTTAAGTGTCCTTCACAGCAGGTCTCTCACACACACAAAGACAGCAGCCCACCATTGATCCTGTCAGGAATTAAAAAGAGAGGCTAAGAGCCCTTTGTGCTTCTTTTCTGGAGCACTTGGAATGCTTATTCAGGTACTCTCTCTCTGTCTCTCTCTCTCTCACACACACACACATACACACGCACATACACACTCACACATATACACTCACACATTCATATACACACTCACATACACATACATACACATACACTCACACATTCATATACACACTCACATACACATACATACACATACACTCACACATTCATATACACACTCAAGCACATACACTCACATGCATACACACACTCACACACACATATACTCACACACTCACACACATACACTCACATGAATACACAACACAGCCTTTTGTAACATCTGGTGCTGATCCTGCACCCCCCCACACTTGATCAAAGAGTAATCAGAGGAGGCCTCTCAAGACATCCCCAGAACTGGCTTCAGCCCCAGCACTTCTAAGGGGTTTCTTCCCTGATTGGTGTCTCCCAGAATCTAGCCATCCACACTCTAAGTGGAGAGCATCGCTGTTTGGGGTCTCCTTACCTCCTGCCTTGGAACAGGAACTCAGGTACACTGGTCCTGAAAAATCCAGTCTTCTCAAGTGTGAAACAGGATACAACCGATGGGCAAGACATCTGTGTTCAGTCAGTGAAGATTCTTGTAGATGGACTGTTCCAGGCTCATGGTCAACATGCCTGTCAAAGGTGAGGCTGAGCCTCAGAGCAAGATTAAATACTTCAAGGAACAAACCCCCAGCCATGGGAAATTAGCCACCACACTCTCATTGGTCACACTAGATATTTCCAGTACTGAAAGTGGAAATAAGCCAACCTCAGGGTAGCCCACGTAGCCTGAATGGTGAGTCACATACCAGACAGTGTTGTGAGTAGCCATGGGTCTGGGGTGATCCTAGTGTGAAGTGTCCCCACCCCCACTATCTTCACACTTGGAGCTTCAGTAACTCCAGAGGGTCACCCTTTGTGTAGGTGATAAACTTCCCGATGAAAGGGTAAGGGGACAGTTGAGTGGGGACAGCCATTGGCAATCCCTCCTCCCTCTTGGGACTAGACAGTGCCTTGGTATTAAAGAAAGGCATCTTGTAGTGAGAATGAGGAGCAAGAAGGGAAGGGCAGCTGCCCAGCACAGTCAGCGAAAGCTTTCGTGTTTGGGGAACAATTAATTATCTAAAGCTCCGATTTGAAAGGGGGATGTTTAATCTCCTGTTTCCCCCAGGGTCTTAGCCCTTTGACCCTGATTCTTGACCTTTGCTCTTCCACCTTGCCTTATTCCCTGGAGGCCTGGAATCTGCACAGAGGTTTTATTTAGTAAACATGGCTCAAGTTGGAGAGGTTAAAGACTAGGCTCTGCGGTGGCACCTTTGGATGGAGTCACACTTTCCCCAGGGCGAAGTGGCAGGCTGAGCAGGGGTTGGGCATGGGAGGTCAGGTCTCATCAGATTCCATTCTAATTCCCTAAAGGAAAGTTCTTGGTCCACGATGGGAGGAATGGTTGCTGCTATCTTTGTTTTGTGCTAAGCTCTTTATGTAGAGAGCTGACCAGTGACACACCTTGCAGTAAAGGCTCTATGGTGGCACCCCAGAGAAAGCAGGGCCAACGTGAGAACCCAGGTCTCACGGGCTACTGGGGCTGCTGATGTCTCCAAGCTCTTATCTAAGGGGCAGGGAGGGAGAGAAAAGGAAAACTATATTTAAATCTCAGTCTTGCTTCTAATTAGCCTTTGGCTTCTGGCAAATTCCTTAACTCCTCTGCATAAGTTTCTTCATCTGCGAAAGAAAAGAAAAGAAAAGAAAAGAAAAGAAAAGAAAAGAAAAGAAAAGAAAAGAAAAGCCTGGACTGGAGAGTTGACTCTGCAGTTAAAATCTGTGGCTCTCACAGAGGTCCCAAGTTCACTTCCCAGAATTCACATGGTGGCTGGCATACATTCTTAACTCCAGTTCTACCGGATCCAGTACTATCTCTGACCTCAGTGGGAACCAGGCACGAATGTGGTACGTATATACTCACACACATCTAAAATAAACGAATCTCGAAGAAAGAAGAAGCAGGGAAGGACCCCTCCTAGGGGACTACTGTGAAAATTAAATTGGTTCATGGGAGGGAAGTGCTGGGCCACTAGGGAGATCTTCTTAAGGGCTTCCTTACTTGATTATTTCTTTTCTGGCTAGAGTTTTTCTTCCAGTGCCCCGCAAACCCCCATACTTTGCCTCCCTGGAGTACTACTCTAGGGCATGCAGCAGGTGTGGGCATTTTTGGTCTTTGAAACTTGGTTAAAGGTTGCTATTGGCATCTGCTGGGTAAGGTCTGGTAGTGCTGAACACTCAACTCCCCACTGCCCCTTATGACAAAGACATATACAGTCCTTACTGGCGACACTGGAACCTGGCTACTGCCTGCCTGTCTCCTGGCCTGTGAGGATGTAACTGCTGCCCAACCTCAAATGATGAGACTCAGAGGGTGGGGCTCACTCTGAGGATATTTCCCTCAAGAATTCCCGGGAACAAAAGCAACCCTTTGACACAAATTATGTATCCTGAGACACCAGCTACAATATGCATTCATGTAAATCAATGAACAAAAACCAATTGCTGTGGCACCAATTGCTAAACAAAGCCCTGGAACTAATGTCTGTAATTTGAGGTGTTCACAAAAGTGATAAGAATCTCCTGCCTGCTGGGTCCTCCTCTGTCTCTTGGTGACACATCCAGTCTTTCAGCTGTCACTCAGCGCTGGCAGATGTGAGGAGAGGGATTCTGTACCACTGGCCATTCAGGTCCCCTCTGGGGTTAACCCGTGCTGAGCATCCATCCTATGACAGAGAAGGGTCCTTTCTGCTTAGGCCCTGGTTACCTTGGTTACAGTGAGAAAGTAGCCATTAAAGAGGCAGGGGCCAGGGTAGAGAAAAGAAGGCTGAAGGAGAGGTTGCCCTTGAAATTCCTAGAGCTTCCATAATTCTTCCAGGAAAATGGAGATTCAGCAAAACTTACTTCTTGGAGGCCCCCTTTGGCTCCTGTAGTGATTTCTTGGTCTATAGCCGAATGCTAAATTAATTATTCCTGTAGACGTTGACATGGGCATAAACAACATACCCAGCATCAGATCAAATCTCAGTATTAAGTAAATTACAAAATTATACTGAGAAGTGTTGAACAGATAAGCATACAATACACCATGTTACCTATATCTTTCTGAATGATGACCATGATTCCCAAAAGCTGATCAATCCCAACCATGTAGATTACCTCACCAGAGGAAAAAGGAATTTTGTCTTCACCTTGGAGTTGTATGCAAGGTTTATGACATCCAGTTGGAATCTTAATTCATTTTTTAACTTCTAAAGTAGTAAAAATCTTTTAAACACCATTTGTCTTTCAGTGACAGTGAAGAGCATGTGTCTGGCAATTTAGTCTCTTGTATTAGTGTGTTATACCACAGGCTCCGTTACAATATCTTTCCCCAAATGCCTGCCAACCCCTTATGAAACAGGATTCATTGGTAGAAACAGAGCAAGCCTGTCTCCAGCCTGAGCTTTATAAAGAGCTTGGGCATGCACTTTGTCCATATTCACATTGTAATAGCCAGTGCTCTTAACACCAAATAAATGCTAAACAGACCTTGCAAACATGGAACAAGCATAAATTAGTTTGCTAAACTGTTTTACACTCTGGCCACTGTGAATCCCGACACTGTGGGTAGGTACATCCTTAGATTACATCACCTCTCTGAACAGGAATGTCCTCAGCAAGCCATTTGTGGGTAACAACAGTACTCACTTCCTGAGTTAGACAGATGATGACTACAGAGCCTTCAGAAAATCACTTCATAGTTCATTATAGTGTGTTGGATTACAGCCACTTGTGCAACCAAGGCACAAGTGGTCCCTAGATGCAGGGACTGAAGAAATTTCCAGGGTTCTTTCTGCTTAACTTCAGCATTATGAGCCACTGTCCAACCCATCTGATAGAAAAACAAACTGGAAGATATATTTGAATTCCACCAGGCCCATTCATAGCCTAAGAGTACAGTTAGGAAAGGCAGAACCGTCCTGCTGATCACTAGCCCTGAGCTGGAATTTAGGACATTTTTATGGGTGTTAACATCAACTCCCTTATTCAGGGAATTTCCAAGAGCCTCTCTGATCTGAGGTCCTGGTATTTCAGGACCCAGTCTGTGGACCCAATATATTGGTGACTTCCCTGAACATTTCTGTCACCTGAGTCAGGGAAATATTTGTTCCAATGAATCTGCTATAGTATGCAATCCAGTGTTTTTCCAAGCTCAATAGATATTTGCTGATTGATCCTTTGGTCAGATCCTAGGCTCATGGCTCCCAGCACCTTGCTCTTTTGATTTCAAAAAGGTCAGTCAATCAACTGATATATGTCCTACAGTGCACAACGCTACTGCACAGTTTAGGAAGTTTTTTTTTAATAACAAAAAAAAACGTTATCCCTATCTCAATTCAGCAAGTATATACAAATTTCACACATACACTCTCACATGAATTCAAGGCACACACAAACACACTTGTGCACACACTTGTGCATATCCATGCAATACACACGTGTTTGTGGATGTGGACACTCACACGTATGCACACTCACACACTTAAGAGCCATTAAAAATAACCCTTGTTTCTAGAAGACACCTCTGGGGCTGGAGAGATGGCTCAGCCGTTAAAGGCTAGGCTCACAACCAAAAATAGAAGACACCTCTGGAGACACATTCTTTCATGAGCTCACTAGGGGATTTTTCTCGAGACGTTTTGCCTAATGTCAAATATTTGAAGAAAAATGACCCAACTAGAACACATGACCTGTGAAATGACCCCAGGAACTGCATCTGCCCATTCTTTTCAACTATAAACCCAGAAGCGACTGTACCCAACTATATTATATAGCAGCTATATGATATAGTGACTGTTGGGAAGGTGGACAGCAGAAAACGCCCACCTGAGTAATGGGGGGTGGGGTAATCGGGGTCCTAGGATGCCAAACCCCTACCCACCCCCAGAGGGCTCAGAGCCCTATGGCATGTACTTCGGTCTGGAGTGGGGGCGGGGGAGGCCAGTGTTCTTCATCACAGTCCCTGTTGCTGCCTACCGAGGGGCTGTGTTCGCTCTAGAGCCACTGGAATTCATTTCTTCATCCGCATGAAATCTTATCAAAGAAACTGCCTGGGATTGGAGCTCTGCCCCGCCTTCCCTCCTTGGGTCTCTCCCACCCCACAACCCCAAGGCAGAGCAGAGATCCACAGCTCCTTTCTGAAGTTAATGGCGCTAAGAAGATTTTGTTTTGTTGTATCGCCATCAGTCACGATATTTTACATTTGCCTCTGACAAACTAGGAGCCTGGAATAACCGTTCGGGAAACAAAGCTTCGCCAGGAGCGCTGAAGGTTTTCTTTTTTCCTTTCTTTTTTTTAAAAAAAATTATTTTGGATTTTTTTTTCATTTTGGTTTTAGCAGGCTAGTAAAAATCAATAATGCCGTGTTCCCATCTGTAGACCACCTGACATCTCATAAATGGGCAATGGTGCCTGTGCTGGCTGCCGAGGCTCCTGTGAGAGACAGGGCCAATCTGGCCGAGAGCTAAGCCCTGCATTCTTTTTCTGCTAATTTAAAAACCGCTCTCACCCCTGGGACAGTCCTGAGGGCTCCTTTTGGGGAGAGTTGGGTCTTCCTGAACAGAGTTTAGCATGACCAAATTGAGGCAGGAAAATAGCAGGGGTGAGCAAGGGAAAAGCTATCTGAGTTCAGAAATGATCAAACTCTTTGTCCCTCAAAGGATTCATTAAATAGTACAAGGCCAGAATGGAGATTTGAAGGGCATTATTCCAGGGCAATTAGGCATGAGCGCCAAGATTTAAGAAGCTGTCACTGGATCCAGGCTTGTGCCAGAGGATTTGGGTCTCAAATCGCAAGTGTCTGAGGCTCATATTGAAGCAAAGGCAAAAACCTGGGCAGCCAACATACTCCTTCCTCACGGGACTCTCTAGCTGCCCAGAGGCATCAAAACATGCCACACTGGAGCAGCTCTGAACACAAAGTGGCCTTGCAGAAGCTCAGGCACAGGAAGCAAGTGTGACTTTCAAACAATGGGACCAAAGTTCGGAAGCTGCGGGGTCCGCAAGACACAAGAAAGGCACTCTGAGAACAAGAGCCTAACCCCGGCGGGAGGGGGCGGGGTTCTGACACTGCCACTCCCTTCACCCCACCCAGAGGCCTTTTCAAAGCCACAGTCGGAACCATATTGTCATTCCCAGGCCAAGTTTAACTTCTAAAGAAATCTTTTCAAGATGTTCAAAGCAGGCGAGTGCAGTTTGGCTCTGAGCGCTGCCATCTGCTGCTGCATGCAGCCCAGTAATCCCGGCTGGGACAGAAGCCCTGCAGCAAGTCGCCTGCTGTGCCCACTGGAGAATGCACACAGGCAGCAAGAGACAAAGGGCTGTGCTCCTGGGCAGTGACACTGGGAGTGCTGGGGCAGGGGCTGCGTGGGGTGGCGTGGGGGAGGGGGAGGACGGAGAGGGCTGGACAGACCCAAGAGCCGCTGCTGCTAATGCGGTCATGCTCTGTGCGGACACAGAGCATGCCCAAGCCAGGGCTCAATAGAGGTTCTCGCAACTTGTGACCTCCCCCCCCCCCTTGGTCACTGTAGCAGGAATGCCGGCTCAGTCTTTCAGAGAGGCCTGGAGTTCCTTGGTCTTGAGAATGTCAGGTACCAAGGTCCCATAGATCGCCGAGGCCTCCTCTCTGACATCCAGGTTGGGGGGGGGGTGTCTGGCTCAGTCCCATCCTGGCCTCTCAGTCATCAGTCTGGGGTTCATGCGTTCCCCCTTATTTAGGTCAGCTTCCAGCCGGGTCTTGATTCAGGGACACATACTTTGCTTCTTCTCTTTTATTTTTGTGTTTGTGTTTCCTTGCTCTAGAAGATGCTGTCAAGGTTGGTGAGTTATCTGATGCTCTTTGTTGGTCGCAAGTCATCAAGCCAGCTGAATCCTCTCACATGTCCAGTGTTGTACCAATTCAAGACAGACCACGAACACAACCGCGGTGTCTGATGTGGATGTGGACTCACAATCCCGAAAGGGGAAGGGAGTGGTGACCCAAATATGTGAGAAGAGGGGAGGGTTCAGGAGAGCTCAGGGATCCGGAGGCCTAGTGCCTTGCTCCCCCCCCGCACCGCAGGAGCACTGCTGGGCCCCTGCTCCACGGTTGCATTTACTAGTTATTCCCCGCCAGGCCGATGTCTCCCTTCCTCTTGCTGCCCTGAGCCTGCCCTCCTGAGGGGAGCACCATTGCTTTATCCCCACCTCTAATTAATTCCATTCTAGGCTCACAATTGCCCCCCCCCCCAGATTGGACAGTATACTTCACCTTTACCAAGAGTCATTACCAATCACACACCTGGCTATTTGAGTCACCGAGACAGCAGTTCTCTACCATGGACATCTGTATGGTGACACTCACTTGAGCATAGCTGATGGGTGAGGACTTAAGAGTGCACTCTCACCCTGAACTCTTGGGGAAGGGTCTAGGCCCTGCCCTATATGAAATGACAGACTATGGACACCCCCATGGAGGGCCTCACCCTCCCTGGGGGAATGAGGGGATAACGGGGGGGGATGGGGGGGAGGGCACGGGAGGAGGGGAGGGAAAGGGAGAGGGACCTCGTACTGACTTGTGAAGCAACCTTGTTTCTTATCTAAATTTAAAATGGAAAATAAAAAAAAATATTAATAAAAAAAAGAAAAAAAAAGAGTGCATAGCTCTCTGGCAGATAATGTGATCTGGTTCCCAGCACTCACACTGGGTGATTCATAACCCACCCGTAACTTCAGCCTTGGGGAGTCTGGTGTCAGTTTTAGAGTGTCTAGTGCTACCCTCTGGCCTCTACAGGCACCTGTACCCTGCACATACACACCCCACAGACACATACACATAATTAAAAATTAAAATACATCTTTGAACAGAGTTATTCCTTTTTTTTCCAATTCAACTACTTCATTACAAATGACTTTCCTGTTAGAGTTCACTTATAGGGAATTAAATTGATAGCTATTGTGCATAAAGGCAGTTATATTACTTACAGATGCACTATTAAGACAGTAAAGACACCATTATAAAACCTTTGTCATGTGAGGACATTGGGGTTGACAAGGCTGAAAACTCCCTGAGAAAGTAAAGCTCCACCCAGGCCCTGGGCCATGGATGAGCTGGATCATGGTAGATATTACACTGGTCTCTGCTTTTGTTTTTCCTCCATGGAGACTACATGAGATGACCCTGGAGATTTTTATGTTTCTACTGCCCTGAGGTTTAATTTACAGGAATGTTACTGGCTTTAGATTGTCTGGGCTTCTACCAAGCTGCTTCCTCTGTTCCGGAAACCCACTGAAGACGAGCATGTAGTGAGAGGATGCTCCCCCAAGTTAGATTCTACTCCCAAGTCACATCATACCACAAACACTAATGGCTGTCATCACCACCCACCTGTCCACGAGGATGATGCCTGTAGAACTACAGACTCAGTCCTGTGCTGGTTCCCAGGTGCTCTTTGGCTTTGTCTAAATTTTCTGTGTCATATATTTAGGACTGAGACTGCCTTTGAACATTGTCCCACGTTTTCTAAGTTCCCTCCAGAAAACTGTCCCTGATCCTGCTCCAGGAATGTGCTTTCTAGAGAGCAGGGCACATACTAGGACACTGCCCTCGAGCCTCCCTCAGCCTGGGCTGTGTTTTATGCTCCTTCAGTCACTAACTTACAGCCTGTAGGTTGTATTCATCAAGAAAGGGATCTAAAAAGTTCTAAGTCTATTGAAGTACTTAGAAGAAGCAGGTCCAAAGAGATTGGTAGTTACCACGGGCTGGGGTACAGGGAGAGAAAAAACAGAGAGTTGGTTAACAGGTGCAGGTTTGGGGTGGATATAAACATCACAGAGCTAAATAGTGACAAAGGGTGTTCTACTTTGTGGATCTATCAAAACTCATCGCATTATACACTCTAAAATGGGATTTTGTGATGCATTTTCTCTAATAAAAACAAATCACAGCTGGGGATACAGCTCAGTAGCATTTAGCTAGCAAATGGAAGGTCCTGGGTTCAATTCTCTGCACTGCCAAAAAATGCAAACAATAGCATCTCCATGATTCCCATATCCCTCTGCACCTGCTTCCAGCCATCCCTAAACCTCTGTCATCTGTTAATGGCACCTCCAGTCTCTTGGATCTTTGGAGTGGCATGGTCAGGGCTCAGGTCAGATTTTCTTGTCCTCATTCTCTCCCACACAGGTCTCTCAGCTCCCCTCTAATCTCCCCTAGCTCTCTTGCACACCTCTGCCAGGTACTTAGTCTTGGTTCCCCATGTAGCACTGCTCTGCTTACAACCGCAGATGGTTCCTCACTGTCCAACAGAATTCCCTCCCATTCTGACCTGTCAACATCTTCTTCCAGCCCATCTCTTCTTATGGCCCAATTTTGTCCAACAAGATAGAAAAGGTTGACAACATAGAAGTGACAGGCTGCAGAAGTGTGACTCATTTCACTTTAAATTTTGTGTAACTGAAAAGTCTAGGCAAAGTTGACGTGTACATTTGGTGCAAAGATGGTTGAAATCTTTGGAGACCAAGAAAACATTGCCTTCCTGCTGCAACAGAGAATCAGCCAGGACAAAGTCGAGAGGCAATTAGTAGTGTGCATGAGTCTTTGGTTCATATAAATCTGCCAGAGTGCCTATAATGGTAACACGTGAGAGGTAGAAATAGGAGACTCAGGCTCCTTGGCTACATAGTGAGCTTGAGGACAATCTGAGATACAGGAGTCCTTGACTCAAATGCAAACAAGGAAACAGAGTCACTCAATCACCTGAGAAACTTTGGAGACGGCACCTGTATGCTCCAATACTGCATCAGCACTCTAGTGCTTGGGAAAGAAAGGCTGCTTGAAGCTGGTCTCCCTGTAAGGCACTCTCTGGTTTGGACACTAGTGGTGGAAGAAACTGCAAATTTGACAAAACACTCAGGACATCAGAGGTCCCTTGGAGCAGTGTGGAAGACAGAATGTCAAAAGTCCATAGTTACTGATAATTGAGTGTTGGCTTTACGGACGCTGTAACGATACGCAACACACAATTACGGAAAGTGAAGCTAAGTATTTAATGTAGAAAATTACTCACAAGATACCAAACCCCGAGAAGCCCAGCAGATCTCAGCTAGCGACTGGACCGGAAGCCGAACTCCAGGAAAAGAGAGTGAGACTTCCTGTGCGCTGTCTTTTATGCCTTCCCCCCGTAACGCCCCTAGCCATGCCCAAAAGTGGGCTTGGCTAGTGACGTAGTTCCGCCTACGTACGTATACGTCTTTACGTCCAGCCGTATACGTCTTTAGTCCTGCCTAAAGTGGGTGTGGTTAGCGGTGTGGTAAACCGTCCTTTTATTACCTCATCTGTATGCGCCTCTAGTAAGTCACATGTTTAATGGCGGCATAGACTTAGTAAGTCACATGTTTAATGGCGGCATCAGACTTCCTCCTACAATTGAGTGCCTCCCATATTAGGTGTGACACTCACTCTTCAGATCCTAAATATCATCTCCTCTCACAACCATCCTGAGAGGGCAGACCATTATTGTGAACCTCATTTTGTCAGCAAAGGCAAGGAGACCTCCCTCACAAAGAGGAGGCATCTTTTTCTAGGTTCCCTAAACCATCTTGCTGAACTCCCCAGATTCTCAATGAGCTCTTGCCTTGGGGTGAAGGACATAGGGAAAGCCACTGTGCCCCCCCCATCACCTGATAAGGAAAAACACACACAGGAAGGAAGAAACCAAGAGACAGCAGGTCTCAGAAGCTAGGAAAGCTGAAGATCTCTTCTGTGTCAGTGAGGAAATATTTTGGTTCTCAGCTGGTGGGTTGTGACCCCTGGGGGGTTGAACGGCCCTTTCAGATAGGTCACATATCAGATATCCTGTATATCAAATATTTATATTATGATTCATAACAGTTGCAAAATTACAGTTACGAAGTAGCAACAAAATAATTTTATGGTTGGGGGTCACCACAACCTGAAGAACCGTTTTAGGAAGGTTGAGAACCACTGTACTAGCAAGACCCTGAGTCCCATCATGGAACCTTCATTGATAAGCAGTACATGGCACAGTAGAGTGAGGTTTTGGGCAGTGACTCTGCCCTCAGGCCTTGCTTTCCAAGATTTTCATCAGTGACTTGAGTGGACATAAGACAAAGTGGTTATAATAAAAAAGATTTGAGGATGGACAAAAGGTGTCACTAGATTTCTTCAATGCAGAGGCTAGGGGAGCTTAGGTGATTCCTTCAGTAGAAGCTTTGTCAGAGGCCCCAGGCCCCTGCAGTCTCGTAGGCCTTTAAAAGGCAGAGGTAGATCTCAACGGGGTTAATGAATGGGAATTCTGCATGCAACTGGGGTTTGGGAAAACTTAGACTTGCTAACAAGTCTCCAGAGCTGTGCTTAAAACAAAACAAAACACAACACAACAACACCACCACCAAAAGACAAAACCCCACAGAATCTGCAGCCCTGCTAGGCCAAGGAATTGGCCTTGTAAAGCCTGATTTGTAAAGTGTAGACTATGGCATGTACCATGCATCTTGTGTCTGGGGACCTCAGATCCTGGGGACTTTATTCTGTTGTCTCTAAAGAAGATCTGAGGCTCTTAAATTAACAGTGCCCCCCACCCCCTTGCAGCTCTGCTTCCTTGGAATTAAAACATTAAACACAGCCAAACATGGCTGCCCAGGACACGGTCCAGGGAATGAGTGGCATCTGGTATTCTACCTACTATGAAAGATTTAGGAAGTTTCCACACAGTGCTCAGGTGTTTCATGGGGAGCATTGTGGGTGATGGAGTTGAGTCTGCTTGTTCCTGTGATGCATTTCCTAGGCCATTTCAGATGCACCCAAAGTTGTAGGTGACAGAGCAACCTCACAGAATTAAAAGGGGGAAATTACTGCTTCAAATGCAGATGTTTGAGCCTTGCTGTCTCTCTGAATGGGACCTCTGAGAAGGTGCTTCCTACAGGATTCTATGGATTTGTGCATACTCCAGTTTGAGACCACTCTCCTGTGACAGCCCTGCTGCAGAGGTTAAAGGCCATGGAGGAATCAATGTTATTGACTTGGGAGCTGAGGGAGACCAGAGGCCCCAGGCCAGCTCACATGGCCCAGAACAGCACATCGAATGTTTTGAAGGAGTCCAGGGGCCCTAGGACAGCTCACATGACCCAGTTCAGCACATTGAATGCTCTAAAGGAATTCAGGGGTTCCAGGTCAGCAGAAAGGGACAGTGAATGCCACCGCTTCCTTCTTGTCCATTCTCCTCCATCACCTGACTTGCAGGAAAGGGATTAGATAAAAATCCCTCTTCTGAAGAGGGTTACTGTTTCATCAAGATGCCTTAAATTCAAATAACGCCTGACCTAATAAACACCACTGAATCACAGTCTGGCAGGCAATGGTTTTATACACATTTTATAGATGAATGGAGAGAACAGATCATTGGAGGTAGTACTTCTGTCCTACAAGCCTGAAGAGACTTACTGTACCTCAAAAGAGTGTTTCTCAAATCTGATCCGTCCTACCCAGAATACTCTAGCAGCAACGCCTAGGGACATCTTTGGTTGTCACAGCTGAGGATGTTACTTGCATACAGTAGACAGAAGCAGGGATACAACTGAACATTTTATAAAACGTGCAACAGAGAGTTGTCTAGCCAATGTGTCAACAATACCATGACCATGAACAGAAGCAGGCGGGGACACATACTCAAGGGGCAGCCAGCGGCAGCATACGGTATGTTAACCTGAAAATTTCTAAACACACTGAGGTCAATAAATAAAGCAAGTAAGTAGTAACATAAGCAGTAAGTGTCTGTGCTCTCAGCATTCAAAAATAAAAACAGGCAACCTTTTAAATGAAAAAAAAAACAACAGCAAAATAACCTTGAAAGTCATTTTGATGATTTTTTTTCCATGTGTTTGAATTTTACAAGACCCAATCTCATTTGGTCAAAAGCATCAATTGAAATAGTTTTCTTCAAGCCAGGTTTGGTCTCTGGGTACATTGTGAGCTAGCTGTCATCACACCAGTCCCTGCCTCCCAACTTCCTTTGCAGCCTTCCTGCTAAAGGGCTTCCAAGACCTCATCAACTTCCCTCGATGCAACGCTTCCTGGGAAGCTGGGGCTGAGGAGGAAGGGTGGTATAGGGCAGGATGTGGGGCATCAGAGATGTCTTCCAGTTTACAGACGATGGAGTGGGACTTGTCCAGTGGCCATGTGGCTGCTTCTACTTGCTATGACTTCAGAGGGTTTGCTCCTGGGTAGACACGTTGTGTCCTGATGCATGTTAAAAGGTTGCCACAACACCTGAGACCTAGGGGCAGGGTGGGAATGGCACTTGTGAATTCGGAACAGCTGATTCCCTAGAGATTCCCCTCCCTCGAGGCAGATGGTTAAGTCAGGGGTGTAAAGGAAGAGGGGTAGAAGGTGGAGAGCCCATCAAAGCACGCTTCTCAGCGACCTATAGTCAGCTCGTGTGTGCCCTTCAAAGTTGGGACTTATCTTCTCTCCAGTCCTCTCATCATTGTCACCTTATGTGGACTCTGAGTGAGAGTCAAAGTGCCCCTTCTAGGACATATTTACCTACGACCCAAAGTGAGACTTCCCAGTGTCCCCGAAGAACATCCAAAAGGGAATGAAATAGTCAGAAGGCCAAGAGAAAGGCTCCAAGCCACCATCTATCTGTGCGATCAGGGCTGGTGGTTCTGGACATCAGCCTGGCACAGTAAGAACTGCCCCAGACATCAGCAAGGTCAGGAGAGCTGATGATTCAGAAGTGCATACTGTGGAAGCTGGCAGTCACTTCCCTGTTTAAACCTCCTTTTGTAACACATTTGGCCAGGGTTCAGTCAAAGTGGCTGGACCACTGGGAGTAATGGAGAGCAAAGAACCTATAATCTAGATATGACCTCATGCCGCTAGGGAGCTGGCCAGTCTTGTTTATTCTTCAAGGAGAGCGGTGAGGAGGTCCGGTCAGGATCTCCCACCCCTGAGAGACAGCTGCAGCTGTCTCTGCAGAGAGCCCTGAGTCCCTGCTAAGCACAACTAATTTCTCTGATGCCCCATCCGTCTTGTACAAGTCTCACCCAACCACACCCAAAAAGGAATTTTATACACTTTTTTAAAGTTTGTTTCTGTATCTCTATTTCTATATCTACAAATTTGTTTCTATATCTCAATCCCTTGCCCTGCCACCTGTATGTATTTGCATGTATGTATGTATGTATGTATGTATGTATGTATGTGAACTGGCCCTAAATTGAACACACCTCTGCTATTTTCCACTGACCTTTGAGAATCCCTTTAAATTCTGACAAAAACAAGCACCATGGGTGGAAACCTACTAGTTAGTGTGTGTGTGTGTGTGTGTGTGTGTGTGTGTGTGTCTGTGTGTTCAAGATGTGTGTGTCTCCACGTATGTCCTGTTTCCACACATACTTCATGCCGAAGTGGGAAGAGGAGAGGAAAGAGTCAACAATAGCAATAGAATGCAAAGCTGCAAACCCAGCCCTGGGAAGTCAGCGTCCTTTCCCCCACAAACCAGCTGCAATTTCAATCAATTCAATCAATGGGCAATGTTTGCTGGTCATAAAAATAGCCCAGAGGTTGCTGGTCAGCGGCTCTAAGATGGATGACCAGTGGCCCTGGAGGTCCCAAAGGTCAAAGATGGCTATCACCTTAAAATGTAATCTGCATTGGCCCCTGGCCCAAGGCCTGGTGGGTGGGACGGGCATTGCTGACCATTTGCCGTCAGCCTCCAAACCAGGGAGCTCTCAGCTCAAAGCCGTTAGATCTAAGGAGTCTCATGGTCTGTCTGCCCATATTCCTCACCCCTGGTTTGGTGCCACTGCCCACCAAGCACACATTTCTCTACCCACAGCTCTCAACATGACATCCCACAGGGACTGCCAAAGAGCTGGAGGCTGTGTCTCTCGTGACCCCTCTGCCCCTATTCACTAACAAGCCTTCCCTTCATCTGCTTGAAGAGGCTGCTACAGGTATTGAGGTGTCATCAGCCTTCATCAGGAGTGAGCAGCCTCAGCCGCAGCCATTCCTTTGTTCTCCCATCACGGACCACGTGACGTGATGAATGAATGCCTTTACTCTCTTCCTCTCTGGCCCTAATGGCTAGGAACTCTCTCCATTCATTTGGTCCTGCCCTTCACACTCATTTTAGAATTCCTTCCGGCTTCTTCACTCCAGAGAAGCTCGTGCTTTCCTGTTCTTGGTAACTCAAGGGGAGGGCCTCAGCATGTTGGTCTTCAGAAGCTATTCACTTCCCTGCTGCTTGTCTGATGAACACCATGTTTGTCATCCTTGTTACAGGTGTTTGGTTCCGTGAACGTTCCTCAGCACGCTGCACTAGGAGATAAGGCACCTGAGAAAGCAACTTGTGCTGTGAGGATTGGACCCGAGATATACACAGCTGCACCGAATTGCTCACTGCTGCATCATTTACTGGTGCCATTTCCATGACTGAGGGCTGGTACTGGTATGGGGTTGCTGAATCCTCCAGCCAGGTCTGCCTCCTGGAAATCAGCTTCCTCCCACAAATCATTGCAGTTTGGCTATTTAATGATCGACGTGTCACACAAAGATGCAGTATTTCCCAAAAGTCAGGAAGGAAATAAATTATTACAGTTTAAAAATGAATCCATTTATTGATCTTCTTTTACACAATTAATGCTAATTGTTTTTCATGGTGCATGCATTTGTGATTCATCAAAATGAATTCTTAACGAATTTCCAAACACAAAAATTATAGCAAGATAACAGGAGAGCCAAATCATCCCTCCATTTTTCAAAGGCTTTGCTCTGAAAGGCCTGGTAATATAATATGAATCACACATATCTGTCTGTAAGATTCGTGAAACTGCTGTGAGCATCAATAGATGAGTAGGTGGACATCACAACCACATACTATGAGTGCCAACTATATTTTAGGCCTTGGTCAAGGTTGTTCACAAATGCTATTTAATCGAGGCCCATGCTATTATTTTCACTTTAATAAGAGGTCTGGCACTGGAGAAATGTTTGGGGATCTACAGGGATGACCCCAACTAAGAACTTAGGCAGTGGTGGATAGGCTGCCTTTGAAGCCCTTCCCCTATGATGAGATTGATGATTACCTTGGTTGCCATTCCTAGAGCCTTCATCCAGTAGTTGATCAAAGCAGAAGCAGGCACTCACAGCTAAACATTGAGCCATACTCCAGGAATCCAGTTATGGAGAAGGAGGAGGGATGAGCAAAGGAGTCAAGACCGTGCTGGAGAATCCCGCAGAAACAGTTGATATGACCTAGTTAGATCACGGAGACCCTAGTCATAAAGTTGGGAAACCAGCATTAGACTGAACCAAGTCCTCCGAATTTGGGTGCCAGCTGCAAGGCCTGGACAGTTTATGGGACCTCTAACAGTGGCCAGTGTTTATCCTTAGAGCACAAATGGACTTTCGGAGCCCATTCCCTATGGAGGGATACTATTGCAGTCCAGATACATGAAAGAGGGCCTAGGCCCTCCCCTAAATGATGTGACAGACTTTGATGCCACCCCCCACCGCCATGGAGGGTCTCACTATCTTTGGGGAATGGGTGGGGGTCGGTGGGAAACATGGGAGTATTGATATGTAAAATAAGATTGTTTCTGAAATGAAAAACTTATGAAAAAGAATAAAATAAGCATAACTGTAAGAAAGAAATGAAACCACAATGGCAGTCACACAGGTATCAAATGGGAAAGCCAGGACGCAGGTCAGTTCTACTAGGCTCTGCATACATATTCCTTCTACTTGACCACTGTACATGTGGAACTGGTGCCATTTAATTGAAGTCAGCTGTCCATCTGTCCCTCTCAGAGTTGACCTACATCTACAGCAAGATGTGGATAAGTTTCTCATCTTGGGTTGTGTTAGCATTCAGGCATCTGTACTGGCCTGTCCTTGGGGTTCTGACAGGATATGCCCTAAGCTGCAGCCACTAAGAGCACCTCATGTGCACATTCGCTGTGCTCCCTTTTAAAAGGGCCTGTCCACCTGTCATCTTCCCCTCTTTCTTTCTCTCCCCCTCTCTGTCTCTATCTCTGCCTCTCTTTCTTCTCTCTTGATGCTCCTGTCTCCAGAGGTCGGTCTCCCCTCTCCCCTTTCCCTTTTTTATGGTCCCTTTCCCTAATAAAAACAACCCCTCTGCTTGAATCCTGTCACATGGCATCTTTCTTTCATGTGCTACTTTTCTTAAATTACAACAGGTTGATTTGTTCATTTGTACTAATTAAATCTGAGAGAAGTCACCATGCCCTCTTGCCTGTTTTGGTGGAGCCACTTCTTATGCTTTCTACTTCTTCCTTAATGATATTTTAACTAGACAAATGGTTCCAGCCATAGATTACACTTTTCACCACTCTTTGTGCTGGCCAGAGCCATGTAACTAACAGGTTGTGAGTTGTCTTGATGCAAACCAACTAGAGGTTTTACAATCTTCTTCCCACGTATCTTCCTGCTGTCTGGAATTCAGATATGACGGTGGGGTGTAAGTAGGTACATCAGACCATAAGAAAGTTTTGCAATGCGGTTAGAGACACAAGATTAAAAAATATTTAAAAGGTTTGATGTGGTAGTATCAAACTGTAATTCCAACACTTGAGAGGTAGAGGTAATAGGAACAGGAACTCAAGGTCACCCTCAACTACATAGCAAACCTGAGGCTCTGTCTTAACCCCAATCCACCCCCCCCCACAAAACAGGAAAGAAAATAAAAGATTTAAAGAATAGGGCCAGGGAGATGGCTCCGTGGGTAAATACTAGCTGCTAAGCACATAACCTGAGTTAAATCCCTAGGTCCAATATGAAGACAACCAACTTCTGAAAGTTATCCTCTGATCTCCATTCAAATGATATAGCATGCACACATGAGAGAGATGGGGGTGGGGAAGAAGGAAAGAAAGAAAGAAAGGAAGGAAGAAAGAAAGGAAGAAAGAAGGAAAAGAAACATTGAATGAAAAAATATCCTTGATGTTGATGCTCAGGGTGGTGGTGGGGGCATTATGGCCTGAATTGCATGTGAAAGAGAATTGACTCCATACCCTATATTTAAGCCACTGTGACTTAATCCTCTGTTATGGCAGTGTTCTGGTGGTTTTTGTGAACAAGTTATTTGGGAAGATATTCTCAATTGGGAAAATGCATCCATCATGTTGGCATGAAGGCAAGTCTGCATGGAATTTTCTTGATGAATAATTGATGTGGGAGGCCCTATCCCAGTGTGGTTGGCACACCCTTGGACATGTGGTCCTGGGCTGTATAAAAATACAGGCTAAGCAAATCATGGGGAGAAAGGTAGTCAATAGTGTTCTTCCATGGTCTCTGTTTCAGTTCCTGCCTCCAGGTTCCTGTCTTGAGTTCCAGACCTTATTTCTCTCAATGATGTACTATAATGTGGAAAAGGCAAACAAATACTAACTTACCCAAGTTGCTTTTGATCATGGTGTCATTATTACAGCAGCAGAAAGTAAACTATGACTAAACTGCAAGTCCAAGCCACTGTGAGGCTCAATATGAACTTACACTGAGTTCCACAGATGAATCTCTGATATCTGACATGGGAAATGGGATAGCATCTGTGTGTGTGTGTGTGTGTGTGTGTGTGTACAGTTGTGTGTTTGTACATCAGAGTGCCTGCACATATATGCACAGATGCAATGTGGAAAACAGAGGTCAACATCTGTGTCTTCCTTGGTTGCTTTCCACTTTATATTTCTTTAGTAGGGTCTCTCCCTGAACCTGAAACCTATTGATTTTGTTCACTGGCTAGCCAATGTGCACCAGAGATCAGCCTGCTTCTGCCCTCCCAGTTCTGGGATCACAGATGTTCATGACCACGCCTGACTTTTATGTGGATTCTGGAGAACAGGAAGTCATGCTGGAGCAGCAAGCTCTTTACAATTCATCTCCCCAGGCCCAGAAAGGGACTCTTATAGATGGATGGAATTTAATGGTCTTTGAGATTGTCTTGAGTTGTCTTGGGGGGGTGCACTGTAAATCCATCAGTTCTTATAACAGGGATGCCAGCTCTGTGGAAAGGAAGCATGGAAACAGAAGCAGAGGCAGAGAGGAGATGCTGTAGTACTGACTTTGAAGATGAAGAAAGGGGTTGTGAGCCAAATAATACAGGGAGCCTCTAGATCAGGAAAAGGCAAGGAAGAGGTCATGCTCTAGGGCCTCTGAAAGGAGAAGGCCCCAATGACACTATGGCTCTAGTCCAGTGAGAACAATTTTGGATTTATCTAGAACGATGAGATAATTAATTTGTATTGTCTTTGGCTACTGCATTGAGGTAATTTGTTACAGCAACAATAGAATACAATGGAAGATCCTGAAGAAATAATCCAGGTCATGGAGGAAAGAGCAAGTTCTGGTGAATCAATAATGCCCTTCTACCTGCTCCCTTCATCCCAGCAGTGATGTCCTCATCCTTCAAAGTCTGGCATCACAACCTGGGAAAACATTGTGGCTCCCACCAAGTAACTGGTACCCATGCTGATCTGGGCAGAAGTACTGCATATTGGCATAGGAAGATAGGGAGCAGGAAAGTGTGATCCCAGACCTGTTAGTCTGTCAACTGTCACAAGTGATCTTTCTCATGCAAATGGCCTGGCTCTATGGTCACTATCTATGTAGGTCACAGTGCTTTGGAGCCTTGGACATGCATAAAAATAAAATGTTCCCAAAAGGAGGGAAGAAGGAAGAGGTAGCTAGGCAGAACCCCTTCTAGCAACAATCCAGATTAGAAGTGGATCTTCCCACTTCAAATGGTTTAAATTATGAAAAAAATCCCTCACAGGCATGCCTAGTTTTGGGGTTTTAGTTCATTCCAGATGTAGTCAAGTTGACAACCAAGAATCGTCATCACACCTTCTCACCTTGTATCTCTCCATTTCCTATTTTTCAGCCCTCCAGTAGACTTGGCAAACAGGTGGAGCATAGCCTACCTTGAATGAGTTTCCTAGACCTCACAGGAGAAGCCAGACTTCTAAATATTGATGAAAGCCCTCTCTGGTCTCTCAGCTCATCACCCTGGCTGCATTTCTTGCTATGTCATAGCACACTAACCAGGACATTCTCAAACATCATCTGCAAGTGGTTTCACAAGGAACTGTTGACTCTATAATATAATAACTGTAGGAGGAAGTCTATGCCGCCATGAAACATGTGACTTACTAGAGGCGCATACAGATGAGGTAATAAAAGGGCGGTTTACCACACCGCTAACCACACCCACTTTAGGCAGGACTAAAGACGTATACGGCTGGACATAAAGACGTATACGTATGTAGGCAGAACTACGTCACTAGCCAAGCCCACTTTTGGGCATGGCTAGGGGCGTTACTGGGGAAGGCATAAAAGACAGCGCACAGGAAGTCTCGCTCTCTTTTCCTGGAGTTCGGCTTCCGGTCCAGTCGCTAGCTGAGATCTGCTGGGCTTCTCGGGGTTTGGTATCGTGTGAGTAATTTTCTAAATTAAATACTTAGCTTCCCTTTCAGTAACTGTGTGTCGCGTATCGTTACAGCGTCCGTAAAGCCAACAGTTTGGTGTCGGAGCGGGATTGGAATCGGGACCCAGAAAAACGGCTTCTCTCGGCCCGACCAGGCGCACGTGGACTCTCCTTTCGCTAAGTTCCTCACCACTTCGCTCGGCAAGGCACGATTCCTGCCGCCAGGAACCAGCACCGTCTACCTGCCGGTAAGGTTAGGTATTCCAAGGTTTCTCTCACGGCCACGTGCTGTTTTACTGGCGGCCAGCTGACTCCGGCCACGTGCTCTCTCACTGGCAGCCTGTTGATTTCGGCCTGAATTACTCCACTGATAACAAACGTAACTGCTTTATACAATGTCAACAGCTAACACTATGATGCAGGATGTTAAGAATTTTCTTGGTTTTTGTATGGATGGGATTTTAGAAAGGGTTGAGGACCTACCTGAAAGGTGCTTCCTACCCATGATGGTGATTATTAGCTTCATAATCAATATAATTTTGTTAATGAAATGGTTCAAAAATAGGAATAAACTTATACAGGTCATGCAGTCATCGCAGGATAGTTTTGAAATCTTAATACAAAGGATTCAGGAAATGCAAAATTCATTGCAGGAGAGTAAGAAAGGGTTGGTAGAAAATATTCAGGATATTAAAAATGATAATGTAGGTCTGACGAACAGGTTTAAAGAGACGGAACACAAAATTGAATTATTTTCAGGAAAAATGTGTTCCATAGATAGAATTGAAAAATTGGAACATAATGTGGAAACATTTAACGACAAACACGGTTCCATGTTTGATGATTTCACTAGCAAATTACAAAGACTGGAACATAAAATTGAAATGCTAGCAGAAAAGAATTGTTCCATGTCTGAGAGCAATGGTAAACTAACTGATAGAATATCATTTGTAGAAGGCAGTTTACATGCTATTGAGGTACTTGCTAAGGATGAGACTATTAGAAATTTGGAATCACATGTAAACGATGAATGTAAAAAAATGAAAGATTCCATGACATCCTTAGAAAATCATTTGTCCCAAGAACTTCAAGAGCTCAGAGAAACAATGATGAATAGACTGCAGGATTTAGAAGACGCTCAATCTGATACTTCAGAATCAGAAATACAGGCAACAGGTCAGGACAGGAGTTTCCCAACGCTTCTCAAATGCCGGAATGATTTCCCTAAGGTTGCTATGCGTTCCCCTATGGTTTTTCCAGTATCTGTATCAGAAAAACCAGCAACGAAAAAACAATCAAATGGTCCCATTGCTTATCACTGGGAGCCTATACAGATGAAGGATCTAAAAAATATTAAGGAGGCCATTGTCATGTATGGTCTTCATTCTCCCTTTGTCAGAGAGCTCCTAACCTCATGGGCTACTGTAAATAAAGTAACCCCAAAAGACTGGGCCCAATTAGCCTCTGCAGTGCTCGAAAATTCTTGCCAAATTCAATGGAGAGCTTTGTGGAGGCAAGAAGCAAAAGCAATTGAGATTCAGGAATTGCAGAACGGTCATGAAGTACCCCAAGACAAGATTCTTGGGGAGGGTCCTTACGCTGACACGCAGGTTCAATCTGCATATGATGAGCACATGTTGTCTTTGTGCCGTACAGCTGCTTTAAATGCCTTGGATAAGGTTTGTGAAACAGGAGAGATAATGCAGCCCTACACCAAGGTATTACAGGGCCCAAGGGAAAGGTTCACTGAATTTTTAGAGAGATTATCCAGAGCAGTAGAGGTACAGGTAGCGAACCCAGAATCCAGGCGTCTCCTTATAGAATCTTTGGCGTATGAGAACGCGAATCCTCAATGCAGGCAGGTAATTTGGCCATTAAAAATAAGATCAGCGCCATTGGAGGAATGGGTTCTGCATACAGCGAACCTGGAATGTAAAAGTCAGGATACAGGAGCTTGGGTAGGTGAAGCTATTTCTACAGGCTTGAGGAGGCACCAGGATGCCAAACACCCTACCTGTGATGATATAGAGGCATGGGTAGGGAAGGCAATCTCAAAGAATTTAAATAGGCGTAAAGATCCAACATGCTTTAACTGTGGTAGAATAGGACATCTTAGTAGGAACTGTAGACAACGCATTCCTAGAAATAATGCTTTTACCAGGAATGCATCAAACAGAAGGCCTAAGCCTCCTGGTCTATGCAGGAGGTGTGGGAAGGGGCGCCATTGGACTGATGAATGCTTTTCCACAATAGACAGACAAGGTAGATCTTTGCAGCAGGGAAACGGGCTTCCGGGGCTCCATGGAGCCCCGAAAAGGAAGATTATCCGGTCATTCCCAGTGACAATGGAGGACAGCCTCTCCCAGGACAATTAGAAAAGGAAGATTATCCGGTCATTCCCAGTGACAGTGGAGGACAGCCTCTCCCAGGACAATTAGAAGATCCACTGCCCATTGTAAATAATACGGCATTGGATAATACATTAGCTCCAGAGGATGAAACAATTACATCAGGAGGAGATACAAAACATATATTTTGGCAAACTTCTATACAATATCATAGACCCAAACTTCCGGTTAAGGTAAATAATAGGGTGATTTACGGATTACTGGACACCGGAAGTGACGTCACTATCCTTAATCAGCAGTCCTGGCCACAAAACTGGGCTTTAAAAGAGGTTAATGTTCAATTCTTGGGGATTGGAACCCTATCTGAAGTTAAACAGAGCGTTAGATGGATTGACTTTATTGGGCCAGAAGGACAGAGAGGAAGGTTAAAGCCATATGTTGCAGATATTGCTATAAACCTCTGGGGTCGTGATCTACTCCAGCAATGGAATACGCAGATTAAAATTCCTCCGGTATCAGCTAGGAATTATAGACAAGCTCTTAGTGGTAGTAAGAATATAGTAAGACAGTACAGAAAACAGATGCCAAATGTACAGGCTGTGCAGAAGCAAGATGCTAGTGCCAAACCTACAGAGCAACCAAAAGCTCTACCATTAAAATGGCTGACAGAGGAACCCGTCTGGGTGGGTCAATGGCCTATGACATCTGAGAAGTTAGAGGCTTTGGAGAAGTTAGTTCAGGAACAGCTAGATGCTGGACATATTGAGGAATCAACTAGTGCATGGAATTCACCTGTTTTTGTTGTCAAGAAGAAGTCTGGTAAGTGGAGAATGGTTACTGATCTTAGAGCCATCAACAAGGTAATTCAGCCTATGGGGTCTCTACAACCTGGGATGCCGTTACCTTCTCTAATTCCTAAGGATTGGCCAATTATAGTTATAGACTTAAAAGATTGTTTCTTCACCATACCGTTACAAGAAAACGACAGAGAAAAGTTCGCCTTCACAGTACCTACCTATAATAATTCCCGTCCGGTACAGAGATTCCAGTGGAAGGTACTACCTCAAGGTATGTTAAACAGTCCAACTTTGTGTCAATATTTTGTGAATAAACCTCTAGAAATAATTCGTAAAAAATTTCCACATTCGTTAATATATCATTATATGGATGACATATTATTGTCTGATTCAAATAAGGATACTTTGGAAAAGATGTTTGAGGCAGTAAAGGAAATTTTGCCTCGCTGGGGATTACAAATTGCCCCAGAAAAAATACAAAGAGGAGATTCTATTAACTATTTAGGTTATAAAATAGATGCTCAGAAAATTAGACCACAGAAAGTACAGATCAGAAGAGATTGTTACCGGACTCTTAATGATCTTCAAAAACTATTAGGAGAAATCTCTCAATTACAGACGATTATTGGTGTAGAAGGGCATGATTTAAAACACCTGAAAATGGCTTTAAAAGGAGATAAAGACCTAAACAGCCCACGAGTACTATCAGCTGAGGCTGAAAAAGAATTAGAATGGGTAGAAAAGAGAATATTAGAAGCACATGTGGACCGTGTGGATCCAAATCTGGACTGTATTCTGGTTATTTTACCATCTAGAGAATACCCCTCAGGAATATTAATGCAGAGGGACGACATCATTCTAGAATGGGTATTTCTGCCACATAAACAAAATAAAAAATTGAAAACATATATAGAAAAGATATCTGATTTGATATTAAAAGGTAAATTAAGGCTTCGTCAACTGACTGGGAAAGACCCAGCTGAAATTATTGTACCATTAACGAATGAGGAAATTTCCTCCTTATGGAAGGATAATGAGTATTGGCAAATAGCTTGCAGTGACTTTTTGGGAAGTATTAGTAATAACTATCCCAAAACAGAGAGAATCAAATTCATAAAGAAAACAATTTGGATTCTTCCACGTATCGTGAGACAAACACCTATTTCTGGAGTTCTTACCTTCTACACGGATGCAAACAAATCAGGTAAAGCAGGGTATAAATCAGGAAATATAAGTAAAGTAGTTCAAAGCCCTTACAACTCCGTACAAAAGGCAGAGTTATATGCCATTCTCATGGTACTTACAGACTTTACAGAGCCTCTCAATATAGTCACGGATTCTCAGTATGCAGAAAGAGTTGTCCTGCACATTGAGACTGCAGAATTTGTTCCTGATAATACAGAATTAACCTCATTGTTTTTACAATTGCAGGAAATCATCAGAAACAGGACTCATCCTATATATATAACACACATCAGATCCCATACAGGTCTGCCAGGTCCTCTGGCACAAGGCAATGATGAAATTGATCGTTTATTAGTAGGTAATGTGTTGGAAGCTTCAGAATTTCATAAGAAACACCATGTTAACAGCAAAGGTTTAAAGAAGGATTTTTCTATCACCTGGCAACAAGCCAAAGAAATAGTAAGAAATTGTCCCAGTTGCTCATTGTACAATCAAACTCCATTACCAGCAGGTTGTAATCCTAAAGGTATTCACAGAAATGAACTCTTGCAAATGGATGTATTTCACTTCCCAGAATTTGGCAGTTTGAAATATGTACACCATACTATAGACACGTTCTCAGGCTTCCAATGGGCTACTGCCCTCAGCTCTGAAAAAGCTGACTCTGTTATTACACACCTCTTAGAGGTGATGGCTGTTATGGGTATACCTAAAACAATAAAAACTGACAATGGTCCAGCATATGTCTCCAGTAAATTGGAACAATTCTTCAAATATTATAATATAAAACATGTAACTGGTATACCTTACAATCCCACAGGACAAGCGATAATTGAAAGATCTAACCGGACTTTAAAAGAGATGCTTCATAAACAGCCAGGGAAAACAAAGACACCTAGACACAGGTTACACAATGCTTTACTAACGTTGAATTTTCTTAATGCTGATGAAAAAGGACAAACTGCAGCAGAAAGACACTGGACTACAGAGAAGACTTCTGAACTGAACCAACCGGTGTATTTTAAGGATGTTATGACCTCAGTCTGGAAACCAGGATATGTGTTACGTTGGGGAAGGGGTTATGCTTTTGTTTCCACAGGAGAAGAAAAGGTTTGGGTTCCATCAAAATTAATTAAAATTCGATCAGAACAGAAAACATCTCAGGAGGAGGAAGATAACAGCCCATCTACAAATTCATAGTCCACAATGGGTAAAGTGACCTCCTAAAAGGAAAGAGAAGTGCTTTGTTTTTGTATTCACAGGTAAACTCAGCAAAGAACACTGGACATATGGATTCCTGTAGAAGAATGAATAGCTACCCTGAGGACCATCAAACACACACTGTGTGGTATCAAAGTCTAAATCTCTCTATATTGCTTTTTCATAGTATCCTTTTATCTTTATTTCTTCACATACCTCAATTCCCATTCATTTAACTGAAGCTGGCTTTGGAGTTGGATTGGCTCTCCTACTCTAAACCCAAGCATGTTATTTAAATACAATTCAGAATTTCTGTATTATATCAAAGAGCCATTGATATAAGACAGAAGAAATAAAATGAGGGACTGTTATCTATGGATTTCTTTTTCTGAACAGTCTAATTTCCTCCAGGTTTTCCATCTTCCCTATTGTCACCTCTTCTGTATGCTTACATATGAAAGTTAAAATATTTCTTTGTTAACAGTAATGTTCGAGTTTTCCAGAGAACAAGGGATTTCCTGACAGCAATCTTCAACTGCTTCCGAAAGAGAATGAGGATCCACTTCCTTGACTTCACCTGATTCGACTGGAGGCATCTGAATTGCCCCACATCATTGACTCCACCTGACAAGCACTATCCTGAAACTGGCTTGAAACTACATCACTCGACACAACTCCAGACCAAGGAACAGAAATAGCACATCTTCTACAATCTGACCAGAGCTTCAAGATAAGAGCTTCAATCAACACTAGAACCTCAGTCAGGAACTTCAATCAAGCAGCTCCTGCCATACTGAGACTGTCTGATCTACTCAGATTTTGTTATACTAACATTTTCTTTTCACAGGTCCCCATGAGATTATCATCGTCCCATCTCAGCAGGAAGTAGTTTTGAGAATTCCACGCCCCCTCTCCCTACTATTGATATTATAAGTTTACACCTGTTAGTGTTAGTTTTCCATTATTTTAGAGTTGGGATTGGAAGGAGGTGTTCATATTTGGGTGTTTCTTTAAGATAAGTTTAGGTTTAGATAGAATAGATGTTTGATACATTTTGTTCATGGACACAAGTTAGTTGTCCTTTTTTAGACTAAAAGGGGAATTGTAGGAGGAAGTCTATGCCGCCATGAAACATGTGACTTACTAGAGGCGCATACAGATGAGGTAATAAAAGGGCGGTTTACCACACCGCTAACCACACCCACTTTAGGCAGGACTAAAGACGTATACGGCTGGACATAAAGACGTATACGTATGTAGGCAGAACTACGTCACTAGCCAAGCCCACTTTTGGGCATGGCTAGGGGCGTTACTGGGGAAGGCATAAAAGACAGCGCACAGGAAGTCTCGCTCTCTTTTCCTGGAGTTCGGCTTCCGGTCCAGTCGCTAGCTGAGATCTGCTGGGCTTCTCGGGGTTTGGTATCGTGTGAGTAATTTTCTAAATTAAATACTTAGCTTCCCTTTCAGTAACTGTGTGTCGCGTATCGTTACAGCGTCCGTAAAGCCAACAATAACAAAGACAAGACTCATGGGACAAGGCTGTGCTTACCACCTCAGTGCTCGCCTCCCCATGCTGCCCCAAATGTTTCACCTTTGTGTTTTTCCTTGCTGAGGGGCTCTTTCCCTCTCAATTGCTATATGTTGTATGGCTGTTCCACTCTGCTTACCTCTGTTACTATGCTATGGATTTTTCCATCCTCTCTTTGTTTTCTTTTCTTTTCACTCCTATCACACTTTATGTTTACGCTTTGCTTTGCCCTCGTCCCTCCTCTAGAAGGCAAACACCATTCGGCAGACAACACAATCATTCCATTCACAATGCAAGCCCCGCTCCTCATTCACTGCCTGCTGTTCACTATATATTTACCAAATGAATGAATGAGAGTATTATTTTCAACCACTGGTATGCATATGTTCAAATGAATGTTAATTTTTAAATGTTTCCTTCATTTCCAGGCATGGCATCCATCGCCTTTCTCTGTCCCTTCCTCCTCTTCCCCTCCATTGAATCCCTTAGGCTTAGGCCACTTTTCCTTAGACAAACACTGAAGATGAATCCTAGAAAAAGAGGAAAAAAAAAGGGAGAAATGGAGTCATAGATTATAATAACTCTTGACTGGAGTCTAGGGAAAAGCCTGGGGCAAGAAAATTGAGTCCTGGGGTCACCGAGGGCCCACCTGAGTCCATTCACAATGCCATGAGAATAATGACTGAGTTCAGTCATGAGAAATGCTTAAGTTCAACTATCAGAAACAGGGTGTGTGTGTGTGTGTGTGTGTGTGTGTGTGTGTGTGTGCCCCCATGCATGTACAATATGTATAATGGGCTTTACAAAATGCACCACATTAGCTAGATAGATTTTGAGATGCATAAATGATGTGAGTGCTTGGGCTATATTAATTTAGCCCTCTCTAGAAATGCCTGGAAAATAATAGGCATTCAATAAGTCATTGTGTAATAAATAAATGAAGAATGGATTTTGAAGTCCTTGTTGTTGTTGTTTTTATTGAGGTCAATATAAAATAAACCACGTCAGGTACTATAAAATTGTCCTTGAAGACCCTGTCCATCAGGGAGAGGAAAGAGCACTTTGAATTTAATCTTAGCTCTACCACTTAGCTGTCTGTGTGACCTCAGAGCAGTTACTTAACCTGTCAGTGTAGTTATTTTCCAACCTATAGAATATAGTTTGACTCAAAGAATTATTGAGACACCTGAATGAAATTATACATACACACACACAGACACACACACATATATATACATACATATATATATATATATATATAGAGAGAGAGAGAGAGAGAGAGAGAGAGTATGGCATTACACACACACACACACACACATACACACACACCACATACACATAATACCAAATGCCTAACTTAGTCTCAAAGCACACCAGGACCTCCAGGGGACCTCCCTGACTCGTTAGGAAAGTGACATGAGGATTGTTTGTCATCAGGCCATGAAACATGGGGCTGTGCCATCCTTTATTCTCTCCCTGGCACGGGCATCTCCCAGTGGGTAGGTTTTCCTGTTACTGGTGTTTACTCCAGCAATCCCATCTCTCTCAGCATTTGGTAGCTTTCTCCAGCTGTTGTGCAGCTTCACTTTCTCTCAAGTAGGATCTGGCCGTTATTTTCTCTCATCTGAGTGGCATATGTTTTCACATTTCTTCACATCTAATGAAGGTCACCCATAGCACCCGGCAAAGAGGCTGGTGAACACAAATAAAATCTTGGAGCGAAGATATTAGAAGGGAGATGTTCAGAGTGAAGATAGAAACAAAATATGACAACATAATCCAGCACTTTCCAAAAGGCAGGGCCAATCATTTTATTCATGCCCAATAAATTCTAGATGTCTACTAAAAGTGTTCACTTACATTTATAGAACACTTAGTGGATATTGCCTTTTAATAGTGTAAACTCATAGATTTAACAGAGTGGCATCCATTTACTTGTTACCTTAGATTGCAAACCAGACATGGTGTTGCAGGCTTTTTCTGTGGATTCTCAGATTATCCAGTAGTCTTGGCTATCTGCATTCTTACCTTGAAATAACCAAACTGAACATCTGCAGCCAGACCTATCTCCTCAGAAACGAATGGCATTTACTAATGAAAGGTAGGCAAAGTGAGGCTGTATTTCAGTAATATTTTTGGCAAGCCCAATGAGAATCAGCTATGAACACTAACCTATATTTGCAGGCAGATGGATGGCACTAGAAGAAACCATCCTGAGTGAGGTAACCCAGTCACAAAAAGACAAACATGGTATGTACTCACTCATATATGGATTTTAGACATAGATCTGGGGAGGACTAGCATACAATCCCACTGAGAGTCTGGAAAACAGAACCTTCATCAAGTGACTGATAGAAGCAGAGGCAGACACCCACAGCTAAACACTGAACTGAACTCCTGGAATTCAGTGGCAGAAAGGGAGAACTGATGAGCAAAGGGGTTAAGACTGGGCTGGTTTAACCCCCAGAAACAGCTGACCTGAACAAGGGGGAGCTCTTGGACCCAGACTGATGGCTGGGAGGCCAGCATGGGACTGATCCAGACCCCCTGAATGTGGGTGTCAGTGAGGAGGCCTCGGCAATCTCTGGGGCCTTGGGTAGTAGATCAGTATTTATCCCTGGCATACAAATGGACTTTGGCTGCCAATCCCACAATGAGAGATGCTCTCTCAGCCTAGACTCTTGGGGAAGGGCCTAGGTCCTGCCCTGGATGAAATGACAGACTCTGGAGATCCTCCATGGAGAGCCCCACACTCCGTGGGGATGGGAGTGGAGAATGGGTGGGAGACTGGGGGCCTGGTGGAGAGGGCGTGGGAGGAGGGGAGGCAGAGGGAGCTGGGATTGACATGTGAAACAAGCTTGATTCTAACTTAAATAAAAAAATGAAGAAATAAAAAAGATTCCTTTGTTCTTCCGAGCTTTTCTGAAAGATCTGGCAGCATATGGCTTCCTTGCCTTCTTACCTATAGGGAAATAATCCAATTTGTGCATGCATGTATGTTAACATAGTATGGACCCAGATCTTGCTGGTAAGAATAGCCTGAGGTTTTTTTTTTCTTTTGTTTTGTTTGTTTTTCCCACAGAGGTGCAAAGCCTCTTATTTAGGGTCACCAAGTGAGTTATATGTTTATCAGGATTTGGGAAACTAGAAACCATTTTAGCTATAAAGATGCATGAACTCTTTTCCTATCCAAGTGATTGAACCAAATGAGAAGACAAGTCTACGTCATTGTCAGACCCAACATGAACTGCAAAGCATTATAGAAATAAGGGATGTGAATACCTGTTATCATGTTACATTCATATCTTTGACTCTACAGACTTTAAGAAGATGATATCCTCAAATACCCAATGGTGGGCTCAGATCATTTAAATAACAATGGCAAACACAGGCTCCTCAATAGGTAGTCTCTTTTTAGCCTGTAAACAGCAAAAAGAACTGGAACATCTAATTTTTGAAATTCTTCTGGCTTCTCTGTTTGACCTTTGGTATTTGTATGTATTGACGATCTCTAAACCCATGTACAAAAACACCTTGAAGTGTCAAGCTTTAAAAAACGAGTCTTTTCTTTCTCCTGTGCAGCTTGTATTATCTTGGCCTTGTCAAAATATATTCTCTAGTTAGAGAGTGGAAATATTTCCCTCCTGGCTCTGAAGTATTGATTTTCTCCAACACTCAGTTCTGTCAGTCAGGCAAAGGGGTGAAAGGTGAAAGTTCACCCAGCATCGCTTGTCTTTACCTTCCTATTAATGTCATGCCCTTTCCACATTTGATCAGTTTATGTGATTCCCTACCACACAGAACTGTTACTACTCTTATTTTCCTACAAGGACATGTTTAAGCTATTGTTGTCTAATTCTTGGGGGCTATTGTGCTGTTATACATGACTGACTAGAGTCCAGCTGCTCTGTGGAGAGCCCGAGGAGAAAAGTACAGTCGTTATTTACTTGTAACGCTCTGTGAGTTACTGGAGTTTCTGCTATTCTTACCTCAGCCATTCAAATTCAACTTCAAACTGAATGTTACATGAAATGAATTTAAAGATCTCATTCTGGTTCCCAGGCAGCTCACCCTGGTCATGAGGTCTGACAAGGTTCAATTTGGTACAAAGTCTATCTGCTTAGGCGAAAGTGAGACTGGAGATAAAACTACGTGCATGCAATTGCTCTGCCCAAGCCACAGAGGGTGCTGTTGAGTTTCTCCATCTGGTCTCAAGCTTCTGACTGGGTAAGGGCCTGTGCCACTGCTCTACTGTCCTTTGAGAACAGAGTTGCTTTTCCTGCAACTTGTTCTCCAGTGAAATGAAGAGCTAGACGCAGGAGGGCAAGAGGATCATATGGTTTCAACAGATAATGTTCAAGAGAGACCACAGTAAACAGTAAAACTAGTATAAAAGCAATCTTCAGTACAATTCAGTTTTATTTAACACAAGTATATACACATCAATTTTAAACACATATGGAGTCTACTAAATGGAGTCATTTAGAAACATCTTAGGAGACAGACATCTTAATCACTCACTGTATGCAATTCAAACATGAAATATTTCCATACAGGTGTCACATCATGTTACTTTTTACTTGTAAATCACCAGTGAAGCCACATAAGTCTTTATACTTATAAGGACAGGTCCAAATGCTGTGTCAACAAAATCAGTAAAACACTACGCGCGTACACTGGAATGACAATACAAAGTTTACCTCAGTGTTGAGGAATATAAGCTGAGATGAAGCTGCGGACTGTGGTTGTGAAAACAGCCAAGGATAGCATTATGTTAATGAGAATATAAATGATACTTTATCAGTTAGCGATTCTTCTAGCATGAAGCTTTATATGCACAGAGTTTTGTAGTCCTTATGCTCTTCTGACTATATACACAGGGTATGGAAGGACTGCCCAGACCTAAGACCAGAGATTTGTTCCTGTAACCTCACTGCTTTGTACCCATCTCTATGACAGGCACCATATGTTGCTCTCCAGTCCTGTATCACTTTCCTAATGTATGGAACACTTCCATTAAAAAGTGTCTAAGGTGTGAGTTTGTCCTATCATTCCAAATGGTTTAACCCCTTCCTCTGAAGTCCACAAAGCAAACTCGTACTGGGAGAGAGCAGTTTTGGGGCATGCTGCCCATTTCTCCATCTACATCAAAATACATCAGTTTGTTCACCGAAGATCTACACTGTACAGCTTTTGATTTCTTTCTTGGAAGCTACATATATAATACAATATACATGCATGTGAAATAAACTCACTTTTGAAAGAGCCCCAACACTGAAAACCAAGAGACAGTATAGAGTTGTGGCCAATGAAAACAGCATATGTCAGTAGGCAAAAGACATCCTGGGGATGTTAGCTTTTTCATAGGTTCTTTAGATGACTGTAAACTATGTATTTATTCATGGACCTTGATCCTACTTTCCTACATATTACACAAACTTTGACAATCTATGTGCTTAAGACTAAATTCTGTCATTATCATTTTAGTTCCTCTGTTAATATTACATATTTGCTCTGAACTCAATAATGCTCTTTCTACTTTTGTATTTAATAAACCACATTGTGTAACTCATTAATCAACCAACATACAAATCAACCCCCGCCCTGCTGCTAATATATATCAAATTTTTAGGAACAACTCATATAAAATACTGTTAGGGATTTTTCTCTCCCATTACAATAAGACTAGCATAAGTTGACACAAGAAGACAGTGGAGTTAAAGTTGTTGAAGCACAGTGAACACGTTCACTTAGCATCCACCGGACATACTGGCAGCTGTCACACTTTTCTGTACACTCTGAACAATGTGCCTACATAGCTATTAGATTCTAGGGTGTTTACTTAAAGGAAATGCCTTCCTAGTGTTCTTTCACTGGTCAGTATTTGGAAGGCTAGGCTGAAATGACCGCTGTGAGTGACACCGCCACATACACAAGAACTGCAGGTTGTGAAGGTCCTGAGGAGGAGGCCTTTCCGGAACAGAAGAATCTATAGCAACACGCAGGAGAGCCTCCACTGTACAAATACGTGATGCTTCCAAACTTGGTTCTTTGTTGAAAGTTTCCTTAGAAGGTGAGCTATAGTCACCACATGGTGAGTAGGGGTGATCTGCATTTTTAACTATGAAATATAGTAACATTTAAGCAAGAAATGGGCATTTTAGAAAGCTAGCTATCTGGAAAACTATTTTCTAAATGGAAAAAACACACTTTTAAAAAATATTTTCTCAATAATCTCAAATTAGGATTGGTGTTACTGAGAAGGCAGTGGCTAAATTCTAGGAAATGGAATTGAGTAACTGCCTATCAATGAGAGCAGGAAAAACCCAATGTAAACATGAAATAGGTTTGGTAAACAACAGCAAGTTTGAGAAATCCAAAAGGAAGTCATTTCAATAATGAGGACTCTGCATTGCCCCAGAATCCAGGTCAGAGCTGAGCTTCCAGGGCTGACAATGAGGATCAGGGCTGGGATGCAATCACAGTGGTTATTGATTTTCAGGCTTTTGTTACATCAAGCAACAAGAACATCTCCAGGAACCACTGGCTCTCCCTTCCTATTTATGGCAGGGAAAAACTACCTAGTGACAGAATGGCCACATCCTGTTGAGTGGTATGTGTGCCTTTAAATCGATAGGCTGCCATGTGGAGTCTGCCCCCAAGAAGCATGCACAAGTGACATAGACCTGGTCATGCCCCTGGATGGCATTAATGAGGGCGGGTAGCAAGCAACACTCCAGTATCAGAGTATCAGTAAGGACAGCGCAGCATTGGCCTAGACAATATAGAATTAACAGGCAGCCAGGGCAGCAGACAGCAGAGTTAGACCATGAAGCGGTGTTCCTTCCCGTCATGGGCCATAAGGATAACATTCCGGTTGGAAGTCCAGATGAGGCGGGCCAGCTTAAGGGCGTTGTGGGAGCCAGGGGATGCTGGCTGTACTGGAGGTACCTGGTAGGTCTTAATGCAGCGCAGCTGAGGTGCTGAGTTTAGCATGCCAATGCTTCCTAGGAGTGATGTGTTCATCTGTAAGGAGAGGGAACACAAATATCACTTTAAGCATCCTTCTCTCTTTCTCCAAAGAGAGTAGCTTATTTCTTCTCCCCACTCTCTCCTACTGAATAATTCACACTCAGCTTTGAGTTAGTCTAACTCTAAACAGTTCCTCTCATTAGATTTCAAATTGCTATGATGTCATTTATGTAAACACACAAACCTTTAGAAATTTTATTTTGTGAGTAGAGTCTGACAGTGGAGAGTCCATTGATTTTGAGGAAAGAAGCTAAATTAAGATTGCTAATAAACCAGTTCAGTTAGAAAATATTGGTTTACAATTAGTTGAGGAAGTACAACCACTCTGCAGATAAAGAGCTAACTGGGCCACACCCCAACCCCCACCAACCACTATTACTCCCATCTGCTTTTTCAAACATTCTAGGAAAACATTCTCTGTGTGTATGTATTGTGTGTGTGTGTGTGTGTGTGTGTGTGTGTGTGTGTGTGTATGCATTTCATGTGTGCATGCATGTGGTTAGAAGTTCATGTCAGGTGTCAACCACAATCAGTCTCCATATTATATATTAGGGTAACATCTCTCCCTGAACCTGTGCCTCACAAATTCAGCTTGTCTGGCTTACCCACTTGCCCAGGGTTAGTCAGACTAACTTAATTTCTCTGCCTACTAAGTACTGGGATTTCAGGGTGGTTACCACACCTGTCCAGCATATATGTGAGTGCTGGGGATCCAAACCCAACTCCTCAGCTTTACTCACTGAGCTGAGCATCTCCTCAGCCCTCAGCTCCTCATTTTCAAGAGAGAGATGAGAAGTACTTTCACCCCACCACCTTTCTACCCTACTAAAGACAATACGTTTTTCATGCTTTACTGACAACATCTTTTTACCACTTGGCCATTTTTGCTTTTAGGAGAATTTTTCTAGGTTTGATTAAAAATGTGATTTTTCTTAGTCCATTCACAAAAGTGAAAGCAATATAAAATTTATAGATCATGAACAACTATGTAATTGGATTAAGGTGTTGAATATCAAATGGTTGTTGTCTAAGTGGGCTGGTTTTGGAGTCACTGAGTTTGAAGGTTTCTTGAAGTGCTAAATATTACTTTGGTGACTTCAATATGCATTTTTTGTGTTGCCATAAATCACAGAGGGTGCATTCTGAAAATTGCCAAGAAGGCTTGGAAATAATCTTTTTCCTCTGCACCAGTATTCACTTCCTATTCCTCTGGTGAATGCGGCATCATCATCTACATGGACCACATGCTAGCTATGTGGGCAAAACATGCCTATCATGACCCAGCTGCACCAGCAGTTTAAGTCCTAGCAGACCTGAGGACCTTTAAGATGTGTGGCTGTGATACTATGCTCTGAATTTGGATCAGGGCAGAATATAAGCCATTCCTTTTCCAGCTCTTCTCGGCAGCAGGATGGTGTCAGAGGGCGTAAATCATGGCATCTCTAGCAGGGTGCGTGCAGGTTCCACTGACATTTTCACAATTTAAATCATCTTGAGTAATAACCCTTTTAAGATGACTAATGTTACTGATTTTCCTGCATTAATAATAGTGCCGAACACAACACAAGAGGTGAAAAAAAATCACTAGTGTACGAGGTCACATTTTAAACCAAATGTATGGTCATTATTAACTCTTTCTGCTCAAGTACAGTTCAAGACAAGTGGTACCTCACCTGTCATCCTTCCAAGGTTTCTTTCCTGGATTCCTTTCTTCTTTTTCCTAAAAAAAAACTCCACACTAGATAAAAACCCAAGCCTTACTGCTTCATGGAGGCTCCCTACTCCTTAACATGTCAGTAACAATGGCGAACTTGATTCGCTAGTATCACATCTACAAAACCCAACAGTATAGAATTAGTCCTCATAAAAAAGATCCAATTGACCCAGGAAATTATTGGTTAAAATCAACTGGCATTTAACAGGTGTACAGTGCTTTAAAAATATGATTTCTCAGTTGATAAAGAGCTACAAAGTATTTTTCATTCCTATGGATTTGCTTTGAAAATATGTATGAAGCTTTATCCCTGCTGGTGAAGGAAATAATGGAAGTTGGCTGTGCCTCAATGTAGCCATTACAAGAAATGGGCTGAGAGCTAAAGGACAAGAGTATCTTGAAGAATGCCATCGATGGGCAAATTTTATGAAAAGCCATCATGACATCTGGGTTCCCATAGCTGAGTCATCCCTGCTCTGCTCAGTGCTTCCGTTGAACAGCCTTCCGACTTAAGCAGGGTATGCCAAGTTCTCAAAGGCACACTGTTGGGGTTGTGGTGATGAAGGCCCACACACTCGTTAGATTTCATCTCTCTACTGACCATCCTTTCCTACAACCCTTCAAACGAGGACTGGTCTGTGTTTCTAGGGTGAAGGTTAATTCTCACTGAAACAATGATCCATTCTGCTAGTCAAAATTATATATATATTTTCTTATTCATTGATGTCTGGCTATAAACTATGCTAAACTCAAAGACTTAAACTTTGAATGAAAGCTACATGGAATTACAAATTTTAGGAATGTTAGGTAGTTTATCTTACTAGACTATCATAAATATTATGAAAATTTATATAAAATTATAAAAAGGAAAAATTCTCCAAGCCCTACTTCCTTTTGACAATCACTGTCAGCACTTTGATAGACAACCTTTGAACCTCCCAACTCACTCATATACCCAGCATAAACATGCACAATGTATCCACACAAGCCACACACATGCACATACAACCACATGCACACTCAAAACACTAGGCACTCATATGAAAACTGTATACACATTGATACACACACATCATATGCATTCTCAAACAAGCACCCTGTACTCATGTGCACACTGTATGCACATACTACACACACATGCACATTTAAACGCCATGCATTCACATGGCACTGTATGCACACATAACACACACACACACACACACACACAACACATACACACATGCACACATGCACAGGCTCACATTAAAAAGTACTTTTACAACATTCTATTTCAATTCAACAACATGCTAAGGAAATAATAATGACTATAGATTTACATCACTGTTTCTGAATGGCTGAGATTTGTATGATGGAGTAAATACAAAGAAACCAGCACCTATGTAATACATTAACATTTTTGAAAAATACGACTTATTTGTTAGGTGGTATTGGTAATATTTGCATGAGAGAATTAAGGATGGTTTTTAATTACCAAATTCTCCTCCCTGGAATACCAAAAAGATATCCTGGAATGAAATATTCAAGTTGTAGGAATATGGTTTGTTTTTGCCAGACTACACTACTTAACAGCTAAGTATATTTAATGACTAAAATCCAACAATGGCTTCTCCTTTTCCTCCGAAATATGCATCACAACACTAGCTGTGTGAAGATTATTTTCTGAACAGAGAGACACACATAGATATAATTCATCAGACAGAAAATGTTTTAATGCCTTCCCCAAAGAAAGTAATGCTGCATACAAACCTTTTACTGAATCTTACTTGAGTAATTACCCAACCAATATTTCTCATTAACACTCATTTCTCAGCAAAGATTTTTATAGTGATAGTTTTAGTAAGGCTCTGTATTAATAAGACTTCATTAAGTTTTCAAAATATATTATAGTACACTTCCTGGAATGATCAAAAGTCTTCTCAGACACCATTAGAACGGAGCAGCATGAATCTATGTCAGAGGAGCAGCAGTAGATTTACCCATTGCACTCAGACTCTCTTTAATTCCAACAAAAGCTGCTACCATTCAGAGAGAGCTGTCGTTGCATTTTCTTGGACAGCCAGAATGATCTCTCTCCATGCCTCCAGTTAAATTTGGAGGCAGGTGTGGCAGAACTCAGGCAACACAGGAGTTGGCTGCACCATCAACTCTGATGTTGTTTTAGAGGAAGCAAGAACTGGGAAGTGGCTCAACTGTCTAGTGCTCTGGCACACGCAGATGGCAGCAGGCAGCCCTTGGAGCAGGGGAGATTGTGGGGCCACGTTCATAGGCTCAGATGCACTTGAAAAGCAGAGAAATGTGAGCAAGCTAGTATAGAGGGACTGGATAAAGAATCAGAAACATAACATCTAGGATATGGTCTTGACTTTCAAAATAAGAAAGGATGCCCACTATTCATAATTCTACCCATGTGCTGGGTAGAGATCTGTATAGGAAAAGAAAGTGTTTCAATAAAGTGATGAACAAATATATTCAAATAGAACCTTAATGATATAGACAAGGGTAAGAAAAAACCTACCACTCAACAAATTCAAGAAAATACTGAAAAGCTATCAAATTGGGTTTATCTTTTATATAACACTTATATGTTTTTAGTTGAACAAAAGTTCAACTAAACCAAAACAAAAACCAACCAAATAAACACAACAGAAGCTTGATTTGTTCCTTATAAAAAGGCAAATATGGGAAAAGTAGTCCCCTTTAGAACTAGGCCCTGGGATTTGCTAATGTCTCTATCTCCAGTGTGGGCCAGAACCTAGCCTGGGTAGCAATGTGTGTCCATCTAAGACTCCAGAAAAACAGGAACTAAAGGAAAGTACAAGTGGCATAATGGTAAAAGGTCCACTAGGCCAGACGCGAGAGGGGAAAAACCATGATCAGGCAAGCTCTCGGAAGGCCCCGTGTCTAAGCCCATCTGTGGATCCCTAATGGACTCGTGGAGGATCACAGCAGAAAATACCAGTCCCCAGAATCAGAAATGAAGACTGGGTGAGATTCCCGGATTGATGGAGTTTGATGTGAGTTAATTAAGGTGCTGGAGACACATTCTGGAAAAAAAGGACAATGAGAAAACCTGGAAGGCTAAATTAGATTAAAAAGTAGAAAAAGGTTCTGGCAGATTTCAGTAGGATGTTGTCAACTAAACAATTTATTGTATTCGTTTTATATCTTATCAGCTATTGATTTCATTTTTAAACCATCAAGTTGTGTTTAAGCCTTCTCAAAACTTTAATTAATTTTTCAGCTTTTAAAGCAATATGCTGATCTTATGTAGTACATTTACATCTTCCAAAAATAAAGTTACCATAATAAAAATTTTGGAATAACTACTGAGTGTGGGTTTCGTGGTAATATTTTTCTAATTGTCAGGACTAAAGAGTTAAAAAAAAAAGAGGGAATGGTGCTAATTAGTTGTCCCCTATAAAAATTAGCTGCTCAAAATTAGCATTTAGTTTAATAAAATTAAATATATACATTCCCATGAAATGCCAGACAAAGATATTCTAGTTTTTTAAAATGTCCTGCATAGTTTAGAAATTCAGAACATTATGTGAATACCAGGCCTCGTAATATATGCATATACTCCTAGCACTTGAGAGGTAGAAGTAGGAGAATATTGAGTTTGAGGCAAGCCTGGGTTATTAGGAAGAAGATGTCAAAGGAAGGAAGGAAGGAAGGAAGGAAGGAAGGAAGGAAGGAAGGGAGGGAGGGAGGGAGGGAGGGAGGGAGGGAGGGAGGGAGGGAGGGAGGGAGGGAGGGAGCAAAACAAAAAACAAAACTAAGCAAACAACCTTCCACCAAAACAAAAACATGACATAAAAAAAGGAAGACAAGGGGAAATCAATAACATATTAGGAAAATACCCAGTGCCCTATGCTTCACTCAAGTAGACCCAAAGACCTTGTTAGAATGCATATTGTAAATCAGTATCTTGAGTGCAGCTTCCCCTGGATTCCTATCCAGCCAAGCCTCACCTGTGTTCTTGCTCCACCTCGCCTGGTTCCACCAGGTGTGCCTTGCTCTGAACGGTTCCCCACCATCTTCAGATTCTCTGTACTATAATTGCTTGCGTGTTTACCTGTGTCTCCTTTAGAGGGGAGCCCTGGAAGAGCAGGCGCTCCTTCTCTGCCAGATTGCTAACAAGATTCTCAGCATCCTGCATGCTGCCACTGAGCACACAGTCAGCAATCTGAACACTTGACATTAGTGTAAGGGAGGGAGGAAGGGCATGGAGGAAGGCCGGCAGACAGGTCTAACAGGAAGTGCTTCCCACCAAGGCACACTGTGTAGTATGTATTTAAGACCTGCTTACCTGCCAGAACGAAATGTGGCTGTCAGTGTTGGAGTAGGTGGCAAGATAACGCCCATCAGGAGCAAAGGATACTGCTGTGATTGGTCCCTTGTGCCCATGGATTGTCTGAAATGAAATTTGTAGGTCATTAGTGACATGCATTTCATGGAACTCTTACCAGTACTTCTGTGAACACACTCAATGTTGAACAGGTGATATCATAGATACTGGATATTGCAAACTGAAACATTCTTTATTTATAAAATCAGGTTATAAAAAAGAAGGAAAGTAAAAAATCCTTCACATATGTAAGGGCCTCAGTCTTGTTCTGAGGAGTGGGTCTGTCATCACCCAGTTTGAAAGGTATTATGAGTCCAAAGAGAAAGTTCATATTAGTGGGCAAATCAGAGTTTCAAGTCTTTACATTACAGGGAAGAATTTTGCAATTAATTAAAAAAGCTGTGATGGTTATTCTTGTTTGTCAACTTGACTACATTGGGGATTAACTAAAATCCAAATGGCTGGGCACACCTGGGAGGGAATTTTTTCTTAATTGAAATTTTTGAAGTGGGAAGATCCACCTTTAATCCAGATGTTTGAGGTGGGAAGATTTACTTTTAATCTGAGCCACATCTTCTGATAGCAGCCGACCTAGAGGACATGAAAAGAGAAAGCTTGCTCTCGTTAGCTACTTGCTGACACTCACAAGTCCATTCTGTGAGCAGTTACAGCCTACTTCTTCAGGATTCTGGTGAATACTGAAGACCAGCTGAGATATTCAATCTCAGGGACTGCACAGCTACTGGATTCTTGGACTTCTTATTGGTAGACAATTATTACTGGATTTGTTGTATCACAGCTTATAAACCACTCTAATAAATCCCCTTTTTGTAGGGATAGAGATTTATTCTATTAGTTCTGTTTCTCTAGCCAACCCCAACTAATATAAAAGGCAAAAAAAAAAAATCAAAATGCACCCAAATTACCCAGGAACTTACTTATCTGAAGTGAAAAACCAATCAAACCTATAATTCCTTGCTCTGAAAGAATTTAAAGACTAATTTCAACTCCTTAATAATTATACATTTTTCATGTTTTATCCTTGATTTTACACTAATAACATTGCACTTAACTACATGCAGCTGCAATTAGTAAGCATATATACATGTTTGCACTGGAGGTATGGGCACATACAAATCAAACACCATTAAAAACATGTTAACAGGAACAGTCTTGAACCTTTGCCAATAGCTATCATTGATTTAACAATGAATAAAGAAAAGGAAGCTGTATTTTAGAGTAGGTCTCTGATAAGAGGCCTTTACTAATAAAACAATACACTCTTCCAATGATATTGGTAATTACTGAAAATACTCCATGCTAAGGAAATTGGCATAACATTGTAACCTAACCCATATTCAACCTTTAAACACCACACCTCCACTATGTTACTTAATAACCAGAGAGTCTTCCCTTGGTCTTGGTCTTTAATGGAGTGGGGATGAGTCTCAGAGAGCACAGACTTGTGATGCCATTCAAGCCACACATGCTGTAAATTTTTTACAGACTTTTTCCATAATGAGTATCTGAAAACTCAAATGAAGAAGACTAGGTAGGACAGAGACGCGAGCCAAGCACATTCTTAATGTCCTTTGCTATCTTCTTTCCTGTCATTTGGTTTGATGGTCAGGTACTCAAGGAAAGAATGTTATTCTGGTAATAGAAACACGGGCTTTAGGCAGTAGAGGGCATGGGAGCTGAGTCAGACTGTGCATTCGGCTCCCTACTTACTTGCTGTAGAACCAGGGTCACATTATTTAACCTCAGAGCATCAATATCTATAACATAGGGATGATGATGTTCATAGTGATTACATGTGTATCAAAGAGCTTTGTGAAAATTAAATGAGTTAATATACATGTTGTAACCTGTACATAATAAAAAGTCAGCAAATACTATTGACATTTTTTGTTACGCTTGCTTACCTAGGAATGACCACACAAATCCAACAACCACATAACTCAATTGTTTACTGTTTTTTAAATAACCCCTCACCCACAAATTTAGAACCATTTATGCCCAAATCAGTTTCACTTTGCTCCTAGATTACTTAGAAATAGACTTCAGGCTGTGCCCTCATTAGATAAAGACACGTGGGAGCTATCCTCGGTGCTGACAACAAGTGTGCTAAGAGGAGCAATGGGTACTTGTGCTGAACAGCTAGTGAAGGAAACTAGTGTATTCAAACACCAAGTATGCTAGGATGAAAATTATTCTAGGCAGAAGAAAAACACTTAAGAAATCAAATGTCTACTGCCACTTACTAGACCAGCTTAAAGAACTCAATGGGAAAGCACTTCCATTTTTAAAAATTGTAACCAGTTCTGGAAAACCATAACAAAAACAAACACCTCACTTCTTTTGGGCCTATCTGAATCCCCCTCTTTTTTTGTTAGACATTGGTTGGAGAGACCTTGGTTTATAACAGAGTGTCATAAAAACCAATTACTATTATTATTATTATTATTATTATTATTAGTAGTAGTAGTAGTAGTAGTAGTATGGATTGAACCCAGGGCCTTGAGCATGATGCAGCAGCCTAGCACAACCCCAGTCCTGGACTGTCGGTGTATTTTGTTTGTCCTGTAAACTGTTTAAAAAGTTTTGTGCCTGTATTTCTCACTTACTGAATCTCATGTAAACTGATCTGCTGGAGAGATGAGCCTGGCTCACACAAGGACACGTCAGCTTCGACAACTGATTGTCACCAGTGTAGAACTGATACAATAGCAGACCTATGGGCCAGACAAGCTCACCTATAGAATCTAGCCTTTCCATTGTAAATATCTGATTCAAAACAGTTCCCCCATGCTCTGGGATATGAGCAGCCAAAACCATAAGCAGACTACAGATATTTTTAAGAATACACTTGCCCTTCTTGAAAGTCTCAGTGTCCCGAGTGGAAGTAAAGCAAGGATGTTCTGGACACTGGCCCTCTGAATATCCATGCAGAATGCAAGATCTCCTTCCAATTAGCATACTAACAGCCAGGTATCACACTCTCTTATGAAAGTCATCCCTGCTAAATGCAGAAAACCAGAATCAGGCCCACATCTGTCCCATGCAGGATATGTCTGGCCAGTTCATCCTACATCTCACATTCTACAGAGACTAGTGTTCAGGACATCTACATGAAGGACAACTCCACATTAGGACACATGGTTTCTTGTTAGATGCTATCTGTAACAGATGCTGTAAATAAGTTCCTCCTAGAGATTGTTTTTAAAATCAGGAAAATCATTTGTTTATTAGACATGTTTCTTTTTATGGTGTAACAGTCATTACATAATCCAATGGTATTTCCTTTACTGCTAGGAATCTCAGAACTAAATGTATGCCCAGTTTGTGCCTAGCAATAATTACTGCCTATGCATTCTGCTCATCTTTGTTCTGTTTTCACCTTAGTGGTTAAAGTCCAGACATAAGCCAAGTTTGATTCTAAATTTTCTTGGAAGTATGTTTTGGACAAACTAGGGTTAGCCTCCAGAGCAGGTGAGGACTATGTGAGGAGCACCTGCACACACCCATGAAAGCATGTGCATGCACACACACAAACACACAGGTATACACATGTGTAATAAAATGCTGCTGGGTACCTCACAGAAATGCCCCTAAAGCAACCTAGAAGCTCCAGGAGCATGGCTGCAGCTGACACATGGGTTTCTGGTGGATGAGGAAATATGACTGGGGCAGGGCAGCTGCTTTGCAGTCCAGTGTGTTACAGCTGCTGAGTTTATCGCCACCTCAGCCCTGGAGGTGCTTTGGCCTCCACTACAATGAAACATTGCTACTGTCGTTTGTTCAGATTTTCTGGACTTGAAGATTGGTGCAGACATCACCTGAACTGACTATAAACTCACCTCCTGCATTGCATTAGACATCAGCTGTGGAGGATCTCATTGAACTTGTGACTTGTGAGGTGGCAAACCCAACCTCAGAAACTAAACCCTAAAGGCCATTTTCAAAACAACAGGTGAAAAAAGTAGTTTTACTGCCTTCTTATGTGCAAATGGGTATCAATGTCTTGTTATGTATCTTTTTTTTTTTTAGTCAAAAGACAGAGATGAGATTAAGAAAATAATCAAATTTGGAAGTGCTAGGAGGAACAAGAGATATTCTACAATTATCCCAGGAAAGAGATAGGATGCTAGATTATTAAACACTCCAACCAATTGCCCAATGAAGGGAAAAGATCCGAGGGACAAGACTAGTAACGAGCAGTGCTTATTTATATTGTCTAGTAATAAATATTTCTTATCCAGTTATCTCACTGTGGTAATGTTCTCATCTATGTGTGAGACCCAAACAAAATATTTGTTACTTTTAGGAAAATTAGGAAAATGTATAAAAGTTGGCAAAATTTTGTTATTATAAATATCACATGCGAAAGGTTTACAACAAAACAAATAAATAAAAATAACATGGTCTGCACTTCACAAGACCAAGGTCTTGGGGCCTTGAGAGCAGTGTGGCTGAATCTGGAGCACTGAGGCAGATGTAATTGGAGGGCATGGAAGCTCTGTTCCCAGTGGCTGTACGTGGCCACAGAAGATCCAGCTATGCCTTCCACAGAGGTATGTGCACGGCAGCAGGCAAACAGGACAGACATGCATCTTATGATTCATAAGCACAAACATGGTAGGTGCCTGAAGTTAGAAATGCCTGAACAAAGTGTTCACTGGTTTATGGGGGGCAGCAGATAGACTGGAGATGGACATAATACTCAGAAATGCCCAGGGAGTAATCACAGAGTCCTGAAAAGGCAAGACTCAGCAATATGGACATTATCTTGGTACTGATCCCATTTTATGATGACTATCAATGCAAGTGTGGGTCAAGCTCTGGTCGCTCTGTGTGATTTCTCCTACATATTTATATTCATAGCAGACAAATCAGAAAGGGCCACAGAAGAGGAGAGCCCACAGAAGAGGAGAGCCCAGTATATGATTTGCATGTCTTTCCAGGATCCCAATACAGGAAATCACAGATTTCATGGTAAGATGGCAAGGAAATAACTTTTCATAGCAGAGAAGAAACTAAGAACATAACTCTAATGGATTGCCTTGCTTGCTGGGCAAAGAAAAGGCTTGTTCAAACAGTCATTTCAGACGAGTTCAAAACTTAAGATTGAATTATATCCGAGGAAACATGTTCCCTGTTCTTTTCCTCCAAACAACTACTTTAGTAAAATTTCTGCAGATATTTAAGAGTCATCCACTCAAGGAAACAAGTGACAAACTCAGCAAGTCACTAAGGTAGGCACTGACCTTAAATCTAGTAAGCAGTGGACCATCTCACTATGGTTGCTCACAGGGCTAAGATTATAACATCATTTAACTATGGCCAGTCACAAGGCTCAAGTGGACTGAACTTATCACTGCATGAAGCCTGCTCAAGCATTTCTGTGCAAGTACTCTTAGGACCTCATGATGTTGCCAAAAGGTTAGCTTTTTAAATTTTCAGCAATGAGACCTGTTTTTTTTTTACTGACCATTTATATCTCTAATCTTACCTTAATCTTGAACTTCATCAGTATCCGCAGTTATGGTATTCTATAATAGTAAGTATATAATAAATGCAAGGCTTTCCTAGTGTAATTCTAAAAAGAAAAAAAGCTGTGCCCCCCCCTTTTTGCGACAGGGTTTCTCTGTATTGTTTGGAGGCTGTCCTGGAACTCGCTCTGTAGACCAGGCTGGCCTCGAACTCACAGAGATCTGTCTGCCTCCCAGTGCTTGGATTAAAGGCGTGCGCCACCAATGCCCAGCGAGCTGTGCCATTTGAAGTTAGGAAAGTTAATAAGGAACTGAAATGAACTTGACTGTTTGCATATATGTATGCATACATATATGTATATACAAAAATATGTATATGATTCTTCACTTTAATGTGCAGATTCTTTTACTAATGATCACACTCATCAATTCTGTTCTATAAGTTTCACCAATTCATGGAATCATAAACTATAATCAATACAAGACATACTGGGTCCTTTGCTATTACTCCTAGCCATATACTGTATATTTAATCAGCACTCCCTATAGATTTCTTTAAAAGTAAATTAAACACCCTATTACTGAGATTAACTATAGAGGAAAGTGTATTTAATGATCTTAAAGTAGGAGACATGCATGCTTAAACCTTTGTATCTTTAATGCAATCATATTATTTAATGATAAGCAAAATTAAAACCTGAAGTTATTAGCAATGCCTCATTATAAAGGTTAAAGCATCAACACTTACACTGGTTCTCACTATTCCTAAGCTGGTGGAATATTATCCCCCACAGAAAAAAATCAAAAGGCTATATTGCTTATGTAATAGGAATTATCAGTATGTAGATATTGAAAAACTATTTAATTCATCAATGTCAGTTAGTTTATCTCCAAATGACATATAAATCACTGTTAGTAACTCACATAGCCAAAAGTACTAGAGCTTTCTTAAAGGAATAGAGTCCATTTACTTGGCTTCTTCTTATAATAAAACTTACAGTAGCTCACTTTGTTATATTTATCCTTAAGTATATTCCCATTAAGATGTTAGAATGATACCAAATATATTTGTCTTCTCCTCAAATGTATATTCATTTCATCTAGAGAGTAATAGAAATAATTCAATTCATTGACTACTTCCAGTGCATCCTGTTAGGAAGATGCCACAGCAGGCTGACTCTCATTCCAGACTTGGCATAATATGAATCAAAAAGCAACGTCTCAGCCTTCCTTCAGAAAAGAAACAAGAGATAAAACAAACAGGAAAACATTTTTGACCCTCAAATCTCCTCCAGATCATTTTAAGTCCACTAAGCAGCTTATGTGCTGAGACCACGAGAAAGAACAGAGCCGTTGAGGAGGCTATGCTCCCTTCAATACTAGAGAGCTGCAAGCCTGCATTTACCACAGCTTTTTATTTTGCATAATATTTTGTGCCTCCAGAAAGAAAGAGCAGGCTCTTAATTTTACAATCACTCTTAAAAAAAAAAAGAACTGCTCAGTTTCTCTGCCTGCAGAGGACACACCGGCCCCTGAGGAGTATGGAGGGCAGCTGCAGATGAAGGTGGTGGAGACAGTGCTCCTTAGGCTGAGGTTTCTGGGAGCCAGCCCTACACCTTCCTCCATTCCATGCAACGAAGAAACCATGGCAGTTCTGCGTTCAGAGGCTTGAACTCCGGCAGTTGAATGGGCAGGGGTCTACTTCCTTTATTGTTGTCTGACCAGTGGACCCTGTGTGTCCTCACATGATTGTAACACAGCTAGAAACCTGAGCTCCCACTAGAAGGTCCTGAGCATGGATCTATTTGACTCAGCCTCCTGAATGCCTACATTATAGGCATTTGCCACCATACCTGACTATTTTCATTGAAAAAATGAGTGGAAATACACACACACACATGCAAACACATACACACACTGAAAATTACTTCTAGTCCTACTAATTTTAGAAGTACTTGTAAAAAAATGAAGCACTCTTGATCAGATCCCTTCCCTTTAAAGAACTATCCTGAATCACTGGATATGTCCTTCAGGATTTACTTTTAAGAGTTTGTATTTATTATTATTGATGTGCATGTTTATGTGTGTGTGTGTGGGTGTGTGGGTGAACTTGTGCAAATGTACTAAAGCAGTCATAGAAGAAAACTTGAACACAGCCAGACTTTGGGAATTTTCACCTCACCAATGACTTATCAATGGTTATCATTTCTTTGATGTCTAATCAAATTTAAGCAGTGGTAAAATTAAGCTGCAGTACAAACGAATATTTTACTTACATAAATAAGAAACGGAATGGCTGACACTTTAAAAAGTAAGGCTCCTTACACTGATTGACAGAATTGTTTAGAATGTGAACTGCCCTACAACTTCTGATGGCAGTAAATTCAAGGACAATAGTGAGTGACCCTGACCATAGTGTATGAAATACATTTATCACTGAAATGGCATGCCGGCTGCCAGTCAATATGTGTCTCTCATTTGTTAGGCGCTTTCCTGCTGTGACTCCCTCATTACAATTTGCTTTCACTTCCTGAGCAAATGACAACTAGAAAATGAGGCAGTTTCTTTCCTGACCAAACTTAATCCAGGAAAAAAAGGAGATGACAGCTGCAGCCATCCAAGTGTTACAGAACACTTTACATTTGTTTGTTATGTACTTGAAAATATCGCGTCACTAAACAGACAGTTGACAAGTTGGCGCACTTTCTTAGTCTAGTTCAACAGTGGGAAGAAATGTTTCAGAAACACAGAATTTTTTTTTTGCTTATGACTTAGAGTACCCCATTCATTCAATTAAATAGCTATGATAAAGGATACCGATGGACTTTTACTTTAGATACATGCCGTAGAACATCTTGGGTGCTTTAGAAAGAATATCCAGCTAGCATTTGAGTCTGGGAAAGACAGAGCTTTGCTCAGATAGGTTCTTTTCTGTGAGAAAATCAGTGTAGGCACAAGCTTGGATGTTGTTCAATTTCTGACACAGGAATTGGTAGTGCTGGTTTGAGATAACCCAGTGCACAGTACATTATTACAAAAGCTGGGGAACTATCACAGAAATGCTAAAATCTTGCCCACTTAGAAAAGTTCAGATACTGAAGTACACCATAAGAGATAGAAGGCAAAGCAGTGAAAGCCCAAAGAAAAATGAGAAGGTAGGAAAATAAACATAGAAATGATGGTTGCTGTCTGTATTCAGTCTCTAAAACATTCTGCTAAAAAAAAATCTGCTTCAATGTAAATGAGCCCATCTTTCTGGTCAAGTTCAAATCCAGAAATCTGTAGGTACAAGTTTAGTATCACTTAGCAGTAAGGAAACAGATTGAATATAGGTTCATAGGCGGATGTAAACATGCTGAGTTAAAGAATCCAGCCCTGTTCCACAGCCACCCACACACACACACACACACACACACACACACACACACACACACACGCACGCACACACACACACACACACGAGGGTGAAAGAGCTGAATGCACTGATATTATTCTGCCAACTGTACATTCATAACCAGTAAATTGAGTACAATACATTATAATATCCCACCAAGCAGTTACACACATATATGTACAGGAAAACACATTAGAAAAGAATAGTTGTGTGATGGCTTCTGTTGTTACTGCCTGGAAGTACTGAGAAATGGACTCACAAAAGGCTAGCTACTTAGAGCAAGAGGCTAAAAGGCTGCTTCGTGGAATGCATTTTCTAGTTTTCGTCAGGCCTCAATGGACAGTGCTCCCACCACGTCCCTTGGGGAACCTTAACCACAACTTACCATCTCCGCCAGGAAGCCTTTCCTGTAAATGGGCTACAAGTGCTTTTTTCCTAGAACTGTAGTCTATCACTCTGTAGTAGATCTGAGCATGTCACAAGTGACAGTTCTTCCTTTTCAATAAGCCATACATTTTTGCTCAATTTATAATACTGGCTATTGATCCAGGATTGCTTGGCCAGAAGAGCCTTCGCCTTTCTGATATCTAGCTCTAAATCTAAAATTGTGTCTTATTGTCTGCTTGCATTTCTATTCAACTATAAAAGGGAAAAAAGACCTAGAAAGTATTTAAACAAATTCCAGGATCTGCAAGTTCAAACTGCTATTCATAGTTGACCAGAGATTTACCATGATCTCTAAATGGCACAGTGATGGAAGGAAACCCCTGGAAACTTTGTAAAACGACCAAACCTCGAGAAAACACTAAAGCTACACAGCTCGAGCCTATAGTGTACTGTTAGTTCTAGAAGGGTCTTTTTATTTCTGCATGCTTGTAAACAGTGGTTCAGCGAGGAATGGCTGTGTGAGCTTTTGATTCTCACCAAGTCAAGCCTCTTCCCCAAAAGAAGTTTACAAAATCACCAGACAACAAAATGAGCAGGACCTGGGAGGAAAAACCAATCTGCCTACAGAAGAATATGGTGTTACTTTTAATTAATGCAATATTCAATAGTAGGACTTGAAAATAAAAATGAATATTCAATAAAGGAAAAAAACAGGATTTTTCCATCATTCTTAATCAATACCTTCCTTATTAAGAAAAATATCAAAAGATATTCTACAAGATCAGTGAAATCAGATATGAAAACTGCAACATTATTATTTAGTAAGCCTTTACTTCCTCATGGTCACTGCATAATTCTGCTTTATGATAGCCTTTTAAAATATAAATGTAATTCTGGCTAATTAAATACAAACACAGCTCTAAAGCTATTTCATAGAGGAAAGAATTACATAGTGAGGGGTTTAGTTTAAGGACATCCACCTCACGCCTTCCTGCACATGTTCTAACCTTGCTTCTGTGGTTGCCAGGCTAGTGTCCTTGTGTCCAGTCACACTCCTCTGTGAGATGAGAGCACAGGAATTTGTCACAGTCAATTGTTTCCTGAGAGACACTGAAATATAGATGAATTCTGCCAATGGTGGAGAGAGATCAGCTAGCAGGGGTCAGAAAAAAAAAAAAAAAACAAGAATTCCCTTCAGTTCCCAGTTCCTTTATTTAACAAAGCCATGCTATGACCTTCCCTCTTAAAGGTGTCCAGCTTCTGCCCTAAGCAGTATCTGTGCTCTCTCTCTCTCTCTCTCTCTCTCTCTCTCTCTCTCTCTCTCTCTCTCTCTCTCTCTCTCTCTCTCTCTCTCTCTCTCTCTCTCTCTCTCTCTCTCTCTCTCTCATATGTGTGTGTACATGGGTATACCAGCACATATGTAGGTGAGAGGATGCTGTGACCTTTTCTATCACCCCTGCCTTATTTCCTCAAGACAAGGTCTCTTACTCAATGTAGAAAAATGCTGGTGGAGATCCTCTCATTCCAGGAGAGGTAGATAATTGCACCTCTCCTGGCCTGGGATTATATATAGGTGGACCGGGCCATTCCCAGCTTTTGATGTGAGTGCTGGAGATTTGAACTCAGATCCTCATGCTCGCACAAGCCATCGAGACATCTCTTCAGCCCTTGTATCTTCACTCTTCTATTTTACTTACTATCCTTCTTTCTTTCTATTACTCTTGCATTGTTTAACTTAACTGCATAAGAAGTTGGTGGCAGTCATTGGTCTTATTTATACTATTCCTTGATTGCCTTATTTTCTACCATAATAGGATGAGCTCTTCTTGGCTTTTGCTAGGAAAATGATACCATGTCAGCTAATGAAAGTTTTACAGGTAGGATTAGAAAAGACTTACAAACTTAAAATTTTTTTTCTGATTTTTTTCCTGAGCCATTTTTTTCTAGACATATTTCAAGGTCTTAGATAACGGCTAATATTATTGTAGAGCTGACCCCATAGAGAAGCAGTGAAAAGAGGCTTTCCATTCTTTTCTCATCATTTTCATCACTTTAAAACAGGTGTCTTGCCAGGCATTGGTGGAGCATGCCTTTAATCCCAGCACTCGGGAGGCAGAGGCAGGCCGATTTCTGTGAGTTCGAGACCAGTAAGTTCCAGGACAGGCTCCAAAACAATACAGAGACACCCTGCCTCGAAAAACCATAAATTAAAAAAAAAAAACAAGTATCTTAAGTATCCTATAGTTTCTCTTTCTTCCAAACCTTCATTTAATACATAATCCAATATTACCATTTCACACATATTGTTTCTTAATGTTTATTTGTTAAGTAAAATATTTATCTCTAATATATATAGCCAAGAATTACTTTTCAGTATTTGTGTACTAAAAAAAAATCTTCTTTGCAATCCTAAAGTCTTCACTAGGTTTATCTTCCTCTATGGAAAAAGCAAATAGACCAGGCAGATTCTATGGCACAAATGTAGAACCTGCTATTATTTTCTATGAAGTTTCAAATTAAGTTACGAATTTTCTTTTACTGAACTTTCCATAAATACCTTTATATGTTTCCTAAAACAAAGACTTATGAATATTCTTAGATATAGCTTATGCAGAGGACAGCTCCAGACACTGGAAAGCACAAGATGAATTATGCCTCCTGTATAATACATCCTTCACACTACTAGGTGGGAAATCATTGTCAAAGGCTTGCTTTCTTTAGTTACTAAGTTCTGTAATATACCACCATGAACTTGGAACGATTGATAAAAAAGGCTTGTAATTTCTCAGATGTTCAATACTTCTAATTTTAAGGCACTGTCTTAATAAAGAAACAGGATATTCTCACTTATTTCTGTTATAAATGACATTAAGATCCACAAAATACTATTCCTTAAGACAGATATCTATGCAGTTTTGCAAATCTTATGTTTTTATTCTTTATAAAGATTTCAAAGTTACTGTATGAATCCTTGAATGCCCAACTGACAGAAATGGATCTCATTCCTCCAAGTCATCATTCCTTAAAAGAATTCCGGGACAAGGTGTGATAAAAGACAACAGCGTAGTACAAGATACCAATGCCAAGTGACAAGTGACAAGGCAATTAAACTCTTTCCTGGAGACTATCAGGAGCATTCCCACTTTCACGACCTAGAATGGGTCTTCTGATTCAATTTTAGTGAACAGAACTCATTAAAAAAATCAACTAAATAATACCCTCAATTGCACTGTCAGATTGCTTGTGGAGGGATGGCAGCATTTGACTTTTATTTCCCTGAGAGAAAATTCATGCTACCCAAATGTGCACTTGACTCGGATGCACTCCTTTCTTGTTTCCCTTCCATAGAGCACAAGAAGTACCATGCGTGTCCCTGGTGCTCATGGAGGTCAGAAGGAGACATCAGATCACTTGGAACTGGAGTTAACAGGTGGTTTTGAACTGCCATGTGCATGCTGGAAATTGAACCCAGAACCTCTGGAAGAGCAGTCAGTGTTCTTAACCACCGAGCCATCTCTCCAACCCAACCAATTCTTATTCTTAAGATGACAATAAATCATGCAAAGTAATCTAAAAGTTAACAGAATATTGGAAGGAAGGTGCTCAGAATTGCTGCAATCATAGGCGAACTTGAGTGTCCACAAGTTTTCAATTAGTTCCACAGACATGCACACAGAGGGCAGTGAAAATGTCCCTTTAAGCACCCTTTAATGGGTGTTCTGTTTTAACCAACAACATAAAATACTTGTTGTATCAGCAAAGGAGAGTCTGAGTCCCCACATGCTTACCATACACTGATAACAATTTATCTGCCGGATTCTTGTAGAGTATGTTCCAGTAATGTAAAGAGCATCCGGGGAGATGACTGACCACTTTACAGGAAAATACTGTTCTATGAAAGGCTCTCCTATAAATTAGCATGCACAGGAAAAAGAGACACATCCCCCTTCCTTAGACAGCTCCCTTTGACAGCCTGGGCTAAAGTGCTCTGCTAACATGAGAGCCGTCACAGAGCTGAAAGCTCAAACAGCCTGTCTAGGGAGACCTGGGCAAATCAGATACATTCCTGTACTTCTTTCTGAAACAAATTCAATTTTTTAAGAGTCTTTGCTCAGACTAAATGCCAATTTCCACTTGCAGGACAGAGTGATGTAACGGCAGAGCATGGTCAGCACTTCATTGTTTTTCCAGGCTGCCTGGTCATAGCAAGTGGCTTCATTCCTAAGGAAGAGAAGCCATAAAAACAAAACAAAACAAAAAAACCCCAAAACCCATTGTTATGTGTTTGTGCTAGCTTATTTCTGAGGCAGCTCTGGCTAACCTCGAATTCTTTAGGTAGACCAGGCTGGCTTTGAACTCATAGAGCTTTGCCTGCTTCTGCTGGGATTAAAAGCCTAGGCAAACACACCTGGCCCAAATCATCATCATCATCATCATCATCATCATCTTCTTCTTCTTCTTCTTCTTCTTCTTCTTCTTCTTCTTCTTCTTCTTCTTCTTCTTCTTCTTCTTCTTCTTCTTCTTCTTCTTCCTCCTCCTCCTCCTCCTCCTCCTCCTCCTCCTCCTCCTCCTCCTCCTCCTCCTCCTCCTCCTCCTCCTCCTCCTCCTCCTCCTCCTCCTCCTCCTCCTCCTCCTCCTCCTCCTCCTCCTCCTCCTCCTCCTCCTCCTCCTCCTCTTCTTCTTCTTCCTTTTCTTTCTTGAGAAAAGCTAAATATTAGGTAGAAACTTCAGAAAAAAATGTTTTGTTTCCTGGATGCCAAGTTGTTGATGTCAGATATGCTTCCTGAAGTCCATCAGAATTTACACAAATAATCTGACTATTCCAAAGTAATTCAGAAGGCTTCTCCACTTTTCTTTCTTGGGAGATCAAGTGATTAGTCTATTCATAGAGCTGCTATTCACACATACCCAGTTATTTCATTTCATTCAACCTATATTACATGTGCAGTCGAAAGACTATAGAGCCAACCACCTGTAATATAAGCACACTATAGCTTTGACTTTGGGAGGCACAAAACAGTTTCAAGAGTTGCTGGTCATTAGCATAGTGAGCTAGCCTGCATGGGAATCAGCAAGAAGTTCCTTGAGTCTCCATCACTGGCAGCTCTAACCAAAGCTCAGACTTCTTTCATTTATGGCCAAACGCAGGGCATACAGCTAATATAGCCATGGGATGTCCTTTACCAAACATCTTAACAAATGCTGCGGGTCCTGGACTACCCTGCCTTTGGACTTGAAGTTCAGTAAAATACTTGTAAAGCAACTGGTAAGCAACAGGGCAGGATGGAAGAAGGAGCGAGAGTACAAGAAGTCTGTCCTACTTCATCTTTATCTGATGAAATACACTGTTCTCCCAGTAGCTCTTAGCAAGTACTCAGAGAGGCTCCATCACCATCCCATTTCCACATGACCTTAACCTTAAACGTTTAGTCTTTACTCCAAATTAGTATCTAAGACCTCCCACAGAACCTTGAGATCCTAAAGCTCCTTTTGTTTAGTACACTCTAAAGTTTTCAGTGTTGTTCCCCCACTGCCGTGTGTGTGTGTGTGTGTGTGTGTGTGTGTGTGTGTGTTGGCATTCTCTAGTCCAATGGAACATGGTCGCTAACCTTCTTTAATATCATTTAAAGTTCATTTGATCAGTTTCTCCCTCATTATGTATAAAGTGGCAGCAGCAAGTGAGAGGTAGGGCACTCTTCATTCTCTGTGCAAAACTGGGAAGGCATGTGCCTTGGTTTTAGTCAGGAGAGTAGGGGGTAAGCAAACAGACCTGAACTACAATACTAAGTGGAGTAAGAGTCCATACAGTGCTCAATAGTAGTGCAGCTGGGGAGCTAGTGAAACGCTAAGCTATTGTTGGGTTATGAACAGTTGAGGACAGTAAGTAGTTAATTCAACTAAAAAGTGAGATAGAAGATGAGAGGTAGAGAGATACCAAATCAGAAAATAGCATGAGCAAAGGCTTTAAGACCCAGGAGAAAAGCTAATTGTAAATACAAAATGAGTCAGTCCGTCTGGCCTGAGAGGAGGACAGAATAGCTGGCAGGGTTAAAGTAGAAAACCATGGCACAGCGTATTTTACTTCACCAGTATTATAAAGTATTATTCACACTTCACAGTGTAGCATACATTATAGTATCAATATTTCTATTAATCCAGTTTTTATAGATTTGCATTTAAAAACCATTATGGGGAGTTTCAAATTGTATCAAGGTAAATAGAACAGAACTGAAAGTATCAGTCATGATTACTTTATTAATTATGATTGATCATAATTGTTTTATCTTGACATACCTTCTTTCTCTTCCTGAACTGATCTGAAGTAAATCTTCAAAGCCTTAAGATGTTATCAATAGTAAATGTGCCTGTGACCTGACTGCAGGTGACTGAGAGGGAAGGGTCCACAGTTAGTGAGTGAAAAAGGTACCAACTGCTGAGCTTCTGGCTACCTAGTCTCTGGTTCACAGATCAAAGTGTCACCTCCCTCTAGGTAGCCTGGTGGCAGCTTCTGCTGTTGCTCACCTATGTCCTCTCTCAGAACTTTACTCTGTCATGATCTGCCAACACAGTCAGGATGTTCTTGGGTTAGGAGAGTCATTGTTCTTCACAGCACCTACCTCTTGGTTTCATAGATTTCATATAAAATTCTATGTTATTTTATATCAGAAATTCTGGTTAATATCCTACTTATATGGCCTAATGTTATTAAGAAACAAATTATGTTTCTTAATGTAATGTAAGCACCAAGTAGTCACAACTTAATAAAGATGCTGATACTTTACGGAAAGGTTACTTTCCATATGCAGAAGGATGTTAGTCTCACTAGGTCCTGTCAACTCATTTAGAAGACACTTATTATGAATTTGAGAGTGAGAAGAGTTTATCTTAAATTCTAACGCTGTTTAAATATGAACAAACTTGGCAATGTAAGCAACAGAGTCTGGGTGTGCCAGCAGAGTTTTCAAAGTTTAAATATTCTTGACCTTTACCAGGAAGGGAACAGTAACTACAGGAATTAAGGTAAGTGTGTCCAAGTTTATTAAGTAGACAGTATTTCCTATGAGAGAAATAAAATGGAATGACCAAATATTATAACTCATTTAATAGTAAGTATCAGAATCCCCAGTTTGGGCTTGATAATAATTTTTCCTTAAAATGATAGCATTTTACCAGGAAAGTTATTATTTTAACTCATACCTAAATTCATAGTTTCCACATACCTAAAGTTCTATTACATGACAGGAACTTCACAAAACCAAACACACATGCTGGGCAATATTAGAATTTCAGCAGACATTAAGACATCCTTCTAAAGTGCATACTTTTAGATCTGACATGAACATCAAAAGATAAAGCCATAAAATGATTGAAATTACTTGTTGTAAGCCACAAACTCTTGAGAAAAATTAACTTACATTTTTTCTTTAGAAACAAGCTATGTATTAGGTACTAGTCGTACAGCTACTTGAGAGTAAATTCACTACATTAAAACATCTAGAATATCTAACTTCCTTAGTCTCAAGAACTGTGTGCTGCTAGATCCCACTGTTTCAGAAAGTTAAGATACAGAATGTTTTATCACCATCAAAAATTCTCAAAGTAGTTGTGTTTCAGAAGACTGCATTAGCTTGAATTCATATTGAAACATTCAAAAACAAGCGCTGGTATTTTTACTACTTCTTTTCTTAACTACACACACACAGACACACACACACACCCCTGAGAAATATATCCTCTAAAATGTGATCTCTTCAATGGCAGTCAGAGCTAACTTTCAAGAGATAATACAGTTTCTTTTTTTTTAAATAACAAGCTAGAATTGACATAGGGAATACAAATTATTTTCCTCCAAATCTTAATCAAGCAGAATATAGCTAAGTAGTTAGTAATCTCCCCCTTCACACTCTTTTAACAGAAGTAGTTGCAAGTTGCAGGTTATAGAAAGCTTCCCAATATAAAAATCCAATTATTTCCTAGACAACCTTCAAGAACTTGCAAACATCATTAGTCTGAAAGTACACATGGTTCATAAGAATGCCTAACTTTTGCCATCCATTAAATGGGGCACTGGAAAACACCACAGAGGGATGTATTTGCCTTCCCTGAGATCCACCTCCTGAGGAAGCTTAACCTTTAAAACACAGTGATGTTATCAATTTTTCTTTAGATGTGTACTTGTAAGTTCAACTGTTACCATGTAAACAATGAAATAAGAGCTTGTGGATTCAAACCGTTAAGATTCGAGCCAGTAAGTTTATAAAATCAGCTACTTGGGTTGGGTAAGCAGGTAAGCAAGAAAATGTCAATTTCCCCTTCACTCAGATGGTGTGCATGCATCGGTGGTATCAATGAGCAGCAATGTGGCATGTTTATCATGAGATAATCACACCCGTAGAGGTTTAGAAGCACTCAGCTGAACCGTGTGACTCACAACACACTCGGGGCATCATTATCTCACGATAACCACACTCCCTGTCAAGCCTTATTGCTTAATTAGGGGTTATGAAGGTGATAAGACTAAAAGAAACTGGATGAACAGTACCAGAGATGAATGATACCTTAATCAACCTAAAGCTGGGGCTGAAGGAAGCACAGTGAACATATGCAGTATGCTCCATGGTGTCTGCAGAAACATTTGTTAATAATGAATGAGGAGAAACCCTATCTGCATTCACAGATTATTTGGACTGCATTTTCTAGGAGACATGATTTCATGATCAATAATTTGGATTGTATTTTCATACGGTATGCAAAAACATCCCCCAAATTAGTGGTAACAATATTTAACTGTGACTCGTGATACCCAGGCTATACATGAACAAACATGAGATTTAGGTATTAAGTCTGCAAGCGATCTGACCAGTAACATCTATGCTGTGTAAAATTTGAATAAATTAATCTGGAACCACATTTTAAAATAATGTGATAAAAAAAAACCAAATAGGAAAGGAAGGGAAAATCCCACTAGTAAAAGTCTCTAATAACCCACTCGCAAATATTTAACTTTCATTCTTTTGTTCTATTTTTATAAACAACTGCCATATTCGTGGGAAGAACGCAGCTCCAGATACAGTGTGCTTGGAGCTGCTTTTCAATTCACTGTGAAACATCAATTATCTTTATCAAATAACAGCATCTCATCTCAGTCCATTATCAAGATGGAGTCTTATTTCAGCTGGACCACAGTCCTATCTGTATATCAGGGCTGGCCACAGTGGCAGAGCATGAGTGAAAGGCTGTGAAATAATCAATAATAATCATCAAATTGTGGTTGAAAGGTTGTGAGGATGGAAGTTTTTGATGAAACCTCACTTTTTTTTTATTTTGGTGCAGATGATCAGGCTTAACCTTTGCAATACCTGATACCTAAGACTCTGTTAGAGGAAGTCTCCTGCACACTTAAACGTGGTTCTGAGTGCCCAAGACAAAGGGGCATGCTTTGGCTTAAGTGGAACATGAACGTTATACTACCACAACTGTCAGCATGAAGAACTCAAAGTAACTGGAAATGAGGTTACTGTGAAGAACTCAAAGTAACTGGAAATGAGGTTACTGTAAACCTGATGCTCAATTCAGGTACAGTGCCCAGACCTTGACTGGCTGTGAGTGCTGGGTCCACACAGGTGAAAGTCAGCAACTGCCGGACAACGTTTTCGGGACAGTTGAGTGAACCGGGCCCTATCGCTTTCATCAGAAGTCATGGAATCCAGGACTAAAAAGGCCTCTGCTTGAGGCAAGAGGCTTAGTGGTGTCTATCATTACCACATTATTGGTGAAACAGTGCAGTGTGTCAGTACCATATTCCATGAATGAATACTAATAAAATATTTTAAAAAGAATTTTAACAATTTTAATAAAAACACTAGCGCGTCTTGATTTTTCAATGTAAAGAATGGAGAAAATATGCTAGTTTGAGAGATGGAGTTGCAATGCTTTTCCCTCTGATGTCTTTGGCTTTGCTTGTGTTTTGTTTTTGTTTTTGTTTTTGTTTTGGAATAGGGTCTTCCTCGTACAGCTTAGATTGACCTTGAACTCTCTATGTAGCCTATCCTGGCCTCAAACCCATGACCCGCCTGTTTCAGGTGGACATGCCTGGGTTCCTGTGCAAACCTGGAGAGGCAGCACAAGGAGCCTCACTAAATCATGCTAGTCCCTGAAACAACACTTGATAAAAGCTTCCACTGGTGAGCTCTTAGTTTAAAATGGATTGATATTTTTAAAAGCAGTTATTTAGAAAACTATGTATCTCCCAAACCCAAAACTAATCCTTTAAAATCTGGTAAAACAGGAAGATGTGAAGGTTAAATCTATAAACCAATAAAAAAGAAATTATTTCAAATGTGAAAAAATTACTGGTGGTTTGATGATATAGAGCTTAAAGGCCAGGATCCTTTTCCTGTCTTTCTCTATTACTGGAGAAGCTCACATATACTTTACGAAGGTGAGTGTGTTAGCAGACAGAAAAGAGCTGGGTCATAGTCTCCAAGGCTGACACTTGAAATTAGGTTTGTTCAAGTATTTACCATTTTCTCTGACTAACTGAAACATTTAAATTAACTGCAGCAAAAGTAATCACGATATTAATAATCTCTCACCTGGAATTCTCTCGCTCTGACTTTTCTATAAAAATATCTGGCCTAAAACTAGAATATTCTCTCTTTCTGGTGCTACAATAAAATACAATATACAATACTGTATACCTTGTATACAATAATAGTAGTTATAGTGCATTAAAATATTAGAAGTCAGTCTAGGAAACACCTGAGTGGTGTTATCTCTACTAGGAAAATAACCTCTGCCTTTCCAGGTCTCTAAGCTCTTTATAAAACGCATATGGAACGAAGGAATTGTTGATGGCAATTCTGGACTGGCAAACATGCATGTAGAAACAACATCTAAAATATTCTGAATTAGTACAAGATAGAAAATCCTAATATTGACAAAAGATCTATGTTTAAAGAAAACCATTTAAACATATCTTAACTAGAAAGCAAATCTTTCAAGATTGCTAAGAAAGATTTTACTCAAAACACTAAAGTATCTAAGACATCCACAATCCTAAAGTGTATACTTCTAGGAATTATACCGTCTACTGTAATAAACATATAAGGCAGTATTAAATCATAGAGCAATCCTTGTAGGTATTTGAAAATTCAATGTGTCAAACTTAATCTCAATGCAAGATATTCCTGGTTAATGAGCCTATTGTTTTAGAATAATTTTGTATACATCTTTCAAAATTTTATGCTAACACCAGATACAAAGCCAGCATTGACTTTTTTAAAGGCATCAGAAATGGACTCTTGCTACAGAGGGAGCTACTAAAAAGTACACAACACAGAGTTCCAAAATTGCTATCTTTTATCCCACATATAATAAATGTTCTCCCGAAACATTGTGGTGTTTGAAGGCTGAATCCATTGACTCCCAGAGCTGAGAAGCAATAAGATAGTATGTTTTATTATGAGTGTCATGGAGACGGTGTGGAAAATCAAGAGCCACAGGCAGTCAGCGGCAATGGGTCAATACAGCTCCCAGAGACACCGTGTAGATAATCAACAACAAGGCCTGAGGTTCTCTGCACTGCACACAGCTGAAGGGCAAATCAATAGAGCCAGGGGAAGGCCACTGCCCCGCTCTACTTCCCACAATACACCATGGCGACTTGAGGAAAACACTCCCAAATGAAAATAAAGCCAATGCCCGGTAACTAACAACCCACTAGACTCCTAATTCAGTCGTACGTTGTGTTCATCTCAGCTTCCCAAAAATCTAAACAGATTTCAATAAAAAAAATAACATCACAACCAGGGAAAAGAAAAGAGGCTTTACTAATGGAACCAGGACAGAATTAGGCTAACATAAACAGGGCAAATGCAGGCTCATGAAACACTGCAGTAGGTCATCCTAAAACTAAAGTTCAAGCAAAAATTTTGCAAGTACAAAAATCTATTTGGAGATTGTTCTGTCTTGACTTTGGGGTCTACTATTGGTAATATTCAAACTGTATCATATTTGCTGCAAGAAGGACACAAGTAGAAACATGACAAATTTTAGAAACTGTAAATTATATTTGAATTGTGTTTCTAAAAAAAGCAAAGTTCCATTGTAATGTAGTCCACTGGTTCTGAGAGCAACGTTGTGACAACAGTGTTTGTATCTGACACCTAGTTAAATATATGGTACTAATATTTCACACTTTTCAGTAAAAATTTATGGGTAGGAATAAGTTGATTTATTATTTCTCAGGTAAAGGGTGATTTGTCACATCCATCACTCTGTTAATCATTAGGAGTTATTTCTAAGTTCCCATGCAGAGCCAGCTTACTCAAAACATGAAGAAAATGTGCTGGAAGGAAAAAAGGGGAAATATTTTAAGGCTTCTATTTGTTATTCAAATTTTAAAATTTTAACTTATAAGATGATACCATGAGGTATTAAAATGTGCCCTAGATCAAGCCGAGTAACTCTAAATGTTCCTCCAAAATATGTTCCGGGGTTCTGTGTAATCTGTGCCTATGGTGCCAAAGTCAAAAGCATTTTAAACAAAGAAAACTGTCATGTGCAGAATGGCACGCAAGTGAACCTGGGAAGCAAAGCACTGGTCTCCTCCCGCATTTTAAAAGCACAGTATCTTATTTGTTCAGCCTCATAGAAAGAATTCATTGTCTCTGTCTGCCTCTCCTCTCTATTTGCTGGCCACCATTTTCAGGTAGTGAGGAAATGATTATATACTATTTAGTGAGATGCTGAAACGCTCCCATGAAAATACTCCAAAGTTCTGTTTTGCAACTAGGAAGATCATGAATTTAAACATAATTTACTTGTTGATGCTTATTATATCTTAGTGTCTCGGGGAAAGATTGAGCTGTCTTTATATGCTCAATTACTGAAATATGATGTGTATAAAGTAAATTTTACACTTTAGGTCATGGTGAGAGTACATATAAATCATCCACTCTGAGATCTTCTTGGTGTAATAAAGTTAAAAGCAGGTTTCCATTTTTGAAAAGTTATATTACATTATCTGGTTTCTATGACAACAAAATTGCAGTATGATATCAAGCTACAGAAAAATCATGACTTTTTTGGGGGGGTTGACTTCTAAAAGTAGTTTCAAGCTTTAAAATATTTATGTATGTAGAAATAATGTAAAAAGTGACCAGGGAAATACAGGAGCTATCTCATTATCCATTATGACAGCTCAGACTTAGACAGGTCTAATGATGGGAGTGTGACAAGAAGAGACCCCAGTGTTTCATAAGCAGTTCCTGTGGGTCCCCTGCTGTCCCTCCACACCTGCCTGTTATTCGAGACTCTGTGTTGAACTCTGGCTGCAATCAGCTTGCTTTAGTCCCGCTGCGGTATTGCCACAGAGGCACAGATGACCAAACAGTGGTTGGATCTGCATGCAGCTCTCTCATTGGCTGAGGAAGGTGCTCTGCCATGACATGCTCCAAGACACACATGGATTTCAGATGCTGGTTTCCAAAGCCAGGGACATTTTGCACAAAGCACCCAAGACAGTCCCAGATACTGTGGCATCATGGTGGCACCGATGCTTCAGGTACTTCAAATTAAGAACAACTGACAATTCATTCCTATGGATATTATGCTAACAGATTAAAAAGCTCTCCATTCTAAATGGGTTTGGTGGGATTTTTTTAAAGTTCCATAACCACTTGATCAATCCAGGTGATTTGAAATCAATGCCACAGCCAGACAAAGGCTGCTGTAATCAGCTCTGTGCTTGCTTTATGGAAATGGTGGGAAGCTGGAGAATAGCTCTTCCTGCTTCGAGATGTGGAATCAGATGAAAACCATTCAAGTCTTCGAGGTTGCTTGTGTTCACAAAGTGATCAGAACACTAGCTTGGTTACACATGTACGTGGTGGGAGGGGGTTAAAAACCAAGCACAAAAGCAGTTGGCAGATATACCAGTATGTGCTTGTGAGTGTGTAACCAGAACTGCATCTTTGCAACCCAATGGATGCCCCTTGACCATATACTGATAGGACGATTTACAATTTCTTTTATGAAGAAGCTGAGAGGTCTGGGGAAATCACCAAACTAACATATGGCTTTAATGACTCATTGAAATCAGGTATGGGCTTCTGACCCAAACTTGGGGTACTGCTCTGTGTCTTACTGTCTCAAAGTATTTTACTCTCATTGGCACAGACCTTAAAGTCTGTGACCCTTTGGCTTGGTTGACATTGAATGATTATCACAATGGTTTACAGTGACAGTGTCAGGACACAGCATTACACAGACAATATGCTGTAATGTTATGCTCAGGGTAAATCCCACAGAAACATCTTTCATGTCTGTTTTAAACCCACACCTACTCCTGATGCGTTACCTTGGTAATGGTAAGTCGGGTGCTCACCAACAGTAGGCAATATTTGTCCAAACTTAAAAAGATAGTCTTGACTGGGGATGTAGCTCAACTTTTAGAGTATTTGCCTAGCAAATATGAAGCTTGGGTTCCATCTCCAAGACCAGAAAAAGTGGTCATGGGTGTGCTTGCCTGTAATTCCATCATTCATAAGGTGAAGGCAGGAGGAACAGAAGCTTAGGGACATCAGAGGGAGTTTGAAATCAGCCTAGTCTACATGAGCCTCTGTCACAAATATCTCCAAAAACAACCCCCCCACACACAAAGAAAATCTGCATGTTAAAAAGCCAGACTGTCTAGCCCAATTGTCATCAGAGAGAGAGGCTTCACCCAGCAACTGAGGGAAACATGCAGAAACCCACAGCCAAACATTAGGCGGAACTTGGGGAATCCTGTAGAAGAGACAGGAAGGATTATGACAGCCAGAGAGGTCAAGGACACTACAAGAAAACCCACAGAATCAACTATCCTGGGCTCAGAGGGGCTCACAGAGACTGAACCACCAACAAGAGAACTTGTATGGGACTGACCTAGACCCTATGAACAACTGTTACAGTTGTGTAGCTTAGTCTTCTTGTGGGATTCCCAACAGTGTAATCAAGGTCTGCCTCTGCCTCTGCTACCTGCTTTTGAGACCCTTTCCTCATACTGAGTTGCCTCATGCAGCCATAATAGGGGAGGAGGTGCCTGGTATCACTGCTACTTAATGTGTCATGACTTGCTGATATCTTTGGGAGGCCTGCCCTTTTCTGAAAAGAAAGGAGGAGGATGAATGGGGTGGATGGAGTCAGGGGGAAATGGTTGGAAGGAGAAGAGGGAGAGAGGGGAACTGTGATCAGGTTGGGAGAAACTACTTAATTAATTAGTTAATTGATGAAAAAAGCCAGGCTGTCTTTTTTTTCTTGTGTTTTTGGCCAGGCTCCTACAAAGAGTGATTTATATAGCCTGCCTCACCACTGGCCCCTTTGCTGCCAGCTTTTACACTGTTCCTGGACCGAGACTCCTTCTGTAAAGACAGCGGTAACCATCTCCTGTCAGAGCTGTTCTTTATTTCACTTTACATTCCTTTCATAGCACCCCCCCTCCACACACCCCTTCTTTGGAATTAGAGACCCTTCTGATTTCCTCCTCAAACCATCCAGTCTCACATGCTCTCTCCTACTCACCGTCCATGCTGAAGATGTTCATGAAGAGAGGCAACAGTGCTCTGTGTTCATGTGGCCAAGCTCTAAGTCCATGAACATGTTATGAGGTCTTCACTTTGACATCTGGTCCAGACACATCTTCTAAGCTCCAGAGTCATGCAAGCAGCTACATATAAATGCTCTTTCATGACAGTTAATCCAGGCTAACATCAAAATATTCAAAATATGAACTATTGATTTTGCTACTCTTTATGCCACCGACCAGCTCTTCCAGTGTCTACCATTCAATCACTTGCTCATGCCCAAACCTGTAAATGTTCTCAAGGTCTCTCTCTCTCTCTCTCTCTCTCTCTCTCTCTCGTTTCTAAAGTTTATTAAAAATCAAATAGAAAAACGTTATATAAAATATGTCAATTTTAGTGTCCACATTGTTGTCCACTCACAAAACTGAAACATGATATCTTTTTGTCAAACTGTTGCATGTGGCCACAGTGGTAGCCAGCCAATTTATCTGGCTCACCATTGCCGGGATAAGGCCTCTCTCTTAATTACCATATCTACTGTGTCACAAGTTCAGCTGATTTTTACCCTTAGACATTATTTAAACAGGTCTATTTCTCTCTAGTCTTCACTTACCAATCTAGGCTGCTACTCTCCCTGTACTAGGATACTTATGAAATAGTCTCTGACTGTTTTCATCACACTCCCCTTACCGTAGCCAAAGTGGTCTTTTACAAAAGGTAATTAGGTCATCACATTTGCTCAAAACTCAATGGTTCCTAACTGCATTAAGAGTAGCATAAAAATCCTTCATCTTCATCTGCAAGGTCCCCTGTCACCTGGCTCTGACCATCTTCTAGACTGGCAACTCAGGCCTTTTTTTCCAATTAACTTCTTCAATTACTGAACCTCTTTTTGACCTCAAGGCTTTTGAATGTGCTCCTCTTATTCAATGCTTCTGCAACTCTTACTAACTTTGTGTAACTTAATGCAGCTTGAGTTAAATGCTATTTCTTCAGTAAGGTTTGACGTTATCCTCTCTGACCTCCTTGTTTATACTCACACACTCTTTAGTTCTCTGGTGGCATTACCACAGCTGCTGGAATGATAATGAGTGTCTGCACATGGCGAACAACAGTGGCCTAGGTGAGGACATTACACGATTCCCTTTCATACCGAAGTGGTGGAGTGCAAGGGGAGGGCTCAGAAACTTGCAACAGTCTACAGTTCTATAATGGAATGACCAGAGACCAAGCCTGAACCTTCTCCACTTCCAATAAGGATCTCAAACCTGAAAAGGGCTCTCTATAGAGCCAAGTCCCCTCTAGTCCTGCCATGAGTCTGGAAGCCTCAATAAAGAACTGTAAGTGCTAGGCAGGGAAGAGCTATGGCTGTTGGCTGGGGAGGGTCTTCGGTTATTCGCTTGCAAATTTTGGTACACAGTATCTTTTAGGACATTAATGAGGATGTGGTAAGAAACTAAGTGCTTACGTTCTAGTAGTTTCATCAGCTTTGGAACTTCAATAAGCACAGCAACTAAAACTACTCTCTTCCAGTTCTCTCTATGGAGAAAGCATGAATTTCTTCCCATGTATGGAAATGCATTATTTCAATGGTATGCAGCACCAATACAGTGGTAAACAATTTGAATGGATACTTCAGTCAAGGAAAAAGATCCCATCAAATGGATGAGACAACCAGAGGTTGGAAGAGTCTCAATTCAGTATTTTATCTGTATTATGCAAAAACTCCCAATTTTGGGCAGAACTACAAGGGGGCTAAGCAGATAGAGATGACACTGCGAGTACATTTTCCGTTATCTGCTAGAGGTTCCCTTCAGTTATAATCTGAAAGAACTGAAACAGCACCAGCAGGGAAACTGGTAAGAAAAGAAAACTAGAAGTGTTCCTAGCACTGCTGGCTTCTGGTAAGGAAGTCAGTACAATGGAGGGAAATATACTTAAATGTAAATGGAAAGTCTACAGATGCTAGAGAGAGGTGAACTTGGGGCAGGGAGAGAAATATCTGGATAGAAAGGAGTAACTAAGACCTTAACAATAATCTAATATGTCAAGACTTTTAGGTAATGTTTTAAAGACTTTTTCAGGGTATGTAGACCATGATTTCAAATGCTACTTACCTTTGTGAGTAATTTTTTCATAGGAGACCACTGGGCTCCCAGTAAACCTTCTGTGTTGTTGCTATATTATTTTTTCAATGACAATACAAACATACCTCAAATTCTAGTCATCCTAGGCCTCATTTTAGTCTATATGATTTCAGACAGAAGTCATTTTTTTTTGTAATTTCTGAAATTACTTGATTTCATAGACCTTGAGGACTGAAATATTAACATAATAGTTCACATGCTAGTTTTCCCCACACCAGAGTTTCTAACCTCTAGTCTGCCACAGACTTACCTAGAGGTGTTCTATAAGATAGAGATGCCTGGGTCTCTGCCTCATGGGTTCTGATTCAGGTTTGCAAAGAAGAACCCTGGATCTCAATACATAGTGAATGTGCAATGAACTCTTAGATAGCCAGACACACTATGCTAAGCACATATACATTTCTATATAAAGGACTTGCTGGCTTTGCATTATAATTAATGATTATTTTATTGTGAATGGCCTTTTGATTTTTCAAACATACTTTCTCACATTTATGTAAAGCACCTGAATTTTCTGGCCTCACTTCTTTTGCAAAAATAAGGATGTGGGATGAAATTATTTCATCCTCTAAAAAGATGATTTTGTGCTTGACATACAGTTGGTAATCAGTGTATGCTGAATGAATGTATTACACACATGATTATTGCACAAAAGCAGTCATGGTTAGTATTACAAATGTATAAATAGGGTTTCAGACCTAACAACTTCAGGCTCAGAAAATTAGGTTAACAAATGGGCTTAAGAGTGAATTTCCTTGTTTCTCTTTGGTGCTGAAATGTAGGATTAGACAGTTCAGTGAAGGACGTGCTTGTATTTTGCATTCATCACACTCCCAAATAATGACAAACTGCTGTCTATGTATAACGGCATGTAAGCTGCTACCTTCTTTAACCTCTGACTACTGAGGAGGCAGTAATTCCAGAGGCTTGATATACGTTTCTATAAGCAATATATCTGTGTGAGTTATAGCTGTGTCCTTGTAGATTTACTGCTCTAAGTTTTAATTCATCTCTGACAAGACATTTACATAAATTACAGCAACATAGTAACGGTGCCATATGCTGAGCTTTCACCCGGGGAACTGCAAAGAGGCTTGTGGGAGCTGGTCCTCTAACTACAAAGGGCCACCTTCAATATGTGTGAGAAAAGGGCCCCTGGTTGGTGTGACAGCCATTTTACTGAGGGCTCTTTGCTTATCTCATTCTTTGGAATAGACTATGCTTAGACTGCCTTGTTCTGAAGAGTAAATATTCTAGATTAGGACAATTTCTTCACAGGACCCCAGAAATAAGCTTCACAGTGTAGCCACCCAGCTGGGTGGAGGAATGGGGACTAGAAGGTTCCCATGGCAGGCCTGCACCTTCTCACTAGTCACTGGCCCAGGCCCCTGAGTGTAACTGAATGGGTAGGAGCCAAGTCTCTGGGATACACCCTGCACTCTAACCTCAGTGTACTCTTTCTGTGTCCCCAAGGGCAAAATGAGACTTCTAAGTTCATTATTAATGTTTATTTGGTCGTAAGATATTTCCTGTGGGTATGTTTTTAGGTTTTAACAAATGCCTAAACATGAATGGTACAAGGAAGACACTGATAGACATGCCAAAGTAGACCAGGGACAGCCCACAAGGCCTCAACCCAACCAAAGAATTACAGGCAACTAAGGAAGGCTGAGAATGAAATAGTCTTCCCCAGGGAGAAGCACACCAATTGGTTATCCAGTACCAAATGGTCAGCCCTGAAAACATATACATACAAGTAACACTATATGCACACAAGTAACACTATACAGAAGGAGTGGGTTATAGTTAGTAACACACACATACATGCATGTACACACACATACACAATTGTGCATACACACATATGCACGCACACACACATACACTGTCAGCCTTCTTACCCCTCCTTCTTTAGCACACTCGCATTCTTACACCTTTCCTCTAGGTATTTCCAAATCCTGACAGCTTCTGCAATGCACCATAAGCTACATGATACTTCCAAGCTTTTGCTGACATTTCATCCTCTCTGCAAAGTCCTCCTTGTGCAGCCATGTGAGGAACACCTCCTCGTGGGTCAGTTACAACAGTATGTCTTTCAGGAGTTTCTGTCTGCTCTTGTCCCTCCACTGAGTCTGCCCTCTCTTCCTGTGTGACCTATGAGGTTCATTGGAACACAGGACATTTCCACCGTGGCACCCTCCTACCAGACTGTACACACAGGTGCCCACAGATAAGCCAGTCCTTTCTGTGTGTTCTAACACCACGTTACCCTTCTAGCCATCATGTGTTGACAGCAGAAGGGCAGAATGGCCTCACTAAGTTCAGCAGTCACTGAGGTTCTCTTTTGTTCCATTTCCACCAGCCTAGCTGGAACACCTATGAGGCATGCCAGTTACTGGTAGGGTTCTGTCTGTTAAGTCCATTCTTTAGGCCTCTTTGTTTTCCAAATAGCCTACCTCAGAGCTAAAGCTAATGTTAGTTGTGATTGCCTATATAAATTCTGTTGCTGTAGTAAACACAGAAAATCATACAGTAAGCATGAGAAGAGAGCTCTGTAAGGGACATATGTTTAAAACATGAAATTAGGCTTAAATGAGATGATGGTGACAAGGCAAAGTATGAATGTCTAGGATTATACTGAGGCTGCTTTGTGATTTTAAATCATATTCGCATTCATTGATTTTGGATGTAGAAATGGCATGCTATTGCAAGCATGTGGTGGTCAGAGGACAACTTGTATTGGTCAGTTCTCTCTGCCTTGTGGGTCCTGGGGACTGAACTCAAGTCATCTGGCTTATTGGCAGGTGCCTTTACCTACTAAGTCATCTTGCCATCCTATTTGTAAGTGTTTTTAATTTCTCAGTTCACTCTAAGAAAATTACCCAAGAGGAAGAAAGAGAAATACTTGGTCACGTATTAGAGGACATGGGAAAAATGACATTAAATTAAAATGCAATGTTTAAAAAATGTATCAATTTATATGATTTCATGCTTGAACAATATTTTTTGATTGATGGAGCAATCTCTGAACTGACTGCTGGACCCAGGTGTTAGACAACTGTGTGCCTCATCTCCCACTATACCAGGGCTCCATTAGGAGCTACCAAATCCTGACCACTTCCCCCCAAACAGCTCCTACAACCTACCAAGAAATACATATTTGAGAGAATATTTATTGAGCAACTCCTAGCCTAGACCTTGTTTTAAGCTGCTGACAGAACAGGAATAGATATAAAGAATATGTAGCAGTAACTCCTGAGTACATTCAGTGGGCAGTTGGCCTCTATATATCTGTAGGCTTTGTGCACTCATAGATTCAACCAGTTGTGGGATAAAAATGTTCTAAAAGTCAAAACACCACATCTGTATTCTATGTGATGGTAGCCTTTTGCATTATTCCTTTGACAAAACAGTTTATCTACTGTTTACACAGTGTTCACAGGCTAGAAGATAATATGAATGAATAAAAAATTCTTTAAGTATATGAGATGAGATACATCTGTTAAATGCAAATCCTACACTATTTCACATATAATAAACTCCAGAATCCGAGAGTCCTGGACCATGAGGGAAAACTGCACTATGGCTCCTCAACTATTTCATAATTATTTATATAAGGAAAAAATTTATACATTCATACATATATACACATATGTACATTTCTACTTTAAAAATATTAATTCTTCTTAATGTGCATGAGTGTTTGCTTGCATATATTTATAAGTACTATATGTGTACAGTGCCCATGGAGGCCAGGCAAAGGCATTGGATTCCTGGTAACTGGAATTGCAAATAGTTGTGAATCACCACATGGCTGCTGAGAATCAAACCCAGGTCCTCTAAACAACAGCAAGTGCTTGTAGCCACTGAACCATCTCTCCATCTTATTTTATTTTTATATGTGGAAAGGGAGGAAGAAAATGGCAATGTGGGAACTGAATGTTACTGAGAAATGTGAATGAAATGATGAGAATTCTCAGGATTGAAAGAAATTTTAAGCAGGGTTCCTGTAATCACAGCACTTGTAAGGCTGAGTCAGGAGGACTTCTGTTAGTTCAAGGCCATCCTATTCTACATAGTAAGCTCCAGGTCAGCCTGCATTATACTGTTAGACTCTGTCTCAAAACACAAACTTAAGGAAAAAAGAAAGCAATTTTTTTTTAGTCTACTCAATACTTTTTTTTTTTTTTTTTTTTTTGGTTTTTCGAGACAGGGTTTCTCTGTGGCTTTGGAGGCTGTCCTGGAAATCGCTTGGTAGTCCAGGCTGGTCTCGAACTTACAGAGATCCGCCTGCCTCTGCCTCCCGAGTGCTGGGATTAAAGGCGTGTGCCACCAACGCACGGCTTACTCAATACTTTTGCAAGAATTTTGAAATGCTTTTTTCAGCTACTGGGTTTGTAAAAATGCAAGGCATTGCTAAGGATTTAATTTTCTCTATTGGTGTAAAGTTATGGTTCACTAATATTCCAAGTTTGAGGCTGGCATGAGAAGTGGGGTAAGAAAAACAATTGCCCTGTATAGTCACTTTGAAACACTATTTGAAGATACTGAAGGTTTCAGAACAACAGTCTAAATTCCAGCACTGTTTGGGGGAATCTGTTTCTTAGAGATTCTTCTCTAAATAGTATTTCGCTATTAGGACAGGAAGTCTACTAGGTAATTCTTCAAGGGTGTCAGGCAGCCATTGTGTTCTCCAGCCATTCATCTTATTATCGTCCCTGACGCTATATTTCTGCTTGTTGCTCCAGAATGTCATAGGAAGCACCTGCTATAAAAGCAGCTGCTGAAAGAGCATGGAGGAAATACCTAAAATGTCAACGATAAGCATTATAGAAACATCAATCTTACCATCCCTTAAGGTCCACTGCACTCTCTAACTAGAAGTCAAACCATTGTTATCCTCACGGACAATAGAGTGTCTTCTGAACCTCTGTCCTTATAGGTGTGCCAGTCAGCATGTCTGTTCAGACGCGAATATTAGCTTGCTTTTGATGTCTACTACTTCAGAGTATTTGCCATAATTAAGTGTATTTTAGAAAACTCACAAGGGCTTATTTTCATAAAACACTTTAAGTCCCACACCAAAAACACTCGGCGAGCTCACCAAGTTCCTTTTTCTTATAAGTACTATTTTAGTTACATGAAAAATGTCAGTATTTAGCTATCTCTTTGGAACTTAGGTAACATTATACAACTCATTAACAAAGCTATGCTGAGTAAGCATTTAGTAAGTCACAGATAAGATATATTTCCTCTTGTGCATTGGAGTCACACTTGTCACATGTGTAACTCCTGGTGCAATGCCCAGGTCAGCACTGCTTGCTATTACATGGGCCACTTCCATGTCCCCAGGACAGCACATGTGAGATTTCTGATAAGCAGGCATTCGCTGTGTGCCCTAAACTTCTGAGCTTTATATATGTCACATCTTCTTCCTGGAATATTGTCTCTCTCACTCCCCTCCTTTGCCTGAGCCCTCACTGTTCAGGGCTCTCTGTTCAGACATCTTCCTTCAAAGGCAGCTTTTCCAGATAAGTGCTCCTAAGATTCCTGCATAAATTTAGGGTGGTATTCCTCCATGCTCTATGGGCTTGCCTCCTTCAAACACTGATCACAATGCTTTAGCCAGATGGTGTGTTCGTCTTTGCCACCGGTGGTTCCCTGATGGACATACTCATTTATTTTGTGATTTCTTGCATGTAATATGCTGTCTAGCACAGTGATAAGCTATTTTAATTTAAAAAATAATCAGAACAAATGATAAATTATAAATTGATGAATAAACAGTCTATTATCTGAGATGACAAACACAGGAAGCAAAACAGGCCAACTGTGGAGCCAGGGATGGTTCAGTGGGTAAAAATGCTTACTGTGCAAACTTGTTGACCTGAGTTTGATCCCCAGAACTTACATTAAAAGCCAGAAGAAGTGATGGGCTTCTGTAATCTCAGCACTCCTATAGCAACATAGGAGGTGGAGAGAAGAGAAAGGGCTAGGATCGCAGAAGAAACAATAGGAGATTGCTTTAAAACATGGTAGAAGAGCCAACTCTTGAAAACAAGTTTTCTGACTTCCTTGTGTTCCCTCTCTCTGGCTCTGTCTCTCTCACCACATCAAACAAGTTAGAAGACAATCAGGCCAAGTATGAAGTTTCATTTTCAATGAGAACTTATGTGTTCAAAAGTCATGCTGTAATGTTGAACTTGGGGGTCAGGTTCAGCCACCAGTTCTTAATATGCCAATTAAAAGAGCCAAATTAATTGTGGAAACCAGATAAAGGACATTTATGCAATGTGCCCACATTGGGAAGAGGTACAAAGAGACCCAGAGAATCTTCAAGTCCCTTGGAGGTCCTGAAGTGAGAGAGTTCAGAAGGCCAAGCATAAACACATCTAAGTAGTTCTGGTCAAGGTGTGGTCCCACCCACCACTGTCTGACAAGTTGTTAGAGTCTCTTTCCAGGAGAGAAGTTCCTCTTTCCTTCTCCAAGCATGAGATTGCTGGAGGAATTCCTGTTTCTTTGGGGTCCATAGTTCCCATTGTCTGATGGTCAGTTTGAGAAACAAGTGTCTTTGTGGAGAAAATACTGCTCATATACATATGTGGGAAATAGTTTCAAATATTCGGGTAACCAGATACACACATTTATGACTTAGCAATGTACGGACAGCAACAGCTACTGAAAATAATAAAATATGCCTAAAAATTACAGAGATGATGATTTTTAGGGCAGTGAAACTCTTCTGTATGTCACAATAGTGCTAGAAATATTTCATGGTGCATTTGTTCAAATATGTCTATACAGAGCAGCAGGAGAGGACCCCAATGCAAACTACTGACTGCTTGAAAAAGTCAAGTGTGGGTTTATCAATTATAATTGTTGGGTCTTAGAAAAGATCTCCCCTGTCCCCATATGCTGCTCTGGATGTAGATCAAAAAATGAAGAAAAGGGCTTTCCCAGTTCAGTTTTCTAACCAAACAAATATCAGGTCCATCAGTGAACACATGACTTTCCATGTTTATAGTCTCACTACCTAAGGAAGATCTAACCTATGTCACAGAAGGAACAGTGAGCATCAACACCACACCCAGAATCTAGAAGAATACTGTCCCTGACTGTATTCAGTCTCCTACTATGAAGATAAGATAGCCCCAGTCATCTGGCCTGTCTGTGAGTTTCATGCATCACATGGCTTTGACATTTGTGTTTGTGGTAATAAGTGTGCAAGTGTGGCCTCTTGCATCTACTGCCAATTTGTTTTAGGAGCTGCAACCATGAAACCTCTGAGGAAAGTCTGGTCTTCCCTACAATGCCAGGGTACCACTCTGGTGAAGGAGATGGCTAGGAGGGAGGTCATGCACTGTGTAAGTGCAGTGGATATATAGTAAGCATCTATATACTTCATTCCATTTTGCCACAAACCGAAAGCTGTTTGAAAAAGGTCTACTATATATTTTAAAATAACTTTATTCAAAAAGACTCTAATAGTATAGCAGTAATAAAAGAAATGCTATAACATTTTTTAAAAGTTGCCAATCTTTGAATAAGAAAGTTCTTAGAAGATCTTCTGGGGCCTGGCATATGGCTCAAGGGGTAAAGGCCCTTGCTGCCAAGTCTGACAGCCTACATTTGATTCTCAGAACCCCCCTTCTAGAAGGAGAGAATTGACTCCCTTAGGTTTTCTCTGATCTCCACACATGTGCTGTGCCCTCTGCTCCCACACAAAACAAATAAAGGTTAAAAAAAAGATATTTTGGAAATGCTGTTTGAAGAATCCTTTTTGAAAGAATCATATAAAAACACAAAACTTAATCTTTAAGCAAGCTTCAGAGTGTTTTCATTGATTTCAACGAGAGCTAAGAGGGAAGCAACATAGCATCAGAGTGGGCTTGAAGAGGAAACACAACAGTTAGAGGCTAAACAAGTATGGCCATGGCATATACTCTATGCACAATGTCTACTCTTAGAGGTATCCACAGAGAAATATATTTTATATTCAAACAGCATCCTCTACACTTGTCTGAAACTTGAAACTTTTAACCCTAGCACTTGTTATCATGTCTCACAACTATTTCATGGCAGGTTACCAGACTTTGAAGGGGGGGGGCATTAGATTAACAGTTTATTACATCAAAGAGATAATCTAAACTGTTAGACACTCTTACAGATTTCTTATATCCCCTCTGTACAGTATGAAATCAGCAACACTAAATGTTATACTGAAACAGGGAAAGGTATGACACGGCACTTTCAAGCATCAAACATGCTAACGAGGACCTTGGTAGAATTTAGCCCTGGCTTTGCTGTTAGCTAATAGTGTGATTCTGAAAAAGGGTCATTTAAAACCCAACCTTCATATCCAAATGGGGACATACTAGCCCCCTCTACCCACTGTATATATTTTGAAAACCAGGTAAACAAGATCAAAGCCAAGAAAATATTTTCATGAACAATGTAATATTATAAAATCATAAAATGTAGTATAAAAGTTAAGAAAATGGTACACTATTATGAAAACAGAGTACCCATTCTCAGAGCTGTATTAAATGCTATTGTGATTTGTTGTATGACTAGATTACTGTCTCAAAATTAATTTTCACTCAGTCATCACGTCCTTACATGTAGCATCAAACTTTTTTCAGGAAACATGTCAGAAGTAAGAAAACCAGACAATGCTGAACAAAGGAAGAGATATATTGTAAAATCAATCATGAGAAGTGCCTTCTCATTCTGAGCTCCACTGTGAACCCATCGTGGCAGTTCCAAGCCCTGGGAATAAAGATAGTAGGGCTCTATATTCTGAGTCCTTCATTAAACTATTGATCTCTTACACATTATCCATAATGTTCCAGCAGCTCAGTCTGTCACCTGGTGAAGTGCTGGTCTCTTACTCCCTTCAATAACTTCATGGAGAGGAAGTCACAATGATTTATTTACCTGACATTTTCCAGTCCGGATGTCATACAGGGCCACTGAGCCATGGCGTGCTCCAACTGCAATTCTGTGACTCCGTTCATAATAGCTGACCATGTAGAACCTGAATTGAACATTTTCACAATAACAAAAACAAAAAGCCAGGTGAGATTGCCTGCACAAAAAACAGTACTGTCAAAGATTAAAGCCAACATGACACATGTGCGCACACATATATAAAATATATACATGTATGTTTATAAAGCTTTAATATGTTTATATCTCCTTTATTTCTAATCAACATATGGAGATTAAAAATGTTTCCTTTTAGTAATGAGTACTTTTGAAAAATCAACTAAAATGGAAGTCATGGAGAACACCAGCCTGCTGATGAATTATCAGCCAGCTCTAGTAGATCACATCTATAAACCCAGCACTCGGAAGGCTGAGGCAAGAAGATTGATGCATGTTTGGGTCAGCGTGGACTACACTGGAAGTTCCAGGCTAGCAAGAACTTTAAGACCATGTCTATAAAAATTATTTTAGGTAGCAAACAATTTTATAATCATAAATACACTTGAAATTTCTAGGCATAAATGGCCAAAGGCAAAAAAATAAATATGAAAATCCAGTTTTTATGAAAACGTATGTAAACATTTTTATTTGAGCAGAAGCGAGAAAGGTTTTGAAAGACTCACATATTCAATATAATTATGCTCATATCTTGTTACCTAACTAATGGAATATACATTTCCAAAGAATAACAATAAGCCACATGAATAGCATGTTTCCTGGATTCTCATCATTATTTTAAAATAAATTTCTGAAAATTTCCAAAATCGTCTACATTTACTAGATTTACCAGCATATTAGGTTTTTTTGTCCCACTGAATAAAAGCAAATTTTGTGTAGATGGCATGAAGGTTTTCAGGAGTGGATTAGGTATTTGAATTTCAGATATAAGCCCTGGCATACTGATTTCAAGTCCATATGGTTGGCATCTATGGGTGAGGGTAGTACTGGAAGGGTAAATCAGGTCTCATTTTTATATTCACAGACTTTTGGTTTTTCTTTTTCTTTTTCTTTTTTTTTTGGTTTTTCAAGACAGGGTTTCTCTGTGGCTTTGGAACTCACTTTGTATATATTCACAGACTTTTAAGTATACGTCTCATTTCACATGGTTTCAGTGAGCTATTTAGGAGATGAGGGCTTCAGTAAATAGTCTATCTGAAAACATTTTGCCAATCACATTATTTCCTGTGCCCTCCTTTGCTCCCATAAACTTTCTGTGTTGGTTAATTTTTGTATCAATTTGGAAGAACTCTCAGTCAAGAAAATGCTTCCATAAGATTGGCCTGTAGGCAAGCCTATAGAGCATTTTCTTGGTTACTGATTGATAAGGAAGGGACGAGGCCACCCTGGATGCTAGCATCCTTTAGCATCTGATCCTAAGTTGCATAAGAAAGCCAGGGGGACCCTTTTAATATAAAGTAGAGTGCAATAAACTTCCTTGCACTGCTTAGTTGCCATCAGCTTTATACAAACAGACTCGCTTGGGAAAAGAGACCCCCAATTGAGGAACTGCATCCATTGGCTTGCCCTTTGGGGTATTTCCTGGATTAGATTGATATGGGAGGGACCAGCTCACTGCAGGCGGTGCCACCTGGATGCAAGTGATCCCAAGTTGTATAAGAAAAGCTGAGTAAGCCATGGAGCAGTAAGCAGCATCCTTCTGTGCTCTTTACTTCAGTTCCTTTCCTCAAGTGTCTGCCTTGACTTCCCCGATGATGGGCTACAAGCTGTAAGGGGAAATAAATCCTTTCCTCCCCAGGTTTTATCACAGCCACACAAAACCCAATGTTTATTCTTCTTCAAGGCAGACAAAACAGAGAAAAACTCCAATGTATTTTTGAGGTAAGATACAGGACAACTCTGTAATTGTAGGAAAAAGAGGTTAAGGGAGACAAATTTGAAAGTTATCAGCAGCTTTGTGGAAGGGTAGGGCTTCATTTTTGATAACATGGAAGTCAGACAATACTTGCAAATGCTCTGCTAACCACAGTGTTCACAGAAAGTAGTATATTATTCTCCTTCAATAAAGAATGGAAATCTATACTTAAAAATCTAATGTTCTTATAAATGAAAATTAATGTACTTTAGAAGAGTTTTAAAACAGTTGATGTTTGATATTAGTACTATATCTGTCTGAGCATTGGGTGTCATTGTAGCTATATCAGTGTTAATACTGGCATTCATCTCTGCACATATAATTTACATATCTTTACAGTAACATGAAACTTAATATTGCACACATTTTAACAAACATTTATTCATTGTAGTTAATGACTATAGAGAAATAAAATTTACAGTGGCATTTTATCTATTATTATTTTCAAAAATTTAATAGCTATACTGCCAAAATCCTACTGCAAAACAATATTATCACCTCCAAAATAACATTTTTCAAAACAAAACGCATTTGTGATGACAGAATCTTAAGCTAAAAGTTTTGTTACATTACCTAATCTTTATGCTTTGGATATCAACCCCATCCTTCTATATCATCTACAAACACCATTATTTATTGGATAAAAAAGATTAAATCTATTCTTGGTATCAAATCTTTGGTCTGCCTGAAAGGACCATATATTACAGTTCTAGCATTTTTCATTCTTTGTAATTTACTACTTTACTAACACTTCTAAAAAAAAAAAACACCTTAAAGATTTCTGGGCAATGACAGTCTCATGGCCTGGTTTTGGCTCAGAGTTTTGTATTAAAATTCCCTTTCTGGTTCTTGTAATACTAAAAATTATTCTCACATATGTTAGTCTGCTGCTGCAGGAAGTCACCAAATGCTGAGGCCTCTGGGGTTCCCCATGCACTAGAGTACTTTCTTCTGGAAGCAATTCTGACAGTCCTAGTGATGGTGAGATATGCTTCATGTGTCCTCACCTCTGATGGCATCAAGAGGTTAAGGCAAGAGTCCATTAAAGTTTTTAATATCGTTCTTATCTTCACCCAGTCACCAGAAAAGTTCCAAGTTTTTCTAGAACCTTGGAATCTCTGTGTTCAAGTCACTGTGATGGTTACAAGACACTGAGTTGGCAATTGTGTCAAGTTGACAGAGCTACCACACCCAGGTTAGTACTTATCATCTACCTGGCATCAAAGGTAACTGTCCAATCAGAGCATGCACTAGCAAGAGGAAGGAACTGGGTATTGATGGAAAAGGTGTTTGTTGCTAGGGTCAAGGTGGTTATTATCTGAAATGTCTGAAGACTCGGGCTCCGGACTTCAGTTATTGTCCACATGCAGCTTATGATTCTTGTCAACTATGAATTACATCACACCATTTTTTGTTCACAGTTGTCCTTCAAAGCCTTGACATACTGGGGCCTCACCTTGGGTTCCTTTTGCTTATTCCATTCTAGGAATGGTCATCCCCTTGCACACTCTTGGCTATGCTCACAGTGCTCCCATTTTAAAGTCTTGCTGCTCCTAGTTCCTGGAAAATCTCAATGGTCCACTATCCCAGCTGCTCATGCGCTCACTTCACTAAGGCCCCATTCTAGGTTATCTTCATAAAGAATGTCTTCAGGAACCACCTTGTTTGCTACAGTAGCCCTTTCCTGTTGCTCTTTAACACGATATCCTATTTTTAAACTTTATTTATCACCTCTGAAATATTTAACAGTGATTTTTTTGCTTTTTAATGGATTAAAAGTTGCTTGTTCCTCCGTCAGAGACTGCTTTTCACTGGGGCTTAAATACGGCACAAGCAAGCAAGCTGCAATAGTGAGAAGTTTAATGCAGTTAAGATCTATCTACACACAATGCTTATCCTTTAATGAGCAGTATGCAAACTGTGGTAAATGGTAATTTTTAAGATGAATTAATTTTCCATAGGGTCTAAAATAACAATTTAGGTCAACATAAGGGAAATAAAAATTGCCACCAAAAGTCAAGCAGAAATTGAGAATTATGCCTACTGACTAGTGATCCTTTACAATTTTTTTTGATGAGGATAAACAATGGCAGATTTATAATGTTATCTGCTAAGGTCCTGAAGCCTAGGTACCTTGGCAGAAAAACTGACAGTTATAGCTTAGCCATCTGTTGAGGCTAGAAATAACTGCATAGGCTGAAATTTTCAAAGATGAATATAAGTAGTCTAGATGATGACATGTACAATGAAATGTATTTTTCATTTTCCTAGGGAAAAAATGATTCTAAGAATTTGTAAAATGCTAATACTACTACATACTAATTTCAGTGAATGTAATATTGTCATACAAGACATAATTAAAATTCAGTATTAAATAGTGAAACAGGCTTTTGGGGAGTAATGGAACAATTCAGTTCTCCAAAGCTGCATTTGTGAATTCAGCTATTCAGGAGCAACTCACAATGGGGTATACCCACACCACAGGGGTAGCCTGTGATCTAAAACATAATGTGAACTCTAGTCCAAGATCTCCCTTTGCTTGATAATTCACCTCCAAACAACTGTGGCATTTTCCATTTTATGCTTTTCTTTGAATTGATAGATTTTTATTTTTACTGAAAATGACCCTCACTGAACACAGAAGTTCACACCTGTAATTCCGGCACTCAGGAGACAGAGGATCTCAGAAAGTTTAAGAGCAGTCTTTTCTATGTAGCAAGTTCTAGGTCACTAAGGGTTACATAGTGGGAGTCTGTCTCAAAATAAAAGGAATATGGCAATAAAATGACTCCTAATGATGTATTCCTGAGTCCATGGACCAGTACCTCACCAGATAAAATTTTCTAGCAGTAGGTGGGAAAAAACACAAGAGACCCATAACTGGACAGTGTTCATAGAGTGAGGTATGGAATGGAATACCTTTATCAATACCCACCTTCTCAAGAGACTCAGGGATTTATGTGAAAGAGCAAGCAGGAATATTATAATACCAGGGGTGATGGAGAACTCCAAAGAAACAGTGACTTCCAGATTCAACAGGAGTGATACACTTTTGGATTCACAGAGAATGTGACAGTCTATACAGGTTCAAGGCAGATGGGGTCTTAGAGCTGAGATGGGAGAAGTGGACATAAGGTCCCACCCTTAACCAAGAAGTATTTCACAAATGATACCTGCTGGCAAAGGAAAAAATCAGTTTTCTCTAATGGTGTGTCACTACTTACAGCAACCACACTCCTTGAAGACCCCATTTTCAGCAGATGGCCATCACAAAATGAACCTGGTTATATTTTTGTGGACTTTCGGTTTTGTTTTGGCATATTTTGTCTTATTGGTTCTTTGCTTATTTGTTTTGTTTTTAGTTTTCATTTCTAGTTTCTGTTGTTTTGAGAGAGAGTGAGAGTGGATATAAAGTTGTATGGGATGATGATCTGGGAAGAGTTGGGAAAGGGAAAACATGATCAAAATATATTGCATAATTTTTTAATAAAAAATAAAACCCAGTCATAAAACCTATAACCTACAACCTATGCTGTCTGCAAAATATGCTAGGGTGATGTGACACAGAGCTTGTGGATAACCAACCAATGTCGGATTTGACTTAAGGCCCAGTCCATAGAAAGAACCCATTCCCAACACTGCTTAGGTAACTAAGAACCAGAGACTAGGTAGCCCAGAGACCTACCTAAGGTAAAACCAAATATTACTGATCTAAAAAATTTTTTAAATCAATAAAATGACTCGTAACTATATTCTGCTGTATTCAATTATTGTTGGAGAGATTTCCGTGGACAACAGATGGGAACAGATGACACAGTCAAACATTATATATATAGACTGAGAGTTTAAATGGCAGGTCTCCTTTAAATCCCTCCACTCAGAGGTAAGGGAGTCCCAAGGAAGAGGAGATGGAAAGATTGTAAGAGTCTGGGGGGATGGAGGACACTAGAAGAAAGCCTTTTGAATCAACTAAGCAAAGCACTATGAGTTCATTGAGACTAAGCAGTATGAACAAGACCTACATGGGTCTACACCAGGTCCTTTGCATATATATTACAGCTTTTATCTAAGTATGTTTATTGGGCTCTCAGGTGTCAGAACAAGTAGGTCTCTGTCTCTTGTGCCTGCTGTTGGGACTCTTTCCCTCCTATTAGGTTCATCAACTTAGATACGATAATTTTTGCTTAATATTCTTGTATTTCATTTTGTCACATTTGGTTGTTACCTATTAGAAAAACAGAAAGGGAGTGAATCCAGAGGGAAGGGGAGATGAGGATGAACTGGGAGGAGTAGAGCGAGGGGAAACTATAATCAGGATATATTATATGGAAAAAAGATGTATGCTCAATAAAAGGAAAAAAAGAAAAGAAAACCTTTAAAATTTAAAACAGATAAGAAAAGGAAAACATGCAACCTCTGACAAAAATTTTTGATTTGAGAGAAAGACAGAAACCTATACAATTACTTAACCATGACTTTGTTAATCTGCAATTATCCTATGATATTAGATGACATCATTCAAGATGCAACAAGAAATGTTCTTTGCCTAACACAGAATTAATTTTTAGTTTAAATCTGCAAGAGTATGTGACACATTGCATATATAAAGTGTAATCGACCACATGTAAATGTAGTTACCATACAGAGTCCTAACTATGCATATCAGGCACTATCTTAAGTATTTGTTATGCAAACCTCATAATACATTATAAGCAAATCTGAACCTAGTTGCTTTTAAAGTTTATTGATATTGAGTTAAGTAATCCTTAAGCTTTTTATTCTTCTTAAAGGTTAAAGCAATACACTAAAAAAACTCATCAAAAAACTAATATGTATATTCATTGTAAGCACATTTAACATATATGCATAATTATAATCAATATATAAATTTAAATTAAAGCTTTTGAATATTCTACAAACAAATGATAGATATTTGAGGAGATGGGCACATTTAACCTCAGGAGTTAGGTATTTTAAAACATTATGCAATGTACACACACATATCAAAATATCACATGAAATCCCATTAGTATGCACAACTGCATACTATGAATTTTTAGAATTAAAATTAGTAACAGAAAAAAGCATAATGAAATATCACTCCCATTAAAGTTAAAAATAGCTATAAAAGGCAAAAAAAATAGCAAATTCTGATAAGGACGTAGAGAAATAGCTCATACATGGTGGGAATATAAATTAGTACAGTCATTATGAAGACCAGTATGGATGTTCCAAAATAAGAAATGATAGTATCAAATTAATTAAATACCTGCATACCGTGTTTATTACTCAACTATGTACAGCACTAAAGTAAAAAAAATTACCCTATTATCATTGGATGAGTACACTAAGAAGTGCCATTTATAACAGAGTATCTTCACCCATAAAAATGAATGGTGTCCTACCATTTGCAGTGCAGATGGAACTGAAGACATAATATTACATGAAATGAATCAAACCTAAAGACAGGTACATATGAGAATGCTAAAAACGACCATCTGAATGTAGAGTGGTGATTACTAGAGGTTGGGGAGTGTGGGAGGCAATGAGGACTAGGAAACTTGGATAGTAACAACCAAACTATAGGTATCTAGAAAGGGTTCTAGTGTTGTACAACACTGTGGCACAGTAGAGTGGTTACAGACCACAGTAAACTATTGTACACTTTATGAATAACAAGAAGAGGATGGCTTAAAGGCTCCAAATGAAGTAATGACAGAAAGATAGAAATACTACCTGGTTTTGTAAGAACATATGTATCTGAATCTCACATTTTACCACAGATATGTGTAATTATTGTGCATTAATCAAAAGTTGGAAAATAATGCTTAAGGAGATGAAAATGTTCACTACCTGAATTTGATCATTGCATATTATAAACATGAATGATCATAATTTAAAATTATAATAAAAATATACATTTTTCTTCTCATACTCTAGTAAATATTGAGAGACTTTCATGAGTGTTTTCCACCTTTAAGACAACAGCATCATACATATCACCCTATAGGGCAGTGTATGCTGTGTTGTGGGGACACGCTGCTCTATCAGCGCACATGGATAACAGGTGATCTTCATATGTATCACCCTGCAGGGAGGTGTCTGCTGTGATGTAAGGGACACGCTGCTCTAGCAGGCACATGGATAACAGGCATCTTCCTCACAGCAGCACTGCATTCAGTGAGCACGCCTTCCACTACTTAATTACCCTTTTTCTAATAGACAATTAGGCTATAGCATGTCATGGATCTTTGAATACCTAGGTGAATATTTTTGCTGGACAGATTAATTAAAGTAGAATCAAATGATATGCACACTTAAAATTTAGATAGGAAGCCAGGCGTTGGTAGCACAGACTTTTATTTTATTTATTTATTTATTTATTTATTTATTTTTATTTTTATTTTTTTTGGTTTTTCGAGACAAGGTTGCTCTGTATTGTTTTGGAGGCTATCGGTCCAGCCCGGCCTCGAACTCACAGAGATCCGCCTCTCGAGAGGCAGAGGCAGGCGGATCTCTGTGAGTTTGAGACCAGCCTGGTCTACAAGAGCTAGTTCCAGGACAACCTCCAAAGCCACAGAGAAACCCTGTCTCCAAAAAACAAAACAAACAATAAAAAAAGAATTTAGATAGGAAATGCCAAGTTCCTAAGATGCTCACCAAATGCCCACTCATTGGAATCATCAAATTTCTTAAGTTTTTTGCCAACAGGAGGGAAAATAAATGGCACTGCACTTTTACTCTAATTTGTATGCAATATTTTTTTAGATTGATCCACACGTTTATACTTTGCAGGATAAGCATATACAAGCTTTATTAATAATGTAAGGAAAAATCCCCTTAAAATTTAACCAACAGAATACTGCATCCCTTTGTTTAACATGAACAGTGACTAGGATTGAGACATTCATGATGTGTTCTCAATAAACAATGAAGAAAGATTTAACTCCCAGCACAGGTACTGAATCTCCAGAAAAAAAATTACAGAAATTTTGCAGTGAAGCAAGCATGGGTCACTGTCACTTGCACAAGAAGTACAAGTGACAAGCAACTGTCCACACCTCTTGGCTGGACCAGTGTCATGGAGCTCTTCTGAGAGCCATGTACTGTGTATTCTTCAAGTCTGAGAGATTCAGGAGTAGGTCCTCAGAACACAGTCACAGAGACACCACAGCTGCAATGAAGGATAATACTGTGACTTTATAACCATTTTCATACCTTCCCCCATGTACTCTAACCCTATAGGCTGTGCACATGCTTGAAATATTTTTGTGGGCATGATAAATGGCTGTAGTAAAGGAACCCTTCACAGGGGCTGATGTATAGATTTTGGACATACACATTAGTAGGTATTTTCTAGCAGAAGGTATCAGCTCAAAAGACCAATAGAAGATGTCCTAGCTTGTGATGGTGATGCTGAAGAATTTTGTTTGTTTGTGAGTTACTATTTTCAGTCATGGTTTTACATAGTTAAGTAGTTAATAAATACTTCTTGTTGAGTAGTTAATGAGTAAATTATGGTACTCCTTGGGGGTAAGAACTACTTATTATAGCACAGCATACTATGGCTAGGTTGCATAACATAGAATAGGAAATGCTTCTGGGGCTGTGCACAGGACATAACACTTGAGAAGAAAATTACTAGTGTGTTATGTAATGGCTGACAAATGGGAACCTCATTGTCTGGTCCTAGAACTATAGTAAATATTATTTCCATTTTGCTCATAAAGACACCAATGAATAATAATTTAAGTAACTTGTCAAGGTTATACTTGGTAAGTACAGATGCAGGCGTGGGCCACCATACCCAGCTTAAATTTTCATTCTTTATATTGTTTTAAACAACCTTCTTCTGTACAATGGAATACAGATAGAAGGTCCAGAGTTATATATGAATGAATATACTTGATAATATTAAACCCAAGGAGACACATGCAAGTTGCTCTACAACTGAGTGCAACCAGGTCCTATTTTGTTTTATTTTAACATGAAGGCTTTTAATACCTCAAGACAACTTGCCAAGGAGATTTTTAGGTGTGAAGGATAGGAATAAATTAATGAGAGAAGTCCTACCAGCAGGGGTATGAATAACACATTTAATCAGCCAGTATCAAGTTAAAGTACAAAACAACTACTAATTTTAAGGATTTTACTGGAAGTTATGGTAGAAGCTGTTCTATGTTCCATCACTTATCACCGAACAGGCTAAGAACAAATTACAAGTCTGGAGGAGTCACTTGAAAATGAGCTCATGCAGTGTTCTGAAGTAGACAGTGTGCAATTTTTTACTAGGGTTTAAGTGCCCATTTAAGGTGAAATGAGCTGATTCAGCTTTTTAACTTCAAAAGGAAAATCAATCAGTCTGTCTACATAATAACATAGTTTAAGAAAAGCTAAATCATTTCTGAAAATATAAACTTTTAACTCTTCTATCTAAAATCACTCTTGATTTTACAGAAAAATATAAGTACTTATTTTGCAATGGAAGTCTATGTCTTCTTTATGATTATAGCTTTAATATTTTGCTTAAACTTTCCTAACACTCCATTGCTTATTAAATAAGGTCAAACTCTTCTGTGGGGGGAACTCAGAGGCCTGGCTTGACTCTATACGTCTCTGTGAAGCCTATATTCTAACCACCCCACTACACGGCATGGCCAAACTTACTGAATACTTCTGTGACTCCAAACACGTAGCGGTTTGGTTCTCTCTTTGCCTTTCAAGAAGACACACACCTTTTCATGTCACAAATCCCACCTGGTCAGCCCTCTGTGAAACATCCCTAAGACCCACCACTGCTCCTGCAGCCATCACTCTGGTTCTCCCAGAACACAGATCCCTTTCTTTACCTTGGAGACATGATGGCATTTTTAACAGACACTATTCTGCTTCTACATTCTCCTTATGAAATTTCTCAGATTCCATATACTGAATTGGGCATTACATTATTGCCCAACTCAGCCCCTGGTAGGAAGTCTACCAGGCACCCTACACAGCCCACAGATCCGATGCAATCTCCGCCCCATTAGCCACTGTCATCCTGAAGCACAGGGTTATCTAATCTATCATTTGTTCTCCAGGGAATAGTTGTGTGATATACAGCTGGTGCTCAATAATACTACTAAGTCCATAGACAAAGTGCAATTGCTTTTGGCACATCAGAGTGGGAAGACAAGTACATGTAGTGTGTAGCAAGGAAGAGGAGGAATGGGGATAGAGAGTAGGGACTGGGAGGGGAAGATGGGAGGCTGCAGCCAGATGTAAAATAAATAGATGAATAAAAAAAATTTACTAGTGAGTGAAAAAGTGACCTACTGATTTCTGTTGCTGGAAAGCATGTTTTTCCCTAAGTCAGAAGTAGTCTATGTGTTTTGTAACATAAATAACAATTTGAGTAGACTGTGAGAACAGACATATGCAATGTACTTTTAAGTCATAAGCAAAATGCTCTTGTGAACTCATTAAATAACTAGTTCTATTATTTTTGTGTTCTTACCACGAACTGCAGAATTATTTGAGAAAGTAAGCAAGTAGTGATTAATACCTGGTTTTCTCATTTTCCTTATTATAATTTTTAATTATCTGCTATTGAAAATCAATTATTTTGCATGCTGTTGAAGGCTTCTTTACCTGCAGATAGCTGGAAAACATTCCTGAAGTCCCTTCTTTTTGACTAAAGATCCTTCAAGACAGTACATGATGATGTCCATGACCTTTGACAAGGAAGACACAGATCGAAAGTTAACTTCAAATGTTTGATTTTGTAAAACTTAAATGACTCCACTGGGCCTCGTTTTGTCCATGTAAATCCATGTAGTTTGATTAGTATTTACTTTAAGAGTAACAAAGCTATTTTAAGCCTATGGACACTACATGTTAACCTTGGTCTTGTCTGTAGAAATGAACTCATTACTTCTAAAGCTGACTGTGCTCATGTGCACAGTAGGGTTGTTTCTCAAGCACATGGGGCAAGTGGTTTTATTTACAATGGATGTTGGTAACAACAAAGCCTTTAAAATATTCTAATATATATCAATTCCATATGAATGGTCAGTGGCGATAACAATCAATTTTAGTTTTGAGGAAATGGATTTAAGACCTATTGAAATAGCATGGAAGTTAATTAATCTTAGTTATGTGATCCATTCCCTCTCCCTTCCTCTACTTTTCCCTTCTTCCTCCCTTATTTTTAATCTCAAGTATTTAATGCAGGGACACGTATACTGGAAGCAGGACATTCTCACCTCCACAAGAAGATCCACAACATCGGTAGGCATTTTTTCAATGAGAATTTCAATGACTCTCAGGATTTCCCCTTTTGCTCTTGCCAAGGTTGTTGTGTGTATACTCTGCTGTGACTGGGTATTTGCTGCAAGGGCCGTGTGTCTGTGTACCTAGAAAAGAATTGCCACACTCTAGATGAAATTGCCGCTCCACACAGATTTACATTAATAGGCACTGGTTTACTTTCCACTGATTATAGAAAAAAGAAATATACAATCAATCAGAACGGTGAAAACAAATCACTCAAGGTAGGTCAAGAATTGTTTCTGAATCACAAAAAAGCATTATATATAATGAAAACTAAGTAAGAATGGTTTAATAAAATTCTACAACTTCTTGGTGCTTACTTATTTATTTATCAATATATTTGCTTATTCATTCATTTATAGGCTCTCACGTAGCAGGCTGGGCTTAAATTCTGTGTAGCTAAAGATGTCTTTGAACTGTTTCTTTCTCCTGCCTCCATCCAAATCCATCCAAATGATTTTTCCAATTCAATGTTTCAGTATGAGTATTCTAACATTTCACTCAAAATTAATATAATGTAAATAATAAAAAATAAAGTTCAGAAATATAGTTACTATAAAGACCTGTCAGACTAATATAAAACTTCCTCAAAGTAATCAATATTACCTCCTATGCATATTCCATACATGGGAAAAAACTGGTTAAAAATTTCCAAGTTAAATAAAACTATTCATTCAAACAACACACAGATTTGCTACAAGTATTCGGCATGTAAGCCTGAGTGTAATTAAACACAGTGAAAGTTTATTATCACCACACCTGTAGTCCACAAATTTATGTCAGATAAGAATTCATGGCTCCCCTGCATCATAACTGACCATACAAACTTCCACCAGGACCATCTTCCCTCCCTTCTAGCTTCTTTCACAGCATGCCTGTCACGACGGCTACGGTGCAGATGTGGACCCAGCGTCAGGTTATCCAAGCAGACTCAGAGGAGTTTATTATTTTAAAGTTCATCATAGCTATAGGAAAAGCAATTCAGACAAAACTCACACCCTATGGACACTGAGCTGCACAGTACTAATGCCAGATGGAACAAACCTTTACAAACGTTTAGGAACGTTCCCTTTCCTCTCACTACTAAGATGTATAGGAAAGAACACAGAATCGGCTCATTGTTCTTTACTAGTTTGTCAGCTGGATGTGGGCAATTAGTCAGAGCACCAGGAATGCAGGAATCAATGGACTTTCAAGGCTTTCTCTGTGACACAGAATAGGAAAAACAATCAGCAATTTTAGGGCTTACATTTTTGTATACCATTGGAGAGCCACTGCTAAATAAGTTTAGATTTGATTACAAGTATTTGCTTACACTTGAGAAACATAAATGCCTTTAGTACCTTTTAATTTGCATAAACCAATTATATTTCATATCGAAAGGCACTGTCAAATAATACAAGTGTGGTCATTCTGAGAACAGAGAGGAACAAGGAAGTTCGAGTCCTGAACGCACAGCTGTGGAATTTAGTGTGCGTGTGGACATGACGCATTCATTTCCGCACTATACTATTTATTAACTTGCTTTGTTTCAGAACTAGAGGGGTCGTTTGTGGGCCTGGCCCCTGAGTTACAGTATGGAGGAATTCCTCTGAAATGGAAGATGTCGCCCATGAAGGCAGCTGCTCACCTCCTTAGCTATGGTGGTGATGAAGGCGGGTGGTCTGGCAGTGGCAATGAGAGAAAGGGCATGCCTTGCAGAGCGGGCAGAGTCAGCTGCAGGGCTCAGAGGCAGCCCCATTGTGATGCTAAACAGGGATCAGAAAAAAAGGAAAAAGAAAAGAAGCATTAGAAATATAGACTCAAAAGATTAGACACAGCTTATAATGTCAGTTCAAGGTCAATGGGAGCACTCAAACAGTTAGAATATAATAGACTTGCAACAATGAGCAGTGATTAAGAGTCAGGGTGTTCTGGCATCAAATACAAAATCGAATTATTAACCATGAAGATTGAAAACAGTATGTGCATCTGTCCAAAAGGTTAAAAATGCCTTGTTAACAAATTATCAAGAACTATGATTGAATACACATCCCAAAGCTAAGGTAGGCATTCATACCATGCTAGATGTTTTAAAGTTAGCTTAAAGATAATTTGTTTATGAACTAATTAAGCCATGTTGAACAGAAGGCCATGTTTAAAAACTGTAATTGAGGCTCCTTCAATAAGCAAAACTTATTCCTGTTTGCAAAGTTATGAAAAGAACTGAGAAAGACAAAATTACTTTTAGTTAGCTATTATTTTTAGTTAAATCTCTCAGCACCGCTGGCCTACTCCACACTCAGTACTTTCAGAACCATCTACTACTAAGTACATGCACCACTGACACTCATGTAGCATTTGAGCAAGAAATAAACAAGCTGGTATTAATTTTCTAACAGAAAGAAGAGACAACAAACAGTCCTTGTACAGTGATGAACACAATGAAGTGAAACTTTCTAGACTGTGAGGACATGGGGTTCTGATACAACAGTGTTAACAATGCGTTCCCACCTCTGATATATGAAAGCAGTCTTATCTATCATTAAACTCACTTGGGGTGTGTGTGTGTGTGTGTGTGTGTGTGTGTGTGTGTGTGTGTGTGTGTATGTGTGTGTGAGTGCATAAAGCTAAATAATTTAACTTAAATGAACATGTGAAGATCCATTAAAAATATTCTAAACAAGTCTATGATCTGTATGTATAAATTGGATTTGTTTAATAAACATTTTCAAAAGGCTTGTAGGTCCCTCTATAATTAACCTAATGATAATTATCTTAATTTTTAGCTGAAAATAAAGATTAGTTACATGATTATTCTTAACATCAAAGGAGGTAAACTGAATGCAGAAAATTTTGATTTATTATTTGTTGACTGTTGTGTTACTCAAAAGATGTGGTTCTCAACCTGTGAGGCACATATCCCTTGAGGGGTTGCATATCAGATATTTGCATTATGATTCATAACAGTAGCAAAATTACAGTTATAAAACAGCAACGACAATAATGTTATGGTAGGGGTCACCACAACCTGAAGAACTGTATTAAAGGGTCACAGCCATTAGAAAGGATGAGAACCACTGCTTATAGGGTTGGTTACATGTGTAACTTTCTCCATGCTTTTTTCCAAACTGAGGGTAGCTACAAAGCAGGGGCCCAGATGAAAGGAGTACATACAGACCTTCTTCAATATTCACAAAAATAAAATAAAATGCGTTTTGAACACAAATGCATACTCTGAACCAAATATAAACAGAAAGTGAGAGTGTGTGACCTGGTGCTCCTGGGTCCCAGGGACTGGAAAGGTGTTAAGCAGGATGGCAGCAAGTCAGTCTCTCTTCTTTGTTCAATGCTATAGCTTCAAATCGAGCAAGGAAATATTTACTGCCTGAGGATGCTGGAGCTTCAGAGTATCGGATTGATTAATAATTATCTTACATATCCACATTTTGGGTCAATTTCTTTAATAGATCAAAAGCTAATTAAGTACTTTAAATACCCTGTACTGTTTCCTTTTTCCCCCCAACAAACTAGAAGAACAGGGGCTGATGATATTGAAGAGGGGGTATAAGCCAAAATGGTAACTTAATTGAGTAATTCTGAACAGACCTAAATGAACTCTTGTAAGATCACACTTTTGGAAAACCAGCGAGTGGGAAAAAGGAACATCAGTTTCCTAGGGAGTCCATCCCACATCAGATCTTGAGATAGGGGACTGAACTGGGCTTGCTTGTGTTCTGCTTCTTGTCTTCTTGTATCTTCCCCAAACATTCCAATTGATAAAGACATTTTACAAATGAAAATTCAGGTCAAGGGAAGTTACGTGAGGAGCTAAGGTAGTAGTGCACCATGGTCCCTTCATATTTGTTTTTCAGGTTTCCTAAAAAGGTTAAATGGAAAATTCCAAAAATAACTAACAGATTTTTAAAATGCATGAAATTTAGAGTAATGAGATAAAATCTTATGCTGCATATTCTTTGATATATGAATCATGCCTTTGTCCTGGGTACACACAAAGTATATGATGTCTTTGAGGCCACTTTTGCTAGTGAACTGTGAGGGTATTAGCAATGCTTGTGTGCAGGTGGCCCTCTGGAGATACATAACACTGTTTCACAATGCTTATACAGTTCATCTTACTTATCTCTTCATGTGGGTTCTGCCCATCCACCCAAAGAAGAACAACCAGAAAGCATAGTACAATTTGTTATTTGATGGAGAAACTATATTCATATAACTTTTATTACACTGTTATTATGATTATTCAATTTTATTGCTTTTTAATATCTTACAGTGCATAATTATAAATTTAACTGTATTACACGTCTCTACATAAAGAAAGAAATGCTTACTGAATCCACTGGAATCTTGGAATGTGTCCCCATAGGAAAGGGAGATTACTGTCCTTCAGAATCTGAACTTTATAGAAAGTAATGAGTAGTGGGACATGCTGACACTGTGGTGAACTAAACTAATAAACTGATAACATGACTAAATTTAGTGGTTAGACTGCTTCCCTGAGAGAAATTTTAGGGATATGTTGAGATACTAGGATTCTGGTTGTTTTATTAAACGTCAATAGTGGTTGAAATGAAGAATAGCTTACATTTATCAATTGGGTTGATTATAATATTTGATAGAAGATTAATCATAATGAGTGGCAGAACTAGGATCCATAAAGTTCTTCAAAAGATCAAATTCAGCTGAATAAGAAGTCTTGGGACTGGAGAGATCACTCAGCAGTTAAGAATGCTTGCTCCACAATCATAGGGACTAGGACTTGGATCCCAGAACCCAGAGTATGAGTAAATACCTGTAACCCAAGCTTCAAGCAGGATTGCTGGAGGCTGGCAGGCTTCTAGCATAGCAGAAAATTCTCATTTCTAGCCTGTCTCAGTTCCTTGCATGGGGGAGAAATTATTAGTGGGCAGGGAAGAAAGAGGAAGAAAGAGAAGGAGGCAGGGCCACATGTGGATAATAGGTGCCTCTTGTAAAGAAAAATATCTCACACAGTTGTATAGTGAAAGGAAAGGGAATACGAATAAGTCACTCACATCAAATGAAAGGCCTCACCGCAGATTACCCTTTTCTGAGTCAGTAAAAGATCATGTAAATCTGGGAGAACCACCAAACCTTTGGTAAGAAAAATGTGAAGGTTTGGTGAAGGGCACAGTCTGAAGAAAAGCCACAAGTGAATGCAGATGAAAGTGAATCAAAAAAAACGCTATTTACACCTCCCACTGGGCTTGGTGGATAGTGCACACTTGAGGAGGAATTCATGTGAGTCCTCCCATCAGAATCTTGAACTTTGAGAGCAGGCTATAGAGTGCAGTCAGACCTACTCTTGGGAGCATACTTATCCTAACACCTAAACCACATAAAGGTCCAACAAAGAAAAACAATTACACTTCAATTTCCCTTATGAACACAGGTGCATAAATTCTCAACAAAGTACCTGCAAACCAATTTAAGAACATATCAAAAAGATCATTCACCTTGATCAAGTAGGCTTCATGCCAGAGATGCAAAGATGGTTTTACATAAGTAAGTCCATAAATGTAACCCACCATACAAACAAAATGACAGACAAAAGCTACATGGTCATCTTATTAGAGGCACAAAGGACTTTTGATGAAATCTAACACTCCTTCATGATAAAAAAATCCCTGAGACAGACTGTTGTGGTGCTGCACACCTTTAGTCCTAACATCCAGTCTGCAAAGGCAGGTAGATTTCAAGTTTGAGGCCAGTCTGATCTATAGAGTAAGCTGCGGGATAACCAAGATTACACAGAGAAACCTGGCAAGAATTCTGTTCCTGCAAGCACTGGCTCTGCTGCTGCCACTGAAGGTAGCTTCAACTAAACCTGTATCATACTATTTATAAACAAAACTCAAGACTCAAAGGCTGGGGTGGAAACCTGCTAGCTTAGAGAAGTTGAGCAGCACCTTTCTCTCCTAAAAAACAGGCATATCCCAAAAAGCCTCCACTAGGACAGACGGAGCTGCCCCACTCAAAACCCTCCCTACTACTGTCAGTGTGTCTCTCTAGTCCTTGTGTCTCTCCATCTCTTCCAGATGCCCTCTGATGCTCTACAATTGCTTTCTGCAACTAGTTGCTAACTCAGTCTCCTGACCTGAGGTTAATTTTATTTAATTAATGCAAATGCAAGCTGGGAGTTCACAGCGTGACTGGATATCCCCCCAAAAGTTAGGATTATCCTACAGACTGTACAAAGAACTCAAAAGCCAGAGGATCAAGAACAATGCCAATTTAAAAATGAGCTATGACTCTTAATAGAGAACCCCTAAAAGGAGGAATGAAAATGGCTAAGAAATATACTTGTAAATGTTCAACATCCTTAGCACTTTGGGAAATGAAAATTAAAACTACTTTGAGACTTCATCTTACCCCAGAAGTCTAAGATCAAAAAAAAAAAAAATGAAATGACAACAAATGCTGGTGAAGATGTGGGGACAAAGGAACCTCATTCTCATTGGTGCAACTGCAAGGTGGAGCAGCCACTCTGGAAATCAGTGTAGGGAATTCACAGAAAAGTAGATCTACAAAATGATCCAGCTACACCACTCCTTAGAGTATGTCCACAGGGCTCATCATCTTAATCCACAGATGCTTGCTTAGCCATGTTCCTGCTCTCTTATTTGTGTGCTATGCACAAATTTGTGAGGCTCTATCTGAATGAGAGGCTTGGAGGGGAAGCCTCCAAGCTGCCTGCCTGTCTGTTTCTGGAAGTCAGTCAGGAATAAACCCAGTCTTACTCTGTGCTCTTGATCCTGCCCATGGGCTGTTGTGTAGATCATTTGCTTTATAGATCTATAGGGCAGGCCTTTGGGTTTAGTTTTTATGATACAGAAACTGAATATCACAGACCATTTTACTCAGTATTTCCCTACACACACACACACACACACACACACACACACACACACACACACACACGCTCACAAGCGTGCACCTATCCAATCACAAATACCAAGGATGAACGCTATTGAAGATAAGTAACATGAACAGAGACGTAGTTCCCTCAGGCAAAGCTCCCTCTTCTCAGGAATGTTCATTAATCCAATTCTAAGGATTGTTACATTTTAGGAAAATCTTTTTCAAATTTACATAAAGAACATTTAGTAAAATGTTACTATCTAAGACTCTGAGATATCAACCTCTGTCCAATTAAGGAATACTGTATGTATATATTCCAGGAAGGCATTAAGCTTTCTGCAAATGGCCTGCAAATCTGAGACATCAGTAACAAGGCTTTGAAAATAGTCCATATCAAAAACAAACCAACAAACAAGCTAACATTGTTTTAAATACATTCTTAATTACATGACACCTAGGACTTCAATTCTACACTTTCTTGGGAAAAAAAGGTGTATTAATATCTGTTCCCAACTTAATAAAGAACACACACAAGTCCTCTATGTCAAGTTGGAGCTTCACTTTTGAAAATATTCTAAATTTTATTTATTTATTTATTTATTTATTTATTGATTGATTGATTGTTGTATGTGAGTGCATGCATGCTATGATGTGCTTGTGGATGTCAGAGGACAACTCTGTGGAGTTGGTCCTCGCCAGCTCCTTCTACATGGGTTCTAGGTAGGAAACTCAGGTCATTAGGTTGTATCATTGGTCAGCAAGTACCTTTACTCATTGAGTCACCTCTTCAGTGCCCAAAGCTTCATTTCATAACTCAAGGCAGCATTCATTTTCAAAACTCAAAGATAGAAATTTTCCCTACTCCTCCAAACATGTCTCTTTTAGAAATATTTCATGCAGGCTGCATATAATTATGGTAACTAAAAAAACTATGCTAACCCAGTTTACAGAAAGGGCTTCCTCAAATTACAAACCCTTGTAAATGAAGTTTTCAGAATAGGCAAAATTGTCTAATGTAGAATTCTAAAGGATGTTTGTTTTGTAGTGTGTTTCTTTCTATCCTTCAATCTTAATAGAAACGGTTGAGTTTGAGCTAAAATACTCAGTTCTTCTCTCTAACTCTATATAGTTCAAAAGGAGCCTTTCCAATGTACGGTGCTTCTCTGTATATCAAAGATGCTTGGCTTTTAGCAGCTCTGTCTCCCCCTCTGTGTTTAGTAAGCTGTGACAATACCCTAAAAGCAATAGGCTTTCTGTAAACCCCTCATGTCCTCAGCTGTGGCAGCAACGAGTGTGGCCCCTTCAACAGCTGGGCAGCTCTCCACTGTTCTTTCACAATAAAGGCCCTACACAGCGACTTGGGCAAACAGAATCCAAATCACAGGTCACACAAAGCTAGGAAGGTGTCTAGCCTTCGAGGAGCACAGTTGTCTGCTTGCCTATACAGCAGGGTTTGTCTGACATGTCTAGCACTTGATCAGTATGCACAGACCCACATAGATTTTAAAAAGGGAATTCTTAAACAAAAAACTATGTTTCTATTTTTATCACAACTAACTGGGTTAATTATGATATTCAATTATTTGTAAATAATTGAGTTATCAATTATTTCAATATTGTGTTATACAGTCCATATTGAATACATACACCATTTTTTAAAAATCCTACCTGTGGATCACTTACCAAACAAAGAGTGTTAGCCTTAAGTACAATAGCTGTGAAAGAGGAGCTGAGAGTCCTAAAGTGGGTGCAGCCCTTTGCATGCTGAGTGCACTGGGCCAGGTGGAGTTGATGGAGAATGTCAACTCAATCTTTTTATTAAAATCACTGCCTACCGCTACAAATAAGTAGAACCAACACACTACTGAAAGAATTTAGTGAATGTTTGTTTTGGCAGGACATACACTAAAACTGCAACCATCAGAGAAAATGATCATGGCCCTGTGCAAGGTTGGCAATCAACTTTGTGACACATTCTATATTTTTAAGAATTAGTTATATTTAAATAAAAATTTTAATATCTATAAGGTATAAAATCCTTAATGAAAATTTCATTAAATACAAAATCCAAAAGGACATTTAAGATTGTACCCTGACCATTTTTTATTGTAATCTTTATTTAAGTTGCTTTTAATTTTGCAGGTGTTAAGATTTTGAGTAGTGTTAGAGTTTTAACGTTTGGAGTCAAGCAGACCTGAAATTAAACCCAGTAGTTTTTACCATCTAGAAAACAAGAGGCAGTATCTCTTACAGATTCATATACTATATCTCTGGGTGTGCACTTGCGAAATGGGAAGAATCATGTTTACTGCCTTGGGCATCTATATGCCTAAATGAACGTGTCTGCAATAAACACAGCATATAAACCCCCAAGTAGCATTGCATATTGGTAGAGTAAGCAATAAAGGTCCAACAGGAGATAGAAATTAGGTAGGCAATTTAGGTTAAAAAGATTTCCAAGAAAATTACCCAGTTTTCTCCGGAGAAACCCCAAAACTTCCCTTGAGTCCCTGGGTGCCTCTTCATAGCCAGAGATGCCAGAAATTTGAGGGGCTCTGATGTCTAATTTAGTTCCTAAACGACTTTAGGGTCACCTCTTCAGAGGTGTGTTTGTTAGAGTAAGCAACATCATTCTTGTAAGAATAGAATCCCTGGCCTGAGACCTAACACTTCAGTTTGGCCAGGTTACTCACTTAGCTAAAGGACCACCCCTAGGAACACAGTTCACAGTAAGCATGGTCAGGAGGTAGACACAACAAGTACTTTAAAGGAATACTGTACTTTTACTTCCCAGAATAGGCACCCCTAGAACTGTAGTTTATTGGTTTGCAGCCATGCATCTTTGTACACCTGCCCACTTTTCTGAATTATTCACAATAGTATATTTACCCTTTCTTCCTTTTATGTGTTTTCTAAGCACATTGCTTAACATTTTGAGCCTCCTCAACATTTTAGGCTTTTTTACTTTTCCCTACAGCTTCCTCCCAGTCATATAAATGCTTGTCTGTCATGTGTCTGACTTTCATGAGAGAACACCTTAAACAGCATAACCCCTCACCCCTATTCTCCTACAGGAAGCTGTTGAGATTTACAGCTTGCCTGCCATATTTTTTTTCTTTTAAACTCTAATAAAATTGCCCTTGAGCTTCCATTTGAGTCCATTCTTAAATTATTTATTAATTACACTAAGAGCTCCAAGACGTGGCTCCCAATTTCCCCTGTATCAATTTAAGAGAGCACTTTGAACCTGCAGGTCCATCTTACATCAGTGTCCACAGTAGGTGATAGCTAAGAGCAAGGGGCTTCCAGTTACACCACCCTTCAGCCTAGCCTTCTCTACTTCCCAAAGACAGCTGGAAGGGAAGCAGCTGTGTTTCGTGATGGGTGAATCCCAGTTTGCATCCTGTTGTTAACTCAGAGGAAGCTTACTTTCACTCAGGATCTATTTAAAGACATGCCAGTGTCTGGCCTCGTTCTGTCGTGTATCCCCGTTCTTCTCCACAGACTATTCTGATATGAAAATCCAGGCACATCTTCTGCATACCCGGTTAATGCCCTCCATCTGGCCTGTCTGCCTCTTTACCAACCCTACATCCTCAATGTCCTGGACACTGTCCTGGACCTTTGTTGGATTCCACCTGAAACTAGAAACATCTAACATTAGCCCTCTCATATATTAGTTAATAAAAGCCTACATAATTAGTAAGCACATCTTTGAGCAAAATATCTGAAAAAAATTAGAAAGAAATGCTGATGTTGTGACTAGACAGAAGTCATTGGTAAGAATTATACAGCAAGGTGTTATGAATTCTGGGAAAACATTCTATTGACCTCGAGGCACCTACAGGTCTGTGGAAAAACTCCAAGCAGTTGATTCTGACAGGGAAGACCTGTACTTGAAAGAGAGGGAGGAAGAACTCTTCTGTGATGTGTACTCTGTAGAACTAGTTGTCCGTCACAAGCCTGTCCTCATGGACTCACAAGAATGGGAATAAGGAGGGAAATGTCTGCTATGTTTTTTCTTTCCATAAATGTGAATTGAAATGCTCAGCACTTATCTAATGTAAAAGTTTTTTCACACAGCAAGCTTAGCATCTTGGGCAGAAGCAAGGCAGTTGAGCCCTGTTACTGTGCACATAGCAAATAAACCACAGCAGGGCATGAGGTGTGGGGTGGTAAGAGTCACCTCTAAGACCCTCACTGCTACTCTACTTCCCCATCTCAGTAACTCCTTAGCCTCTACCAAGTGTGTCATGGATGTAAGAGGCCATTTTCAGTCTAAATCTTGTTAGAGATTAATAAGCAAACATTTTCTTGCTTATTATGCAATTTATCACAATGAAAAGAACATTGGGCTCCTCAAGGCTACATGCTGATACATTCATTTATTCAGAGCTGTGTGGAGAAAGTCATACTAATCTTTGTGACAGAGAGGATGTAATGGCAGGATTGAAATTACCTACTGAAAATCATAGGATTTACGTCTCTTGACATACTATCTGTAGATGAGGCATATATACATGTTTACTTTGCTGATATAAGCTTGATGTGAACTTATTTCAAAAATAAAATCGTAACCCTAAAACTAAAAGGAAACCTACCATTCATTCCAGGTAACCAAACAGAGTATATAAACTTGTGAAATTGGGTTTCGTCAGATTTGAAAACAAACACTTAAACATATTACATGCTTCTTCAGATAAACCAAGAGAGCTTTGGTAACCACAGCTGCATTCTCCTGTGGGTACACAACAGGGAGTCAGGAGGAGACTAAAAGCAGAAAATAGGTCCTGAAGATTTGCACAAAGGCCAGTTGCCTTGCACTATTGGAGTAAACTTATGTGCCAACATTCCTTCCTAATTCCAAAAGCCACCTGAGAAATATCTGCTGCCCTCTTTATCAGACACTATTCTGATCACTAATCTATAAAGCTGCCCATTTGCCAGCTTGTAATGTGTTGAACGCTGGGACCATCACAACAGTATCTCCACTTACACAGTGACTACCACAGTAACTTCATCAGTCTTTCAACATTCTGGATAGTTTATTTTCAACTTGACACAACCCGAGGGACCTGGCTGCCTCTATCAGACAGGGCTGTGGGCATGTCTGTGGGACATCATCTTGCTTGCTAAGTGATGTAAAAGGACCCAGTTGACTGTGGGCAATACCATCCTTAGGCAGGCAGTCATGGGTGATACGTGTGTGTGTGTGTGTGTGTGTGTGTGTGTGTGTGTGTGTGTGTGTGTAAGCTAGTTGAGTATGAGTCAAAGCCAGGGCAGGACATAAGTAATCAATATTCCTCCATGGTTTTGGCTTCAAGGTCCTACCTTGACTTCTCTCAGTGATGGATTATGACTTGGAAAGTGTAAGGGAAATAACCCCCTTCTCTCCTCAGTTGGTTTTTGACAGAATGTTTTATCACAGTAACTGAGAAACAAATTAAAACACTTAGGATGTGCTAACCACTCCTCTAAGTTCTTTGCAAACACAATCTCATTTAGCATCAACCTTTAGAAACAGACAGTTTAATACCATTCATGCAGCTAGGGAGACCTAGAGGTGTCTTTAGAAAACATGGAGGTGTGACAAGAGGTAAGGGAGGAAAGCAGTTGTCTAGGGTTACAGTTAACCCAGGGGGCCCCGGGCAATGGCTAGCTAATCTGTAGGCAAAACCACAGCATTGTATTCTAGTCTTCGCTGGTTTCCACATAGTGTACTTAGCACATCTAGCACAAAGATAATAGGTCCCCAAAATACTGTAACTGGAGGGAACCAGATCATAAGGGAAAGCAGCCATGAAGCAAAGAGCAGATCATTTTAGTTTTTAAAAAGGTCAATAATGGCCGGGCGGTGGTGGCGCATACCTTTAATCCCAGCACTCGGGAGGCAGAGGCAGGCGGATCTCTGTGAGTTCGAGGCCAGGCTGGACCGACAGCCTCCAAAACAATACAGAGAAACCCTGTCTCGTAAAAAAAAAAAAAGGTAAATAATGATAACACTGGCATGCCATTCACTTTCACAGAAAGAGGCATCATGGAACAATAAGGGAATTTCTACCCATTTATATTTACTAAGATCAGATACTTTGAAAGGTAAATAGAAGGCCAGGGGTTGGTGGTGCACACCTTTAATCCCAGCACTTGGGAGGCAGAGGCAGGCAGATCTCTGTGAGTTCAAGGCCATCCTGGTCTACAGAGCGAGTTCCAGGACAGCTTCCAAAACAATACAGAGAAACCCTGTCTGAACAACCCCCCCCAAAAAAGGTAAATAGAAAAATGGAAATCTTGTTTGCACAGTGTTGATGATAATGAAAATTCAGTCACTATGAAAACCTGGTGGCTCCTGGAAAATTTAAACATGGAATTATAAGTTTCACTAATCCCACTTAGAAATTGAAAATGAGTTCTCACATAAACACATATGAATGTTTACAGTAGCTGCGTTCACAAGTACAAAAGGTAAAAAATAGCTACACATCTATCAACAGATAAACAAGACACTGGCTAACCATAGGTAGGATGGAATTCAACTACAACAGAAAATAAAAGACACAGTGAAACACACTACAATATGGATGGAATCTATAAAAGGGAGAAGTCAAAAGAAGTGAATCATGAAAGAATACAGGATACATGATGTCATTTCTATGAACTACCTAGGGCACAAAAATTTAAGAAAGGCTGAAGATTAGTGTTTCCTAAAGCATGCAGACAGAGGAATGGGGAGAAACAGCCTTATGGACAATGTTGTCTACTCGGATTAGCACTATTGGGGACTAGGTAGTTGTGATGGCTGTAAACTGTCAGTTCACTCATGTCGATAATGGCCCATTTTATGCCACTTGTGTAATACACCCCAAAAGGAGCTATGTTCTGGAATCAGGAGGCAGGGTGCTAAGACAGAACCAATGCCCATCTTCACCACCACCACTCCTAGTTAGCTCACCAGCACCTGTTTCCACTCCAGGTTAGCAACTCTTTCTGCATATTTTCCTCTTCAGTTATTTTAAAGTGATCATTATGGTCTATCAAAAATTTAATGAATGTGTATGCCTCAGGGGAGGTCATAGGACAGTTTTCAGGAGTTTGTCCTTTTCTTCCATCATGTGGGGCCGATAGACTGTCAGCCTTGGTGGTAAGTATCTTTGCCCAGTGAGTCATTCTACCTTCCCAACTCCAATCACCATATAACTTGTCACTGACTATATACAAAGGAAAGGCCAATAAAACTAATTTAAAAGTTAACAGGAATGTAGAGGAGCAAGTATCCAAATTGTCTAGTCCAATCTTCTATTAGTAAAACAGTTCTGATCTAATACCAATTATGTATATCATTTTTCTTATAAACTATATGTATATACAACTATTAATAAGTAATGTCTCAAGGTATAGTAAACACAATTTGAAAATTATGTAATAGATCATTCATTGTCTCAAGGCTACATTTCAATTTTCTATTTTCTGTTGAGTTTGTATTGTTTTATTTTGTTTTCAGTTTTTTAAGACAGGGGCTTACTGGATAGCCCTGTTTGGCTTTGAACTTGCAGTAATCCTCCTGACTTGGCATCCTGAATGCTGTGGCTACAAGCATGAACATCATGACTAGTACATTTAGTGCTCATTAAATACACAGTTTCTAAAGTATAACTAATACCTCCAACAACAACATGCTAACCCGCTGGAATTCACACATACTTGGCAAGTTGTTTCTCAGCGTCTGCACACAACTCTAGAAGCCCCATCAGTACAGCAGACACATCCATGTAGGGCTCCCACACAGTGAACCCTCGCCCAATCAGGTCAATGGCAGTCCTCCGGATCGTGCTATGAGGAGGAAGTTTGGGACTTGGTGGCTGTAGCAGAAGAAATGTCAGTGCCTTACCTAAAAAATAAAAAAAAAATCAGAATATTAAGTATACTTCAAAAATAAGTATACTTCATTTTTTTCCCAAAAAAGGGTTTGAACAATAAAACCATAAGAGATTTTGAACTTATACTTTGGTAAGCCCTATATTTTCAAGAGAAAACTTAGGCTACAATACTTTATAGTATATTCTTAAGTACTTAATTATATAAAAATTATATATAAATTCATACTTCTGCATTAAAACATGAGTGGTCTAGCTGTCAATGTTCCTCTCAACTCAGCATCACAAATTAAAGATGGTTCAAATAATGCACTGTAGGATTTTAACATTTCTAACCTTTCTATTGTATCTAACACAAGTAACAGGCAAATGTGTTCCTCAGGAAGACTTGTCTGTACAGGAAATATCAGCAGAGGGGCTACAGAAGGCATCATGTGAGATCTGAGGTTTGAGACATTTCTTTCCCATTCTAGTACATTTGTAGTAACATTCCTCACACACAAGTTTATGATATAAGTATAAAAATAGCATAATATAATTTCTAAATCTGATCAAGCAATCTAGGTTTGGATGTACATTTTTCTTTTTATGTTGAAGGCTAGGCCTGGTGACAATTTGTTTCCTCATGCTCAGTGCCCATTAACTGTGAAGGCCCTTCACTTCAAAAGACATTTTGACATTCAAAAAGAAAACCACTAAAAATCATGGGAATTTTATTTATTTATTTATTTAGGATTTTCTTTTTTTTTTTTAATTTGCTTGTTTTTTTTGAGATTCTCTCTGTGACTTTGAGGCTAGCCTAGTCTTAGAACTCACTATGTAGACTAGGCTGGCCTCAAAGTCACATATTTTGGCCTCTCTGCCTCCCAGGTGATGGAATTAAAAGCATATGCCACCACCTGAGGCTAAGAGAACTCATTTTGAAGAGCTTCTTTTGTTTGTTCTCTGGGGGGAATGTTACAAAGCAGTTCCTACATCACAGAACAATCTGCTGAGAAGGAGAAACACAGGTGTCAGGTGCACATAGGGCTAACCACGCTTTCCTAACTTTTAGAGACTGCGACATCCGTTACTCACTGAGCCTCAGGATTCTTGTCTATGAAGTAGTGACAATGAGGGCTTTTTCTCATGAAAGGTACGAGTGTGGACTGTGTTATGCTACATGATGCACTACCCAGCCAACTACCCTAGGAAGTGATCAAACCATGGTGCGCAGGGTTCATGAAGAACATGTTCAATTAGTCTCTGCTCTGCTGTCTAAAACAGCCTCCCTTCCTTCCTCTCCTTACTTATTTACTGTGTGTGTGGATGAGGTCAGAGACAACTTCTGCGAGATGGCTTTCTCCTACTGTGTGACTACTGGGAATTAAATTCGAGAGATCACGCTTGGAGGCAAGGGACTTTATCTGCTGAGCCATCTCACTGGCCTATCCATTTTCTAAAAAGAACGTGGTGCATAAACTGTAACATATCTGATGCAAAAATTGTTTACTCTTCAGCAGTCAACTACTGGGTAGAATGGCTTGAAATGGAGGTAAAAAGGAAAAGTTCTATACGTCTGAGTCTATGTACACATTCTGTATACTGGTGGTTCTGAAATTCTCGGTCACAGAACCCTTTAAGAATCTGTTGGAACAAATGAATAAATAAAATGTGTATGCATACTATAGAATTTTATTTAGTTATAAAGAAAAAAATCATGACATTTACAGGAAAATGGATAGAAATGGAAAGCATGTTAAGTGAATTAACTCAAATTCCGAAAAACAAATACCACATATCTCTCATATGCAGATCTTAGAATTTAATTTTTATACACATTTCTAGGGGTGTGGGTGGAGCTCATAAAACTAGAAAAGGAAGCATCGAAGTAGGAAAAAGATGTCACTGGGAGTCAGGAGAGTTAACAGATCACGTGTAACTTGAAAGTAGAAGGGAGGATAACTCCTTTCTGTAAAGCCTGGCAGCTGAGTTTGGTGCCTTCGCACAGGGAAGCTTTTTTCTACTCTGTCTCTGTGTTGTAGCAAGGCAAGCTTCTACCTAAACACAATAAGTAAACAGCAGGGTGGCTACAGGCGAGAAGAAGGCCAGCAGAGGACAATCTGCAGGGCAGGGGAAAGGCAAGGGGCAGGAGGATCAACAAAAAACAAAGAACATATGAAGGTGCCACAGCAAAGCCAATACTTCGCTAAAAGAAAAAACACATTAAAAATATGTGTACATATGCATATACATGTATACATATACAAAACTGCTGGATACCAAAGCATTTCCCCTAGAACACTACATACATAGACACAACCACCAATTCTGTGTCTGAATGACAAAGCAGCCATGAACATGGGCTCACTACTCATACATGAAACCAAAAAAGTCTACTCAGAAGGTCTATAAATACTTCATGCAGGATTTATGAACCTATCCATGTTCAATAATGTAAACGAACTAGTAAACCTTTATGCTTTGCTTTTGGAACAAAGAATGAACACATTCCTTTAAAAAAAAAAAGTAATCCACTATTCTCTACACTTCGGCCATTTTTTTCTTCAAACATTTCTATGCATTTCTTTTTTCCTCTGTTGATTGTGCCAGTCTCTTGAGGGTAGGACTGCGTTCTTGCAACTCTCTGTATCTTCTGACTTCCTCAGCACAGTACACACTAGTGCCTATCATGGACTTCAGATCTGCCTCTACTGCATGCACATTTCTAATGCAGCCCCGTGTTGCAGTTAAGTCAGAACACTGGTGCAAAATGACAAGAAAACTGTCACCTTCCTGTGCGTTTTCAGGAAGTTGTAGAAGCTGCAGATATATCCATCTTGCTGTTCTTTGCAGACTTCCTAAAGCACCAGCAGAAATGGCTTCCAGTCTTGGCACTAAGCACTCCCAAAGGCAAAGAGGCATATTTCCTAGATACAAGTGTTGAGCATTTCAATAGTCATCTGTTCTCACTGCAGGTTGCCCATGTGTTATGGAAGTTTGTCAATATTGTGGCTCGATGTTCAATGGAGTCAGGTGTTGATTTGAGAGGCGGGGTTCACATTCAGCTGGCCAGAATGGATCACAGAGTAACCTGGCCTCCAGGAAGAGGTGACAGGCCAGGAAGGTTGCCTGGGCCTTTTCAACTGGTGAAGTAAACTGTGGCAGTGTGTTTTATGGTCCTTGTGATTATCTCAGGTTTTTAGCATTAATATTTGTCCCTAAGTTTTATTTTATAATAGATGGTAAAAGAAATTGCATTATCTGGTACCCAACATGGGATGCCATTTGTAGGCAGAGTTTTTCTGTTCTGCCAATCAGCTCTGCCCTGCCAGTTGGCTCCCAATTAACCAAACAGACACTTCTTATCAATTATAAATACTTGGGCCGGGCGGTGGAGGCAGAGGCAGGCGGATCTCTGTGAGTTCGAGGCCAGGCTGGACCAACAGCCTCCAAATCAATAAAGAGAAACCCTGTCTCGTAAAAACCAAACAAAAAAATTATAAATACTTGGCTGATGGCTTTTACAGTAAAAGTGATATTCCACAGCATAAACAAATGTTACACATCTTGTTAAGTAGTATCCCATATTACAGTTAATCAGCAATAATGGCATCAATGCCTTAAAGAAATTTTAAATGGGAAGTAGCTAATCAGAGGCAAAGGTAAATGGAAGAAAACAGTCCAAGCAAAGCAAAACACAGCAAGATCTGGGAATTACACAGAGCTTTGTATAGTTTTGTTTAAACAGGAAAAGGGTATGTAGCAAGCAATTTCTGCCACTCCCCTTTCCTCATTTTTTCTACTGAACCCATTTAGGGATTAAAGGCAGGCATCACTCATAGTCTGTACTGAACCACATACTAAGTATTTAACGAGCAACATACTACAATATACTACTTGTTTTTAGTTTTAATTATGCATACACTGTGTGCTGTAAGTTTGCAGTAGTCAACAACTCCTGTATATGTGCAGCATCAGTCTTTTTCTAATGGTTTTTTATCAGACAAAAGAAAAAACTTGAAATAGTTCTAAATTCCCTCAAATAAAATTCTATAAACTTTACTGGCTTGTGGTACTTTAAACACTGCAAAGCACGACCACTTTGACAGATTTAATGTTGTGAGGAACTACAAAAAAATACTTTCTCTATGACTCAAATACCCACTGGACACTGGTTCTGAACTACACCCACCAATGGGCTCTATGTCAACTCAACACAAACTAAAATTAAACAATATTTTGTGCAATCTGGAACCAAAATCAAGGTTAAATGATGGATTTCTTAATTTTTCCTACCTGTAAGATAGTGAGTGGCAGTTTTATAGTGAGAATTCAGCACACAGCTTGTCACCATCACCTCTGTGGAACCAAATGTACAAGCACACTGCCAAATTCAGACAGATGCAGAGAACAAAATAAAAGCTGAACATACAAAAAGCCCAGCACTGGATAAATCACAATTAACTTTGAGCCTCTGGCTGTTGAGAAAATTCTGTCAACATGCAGCCAACAGTAATATCAATAGCTAATATGTTAGTGTTATTTTGCTTCATTTCTTATTTTTTGAAGGATATCAACTTTAATCTTAATGGTTTTTAAAAGTGCTATATAGAAGCAATGGTGCAAGAAAATGTTTATGCTTATCTCTAACAGTAAAACATTAAGACAGAGAAAGGGGCTGAGACAAAGACAGCAAAGTAAAGCCCCTATAAGCTGTGGTTAAAGGGAGTTAAGAAGCATTGTACTACGGCCGACTCACTGCTTTGTCACCAGGAACACTATTCAGTCATAAACTGGCAAAAAAAAACAATAATAAACAACAACAAAAACCAACAGTGCTTAATATTTTTTTAGAGTATCTCCCTAGTTACAAAGACTTTTCAAAAATAAATATACAAATAATAGCACAGAGGCACATGAATGCATTTGTGCTATAATGATATTACAGATAATATGCTTAATGAATTTGCATTCTGAAACATGTATTTATCACACAGCACAGACTCAATTTATTAAAGAATGTTATATGTACTTAATATTACATGAAAACGCTTCATTAGCTGAAAAGAACTATAGCTATACAGTTCTATGGGCATCATGTATTATTTTCATCATTATTTGTGTGATGACATCTATATGCTACTGTTTCCCTTTTTCCCACTGACTGAACCTCATAGTGAGACCTTCAGCTCCTCACAGCACATCACAAATACAACAGGCATGTAGAAAAGCAGACTTATTGTTTATTTATTTATTTTTTGGTTTCCATAGGACAAACAACCCATACAGCCACCCGCCTGCTATACACAGTAGCACAACACCATCATTATATTTATTTTCCACACCCAATTAATCAGATCCTACCAAGACACAAACTTAAATTATATAGTACTATCTTACCCAGTTTGTATAGGATGTCACTCAACAAGAAAAGATCTTATAGAAGTGTGAAACCAGTGACATTTTGCCCAGCTTCTCATTTGTGATTTTTAAAAAAACTCCTTTCATTTTAACTTTGACTAAGATTAATCATCCTTTCTTGTTTGAAACCTGAAGACTTCATAGGACTCCTGTGGTTACCTAAGCTGTGTGTAGGTCTAGAACTCACTGTCACAAAGCCTCTAGCAATCGGCTCCTTGTCAGCAGGCGATGGCTTCACTAGACAACTACAGGCTGCAGAAGGAAGGACAATGTAAGAGAGAGGAGGAGGCATCAAGTTCAGAATAACGCTGGGGTTTATGCCATCAGTACTGGTGGGAAAATATTAACTAGAAAGAAAAGATTTAGGAATTAGAAATTTAAACAGAGGTCAGCCCCAAATCAGACTTCAACAAGGAAAATGTAAATATTTTGTTTTTACTGGTTTAAAACACCACAGCACGTCAGAAAACTTTTCCACATAGCCTCAGAAACCGTGCACAGCTACCATCATAGCTACCGGAAGGAAACATAAATAGTGATCTCAGCTCTGCTTATTCCTGTACCAGGCCACAGACCTAGTCCTAGTCTGCCTCATTCGGCAGACTTGGAATCATGGATGAGGAAACAGCCACTAACTGTCCTTGGGTCTGAATAGCAGAGAAGGAAAAAGGGTCATATTTTTTAAATACTTTAATTAATAGCTCAATTACAGGGAAATTCCTGAGGGAAAGAATATTATATACACTTTAAACCAAATGAATTTATTATGATTTATGCCATTACAATGAGTGCAAAATGAATAAATAATGATTGGCCACTTATTTCAAAGTGTAACCTAGTGAATGAAGCCTTTCCCTACTTGCTGTGTCCATCAAAGAATAGGGATGGCAGAGTGCCAAGAGAATTCTGTTTCTTTGCTTCACATAGGTATTTGATTTGATTAAAACAATGCTAATATGTGTTATTTGTAAGTATGGAATAATTCGGAAACACTTTTATAACTAGTGGTGGTACAGGCCTTTAACTACCAGATTTAGGAAGCGGAGACAGGAGAACTTCTGTTAGTTCCAGGCCAGGGCTACATAGTAAGACTTTGTCTCAACAACAAACAAATAAGCAAGCAAGGAACAACACTCCCCTCCCCAGGCAAACTTTTTGCTTCCTGTACAGTGTAAAAAATAAGCCATCATTTCTTTTGATTAAAAAACAAAACAAAACAAAAAACCTCTCAAGTTAGAGAATTGAAAAGTACATTTTAAAACTCATTAGTCATGTGTTAGTCTAACCAAAATAGTCCTAGTTTAAAACAATTACTTCCTTCCTTACAATGAAGACTATAAAGTTAAAGTTCTCTAGGAAACAAAGCACAAATTTTTTCCCTCGTCTTACCGAATGTCAAAATAACATAGGTAAATTCAGTGCCATTTTACTTTGGTATAACCCCATTTTGGACAACAGACTAAAATATGAGGTAGTCTGGCCATCCTACGAACACAAAGGTATTGCTCGGTGCACGTGGCCTTCTACCCACGAGAAGCTGAGAGTGACAACAGCTGGAAGCTGTGGGTCAGCAAGAAAGAAAAGACCAGAAGCAGGTGTTTACAAGATTGGAGACCTGCCACAATCCCCAGTCCACAGAGACCACCAATACCTCCTCTTCTCTTCTGGGCAGGGGAAGGGCGACTGGAAGGCTCATCAATGAGAGGGCAGGAAAACTAAGGCTAGAGTGAAAAATCTGGAAATCACCCATTTGTATACCTAAAGAATGAACATAAATATAAAAGAATTTTTAAATATCAAAACAGTGTAACTGACCAAATAGGTCAAAGAAGATGGTGTCTCCGATACCAAGAGAAGCAGTTTCAGGCTCCTACAGAGCTAGAACTGTCAAATGTGACAAAGAGAGTGACACAAAGGCTAAACGTGATAATGGGATTTGTCACTGTGTAAGTTACTGGTGATATTAATAAGGCTTCAGCAGAGTGAAAGGTGGAAAATCCCAAAGCAGCATCAGTAAATAATGGTAGCTGAGAAAGCTACAGAGGTGAATATAGTCAGAATTCTCAGTATGGAGATATATATATATGTGTGTGTGTGTGTGTGTGTGTGTGTGTGTGTGTGTGTGTGTGTGTGTATGAAAGTATTTTCACTTCCTGTGATTACTGAATACACTGTTGTCCATGGAACCTACTACTTGTAGAGAATGATGGGCAATTTACAAGTACTTCCATTTTATATAATATATACACTTTTATGAGCCTTTTCTGAGTCTGATCATCTTTCAGGCTTGGTCAGAGTGAGGCTCTAACCTTTAATACAGAGGATGTCCTTCCCAAGATGGAATTCTCTTGTCCGAACCACTTTACCCAGGTTTGGTTCCTATAGGACTTGTCATTCAGGTGTCATTAAACATCTGGTAGAGGGGACTTGCCAATTAAATCCCAGGGTTCTGAAGTTACACTCAGTCTGAGGAACACACTCAGTTCTTTTGTCCATTCACACAACTGTAATGCATAAGAACCCAACTATAATTCAAAAGTACAAGAAACTAGGGGCTGGAGAGATGGTTCAGTGGTTAAGAATTCTTATTGGTCTTGTAGAGGATCAAGGTTTGACTCCCAGGCTCTATATGGTGACCCAAAGTCATTTGTAACTCCTGTTCCAGACAGATCCAGGGGTTCCAAATCCCTCTTGTGACTTTCACAAGCACTGGGCACATACAAGGAGCCCACATATATATTTGGGCAAAACAGTCATACACATAAAATTTAAAAGACATAAAATAAAAAGACACATGAAAGCAAGCAATGACCATCTCTCATAAGTACTACTACTGTTAGCCAAACGTGAGGGCAAAAATCCACAAGAAAAGTGGAAAGAAGTGAAATATTCCATTATAGCTTCACAACTATATTTCTTTTAAACAATTCAGTCAAGATAATTAAGGAAGTCACACTATCATTGCAAGATAAATCTCAGAGCAATCTCATGATGAGACCATAAGTGAAGAATAAAATCTTATGCAATTTCACTTGATCTCTTTTCTACTAACAGGAAAGCCTGAGCTGGAACAAAGAACTGCAGCAGGTTAGCCTTTCACAGATAAATGATGGGACATCACCAAGGCTGTCCACACAGCATCTGTTAAAGATCAAGAAAGCGGTGGCACACAGACAGAAGTCAGCATACAAGCACAGTCAGAATTGTTCTGAGTACCAGGAAAAGGACGAATGCCAACCTTTACCACGCATGCACTTTTAAAAGGCTCCCTTCCTACACATTCATTTTACTGTATGTGAATAAGGGGTTGGGGAAGATGGGCAAACAAAAGTCACTTGGCTGCCCGTTTCTCAGTCTGGACATCTTTGTTTAAGCTTTGACTTGGCTTAAATGAACGAATTAATATTGACAAAAACATCAACTAAGCTAATGAGTTGTTAGTTAAAGCAATAAACATGTCACATTAGAGTCAGCGCAGTAAAGAGGTAATTAGCCCTGGGAAGGCCCTGCTGATTGGAGCTGTTGAAATCCTCTGCTCTTAACCTTTGAGTCCATTATCTAACCAGAAGTGGTAGCTATGTTAATGGGAACGCTCCAGTAAACACCGGTTCCCTTCTCAGTCCACCTCACCACTCTAGGATGCAAAGGGTGTCAGTGCGTTTACCAGAGATCCAGGAAAATCCAAACGGGACATAGGTAGTGGTGTTCAAATAGAGAAGGTCAAATATATTTTTATAATATTTTTCTGTATTTTTAATAAAAGGACACTTCATAATATATCAAGAAACATAACCTGTAATAAAAAGTCATGTCAGTTTCAAAAACACTTGAAGCGACCAATATCACAAACTAAAAATCCTAGATGATGATTTATACTCATTTAAGAAGAAATGCCCCCTCCCACAATGTTACTTCTGCAGTCTATTGCTTCCAGAGACTGCCTTAGAGCCGGTTCTCTAAAATGCTTCTGCTGGACTTGCTCACTCACTTTACTGTGTTAGTTTCTGGATGATTAAAACCAGTAGTTCAGCCCGTGCTGGGAAAAATCACAAGGTAGGATGACAAAAACTTACATAGTTGTAAATCCAGATTAAATCATATGACTAAAACCCTGTTCTTTAGTTTAGTGGCACTTTCTTGAAATAAAGCAAGACCATGGGGGAAAAAACCTGGAATCTCATAATATTTATATGAATTTCTAAAAACATTATCAAATAGATACAGCATTTTGAGATTGCTTCTCACAGCACATACAGGCAACTCTGAAGCAGACACTATTATGTGTGCATATATATAAACAGACTGATAATACACTGTCGGAAGATGGGTATTTTGCTTTGAGAAATCTGTTTTAATTTTGATCATAAAAGCAAAGAGGGACCTTACACGTGACGCTCACACTAACACTGTTGTTGACTTTGTGTATTTAATGCCATTTCCTTTTGAAGAGGATAAAGACATTGCATCCTTACTTGGTAATGGTTGATGAAAGCAAGGGTTTGATGTGCAGTTCCCTGAAGTGTGTGTGTGTGTGTGTGTGTGTGTGTGTGTGTGTGTGTGTGTGTGTATTAGAGGAACAGAGACAACTGAACATTTACTATACAGTAAATCAATATGTGCTATCTTTTCAGCCTGAGTAATTTTGGAAGGGACAGGAAGCAATTAGATGCTTCATACTGTATTGGCTAATGTATAATTTTAATGGCAAAAACAATTTTTTTCAAATATAGCTCTTTTTCACTAAACTTGCAAAACAGCTACATACAGATTAACCTTCATCAGTCAGTTCTTCAACATAACCAAAAATCACTATAACCCAGTCTTCATTTTATAATAGACATGAAGGAAGTAACAGTATAATTCAAACTAAGAAATTTATTTTTGTTATTTCACTATCGTTCACATCTAAGTAAAACCTGAAACAGGCTATAGTACTTGCTTGTTACACACACACCACACACACACACACACACACACACACACACACACGCACGCACGCACAAAAGTCTAAATACAAATCCTTCTAAATCACCTGGGATCAGTAATAAAAAAATATGATCACCAAAATAATGTTAAGGCTTTACATCCATATATGAATTCAATTTGATACCATCAAATCATTTGTCCATATATAGGAATGTATAATAGAACGATAGTGCTTCACCATTTTGCTGTTCTCACAGACTTGCAAATTAGACATAGCACCAAGCCATAGTTTAAAATGCCTGAGTGAGGGTATCAGAATTACGGGGGACATAGTTCCATGAATCACAATGCCCCTCAGACATTGAAGCATGTTCTCTTACTCCACACCTTCCTCCTCGACCTGCTTCCAATTAAAAGGAGAATCATACCCTTATCCTCCTACTGGTTAAAATACTACGGTAAATGTCGAGGGCTCTAAGGTAACTGGGGGTGAGCACTGGCGCTCAAGTCTTCTCAATTATTTGCATAAACATGTTTCTTGAGTGATAGTAGTACTCAGTAAGATGGTGCATGCCCTGTAAAAAGGGGGCAGGCTTTTATAGATCACGCTCCTCTCCTTCTATCACCTTATTTTAATTGTTTAGACTATTCTTGTTTTCTTCAATCATAAACATAGTCATTGTAATTACACTTATGTTTCAAAATGTAGCTTTTTTAGAAGTGATAAACTTATTGGATACTAATCCTTTTTAAGACACTACAAAACATTTTAACAAACAATAAGGGGGAAAAAACAGACTGGAAGGGAAGAATGAAAGATGCACAAGAGAAATCTGTCTTTGCTCCCTGACCGGTGGGCATCAGGGTAGTACTGCTATGTGCTGACGGGTGCTGGGTAATTTAATTCTGAAAATAGTTTTTTGAGTACTAGAATGCTAGTTTCATTTTCATGGGGGCAATAAAAATAATAAACAACATACTATTGGTACTCTCAGAATGGAAGGTTCCTGACTTGGAACCCTAAGTTCTGTCAAAATTACATTAGTTGTTTACACAAAAAACATATTAGCTAGGTAATATCCTACAATGTGGATGGTATCTATAAAGGGATTTTATGACTGAAACTTTGGATGAAATATACCACAATGTCCGTCAGAACTCCTCCAGGATGCTGAAGGCTGTTCACTAGAAACCCTACTGGATTAGCATATCCAAACAAGGCAGAAAACGGCAGCAAATATCACAAGGACTGGTTTCCAGCTTGTGCCTTATTAACTCTGGCCTAGTTAAAGTGAGCTAGCAATGCCATTTTTCTTCCTTTCAAAATCTGTAGAGGGTGAATCAAATGTGAAAACAAGATCAATTCTGCTCTGAGACAGTAAAGGAGCTCAGCACGAGCTCTGTTTCAGTTATGGAAAGAATCTTAACTGTACCAGTCAAGTGCACACTCAGAAAACTGTTACAGAGGCAGGAAAAAGAGCAAGTGAACCCCAAAAGCCACAAGGAGATTTCTTGGTCCAGAGAGGAACAAAAACCCTACAAACAGCACACTGTCCACTGCATACATAGCACACGGTCCACCTGCACAGGTACTACACAGACAGCACTCTGTCCACCTGTGTAGATGCTGCACACAGCACTCTGTCCACCTGTGTAGATGCTGCACACAGCACTCTGTCCGCCTGTGTAGATACAGCACAGACAGCACTCTGTGCGCCTGTGTAGATACGGCACAGACAGCACTCTGTGCGCCTGTGTAGATACGGCACAGACAGCACTCTGTGCGCCTGTGTAGATACGGCACAGACAGCACTCTGTGTGCCTGTGTAGATGCTGCACAGACAGCACTCTGTGCGCCTGTGTAGATACGGCACACACAGCACTCTGTGCGCCTGTGTAGATACGGCACACACAGCACTCTGTGCGCCTGTGTAGATACGGCACAGACAGCACTCTGTCCGCCTGTGTAGATACGGCACAGACAGCACTCTGTCCGCCTGTGTAGATACGGCACAGACAGCACTCTGTCCGCCTGTGTAGATACGGCACAGACAGCACTCTGTCCGCCTGTGTAGATACGGCACAGACAGCACTCTGTCCGCCTGTGTAGATACGGCACAGACAGCACTCTGTCTGCCTGTGTAGATGCTGCACAGACAGCACTCTGTCTGCCTGTGTAGATACGGCACAGACAGCACTCTGTTCGTCTGTGTAGATACGGCACAGACAGCACTCTGTCTGCCTGTATAGATGCTGTACAGACAGCACTCTGTCCACCTGTGTAGATATGTCACAGACAGCACTCTGTCCACCTGTGTAGATGCTGCATAGACAGCACTCTGTCCGCCTGTGTAGATATGTCACAGACAGCACTCTGTCCACCTGTGTAGATGCTGCACAAACAGCACTCTGTCCGCCTGTGTAGATGCTATAATCTGAAAGTCTCTGTGCTATAGAGTTCCTATGCTGAAATCAAAATACCCCCCATGTAAATGTGTTAGAAATTAGAGATCTGGGGAGGAGATTACATCATTAGTACTCGTATTAAATAGGCCTCAAATAACTTGCTCATCCTTTCTATCACATGATGATACAGACCAGAAAGTGCCATCTATGAGTTCTCATAATATACCAAGCCTTCTGGCACTTTGATGGTGGGCTTCCTAGTTTCCAAAATTATGAGCAATAAATTCACGTGGCTTAAAAAATGATTTGCTCTTGGCTTCCTTTTCTCTAGCACTTTGAGTTACTTTGCAACAAATCCCACTTATAAATATTTCATCAAGTCTGTACTAAAGATTGAGATATTAAAAAATAACAAAAAACAACCCACAAAACTATTATCACGTCTGGAATAACAATCAATTCTTTAAATTAGTCAAATGACTGTCAGGGTTACAATTGTATCCATTTTTTTCTGCCCCCCCCATGTCCCCTCTTGTCTGCTTCTCCTTCACTATTATTTATATTAATATAATGCAATTCCCTTTTACAGTTTTAAATTTACAGTTTAGCGATCCTCTACCAACTGTCAAGTCCTATATACCACGGAGTTTCCTTAAGTCTGGTTCTGATGATCACGTACCTCCAACAGTGTTTCAAATGCTCTGATCTCTGTGTTCGTACAAAGCAGCAGAGCAGATTACACCTGAAGAATGATACACTTCTAGCAGAAGGATGCTGTCTGACTTAAGGCGGGGTTGGGAACTATAGTCCAGGTCTGTTAATTCACAGAGGGAAGAAAATAACTAAATTTGAACACTATTATGAAGAATTTCTGGGGCAGGAGAGACGGCTCAGCACTTTTTGTTCTAGCAGAGGATCAGAGTTCAGGAATTCAGTTCCCAGCACTCGCATTGGGTGGCTCGCCTGTAACGCCAGCTTCAGGGAATCTGACGCCTTCTTCTGGCATCTGCAGGTTGTCACACACACATTTACACGCTGAGTCTGTCTGTCTGTCTGTCTGTCTCTTTTTCACACAAACTCACAAATTAATAACATTTTCAAATAATTTTAAGATCTTTACAGAATTTCCTCCTTGCCAACAGATTTAAACCAAGGCACATTCATATAAAAACACAGAATAAATGCTTATTTCCATTTTGCTGGTTTCTAAAGAAATAAAGCAATTTCCTTAAATCACTACAAATGACACAGAAGTGTATATGACCCCAGCAAGCCTGGTGCCATTTTGAACTTGGGATCAAAGTAAATTTTATGCTTCTGCTTGACTCCATTGAAGTAGTATTCATATTTTTAAACTGTACAGTATAGCTTATAGTGCTCATACAAATTGATAAAATTGTTTCTAAATTGTGAGTCATTACGCATAGAAGTATTTCCATATCAAATTACATTTTTTGCTATCTGTATGATTTATATAACACAGAGACATGTTTCTTCACAATAACTATGAATAAAATTCAAGTAGGTATCATTGCTACTGGGGAAAAAAAGATTACATTCTTAGCTTTGCTGCTGCCATGACAGTGCTATTACTCTCTAGCATCACCCAAATAAAAGTAATAAAAGCCAGATGAAATACAGAACAACTCTTTCTAAAGGTTTTTTTCTATCAAAAAGGAGCCCCTAGAGTGCACAAGTCCAAGTTAGACCTCAAAGTCTGAGCTTCATTTGCTGCTAAATCTTTGCTTCACCAAATCTGCCTTCCACCTACTGCCCAAGAAACAGTTTATAGCAACACCCAGGTGCTTTCTCAATACAGTATATTAATAGATCCATGCTAACATTTTGTGTTCATTTAATATTGATTACAACTTCCTTAAGTTTCCAACCCTCTCACTGTTGTATAGACCAAACTTTACAATGTTCTGTGGGTGCATAGTTTACCCAGAAAGGAAGATTCTTTTGAGGAAAGCAGCTTTTAAAAAAAATCACTCAAAGTGAAGTGTTTTCCGCAAGACAAAGTTCAAGTATAAGGTCAGAGTCAACAAGTCCTTTCAGCAAGGACAAAACTCTGTTTCTTAGTGACTTTCTGACAGAGAAGAGCCACATATCTTACCCTAGTTTTCAGGTGGAGAGTAAAATTGACTGCACTCCATTTGCACTTTCCACAGGATATGAATGGTAAAAACTGATAATGTCTCATGTAGAATCACCAGCATTTTCTGAACAAAGGTTAAAGAAACTCACTTTGCTGAAGGGCTATTGGCAATTGAAGGCTGCTGGGAAGCGGAGAGTCATTATTCTCCAGGAATGTGGTCCCTGAGAGACTACCCAAACTCCAACACATGGCCTTACACTCATGCACATGACACTAAGTAGACTCAGTGTGGGGACTGGTGGGGATAGAGAGAGATGGGGGGGACGAGACATGAATTTGGGAGAAAATGTTGGTGGTGAAGAGAAGAAATTGCAGGAGAGGGAACGGGGAGTGCTCTTAATTGAAACACACTGTATGCATGCATAAAATTCTCAATACACTAGTTTTTAAAGCAAAGGCTATGGAAGACTTCACTGCACCAAAGTCACACTATTGTCATTATTAAGTTTAGAAGTAAATAAATTTGAGTGCTAAAACACTTCTAATCCACAGCTTCTCTAAAGACTGAGGCTTTGAAATACATAAAACATTAGGAAATGACAATTATTATACATATCAAACTAATTACCATTTCACTAAAAGAACTCAAACACCACAATGAAATGTATTTTAAACTAAACAGGATAGGGGCTTGGGAGATGGCTCAGTGGCTGAGTGTTTGCTGTTCTTCCAGAGGACTACAGCTTAGTTCCCAGCATCCACATCAGGTATCTTACAATCAGCCATAACTCTAGCCCTACACAGATGGCACACACTTACACAGAAATATATATAGGTAGATACACATCAATAAAAGAATCTTCAAAATTAATAGGATAAAAACTAGACCAATAAAAGCTGCACAATCTTCATGGTAGATGAGACATTTCTGTTACTATTTTAAGCGAGGTTTAAATTTGTCTTTTGAATTTTCATTGAGAGCAAGCAACCACCACCTAAGGCATTAATAAGTAGATAAGACCACCAACAACAATGATCTTGATACGTATAAGTGAGAGAAACAGCAAGAGTTCAGAAGTAAAATCGCTATATGTCATGTCAAGAGGGCAACTACATAAGAAAATTTGAGGACTTAAGTTACAAAGATTCATATAATTTTACTTATAAAACATTTGATTCATAGTGAAAAATCTGCTGAGTAAATATGTTGTTAATACAGTGATCAAACTCATGCCACTGTGGCATGAATTGAGTCATGACTCATGCACTTATACCACCAGAGAGCCATTTCTGTGTTAATATGGGAGCAGGCTTCTATGATTTGGTATACTCCCAGATAACAGTACAGTATACTCCCAGATAACTAATTGTACACTGTTATGTTGGTTTGTGTAAATTGCTACTATTTCACCACCTTTGACTTTCAAGCTGGCAATTACATACAAACAAGCTAACACATACCACTTTCCCTAGCCCTTGCCTATGTTTGGCAAATAGAATAACTACATGGCTCTTCCGTGTGTGCACTTAGATGACATATGTAAGAGAGGTACAAAACAGAAAAGTAGTTACTTTTCCATCTTAGTTTAGCATTAAAATTATTACATCTTTTGAACATGCACATTATTGTGTTTGTGCTATATAAATATCCAAAAAGCAAACTCTATAGTTACCCAAATTATCTTGATGGACAATCTGTAGGTTCAGCATTATGACTTCTGGCAAAGAAAAGAGTTGAAATGACTTTCTGCATAAAAGTATACAATACTGCTCTACTTGGGGAGCGACCACATCAATATTTGAAGACTTGTGCTACTGCCCAGAACTCTGTTCTTCCCAGAAGCACGGTGGCTTGCTTCAGTCAAGCTGACTGATTCGTGAGGCAATGGGAAGGTCACAGAACTGGCACAGGAGACACTGGGAGCAGACTGTTCTCATAATACGATGGTCAGCCAGACAAAGCAGAATTTTAAATGGGTTTGGGTTTAATGCATTACCTTCTCTTGGCCAGAAACTCTTTTTCAGTGCTTAAGAGTCCAAAGAATTCTCCACCTGCCAATATTATTCCCTCTTTAGCACAAAAACATGAGTAAATCCTCTGCTTGCCATTGTTATTTGTTCCTCATTCCCAGAACACTGTCCCCGTGAACTGACAACCACAGCTAAAATGGATGGCATTGCAACATTTTACAACATATAATGGAACTGCACTGCCTTTTCTATTTGGGAGAAAATACATCGTAATGTCCACTGGGGCCGAGGATAAGAGATTATAGGAACCATTTCTCCAGCCTGATAAAATACCTCGTAGCAGGCCATGCAATTAAGAGGCAAATAAAAGTTAAATATAGAATTTGTATATCTATTGTACATTATAATCAAAGATTTAATCTTGTGAACAAATCACTAATTATTCCTTATCACTAGCATTCTTCTGAAGCAATAGGTAAGGGACAGGGCTTTATTAGGCCACTGAGATGCAAGTGGGGACCAACAGTTACCTACCATCATTCACTCATCAGTAAATGCAAAATAGGATTAGTTGTACTTACTACAGAGTTCATTTTGTCATTGGTCTGGTTCTTTTCAGTTTAACTCTACTTTGTCCAGTTGCCACAAGACTACTAAATAGAAATGTATGCAACTATGGTAAGGCCTTCTTAGAAAAAAGGAAAAAATTGGAGAAACACTAAAATTTCATTTACTTATTTATTGGTGTGTGTGTGTGTGTGTGTGTGTGTGTGTGTGTGTGTGTGTGTGTGTGTGTGTGTAAAAAGGCACGTGTGCCACAGCCCGGGGTGTGGTGATAAACAGAGTAACTAGTGGGTGCTGGCTGTCATCTTTCAGCTTCGCATGAGCTATAGAATCTAACTAGGGTCGAAGGGCAAGCACTTTTATCCACTGAACCATCTCATCTCCCCATCCCTTCCCCTTCAACCATTTTAAATCAAAAACCTTCTTTGTGTGTGTTGCTGTGTGTTCCTATGGGGGTGAGTGCACATAGGTGGTGTATGTGTGGGGAGGACAGGGGTCAATGTTAGGGGTCTTCTGTAATTGCTCTCTACTTTATTTTTTTTTTGAGAGAGGGTCTTCCATTAAAGCCAGAGCTCATCAATTAGGCTAGACTCTTTGGTCAGTGAGCTCCACCTTGGGATTTGCTTGTCTCAGCCGCCTCAGTGCTGGGAATACAAACACAAAGTCCCACACTTGATTTTTACATAGGTTTTGGGGAGCCAAGCTCAGGTCATCACGCTTTTAAGACAGACATTTCATACAGTGAGCCATCTTCCCAGCCCCAAGAAAACATTTTTATGGGGGGGTTGATTTTTTCAAATACAGACAATAACATAAACCCTTAGTTCAAATCACTTTTAAGGAGAATAACAAGAGCATCATAAGAAATCAAGCAGAGAAGGGAATTGCAGAGGTGAGCAAGTCCTCAGCTTTGTGATTGCATTTAGAATTATAACAGTAAATTCTTCCTCCTGGACCAGTTGACACTGGACAGCATCTCAGCCCCAAAGCAGCTGCTCTTCTCCATAGAAGTGCCAGGCAGGAAACTGGGCACAGAGCCCTTGGAATGATCCTACAAAGAGAAAGATGCTTCCCTCCCAGTTGGGTGTAGCTTATAGCAGCTTGAGCAGCCTGTGCTGCTCAGCAACGGTGAGCTGCATCAAGACTGCTTCTGCTCCTACTTCGCCAACATTCAGCTCCAAGCTTCTCACACTCAAGGGCCACCATGTAGTGCTTCAGCCTGTGCTCTTTGACCAGTTTTTTGATCACACACAATTGGGCAGTCAGTCTCTTTGATGTCATGGACTCTCTGAGGAAGTCTACCCCTATCTGTGGTAGAACATCTATCCCTAACCTTCCTTTCTTTATTATTTATTCTCCCTCAGTCCTAGATAGATAAAGGGGTAGCTGATATTTTGCACGTACATTTTCTGGGTCCATTTTAAGCCCAGGATAAAGAATTGGTTGTCTCTTTTTGAATTGTTGGCCAGTAGAGTCCCACATAGCCCCAAATATTACAGGCTACAGCCACTGCTCTTGGTTACCCTGCAGAACTTGACAGTAAGAACTAGTGAAGAAGGCATTACATAGTTGGAGAAATCAAGCGGGAACTGACCTAGAAGCTTCATCTCTACTGCCTAGCTTTCACTGGAGGAGAAAAGCAATCGTCAATCTCACCTAGATGTGAACCCTCATAGCTACAGCAATGACTCGCCTTACAAGATATGCTCACTGGTAAAATAGTGGCACAATTGTTACCAGAGAAGATGACTGTTTTCACATTGGATCTGATGTCCACTTCATGAGCTGGAACCCATACCCGGTACTGTCAATGAAGTAAAAAAAAAAAACAAACAAAAAAAAAAAAAACAAACAAACAAACAAAAAAACCCTTACAACTAGATAGGTCATAGGCCTTAAGAGAGAGAATACAATTATTCTGCTAAGTGGACACATTATTAAAATGACTCCTAATGATACATACCAATAAGCTTCTCAACCCTTCTCACAGAGAAGTTTCCCCTTGCAGTAGATAGCAGTTAACAAAGAGACCCTCTCATGGGCAACACTTGAAGAATAGGAGAGTATGAAGTGTTCAGCGCTATGTCATACCTGAACCTCCAGGACTCAGACACCTTCATGGAAGAAGGGGTGGAAAACTGTAACAGCCAAAAGCTGTGGATAACATCAAGGAAACAGTACTTTTGGGATAAAATGGGGCAGTGGCACATACGAACTCACAGTGATTGTGACAGCATGCTCAAGTCAGATAAAAATCATGGTGTGGAGGAAGGAAAATAAGCATGAATTTGTAGTATTAGTATTCGAGAGCTGCTCTGTTTCTCTGTATAGATAACTGATGAAGCTTCAGTCTTGTGAGAGTTACACCTTAACTCCCTAATCCCTTCAAGGACTTCCAGAACCCAATATCAAATTACCTCAAAGTAATTTCTTAAGCACTCTGGGCTAAGGATAGATTTTATAGTCTTACAGAAGTGAATCATCCTTCTGTATGCTTTACTCTCATTAGTTAATAAAAAAAAAGTGGATTGGCCTATGGCAAGGCAGAATAAGGCAAGGCAGGAAAGCCAAACTGAAAATGCGAGAGTGGAGAAGGGCAGAGCAGGAGATGCCAGCCAGTCACCCAGGAAGGGAAGACATGCTAACGGACAGGTAAAGCCATGAGCTATGTGGCAATACATGGATTAAGTAAGAAATGGGTTGATTTAAGTTGTAGGAGTTAGTTAGTAATAAGCCTGTGTTATATTCAGCCTCTGAGTCAGGAAGGGCAGTTGGCATAGGAAATGCCCATTTAGACAGAAGAATTGCTATCTTTCCTTCACATAATGGAGGTGCAATAATGCATTTCAGGTGTTAAGAGTATTCTTCAAAGTGCCTAGCTCAAGTCAATCTATGGAAGGCATGATGGAACTTCTAATGACAGTGAAAATTTACCAAGATACCTAAATCAAATTCATGATGTTTAGTTTTTTTATGTGTTACCTAAGAAGTCCACTTAGAGAATATGACCATCGTGCTATGTGAGAATGATTAATGCCTCTGAAATACCCAGGAAGAGCCTTCAGAAGTCCAACCTGAGCACACTCCTAGTACTGGAACACTTCCAATGAATCTCTGCTCTGAAATGTAAACTTGCTTCTTAGCTTTTATCTTCTTACCGCATGTTTATATATTCTTAATCACAAATTCATCTTATGTGCTTTTAAATTTCATAAAAATAAAAGAGCTAAGCAGGGTGTGGTAGCACATGCCTTTAATATTTGGGGCTATGTGGGACTCTACTGGCCAACAATTCAAAAAGAGACAACCAATTCTTTATCCTGGGCTTAAAATGGACCCAGAAAATGTACGTGCAAAATATCAGCTACCCCTTTATCTATCTAGGACTGAGGGAGAATAAATAATAAAGAAAGGAAGGTTAGGGATAGATGTTCTACCACACCCTTCACTCGGGAGAAGATAGGCAGGCAGGCAGGCAGGCAGGCAGGCAGGCAGACAGACAGACAGACAGACAGACAGACAGACAGACAAACAAACAAACAAACAAATAAATAATAAATAAATAAATGAGCTCTGATTGCTCAAAGTACTCATCAAACTTTGATCCCATTGAGATTTAAGCTTCCAGTGTCTTGGGGAAGAAAAGACAGCACATTGTGCTTCTAATTTCCCAGTCACTGATGACAAGGCTCAAGAGCTTTTCACAATTTTATTGGTCATTTCTGTTGCCTTTCTGGAAACTCTTTCATCCATTTTTTCTGATACATAATTCTTGTTTACTCTTTAAGCTTTTCATATGTAAGTAAGTCATCACCTCTCCTCACTTACATTGTAAATATTTTTCCTCTCTTTGTGGTTTTACTTTTTACTTTCTTGGTAGAAGTTTGGAATTCTAATATAGTAGAAATTATCCATCTTCATTATGGTTTGGCTGAGCTTTCTATTGCCTATTTATGGAACTGACCTTATCCCAAAGTCACACTCTCCTCAATCATCTGCAAAAAAATTTTTAAATGTTTTATCTTTTCTATAAAAACTGCCAAACCCACATGGATTGACTTTGGGTGACAATGAACCTTAGAAATTAAATTTTATTATGTTTTATGGCAACTCAAGGGCCACTAATATGGTTTGAATCTAAAGTGTCCCTACTGAGCTCTTGTTTTGAAGGCTGCATACCCAGCACACAGCACAATTCTGAAAGCTGTAGAGTCTTTGGGAGGGGAGCCTGATAAAGAGGACTAAGTCACTAAAGCTTGGCCTTTAAAAATTAAACCTGAAGGGGACTCTAGTTTCTGTCTAGTTCCCTGTTTCCTGTTATGCCATCATTTGCGGATTGTCACTACAGGCTCCCTTCACCATGCATTCCCTGCTATGCTGGACAGAGACTCCCCCAAATCATGAGTTTTTCCTATCAAGTATTTTGTCACAACAATGAGAAAAGCATAAAATAAACTATAGTATAATTAAATTTATTTGCCTTAGTAATTTATTTTGGGGGTACTTTCCTAGCACGCAGAGAGCCGAGGACATACACATGCAAAGACACACTGGGTTTTATCATTTACTTCACTGATCTACAATCAAATTTGTATGTATTTATGAAATTATTGTTACATTGTTTTATGAGACTGTTGATTTCTCTTGAACTAGTTACTGTGGATTTATAATAGCTTAGATGTATAGGAACAGAGCTCCCTATTTTCGCTTCCTTTCCGTAGGGGTACCATAGCTTGTCTTTATTGATTTTGATTGTTCATTATACAAAATTAAGAAACCACTGTGCCAAGGAAAACAACCAAAACAACAGTGACAAAGATCTTATTGGTGGTTTGCTTTGGAATAAAACTTAGGTCCTCACAATATTATATACTCCTTTCTATTTCATTAGATAGTATAAGATCTCATTTTCTACAATGTCCAATTTTTAATATAAGTCGTACATACGTCTATTAGGATCATGACTAAATACTTTATATTTCATACTAGTATACACACTGATGGTTAAAATTATTTAGCTCCTATGGTTATAATGAGGATTTATTTAAGGTACCTAAAACCTTATATATTATTAGCAATATATGTATTTATTGAATAAAACAAATAAGTCACATACTCTGTTTATTTGTGCTATGTTAATTTTGTAATTTTGCCTGCTTAACCTATGACACTGAGATTTTGGTGGTATTTACATAAGATATGTATGTCAACTGAGAACAGATATTTAACCCATGGAATTGTTTTACCCACAAAAGATCTGCATGCTTTCTTTTCAACTCAAACCTCACATGGGATCAGTAAATATTGTGATTTCTTCAGTATTTCTTAAGTTTCCTGATAGCTTTGACAAAGCATCTGTTTGCTGTAACTACTGACGCTGTTTATGTTTTGTCCCATTCCTGGGGATTTGTGACTGTTAGGACAGTGCTCTACCACTGGCTAATCCCAACCTGATACCTTGTTCAGTATATTATTTCTGAAATTTGAAGAACTATCATTTTTAGATGAAAATCCATCTACTTTTTAAAATTCTTGTAAACAATACATAAATGTGTCTAGTAAATCCTTCCTACCTCCTAATTCTTTGACTATTTAGTAAGTTGAAACTGTCTTAAACAGTCTTTGAAGAAAGGAACTTTATTTTGCTAAATTTGCTGTAACTAAATTGTTATCTAAGTAATAGTACATGAACCAGTGAGATGGTACAGTGGGTAAAGATACTTGTCTCCAAGCTTGACAACCCACATGATGGAAGAAGACCAGCTCCCTAAAGGTGTCCATTGATTCCCACGTATGTGCCATGCAATGTATCCATAAACACATAATGGACACACAAACAAATAAGTATAAGACATTTTAAAATAACTGTGCATGGTGGAACAATCCTTTAATTTTAGCCCAAGGGAGGCAAATGAAGTGGAGCTCTATGAGTTTAAGGCCATCCTGGTCAATATAGGAAGTTCTGCGTTGGTTTAACTACATATTAAGACTCTGCCTCAAAATAAATAATGAATAAGTAGTCCTCACATGGCATTTGTTAGCCAGTATCTACTGTGGCACACTTAATAATAATATGGCTTTTAGGTCCAGCTTAACCTCCTTAATAAGTTTTGTCAAGTATTAAGAATTCTTATACAGAAAAAATTCCAGATTTACACAATGTCATGTTTTACTTATGTTGAAATAAACAGTAGGTTTTTCCCCTTTAGTCACATGTATACTTTTTAAACCATATCATAACAGTCTATATTAATAGACTATAAACCTTCAAAAAAGATCAGCAAAGTCATCTTAAATGTCACAGAAGAGCAAAAACTTAGATTAAGATAAAAAGAAACACCATAAAGCTACGTTACACTCATTGCCTCCATCGGCATGTAGTCACCACTCAGTTGGCAAAAGACACAATTATTCCTTTCTTAGCAGAGCTTCGTTATTGTAAGCAGGCAACTTGTATATTGAGCAGACAGCAGAGAAGACTTTTGGTGGAAGTGGTAGATCTCAATTCTCATGGGACACTGAATTTTCAAATGGGACTGGACACTGCTGAAATTTCAGCAGAGAAGTAAAAGAATCACTATTAAGGATGCTAAGCTTGGGCTGGAGAGATGGCTCAGCTGTTAAAGGCTAGGCTCACAACCAAAAATATAAGGATGCTAAGCTCAAACTGCCTATAATGGTGATAAAAAGCAAAGTTCGAAGGCTTTCCAAAAATATGAATGAGAAAATAAGACAGCCAATCATATGTGAGGAGAATAAAGATAGTAAGAAACTGATGAATTCTGGATACATTTCTAAGATGCAGCCAAGACTTCTGATATAACTGGTTAGTAAGAAAGATAAGGAAGGATTGGTTACAAGTTAAAGAAAATGAAGAAACAAACAAACAAAAGAAAATGGTCACCCGTTATGCAACTGTTCCTTCTGGATTGAAGATTTCTCTCCTGGGGGTTGAAGGAAGCCTAAGGCTGCTGCAGGGACGCTGTGCACGAGACACCAGTGATACAGACCTCAAGAGTCACTGTCATCTGTGCTGAGGAGAACATTTGGGTGAAGAAGCTGCCACTGAGTCATTCATGCTGCTGTCAGTTCCCCTCACTACATTACTATTAGTGACCCCTAAAAAAAGTACTGCTTCACCCACCTATCTGGACAGGCTGGAACCGTTAGTTTTCTCAAAGCCTAATCTTAGGTGAACAGATGTGCTTTTATTTTTATTTTTTATTTCTTTGGTTTTTCGAGACACGGTTTCTCTATATTGTTTGATAGGCTGTCCTGGAACTCACTCTGTAGACCATGCTGGCCTCGAACTCACAGAGATCCGCCAGCCTCTGCCTCCTGAGTACTGGGGTTAAAGGCATGTGCCACCAATGCTGGCTCAGATGTGTTTTTATGTTCTTCCAAGAAAAATCATGGAACACCATTGATGGAGACAGATAAAGGCATAAGTAGAACTGTTTGGGATGGAGAAATCAGGAATGTTTATTATAATTGAGTTTTAAGGATATAGTATACCTTCTAGTTTTTATACTGTAAAAGGTGGTGGCTTTTACTTTTGGTAGTTTTCTTTTGCAGATACACTGTGAATCCAAATTCCAACTTCTAAAACACATAGACAAAAAATTAGTTCTGGTAGAATTAGTATTAAGGACCTACACCGCCACTGATAGCATCTTTCTGGAACCCTAGGTTTCTGTCAAACATAATTTTAAACTAGCTGCAGAATTAGCTGTGTTTATGAAGAGCTTGGTACTGCTGAAGTGAAACCTTTGCTTAATGGAGGTCATTGATGCAAGCTACGTGGGGCTGAGAAATCAGTTGTAATCATTAAAATGGTTCCTAGGGATCAGCTTGTGACACATACCTACTTTATATGGTGCTGAGGATTGAACCCAGGACTTCATGCATGATAGGCAAGCACTTTATCAACTGGGACACATCCTCAGCCAATGGGAACACATTTGGAAAGGAGCCATTTCCTGTCTTTATTCTACAAATATATCTAGGAACAATAACACCTAAAGTTTTGAAAGAACTTTGCCTCAGGTGTAGGGAGATGGGCGTGGTCAGTGCTTCAGGTACTTGAGATCTCTACCTACACTCTGTGTATTTTCCTAAATACTTTACATGCACTGGCTACTTCCTCCTTGCAGTAAGTCTGAAAAATAGGTGCAATATGCTTCCTACTTAAGGAAACAAACTCAGAAAGAACTGAAGGTCATGCAGCTACTAAGTGATTAGGACAAGGTTCAAACCAAAGCAATTTGGTTTCAGAATAATTAAACTGTAATAAAAATGGCTGAATTATCTAACTAATTAGTTCATAGGGTAGCATAAGTGTCATTTATTCATCCTGATTAGTTTCCATTATCTCTTCTTTTTGAAAACTTAACAAAAATGTATAATCTGTGCATTAAGATAATTTAATGATCAGAACTCCCACAAAGCACTCAATTTAAAATAACTATAAAAGACTATATATTTCTTTGAGTTTTTCTAATCTGGCTATACACAAAAATTACCCATGAAAAGGTATAAACTATCACAGATAATCAGATGTGGGGTACACTCCTATAATCCCCAAACTCAGAAGTTAACACAGTAGATTGTAAATTTGAGACTAGCTTGAGCTACATGATGAGAATCCATATTAAAAACACAAGAAAGAAAACAATGCAGATACCAAAATCTCATTTTTGATTCTGTGAACAGAAACTCCACTGAAGGTACGAACACCTTCATTGTTAAAACACCCTAGTTGTGATTTGAGACCAGTGCCACAGTGAAGAGTCATTGCTTACATCCAGAGCAAAGGCAAAATTTAGAGAAGGGAGGGAAGTGTTCAAAATAAGGTAATGATGAGAAAAGCTGGAAAGGGACATGAAACGCTGAGATACGGTGTTAAGGAGAAGAAAGAATAAGATGCCGAGCATATTAAAACCCAGAGTTAAGGGGGAAAAGATAAGTATGTGATCTCTACAGACAGAGCAGTAGTTCAATAACACAAATTGGTGACTGAATAATGGAAATATCCATCCTTTGTCCACTGTCTACCTTTTGTGTGACTGTTGCTAATTCTTGTAACTTGTGAATATCACTAGTTTTTTTGTAACTGTAATTCAGTGATTTTGGCCTACTCTTGCTGATACAGTATTTGAGACGGATGGCTGCATGTGTGGCAGCGGTAGGATACCTTGCACAATCCCCAGCATCACAAACACATACACACACACACACACACATACACACAAACACACACGCACGCACGCACAGGTAAGGGATTTATTGAGATCTAGCTTAGCTTTCTTCTAATTTAAATATGTAATAAAATTTAGGAAAGAGATTCATTATAAAATCAATCTCAATCTATATTAATACATTCACTTAATATGCTCTTTAGGATTAGAAAGCACAGGGAGTATCTGGAGGATTACTTTCACCAAGGAGACTACAACAAAAACATGCAGCACTATGGCAATATAAAATTCTGGATACAGATTCATAAAATTAAAACATTCCTTTGTTAGCATCTATGTTCTCATTTGGTGGCACTCAAGTTCATCAAAAAGATTATAGTTCTATATTGTTTTTAAAAGTTATGATGACTGAAAACAATTATTTTAACCTCTAAACTCAGACATGACCTGCACATCCTTCTCCAGGGTCTATCTAGGTGAGTATGCATGACCCTCCCCTCCAGAAACCCTCCCCGACTGAACACATGGAGCTCATGTTCCACATCCAATGCTGCAATCTATTGTGGCCACCCCTGCCTGCTCCACAACCAATCTCTAGGCTTCCACCAAGCCTGCCTACAACAACTCGCTCCCTGCCACTCTACTGGGCCAGATCTAGCCCGACAATCAAAGCATGAATCAGGATACATATTCTACACACCAGCCTGAGCTCTGTGTCTACCCAATTTCATTCCATCTAAGCCAATTCCACACTCTAGGCCCACACTCCAGCATATCCTTTCTTCTGCCTTAGCCTGCTCTGCTCACAACAGACACGGAACTAACAAAAAAATAAGTACACATATGTCCAGCTCTTATCACAAAAACACAAACCATATGAAATATCAAGTGTCTCTCCTCCAAACCTAACAGTCATGGAGAAATAAATATTAGCCAGTGAAAATCACCTAGATGAACCCCAGGACAGAGCAATTTTTTAAAAAGCCATAAACTTCATCAAAGAATTCAATATGTTTAAAGAAGTCACAAAAGAACAGTCCAATGAAAGTAAGAGAAAGGAATTTTGGAAAATAAATGAATGAGTGATGCCGAAGAAAACACAAACATGAGGCTGAGAGAAATGACAAACACAATCTAGGACATGAAAACGGAAATCAGTCAAGAGATACAGGCACTGGAGAGGACACGAGATGGAAGGAAGATGGAACTGAAGAGTCCTATAATTCAACTAGAAAATTCAATGGAAAATCTTAACAAGCAGAATGAACCAGGTAGGAGACAGAAAATCAGGTCTAGAAGATAGAGTACAGGATCCAGATAAAATAAGGAACGGATATGAAAAAATAAAGGAAGCATACAGAAAATGTAGGACATCATGAGAAGACAAAACCTTCAAATTATAGGCATAGAAGAGGGAGAAGAATTCCAAGTCAATGGCTTAGATCAGACCTTCAACAAGATCATGAAAGAAAGCTCCCACAACCCAAGTAAAGATGCACTCTTACAGATACAAGTGAACAAAGAATACCAAACCGAGAAGGCCAGAAAAGAAAATCCTTCCATTATATCAGTTAAAACACCAAATATGAGCAACAACAACCCCAAAACCATGTGTCATATATAAAAGGAAGCCATCACAATAGCAGCTGACTTCTCAATTGAAACTCTGAAAGTCAAAGGATTCTGGAGCATGCATTCAAATCCTAAAACACATGATGGTCAACCTAGACTAATACGCCCCACAAAACTATCTGCCATACTTGACAGATATGTTAATCACTGCTCCATTACTGTGAAGATATGCCCACGATCAAGGCAAGGCATCTTATGAAATAAAGCATTTAATTAGGAGCTTGCTTATAGATTCAGAGGTTTAGTCCATTATTATACAGTCACGTGCCGGAGAACAGTTGAGAGCTATGCCCTGATCTGTATGTAGAGAGAAGAGGTCAAGGGGTGGGGTGGGGTGGGTAGAACTGGGCCTGGGCTTGACATGGGCTTTTGACACCTTAAAGCCCACCCCCAGTGACACATATCCTTCAACAAGGTCACACTTAATCCAATAAGACCTCACCTTTTAATCATTCTAATCCTTTCAAACAGGAAGCATTCACTTACAACCCATTGGTAGTATGCTTCATACTATGTCAGTTGAGAAAGAAAAATATTTATCATAATGTGAACCAGGAAATATATATAGAGGTGGAATTAAAAGGTCTCTTTCCTCTAGTCATTTCTGTTATGACAAAGAGGGAAACTAGAGAACATGCAAGAACTTAATAAACTGCAGTAGAATCTGGGAAATCTATCTACCCCTACTCCTAGGAACTGAGGACTCATCTGCAGAGTGCTGGAGATATTAGTATTTCACATGTCTTAGCCCCTCTGCAGGGTCTGCACTAAGATGCGAAAAGCAGCCTTATATCATATCCTCTTCTCAGGGACTTCTGGTTCAATGACTAAATGACATATAAGTTACTAAAGTTGAGCCCTGGTCCCTAGTAGAGGGAGGTCTAAAAGGTCACCCAGTCCTAGGGTTCCCTAAGATCAGCAAAGGCTTTCTTTGCAACAGAAACATAGTTCAATGTCTCTCCTACCCTATTCTCCTTCTTTCCCTCCCTTCAAGCTATTGATCCCTGAAATAGTCCTGGACACAAATCAACTTTTGAGTCTGCTGCCTAGGAAAATGACTTATGACCTCAGAGCAACGTAAAGAATCAAATGAGAGATCAAAACTATTTACTACAGAATAGCCAGCATAATTCTACAATTACAAAACGAGCAGAGGAGACCAAAGCACAAATGGAGCATAAGCTCTAGGAGTTAATACAATGAAAAATGTTCTAAAATAGTCCAAAGTCTCAAATGTGTGAAGAAGAAGAAGACGAAGACAAAGAAGAAGAAGAAGAAGAAGAAGAAGAAGAAGAAGAAGAAGAAGAAGAAGAAGAAGAAGAAGAAGAAGAAGAAGAAGAAGAAGAAGAAGGTAGTTCTCCATTGATTTAATATAAAACAAGAGAAATTCATCATCACAAGGAGGAGAGAGTAGGAGGAGATGGAAGTGAACTTTCAAGGATGCTTGATGTCTTGAAGCAGACTTATTGGGCCAAAGGGGAAGTTAAAGATAGAGTATACTGCAACCAAGATGGAACTAAACTGCTCAAGGGTTTAAGTTAACAATGTAACCTAATCTAGGGCTCTTACTAATTTCAGAGTTTTTCCAGATTTTCTTTAATGTTACTTCAATAAATATATAAGGTTTAAGGTCAAGATGCATGACTAATTGAAAGGAGCGAAAGAAGATACAGGGCATTTAGGTATATGTTTCCAAACAGCAGAGTAAGACTTAAAACGACAAATTTAATCAAGCTCTCCAATCTGAAAAATAACGTCCCAAAAATCACTTGTAGGCAAGTCCATCTTTGATGAACACATGAAGGCAAAAAAGCAAGTCCATGATTACTTTTATAGTATTTTATGCCTGGGTTGCAAAGACAGCTCAGTTTGTAAAGCGCTTGCTTTGCAAGCCTGAAGACCTGTTAAATCCCTAGAATCTACATTCAAAGAAGTCAGATTTGGAGAGATGTGGTTACAATCCCAGTTCTGAGGAGATACAGATGAACAGCTGTCTGGGATTCACTGGCACAAGTCCAGGCTACCTGCCAAGTTCCAGACCAGTGAAAGCCTTATCTCAAAGAAAATTATTTAAAGGCAGATGACCCCTGAAAAATGATAATCAGCAATATCCTCTAGTCTTCATATGTATGTACACACATATGCACACAGTTCCACATACAAGTGCAAACACATGAAAATGCATGTGCGCGTATACGCACACACAAATATTTTGACGATTCAAATAATATAAGGTGAGTCTAATTTTAAAAAATTAGGAAAAGCATTTTAGAAACAGTTCTAGCCAGCATTACACTAATTTTATTTGACATAGAACTTCTTGCTAGAAACCTCTGAAAACCTATCATTTGCTGTTAATGAAATATTGATAATTTGCCAAAGAAACAAAATCTTTATCTCTTACCATACCCATTCCAATACCCAAAGTTCTCAAAGAGTAAACCTGGCTCTAAAACACTTAGACTGTTACAATGTCTGGGTAACTTCTAGTTGTCATCCTTGGGACAGAGGCGCATGGACAATGCAAAGTCTCTTCTACAGCCAGAAATACACATTGAGACCCTTTTACATGTACGTTCACTCCCTGCTTTTCAGAAAAGGTTTCAGTACTGACACTGTGATGGCTAATCTTTTTTGCCAACTTGACTACTTCTGTAATCAACTAAAAGCCAAGTAGTTGGGTACACTTGTGAGGGATTTTCCTGGATCATTTGAGGTAAGAAGACCTACTCTAAATTTAGATCATTTGAGATCAAAAGACCCACCTCAAATTTGATCTACACCTTCTGGTGGAAGCCTACAAAAGAAGGGCACGACAGAGGAAAGTTGTTGCTTTTTGCTTCCTTGCGCTTATACTCTCCAGAAAGTTCACCTATCCTGCTGCTTAGTCATTACTTCACTGGTATTGGATCCTAACTTCTTCAGAATCCCAATCAAGATTGAAGACCAACTGAGACATCCAGGCTCATGAACAACTAACTACTGGATTCTTGGCGTTTCCATTGGAGTCAGCCACTGTTGGACTAACAAGAAAGACCACAGCCTATAAGCCACTCTAATAAATGTATGTATGTATGTATGTATGTATGTATGTATGTATGTATCAGGTAGTGTACATGTACATGTATTCTCTCTCTGTCTCTCTCTCTGTCTGTCTGTCTCTCTCTCTCTCTCAGTACTGTTTTCTCAGGAGCAGTGACTCTCAACCTTCTTAATGATGTGACCCTTTAATAAAGATCACCATAGTGTGGTGACCCCCAACTATATAACTATTTTCACTACTACTTCATAAAATGTAAATATCTGATATTCAGAATATGTGATATGCAACCCCCAAAGGAGTCACAAATCACAGGTTGAGAACCACCGCTCTAGAGAAGCCTGACTAATACAAGTGGAGGTACTAGAGAAACACAGGTATAAAGGTGTTTTTTAAGTATCTGGAAGAGACTTTCCAATTTGTTGACATCTACAGTTACTGAAGGCTCTCTTAGAAGTATGTAGAACACTTAAAATTCATGGTGTGAACTGTTTAAAGAACTTATTAAGATAAATATCTTAATAATTTATCTAATTATCAGGATACCTGATTATCCTGATACACCTACTGCAAGGAGCAAGGAATTTAGTGACTCTATACATGACACTTTTTGACAATTTTTGGAAAATAATGGTGCTGACTGTTTGCTTCTAGCATCTCTGGAAAGAATGAACACCACAATAAAACCAGCCAACTTCTCTCACCAAGGAGACAATGACAAAGGAAAAGAATGAACTCAGTGATATAAATGACAGGCTCCAGACATGCAGTCTAAAGGTTTCTTAGTGTGTCCTGGAAGAGGATCTTCTCTACAGCAACCATGGAGCTCAACTAACTGAGGAGATCAGGGCCGTTACTGGAGAGTCTGCCTACTATGTAGGTACCACTCAAAGTAGAAAACTGCAGCATTAGAACACCATTCTGGAAAAACCCTTACAGGCACCAGTGAAAGGCCACCGTGGACCAGCTAGTCCACAGCCTGTAAGACATTCTAATGTATCTTTTTAATATCTATTTTAACACAGATGAATTAATTTATTCATTCTTTCAGTTCTGGTCCTCTAAAGAACCGTGGCTACTATGAACATTCTTTAACATTCCTTATTAAATTATCAACTTATCAGGTCTTAGTTTTTCAGATCTCCTTTTCTCCTAACCGTTCCTCTTTTTCTAGTTATAGTTCTATAGTTTGCAAATGAGCTTATTACATTTAAAATAAGACATATGGAAGCACGTGAATGAATCCCAGAATTGTGTATACACAAATCATGGGTAAAAAACGTGTCACTGGGTAACAGTAGTACTCTAGAAATCCTGAATAATGAGATACAAATTAATCCATGGAGCAACAACCAATAAATTAGATGAAACCAATCAATCCACTAGTTTGTGATGTTTCTGCATTTAGGTACACATTTAGGCTGTGGGAAAATGATCAATATGACTGAGAAATTATAAAGTATATTGGATGAAATTAGTCTTTTCAAAGCATGTAACCAACCCCAAATGATAGCATGTTAAGAAATATCAATGAAAGGTTTTAAAAGATGAATATCCTGTTTTAGTTTGTGTTTTGAGACAGGTTGTCTGTATATAGACACAGGTGTATACAAATGATTACATAGTATAGTCTGGCCTTGAACTCAAGAACCTTTCCTTGGCCAGTCTAGTGCAAACACTTTTTTTTTCTCAAGGTGGGGTTTCTCTGTGTAGCTTTGGAGCCTGTCCTAGAACTCACTTTGTAGAACAGGCTGGCCTTGAACTCACAGAAATCCACCTGCCTCTGCCTCCTGAGTGCTGGGATTAAAGGCTGTACCACCACCACCTAGATTCAAAACTTTTAAGACACAAACAGTTTGAAAAATAATCATAATCATATAAGTTTACCAATGATCTCTTCCTCTAAACCTGTGAGGGTAAAATTTTCTCTATTCAGGGAAAAAATAACTGACTTTTAAGGGAAATATTTTTTTCACATGGTGTGTGTGTGTGTGTGTGTGTGTGTGTGTTTGGATGTATTTCTTTCACATGTATGCACACCTGCATGTGTCTGCATGCACACATGCATGAAAGTGCCCTCAGAGACCAGGGACGAGCACAAGGATGTCCTGGAGCTGGAGTTATCAGGGGTTGTAAGCTGCCTGGTGTGGGTCTCAGGAACTCTGTTCCTGTTGGTAGAATGGCACGTGATCTTGTGGCTGAGCCATCTCTCCAGCTGATCTTCATGTGTTTTTAAACAGTGCACTCAACATGTATAACAACAACATATTTAAACATAGTGTTTAAATTCAAAAATCATCCAAATGGCAACTTGTGAAAAAGTTTAAACATATATGATCAACAAAAAATATGGAAAGGATAAAGCAATTCTTTCACTTGATACGGAGATAAACAATAAACCAGTTTGCAAGCCACCTGATAAACCCATGAACATTTTCCTATCCTCTAATACCCAAATGACAAAATTTCAAGTAGGGAAAAAGGCGTGTATCTAAGTACTGGGTCATTTGGAGTGGCAGACAGGCGAAAACAGGTCTGCCCAGGGGTTTATGAATGGAAAGCAGGGCCCTTTAAGAACACATCAAAGATGAGCAGGCTAGAACTGAGAAGCAGGATGGGAGTAAGGAACACTTTTCAGGGAGGTAATGTGGTACTTCCAGGTGGAGAACAGAAAAGGCCTGAGTTTCCAGGTTCCAAGAAGACTGAATGCAGGCTCAGTTCTCACTACCTCCTCACTGAGCCTCTACGAAGAAGTCTTAGGTCTATTTAGAAGATGGAAGGAGGGGAGTGGGTTAAAAAGGAGTTTTTCTTTTTTTTAAATGATAGAAATAAATGGACCATGTTCATTATACAGCCCTCTTTTTCTGGAACCCCATAATGGACAAAGCATGAGCTCCGGAAACAATAAGCAATATTAAAATAAGAAATACGATTTGTTGGAGGTATGATTTCACCAGGCCAACAAAGCCTGCCTGCATGTTCCTAGCTTTGATAAATGGAGGGAACAGAGGCACCAGGTTACAAGATTAATTATGAAGACTAAGATAATGAATATAGTATCAGTGAGTTGCTTTAGTGGGGTGGTATGATTTCTCTCTAATCTCAGTGTCAATAGGAGTCAGGAGGTTATCATCAGTAAAGCATTCGTTGGTGAATTAGAAATCTTGAAGAAAAGGTGCAGAGGAGAAGCTAAATCTATGGACCAGGTTTATAATCAAAGCAATGAATATGGCAGTTCAGTTGTACAGCAAAAGTATGAAGCACAGGTTCAGTGAAGCTCTGCACTGTGATGCTTAATAAAGTACCATCTATCTTTTCCCTCTGCATAAAGGTCAAACTCCGTTGGTATTTCGTTATACAAGAATATCTTGTGGAGGCTGGGGAGATGGCTCAGTGGTTAAGAGCACTTGCTGCTCTATTCAAAGAACTGAGTTTGGTTCCCAGCATCTACATCAGGGCCCCACAACTGCCCCAGGAAACCCAATACCCTTTCTAGCTTCGATGGGAACCCCTCAAACACATGTACATACACATACATACATGCACACATACACATGAATTAAAATAAACACACAGGGCTGCAGAGATGGCTCAGCAGTTAAGAGTGCTTGCTCCTCTGCCAGAGGAACTGAGTTTGGTTCCCAGTACTCAATCTAGGTAACTCACAGCTATCTATAATTCCAGCTCCAGGGGTATCTGATGCCTCTTGCCTCCACAGTCAATACCACCCCCCTACACACAGGTGCGCATGCCTTACCCATGACACATACACGTAATTTAAATAAAAATTGACTATAAAAATAAATATTTTTAAAGAAGAACATCAATATGATCAGTAGTATTATATGTTTCCTTTAATGATGTCACAATTCAGAAGGAATTGGTGACAAATGCTTTTAGTCCCAGCACTCCAAAAGAGGAAGCAGGCAGATCTTTGTAAGTCCAAGGCCGGTCAGGGTTATACAGTAAGACCTTGTTTCAAGAAATAAAATAAATAGGAAGATGTACCAACTCATTAAAACTATATTTTGCGCTGGGCGGTGGTGACGCACGCCTTTAATCCCAGCACTCGGGAGGCAGAGGCAGGTAGATCTCTGTGAGTTCGAGGCCGGGCTGGACAGATAGTGTCCAAAACAATACAGAGAAACCCTGTCTCGTAAAACCAAAAAAAAAAAAAAAAAAAAAAACAACAACAACAACAACCAAAAAAAACTACTTTTTTTTTCAGGGTTAGAATACTCTGGTCTTACCTGAAAGACTTCTGACACCAAGTACCCAAAGGCTCATTACAAAACACCTTAGACCCATTGCTGCCCCAGCACTCACAGGGCTGCAAGACTGTGAGAGCTAACTGCAATAGTGGAATCGGTTTAACTGTTACTGGATTTTTTTTTTAATTACAGAGGTCATTCATGCTTTTTCCATCCTGTATTCCACTCCATCTCCAACTTTTCAAATCTTATCCTATGTAAGTGACATGGTTTTTCAGGAATGACTGAAAATAGCCTTTGTGAACTAGGATGCCTGGGGAAGAGCTGTGTGTGAGAACACCGATCTACTGCTTAGAACTGCATTGACATCTCGAGGTCATTAGATGCGATCCGGAGGCTAACTGCCTTATTTTGAGCTAGCTGTACCAACCTAAATAGCCATTTCTTACCTAACACAGTGTCAGAACTAACACACTGTGACTAAGACAGTGGTTCTCGGTCTTCCTAATGCTGTGATCCTTTAATACAGTACCTCATTTTGTAGTGGTGCCAAACCATAAAATTATTTTCATTGCTATTTATTATCTGTATTTTGTTTGCTGTTATGAATGTTACTGTAAATAATTTTGGAGGTAGAGGTTTTGCCAGAGGGATCTCAACACACCTGTTCTGGACTAAGAAATTAAAAAATCTTTTGGAATCTGTTAACTTAGCAGACTACTAGCTTTTATCAACCTCAAAGCTAAGAATGTCATCAGATAACCTCTGAGGACTGTAACTGATTTGCTGATTTTGCCAGCAATATACTTTTAAATTGTCTCAATTTATTGCTTTCTTCTTTCTGTTATTGTAAACCTCATGAAACTACTTCCACAGGAGAACATGGGACCTTCAGTAACCTAGCTCCATGTTCTCTGGGCCATGGTCACTCAAATTTGGCTACAGAAAACTCTCTTTAACTATTTCCTTTGAAGTGAGTACTCTGTGCAGACATATGTGTGTGCACGCACGGATCCACACGAGTGCATGCGCTTATGTGAGCATGCACATACATGTATGTGTGTGCACACTCATGTATGTGTGTTTGCATTCGTGCGTGTGTGTGCACATGTGCGTGCATTTGTGTGCACACTCATGCGTGCGTGTATGCTCACACATGCACTTTCATAAGTTTTGGAGAAGAATCTTGATCAAAACTTCAAGAACACATATCTCTCGTTCTTTTAGAGAAGCACTGAAAACGCAAAGTTTTAACTTTAGAATGAAATTCAGACCATTAGAACTAAAGAGAATGGGCCCAGACGATTGTACTGTTTCCTGACTCTACTTAGTATTACAGATATGATAAAAACTGAAGACATATTCAATATTCTGACATTCCACTGAAAAAGAATATGTCTAAAATTCAAGATAATCATCATCAGAAATCCGAAAACTTACAAGTATGTCTGGCCAGTGAGTAGTTGGAGCCTCCACTAGTCAAACCAAATCCTTCAGGAATCTGACTAGAGCTCCGAGGTCTGGTCAGCAGTTTGGGTGGTTCAATTTCAGCTCCAAATTCAGCTCCTATCACTCCCAGAAGGACAATAGCAGTGGCCTGCTTCCTTCTTTCTTCATAAGATGTGGAGATTTTTTTCATTTGTGGGACACTTGATAGGCAACCTGAAAACCAAATATATAGGAGTGCAAGTTAAAAAAATATTTTAAAAAAGTATGTGTGGTTAGAGAACATTCTAGACTATGCACTTCAGAAAGAATAGTTGTTTTCAGAAAATGGCACTGGGACACCAGGGTGGGGCAAGAATAAATATGCCACTGAAACAAAGAGATGGAAACACCTTGTTAATAGCCCTAAATCTTTAGATGTTTATTCCTTAAAATACACTAATTCCCTAAAATTTCAGTTTTTCCCCCTTTCCTATCATGTGTAATCTTAGACCACATGTAGGCTGTTTTTATCATGAGACTTCCCCAGTATTAGAAAATGACTTTGTAACTTCTAAGGTTATGAAAAAAAATCACATCTCATTTCTTACATCTCCTATAAAACTAAGAAACATTTTCCAATCTATACTACAACATACATTTTCCCACTTCACAGCAATTTTCTGTTTTTAAAGACAGAAGTACTATTTATTAAAACATTAATTAGGCCCTAATTAGAAGAAAGCATGTAAAAGCTTCACAACACCGAAAAGAAGAAATAGCAGTAGTCTCTTGGTCTGTGTTTAAAGGACCTTAATTCCAGACAATGTCACACTGAACGGTTTGATGACCCAGCTCTCCATGCGTTCACTGAAAATCAACCTCATTTACGTATTTAACTGGCAAAAGGAGTAGGAGCACAGTGCACCTAGAATCTTCTTCTACGGTACTGCTACTGCATGTTTTACTCTGCAGCACACAGTATTCTGGAACTAGGGAACAACCCGCTCCCCTCCCCCACGTCTCAGCAGGCGCGTGCTCCACAACAATAGTTCAAAGGGAAGCTCTATTCTGCAGTTGCACTGATTGTTCTGTCAGCTGACCTCTGCAGAAGGGAATTGCTAACTGCTGCCTTGCTCCTTAGCTGACAAATGAATGATCGCAGCTCCATCTATTTTCACTATGGCTGCCTCTAGCCCAGGTGCTCAGACAGAGAGCCCGGTGTGACATCTTAGATCAAGATGAATTGGCACAAACTCCTGATCCAAGATTGTTTTATACCATTTAATTTAGTTTCTTCCCCTGCTTGGATGAGCACAGCTCTGGTTATGGATTTCTATTCTAATGTACTGAAGCAGGCCCTGAAAGAAGCCGATGAAGCAGCGGCTAGAGCAAGGGACTGCAGGGATACTGATCAATAGGCAAGGCATTGACCCCAGCCGCTCGGCCTCTGCAGCGCCAGGCTGGAGGGGGAGGGGCACAGCAGCACACATGGTCAGCTTCCAGTAGGAAATTAAACAAGGGGCACTTGCAGAGTTCCACTCTCACCCTGGCCCCCCACCTTCTCTATGTTCCTTCTGTTTAATTACCTCAATCTTGTCTTAACTCCCACCCCTAGGGAAGGAATTAAGACTTTACACTAGTTTAATTTGGTACTTTCTATCCGCCATTTATACATTTTATCCCTAAACTAATAGTAAGTATTGTAACAGGTGCCCTCTGCTAAGTGGCTGAAATATGAAATCTTAATTACATCACTTGGTGTAATTTAAAGTTTGGCATGTGCCGGGCCTCACAGTAACACTGTCCCAACAAGTATTAACACTATTGGTACTGAAATTCAGCATTCAATTTTTATAAGCACTCGGATGTAAAAAGATACATCATTGTGAAGAAGGAAATAGAAAAAGAGGAGACACGAGCATCATGAGTGATGCCATAAGGTGTCAGATGCATCCCTGGAACTGTGCTAAAAATAACAGCAAGCCCTCATTTAGTTCCTCAGATTTGGAAATGTCTTTCCTTTATTGGTCTGGCCTGGATTTTCTGCTAAAAAGAAATAATGTGTTAATTAGCTGCAATGCTTTCCTATAAATGAAGCTACCAATCTAACAGAGAATTTGGAGATATTAAAAATAATTCTTTAAAAGTAAGCCTTCCTACAGTTTCATGAAAATCTGGTTTTGGTGTTTTTTTTTTTCCTTTTTTTCACAGAGACATGGCTCCATTTAATCATGCTAAAGGGTGACATAGAGATCCATTTTGTTGACAGGACGGTTGATCACCCTATCACAGTAAGAAAATTAATACCTTCAACTAGCCTGTGCAGAAAATAGAAGGAACCGGATGGTGAGGGACATAAATGTTCTATATTGAAGTTGCAAACAGAAAGCACAGTCTGTGTGAATATGATGTTTCCTTACTTTTAGCAGAACACAGGGTTTGGATTTTGTTAAAACAACTATTGAATACATAGGGTTTCTCAAAAGTACATAATTGTCTTTAGACTAAGCATAATTGACTCCAGATTTACAGGAACAGGAATAAACACTTTGCTTACAGCTTAACTAGAGCACAGGTAAAATATCTGAGAAGTTTAAGCTATTAAAAGGGCTGCAAGATATTGATTACTTCATTTAAAAAGCAGTCAGAGAGTGCAACCGAGAGGTCAAGATAAATTTAACAATTTGAAGCACTTTACTAAATAACTCTAAAGATCATGTTAATTGGCTTTGTGCAGTTCTGGGGTAAAATTAATTTTATCCTAGCTTACAATAAAAGGATTAAAAGACATATTAAGTTCTTCGGCTTTAACTGGAATAGGAATCAATGGATTTGAATTAAAGCTAAAGGCGGTTTTATGAGAGATGGACTACCAGCAGATACTTTATATCTGCAATTAGCCATATATTGATAGAAGGTTGTTATTGTATTAGATATTAAAACCGTAGATAAGTAGATACCACCAATTTACTACTCTGACGAAATACTTTAAGTCTGTGGCTTGTGCTGGGAAAACCGTTTTTAAAACACCGATTCTTTGTTTAGGTCTGAATATCATCATCCTTTCTTAGTTGACTTTTAGCTTAGTAAATTCTAGTTAAAATTAATGGACAATGTGCTTGAATTCAACTGGGATTCCCTTCAAACTGTTATAACATGTAAAAGAAGTTGCACTTCACAAACATACCACTAAGATTTTTAACGGCACTACATTAAGACTAGGCATAGAACAGCAATTTTTGTCAGAAACTTTTGGTATACAATAGAGTGCAAGTGACACTCATAATAATATGAACATTTTATAAATCTGATATGAATTAAATGTACTAAAAATCCCTCATTTTGGAAATTCATAAATATCTGTTTATGGTAGACAGAAAGATAGTAAACGTTTTTTACTCTTAATAATGCCTTAGAATCACATGTGTAAGAGAAAATATGACACCGAACACAGTGAAAATAATTTGCACTTAATAAAACATACATCACTAAATAGTTTATCTTTGATAAAAAGAAAACCAAGAGTTATATGTGGCAACTAATGAAAATATTTTAATTAATTTGGATTAAGCTAGGAACAATTTTCAATTCTGGTTTCTACAGGTTAATTTTATTATATGCAATAAAGTTTACTTTGCTAATATTAGGCTTTAATAGTTAAAGAAAAATAATGTTTTACAATGTCTGTGTCACATTAGAATGGTCCTGGGATGCCTCTCAAGTCTGTGACTATGAATCCCCAGAGCTACAACAGGTTTCTACTTTCTGAATAATAAAAAGTTCTTCTAAAGTTTTGAATTTACCTACTTCTAGCTTCTTAAGCCTGAAAATGTCATGTGACAATATTAGCAAATATTGACCATAAAAAGGATATAAAATGGTACACCCAGTGAAGTTGAACTGAAAATGATGCATCATAGTGAAATCTGCCATCAAGAGGCTTTCGAATCAGATTTCAAAAAGGTGGTTAAATGGTCTCTTAGATGTACTTTAATCAAAACCATCTTCCTTTTGACTGACTCATATCTTAACTGATGGACCTGGTGCCTAATGGAATATTAACAATTTATTTTCATCACCATTATACTTTAATTCTCTGTATGTAGATACTCATATATGTGATTAAATCCCCACACGTAAGTATTCACATTCCTAGTGAGGCTTTCAAGACATTATATCCGAGAGAACTGCAAATACAATTTTGAGATTGTAAAGTAGGTTGACCACATTTTAGAATTACATTTCAAAACATTGAATCTGAGGAGTCATCACCCTCAACTATTTCTACTTAAGATTAACTAAATAATTCTGTATGCATTTGCTACTCTTAGGATTCCTTAAGATGGACATAATGCAATGTTAAAAAAAATCCCAAACTTCACCAGATATGAAATAGAAATCTTCCAAATAGGCCTTAAAAAGGCTTTTTAATAAATAGATTTTAAAATCCTTAAAATAAGCAAAAATCTTTTAAGGTAAAACAATCTAGTTTTGAAGGAATTTATAGTATGCTGATTAAATTTCTGCTATCTAGTTTACTACTTCTTTTTTGAATATTTCAAAGTTGAATTTATTAAATGAGAAAAGCATAGATCTGTGTCTAGAAAGGACTTCAAGTCTCCAAGTTACTAAGGCAGAATCTGGCTTCATGGGGTCTTGTGGGGGATCTGAAGGACCTTTTATTGTAAATGCTACAGTTTATTTCCTTGTCTGAACCATGTGATCCAGTGAGAGTATTAAATGTTATCTTCATATTCTGGAATAAGTTGGAATGCTCAAGTTTATACAACACATCACAAATAAGTTGTAGCAGGAAATATATATATATATAATTGCAGGGGAATTATTGGAAAGTCATGTATGCCTATTCCTTTGCAAATGAAGAAACCTATACACGTTGGAAGTGCTCTACATCTTTCTACCCTATTAAGAAAAAAGGAAAAACATAGGTAATTTAAAATGCCTGTCACACAGCACTTGCATCATTTTCAAACTTCATGGTATTTGTAAGGAGGAACATGTGAAGTGTGAACGTCCTAGCAGTTCCTCCCACTGTGTTAAAAAAAAACCACTATAGTTGCTTTGCTTTGTGATTTATCAGCCATCATGCTCCTCAATATTTGTGGAGTTGAGGCAATATGCCCCCCACATATAATGTGGCTTCTGCTTTTGTTGCAGCTGCTGCACCACTGCCCACTCAAAACACCAGAGTAAACAAACCTGACATTAATTTGTATGCATGCACGATGGCCCTCTGCTGGAACACACTGGGTCCTGCAAATGCCTATATATAACTCAGGCCACTCACTGATTAAGCTATTTTAAAGTAATGTCTCTGAAAAAAAGAAATTGTGTATTATGTGTGTGCATTTAAAAATGCACGAAGGCATTTCCTGCCAAATCAGATCTGACCATGTTAAAATTACTTTTTAAAACAATTAGTGTTATCGGGGTCCTGTGCTAATTATTTTGATAATTAGAAACCTTAAGCCACTGCTGCCTGTTGTGGCAGTGCATGCCAGTAGGCTATGCCCAAGAAAGCTTAACCACTAAGAGCCACTTGCATGCTTTGCCAGCGATTCATGTCAATATTTCATTTCTTCACACAAGAACTATTATGCTAGTTTCTATGATCTGCATTATTCTATCTCCCTGCTATTCAAAAAACATAACAAAGCTAATTAGTCTTCTTGTCTCTACTTTTACTTCAAACAGTCTCACTTTGTGAAAAACAAAACAGAACAAAACAAAACAAACTGTAGGGATTTGAAAACACCTTAAATAACTATGAGCTCTAGATCATTAATTAAAAATATGTAGGCAAAAAAATATGTAGGCAATTATCCCAGAGAATGTTCTATTTTTGATTCCACTCACTTTGCGAAGTTAAATTTAAATATATAACCAAGATTGTTTTGAAAGCTGTCCAAATTGTTAACAATTTTTCTTGAAAAAAGAGAACTTTCAAGAACATGTTTATAAAAATTGTACAGATTTGAAAACAGCAAATCATTTGTAGAGATAATCTTTTCTCTTTACTGTATCTCTAAAAAACCCAACTCCTATGATGAGATGTACTTAAAAACAATTAACATAGAAAAGTTGTGTTTCTGTAACAGAATGGGGAAATTTTGAAACAACAATTCCCTGGATGGTCAGAGTCTACAGAGAATTTATACCTGTTCATTACAGCACAGTAAAATAAACTGTTACACCTGGATCATTTTTATTCATAAAATGACAAAGCACTTATTGGATTCACATAAAGATTACATCAGTAGCATAAAATTGGGACTAAAGGGATAACTGCTTTACACCACCTATGAGGTGTTAGCAAGGACATCTGTTTACATATGGAGTATTTGTAGTACACTTTTTTAAAATCACTATACTTTTATTACCAATAATGAAAAGATGGTATGTGACTAAAAGCTCCTACTTGTTAAATGCCTGTGTGGAGGAAATTGGAGTTTCCAGGGACTTCTTGCTGCATTTGCTTTAGAAAAATCATACAGGCTGCATTCCCCCTCTGCTGCCCATGCTAGGTAGGAGGGATGAAATAGCAGTTAAGGAGAACATAATTGTATTACTGGGGGGATAGCTCAGTTGAGGCCCAAGTTTTCTAGTGAAAACTTCACCCAGTGCACAAACAGCAGCCACACAGAGCTTTCCCCAAGATGCTGGGACCCTAGGAGTTATTACAATGTGATCAACTTTAACATGCAGTATAATTCCTGAGAACTGAATAAGAAATGTAAAGAATAAAAAAACTTAGAAGACATTAAATATAGAAAAACAGAGAACTATAAAAAATGTAAAATTCAAAGGCAACTTGAGAATTTTTAAAGAATCATGTTAATAAATAAGAAGGAATACAAACACTTGAGTTTACAGGAAAAGGCCAAAGTGATGAGTGTCCATGCTTAAAATCTAAAGGGCCACTGACCAAGTATTGACTATGTGCTCTTTGCGATCACACAGCCTTAAAAAACTATTCTGTCTTGAGCCAAAGGAATACACATACTGTTAAGTGGCCAATTTTCATTTTTACCACAGATTTCTAAGGAATTTCTTTCAGGCAGTATGAAGAACTGGGTAGTTTCACTCTACTACATAGTTACACAAAATTGTCATTTCTACTCTTTTCCTATGTGTAAGATTTCATCATTTCCCAGCACTCGGGAGGCAGAGGCAGGCAGATCTCTGTGAGTACGAGACCAGCCTGGACTACAGAGCAAGTGCCAGGACAGCCTACAAAACAGTACAGAGAAACCCTGTCTCGAAAAACCAAGAAAAAAAAAAGATTTCATCATTTTTAACTGAATGTAGGAGGAAAAAAATATGTCCTTATAAAATTATTACATATGGCTTTAATTTAAATTAACTTATTGAATTATTTTACACATCCTCATTTTAAGGCATTGTTAATTAGATTATCAAATTAATTTCAGCTGTTATTTGGCTTTTTTTCCGGGGGGGTTCTCTGTGGCTTTGGAGGCTGCCCTGGAACTAGCTCTTATAGACCAGGCTGGTCTCAAACTCACAGAGAATCGCCTGCCTCTGCCTCCAGAATGCTGGGATCAAAGGCATGCACCTGGCTATTTGGCATTTTTTTCAAGGACTTTTTGTTCATAAAGTTTTGCTTTACTACAAACCTATACTACTCACTGGCAGCATGTGCAGACATCAAAGCTGACTCTCTTCCATGCCGCTGCTGTACCTGATTTCCCTTTTTAGCTCCATTGAGAATATGGCTATCAGCTACCAACCTGCAGCCTCTGGACCTTGGAACTTTTCCAGGGCATTGTGAATTCTTCTTAACACAATGATGAGAGACACAGGAATAGCTTAGTCCTCGAATTATTGTGACCATAGATTGGGAAATATGTCATTCATGAAATGAATACTAATAAAAGTTTTATACCAGCCAGGCAGTGGTGGCACACGCCTTTAATCCCAGCACTCGGAAGGCAGAGGCAGGCGGATCTCTGTGAGTTCGAGGCCAGGCTGGACCGATAGCCTCCAGAACAATACAGAGAAACCCTGTCTTGTAAAAACCAAAAAAAAATAAATAAATAAATAAAAAGTTTTATACCTCAACCTATATATGTATATAGTGAAATACTCAGGTTGATAGATGTGATGCTAGTTTAAAAGCAATCTGTTTCTGCTACAGGCTAAAACAACAAATTATACTAATTTCTTCTTTGCTAGTTCAAGTCATCAGGCTACCTAGGAGTTAAAAAACATATGTAGTAATGTTGGTAAACACACATATCAAAGATGGCTGAACTATTATTTTACTGAACTATCAAACTGTTTGAAAGGGGAAAAAAAGAATATCAAGTCAAAAGAAGAGAAAAAGTACTGAGAGTTTTCACCACCACCCCACAAGACTACCAGTGTTAATATCATAAGTTCTTACACAAGGACTCAACACAGAGAAAAGCAATCCAGAACAAGGTATAATTAAAAGTCCTTCAAAATATAACTTGTTTTTTCCATCAGCAAGAGAAAAGGTGATTTCTCTAATGCTTTTTGTCCAATGTTGATTTCTACAAAATAAACAATATTTTCTTATTAAGAAAATCACCTTAAGATATGCTGAAAAAAAAGTAATTCCCCATTTTAAAAGCCACTATCAAAAATTCAAGCCTATTTTTAATTTTTAAATAATGGATCTAAACAAATTCTACATTCTATTTAAGGAACATCAAAAACCCGCTAACATTGTATCTGTTGCGATGATATAATTATAAGCACATCACAATTATATTCCAATTTTTTAAATTAAGAAGACAAGTATTATTAAAATTTGTAAAGGAAAAGAAAGGAAGTCCAGACCAGGATGTAAACCATCTCATGGGTTCAGGACATAGCTGGGGGCTGCAAGTATAAAGGAAAGAGAGGTCCAGTCGCTGTTGTAACCTAGTGAAAATAAACATTTGAAAGATAGGCAAAGCAACGAGGTTCAGTGTTTGAGTGACAAGGTGAAGGGTACAAAGAGTGGGCATAATCCAGACTGATATCTAGGAGCCTCACTGGCCTACATATTTGCGCATAGAAACTCGTTAATATTTAACACCTGACCCAATGTGAATTGCTAGTGGGTGCTTTTAACACTATATAATTTTAAATGATTTTTTAAAAAAAAACTAAACAAAATTAGAGAAAACTTAAGGTGAATTTTCACCTATTATACATAATATTAAACTAAAAATTTGGATAGGATTCTCTATCAAAAATGTGAAGTTACTATAATGAATTTTACATGGAAATTCAAAGGGAATATGAAAACATACTAAAAATATGACAAAGCACTTAGCATAAACATCATAACCATCCAAAAACCCAGAAAACAAGTGCTTTCACAGAAAGAGACTCCACCTGTCATCTAAGGCACCATCAACTGCCACAGAACAAGTGACTTCAAATACAACAGAGAGTAAGGGCCACTAATAAAAAAATATAAATTTGAGTCTTAGTTACTTCTGCACAAATCTTCCTGTCAATTAATGTTTGCTTGCTGTTAGAATACATCGAATGTTTTTCAAAGCCATACACCAAACTCCAAATATTGGAAATAATTCACAATCACTTCTGCGAAAGAATTGGTGTGAGCCGCCATAAGGGTTAGGACAATCATTTTCTACTGCATAGCAGTGCTATTCTAAGCCGATAGTGTGTTTAAATCCACACCAATGAAATCAATATGGCACTGTTCTATTCAAGGTGAGACCAAATAAACCTGTCTGAAGCTTTGAGAAATAGGCTTTGCAGTATACTTTGAGTACTAAATGCCTCTCGGTCCAGAGATCTGTCATTAAATAATCATTAGCCATCATTCACTCTTCCTAAAAAGCTTAACATCTAAACTTGTTCAGCATCCTCTAAAGCATTAGTATAGACTAGCAAGTAAGTGCTCGTCAGTATGTAGATGTTTCAGTCACTGTCTCACACTGTATTCTCCCATCAAAACACTGCCAAATATTAACACACACTGTGGATTAGCATGCAAAGGCGACAAGTGATTAGTAAAGAAGACTTCAATGTAATGATCAGTTGGGTTAGAAACAAGACACTACCTCAAAGAGCTACAATCAAGTTATTCCAGATCGTTCTATACATATAAAACCCAGTGTCTTTCCTACCTTTCAGCATCAACCATTATTTAGCTCCTCAAAGAAATCACGCAGAATTAGACCTATATCAATGAGGAATTCACTAGTAGGAAATCTTGGCTTTGATCTTGACTGCATTTTTAAACAATGCTTCCTTTATCGATCATTATTATCTCAATTTCAATAAATATTCATCCCAGTTCCTAAATAACTACTTTACCATATCCACTATTATTTTAAATATTATCAAATTGAGAGATCAAGGTATACTTATCTTCTATCAGCTAGAAAGTTAAATATATAATACAGAATGGTCTTAATTTACTAATATTATTAGATCATTTGATGACCAAAATAATTTTCTCATGGTATGACACTAACCTCACTTGCAAGCTGATATCAATGAAAATATCGTTTCAGTGAGACATTAATTTGTCCTTTATTTTAAAAGCTCAAGTAAAAATACATAACAAGATACTTATGATCCCATATACAGTTTCACAACTTATCATTTTCAATTTATTTAATATAGATTTCAATGTAATGTGAGGTATAGCAATATTTTCATATTAAATGGATAAAATGTAATATTTACCCAGGTGTATTTTAGACAGTACAAAATTTATTTGTTAGATGCTTCAAACCTCCAAGTATATACTGTAGACATAAGGTACAACTGTTTGAAATTTTTCTATTATCCTAATTATTAGTTTTTATCTATTATTTTCAATTTTCTCTGAAATAATAAGAACCAAAATAAAGCTTTAGTTGCTAAGAAATAAGTACAGAATTACTTTGATAATTTGGCAATTATACTACATTGTATTTAGTAAAAGATTTCATGATTCAAAAAATTAAAGAAGAAAAGCCATTGTCAACCCAGATCTTCTTTAATGACCCCTTCTCCGAGAATGGCATAGTGGCAGCACTGAGGTTTCTGGAATTCCATTAACACACTCAAAAGTATAAAACGGCCACATTTTTTTCTTAGCAGATATACTGAATTGATCAAGGAATGAACTAACAACAAAGTACTGGAAAATTCATTATGAAAACGAGAACTCCTTTGGGACATTAAGAAATGTAGCAATACTAAAACTGACCCATACTGCAGGAGAGAACAATGAACAGAGATGGCTGGCTATCCACTGAGCTCCAAACCAGGCTGGGTGACAATATAAGACCTTGTCTCTAAAAATCAAAGTAAGGTAAAAACGCATTAAAGAATTAGTATTGCTAAACCTGACTTGGGGTCTTCTAATATCTCAGTAAAGGGAGACAGACTATGATTAGCAGCAGTGCTGGCAACATCGGCAGGACCTGGCCAGAGGTTTACATTCCTTTTAAATTCTGTATGGAAAATTTCACACTTATTATAGACTCAAAACTTACCCCACCTGATCTAAATTTTAAGAAACATTTTGCGAGTATACCTATTTTAAATTATTTTAAGTGATAATGATTTTATCCCTATATTTAAATTTTAGCCTGTCTTTTAAACAATGCGGAAAAAAAGAGAATTCATTTGTTCTTTAGCAATGTAAATTATTTTTATATACTGAACTACTATAATATAGAAAAACAAAACAAAAATGTTTTCAAAATAATTCATGACTTTAAAACATGTTCGATTAACTACACTTCAAATTTAATGTAGTATAGGCAACAGTGAATTTCATTAGTGATTTTAAAAGGTGATTTTGTAAAATTGAGGTAATATAAGAAACATCCTCAACATTTGTTACACAAAAACTTAAATTTAAATGATCAAATCAGTATCTGATCAATTTAAAAATAGAAGTATCCATGTGAAAGATTCAATTAGCAAGCAAATATGCTTTATGTAAAAGTAATGAAAGTGCACCACAGTCTAATAATTATTAGACTATAATAGCTACATTACTCTTAAGGGTACCATGCATCCATTTTTTTCAATTTTTAGAAAATTCTTTTTGTTTTTGACATTTTTATTAAATTTATTTTTTTATTTCATTTTACATTACAACCAAAGTTCTCACTCCCACCCCTCCTTACCTCCCCTCAACCCACTCCCCATCCACTCCTTCAAATATATAAGGGCTCTTAAGCATCCATTTTTATCCCAGTTAAATGTTGAAAATGACAAAATTTAATGTTTGTAAGAGGTGTCAGCATTATAGTACTCATTTTTCTTAAAATATTTTCAAAACTCCTCAACCAAAAGGCTTAGCTATTTCCTAAAGTGGCCAATACAAAGATCCAGGAGGCTCCTGAAAAATGCCACCAGAGGTCCCACCTAGAGACAAGAGACAAGTTTTATATACGTGTTTTTAGAGAAACCACAAATAAGAAACAGACTGACAGCAGACCCACAGTCTCACGGAAGCTATGCGGAAGCTCGATACTTGACTGCTCTGCTACTGGAGCAGCTCCAGAGAGAGCTAACCTGGTGTGATAAAAGACTCGACAAAGCAATTCTGACTGTGCGGCAATGCTAAGTTGTGGACTAATACACGGACAGGAGGCCCAATCACTGTCTTTCACCACGCACAATTTACACATGGCTTTATCAATAGCCTTAGTGCTGAATACAGAACACACTCTATTTGGCTTTCAGTCAATTAAGCTTTAAGCTGTCAGCAAACAAGACTTTTAAGTTAATTTTGAATCACCACGAATCAAGTTGAAGGTTGTAAAAGGGCGGCTCACATGCTGGCATGAAAAAAGGCAGTTTAATTGCCTCTGAATAGCTATTACATGCTGCAATTGGCCTATTGAATCTTAGATGATCTATTTATTTATCAAAGTACAACTATCAAAGATTAGTAAAATGGTGAATAATATACCTTGATCTCTTACTATCTTGTACAAGAATCTGATGTTTGCAATAGTATAAAGAATGACTATTTTGAAATATATTTATTTTTTAGTGAAAAAAATGGGAAACCAGGAAAACAAAAGCTGGCCACAGAGAAAAGGGAATAATGTCTCTAGGAAAATTAATACACATTTTAAAAATATTTTGTGCCATATAATATTTTAATAGAAAATGTAATGATTTAGAATGCAGGTAGTCTTTCTATATGTTCAAGTTTTAAATGTGTGTGAAATTAAAAGGATAAGAAATTAAAAATCTGAACTAGGTTGAAGATTTTTAAATATTTTAGTTTCAAAATTTTTACATTAAATAATTGTGGGAATCAAAGAAAATATACCATTTTAATACCTTTAGATGATGATTAAGGATTTCTTAGGAAAATTAAAGGAATTTTTATATTTATAATACTCTCTTTAAGACTGTGATTGGTTACAAAGGTAATCATCTTTTTTCCTGGAATTAGCCATTTCAATTTCATGTACTCTGGTTTATTATTACAGGGTTGCTCATGGTGTTTGGTGCATATATTGATTTTTTTTATTTGAGGAGAGCAGCGAAGCATTAGGTCAGTGGGGGAGAAGGGGAATGCTTAGCTTTTGTAAAACGATGTAAACACAGCTCAAATTTAGGGATGATAATTTTGTATTGGTGGAGATGAACTATTACTTTTGTATATTCTGGATGACTTTTACATGTTAATACTTCAACAGTTAAACTGATTAAACTATACACCCATGGTCACAGGGAAATCATATGGAGATTAATGTGTACAAAGTACTAATGACTTCAAGAATTTGAACAGACAGGTTCGTTTTATTGCATGAACCTACCTGTGTTTTTCATGAGAGTTTGCGTTTGGGAAGGAGCACTGTCGTCATTCTAGGAACTACCACACACTTAAGGGCTGCAACTCACACTGATGGAAGCCTTTTTCATCCTCCCTTCTTCCAGCCACTATGAAATATTTTTGCTTGCATTTCTGTTCACAAAATATAGTAATTTACTAGTTACTTCACACAAAAAGCAATGCTACTAAAACCATAAGGAGGAAGGTATTAAAGCAGACAGTGTTCATCTGACTTACAAAGGAAACACAAAGGGCAACAAATTAACAGTTAAAAGCCAGAGTAGCCAGGGTCAGGCACATGGAGAAGAGGTATTCTTTTCATCACTAAGGATGTTAATAAAGACTTCTTTAAACATTCATTGCATATCTCCTCATATTTGTGCATTTGGAAGACACAGGGTATTACCAACACCTGCACTTCACTCAAAAAGACACTAAAAAGAAAGAAGAGTCAAATGGACATTCAGGGTTTGGATCTGGGAAAATGAGTCATTGATAAAATGAAGATCAGATAAATATGGCTCAGTCAAAACACCCTTGAGACTCAGAAGTCATTGGAAATAAAACCTTGAAGCAATGAGAGCAGGCAGAAAATTATTCCTGGCCAGGTGATAAGTCACACCACAAGGCAGGATGGACTGGAACAGAGGGAAGAGGACTAGAAAGAGAGCCTGGGAAAGCCTAATTGAGTACCACACACCGAGAAACAAAACGGAGCAAGGGAAAGCCTCCATCTTGCTTCTTTCATCTGGCAAACCATGACACAGGTAAGAGTTCAAATGTCAGGTTGCACTGGGGTGATGACTCAGCTGATAAAGTGCTTGCTGGCATGAAGACCAGAGTATGTAAAAAGCCTGGTGTGGTGGCGCATGCATGTAATCCCAGTGCTAGGGATAAAAGAGGTCAGCCAGTCTAGTCTAAACACCAAGACACAAGTAAGAAACCCTGTGTCTAAAAACAATGGCTGTCTGGGGAACAGCATCTGAGGTTGATCTATAGGTATGCCTGCACACATGTACACTCATCTACATAAATATAAATGTATGTGTATACACACAGACACATGCAACACAGAGAAATATTAAGTCTGTTCGTTGGCTATTCTTGCTCCCACAATGCTTAGCGTCAAGTCCTTCAGAAACAGTCACAATCCATTCTTGTGATTTGCTGCTACTGCATGTCTTTCCTTTGGCCACATAAGCTTAGAACATAAGCCAGAGTCATGCTAGGTAAGTGTGAGCATGGGCACACACATATACAGGTATATGTAGGATTTCACATAACGAGAGAGAGAGAGAGAGAGAGAGAGAGAGAGAGAGAGAGAGAGAGAGAGAGAGAGAGAGAGAGAGAGAGAGAGAGAGAGATTGTGGAGTTTAATGCTGCCGATATGTTCTGTGCTCTCAGAGAAAACTACTAAATCAGAAAGCACTATTAGTATTTTCATCCCTCTGTAGTGAAAAAGAAAAAAAAACTACCACCACCAACAAAAAAAGGAACCTTGGTACTGCCTCACAGGAAAGCAATTACTTTTGAATGATTTGTATTGAGCCAATACAGAACTTAAGCATTATGGGCCATGTTACCCATAGAATTTACATCTCATGCCCCTTGAGAGACTTGGTGCATTTTCATGGACTCCTTGGTGCTACCTTATACTAAAAATAAAACCAGACTTCTCCCACATGCTACAACACACCTTCTGCTTTCTCAGCAGTGATATTAATCATATATAAGGAAGCACATGTTAGGATATATAACATATGTTAGGGTATATAAGGAAGTATATGTTAGGGTATATAACACATGTTAGGGTATATAAGGCAGTGCATGTTAAGGTATATAATATGTTAAGCTAGCTGTGTTCTCAGATAACAAGCCTATAAATATACTCACAGAGATGGGAGAAAGGAGCGGAAAAAAAGCATTAAGCTCATGCATCAAAGTCTTGTTTCCCTTAAAGAAATTCTGAAAACTATCCAGTGCTTCCTTTCTGTATCAGGACAGAAGTCTAAATAACTCTAGGAAAATAAACAGGACATTTACACTGTCTTTTACTTCAAAGGCATTTCATTCTTATTTGAATTCACAATGACAGGAGAAGTTACAGGTTCTTTAAAGTAACAAAACTAGAGTAGCCCATAGAAGACAAGAGCACCTGTGAGTCACAGAGCTCAGATGCTGGCCATGCTGATGGCACAGAGCCGGTCTTGGAAATGGTAAATGTTGGAGACTGATGTGGTCTTAGTCTTCTCACCTCTACTTTCCTTAGAGAGGATTTTCCCTAAGAGTCCCCAGCTTCTTGGCTCACTCTGCCCCGAGTGTTCCCTAGAGTTAAAATAATGACTGATGTGTAGGGGAGGATAGAACAGGAGATTTGTCATGAACAATTCACCACCACCCCCCATGCCCCAATCAGGACGCATTACTTGCAAAGAATAGCACTGCTCCCAAAGTCATACATTTCCAGAAGCAGGTGTACAGAAACAGACAGTGATTTCCAGAAAAGCCTGTGATGAATTATTAATTTGACTGCACAATGTATTATTGGAAGAGCAAAGCTCAAAGAATAATAATAATCTCTGAAGAGGAAAACAACAACAAAGGAAAACATGTTCTACAGAGTATAAACACTGATTATAAGCATTTTAAAAAACAACATGGTCCACCAATATATATTCATATGTACATAACATTTTATATATATACACACACATATATCTATAAATATAGATATATGAGAAAACAAACAAAAGCAAAAAAAACAGAGTTCATGCAAACATGTACAATGCTTTTGGGTGGATATTTTTGTTTGTTTTTTGCTGTATGAGTAAAATGAAATGGAATTCTACCCTTCCATCACACACAAAGTAACTATTAGAAAACTACTAATTTCTATGACTGTGGGCAAACATTAACTTTTAAAGAAAGTATAAATAATGGCATAAGGGCTTTTTTTAGAACACGAGAGCACTAACCATGAAAGGAGACATGGATAAAATCACAGCATAAAAATTACAAACTTCTTTTCATGAAAAGGTACCTTAAAGAAAATTAAAAGGCAAAGCATAGAGTGAAAGAAGTTGTTTAATGACTGATAAATTACCAGCATTACAATACAAAGAACTTTCACAATTAAAATGACAAATACCAAAGCACCATACAGTCAAGATAACAACAATTCGATTTGAATTAATCAACTCTTTTCTGTTTTAAGAAAGGATGTGGCTATGTTGCTCCTGTGTGTAGGGGTGAACCCACAATATTGTCCACGCCCCTTTTGGGGCAGGGGTACGTGGAACAGGTGAGGATATAAAGAAAGCAAAAGCAAAAGCACTCTCTCTTGGAAGCGGGCTACTCTTCTGATCTCCCCAGCTTGATGTAAGTTCTTTCTCTGGTAAATAAATATATTCGTTTCCATATTGCATTGATTCCCGTCTCACCTGTGGTCATAAAATTTTCCTGCTTCCACCTCCAACCCCCCAAAATGGATTGATTTATGGCTCATGCCACTATGTCTACTTCAATAGGAAACACTTTAAAATAGTATGTGTTGGAGCATAAGCGGGGCAAATCCACGCCTAGGTGTATAGTCAAAAGAAAAATTATAGTTAAATATATAGATGATATGAATAACAATGTTCATAGCAGCAAATTTTTTAATGGAAGAGAACCCTAACAACCCTATTGCCAAAATAAAGAATAGACTATAACTAAACTACAGTTAGACACAATACCATATATAAACCTTTGTACTACACAATTAAGCATAAAAATGAGCTCTGATAGAGTATAAATGCAATAATTTATGCTTAAAAATTAAAACAAAACTAAATGACATAGTTAAGCATACTTATAAATGGCTACTGGAAAAAGAAAAGGCAAATGTGATCTGATTAAAATAAATGTTTTCCTGAGAAAATGATTGCCAATAACAGAAACCAAAGCCATAGCCCAGACCACTTCACTATCTTTGAAAATGAGTCTACTTGCTCAAATTTTCTCAAAAAAGTCAGGGATGTGTCTGTCATCTTAGGAAGCTGGACTAGGTGGGTTACATGGAGCTCAAAGCAAGCATTGGTGATATTTCCAGATCCACTGTGTTACAAATGGGGGTGGAGAGAAGAGAGACAGGGTAAAGGCTATTTAAACAAGAAGAAAAAGGCATTATCTAATTTAAGTTATTTGTGTGAGTAAACGACAAGGAGAAAAGATACCTATGTAATATTATGTTATGGCTTAAAATATGTTAAACTTCAGAGCTATATCAAGGGATCCTGATTGGTGACTACAAAAGTTTTTAGAGAATGACTCCAAAGAATCCTAACTAAGGATTATCTTTCCAGTGAACCTGACTAGTCATACATTCTGACATTTTGCATACCATCACAAGGATTCAGTGATATCATTAAACCTCAAATTCAGAATTCTTTAACAAAGTGAACACTAAATCTCATATAAGGTGTTTGTTGAACAGTGATAGTCCAGAAACATTGCTTAAGATACAGAGATGTCAGAGCAATCAGCAGTGAAGAACACATTCTGCTCTACCAGAAGACCTGAGTTTGACTCTTAGCACCTACATCAGGCAAATCACAACCGTCTGTAGCTCCAGCCCCCAGGGATCTGACACATCTGGATTTGACACCTCTGACCTCCACAGGCATGAGTACTCATGTGCATATACCCAAGTGCAGACATACACAATATAAATTAAAATTAATAAAAATAATCTTTAAAGAGCAACAATGAACAAATAAATAGATAATCCTAGAATGTAAAGGGATCCACTCTACTGACATGGCTAACAAATGATATGGTCCTACTTATATGATTTTATATAAGAAAGTAAACAAATAAATAGCTGTAGATTATAGATTTTGCAATCTAAAAAAGTGGTACGGAACATGACTTCAGTGGATGGTCCACTTGTGACTGGACCAACTGGGAAGAAGAAACTTCACTGGTGAGGCCTGAGACTCAGCTAGACTTGTGAAGTTTGGGAAAAGAGGAAACTACATGACCGTTTAAAAGGAGAACAAGCGTGACATGTTCACAAATAAGCGAATGCTAAGGCAGCTGGAGTAAGAATGAACACGAGCAGGGGCAGTGAGCAGACAGCAGAACTCATGAGGAAAGGAAGGAATTCAGATCTAAGTCTGCAATGGGGCACTCTTTGGAGTTGAAACAAGAGTGGTGGGATTTGACAGGTATTTTAAAAAGATCACTAGTGTAGGAGAGGGGTCACTGGGAGACAGGGGTAGAGATAAGGACCAGAAAACTGAAATCATTAGAAATGAAAGAGATGTCAGTAGGGCTTGTGACTAAGGATTTTAAGAGAAATGGAAAACAGGACTTGAACAATTATTTTGAAAGCAGGGAAAGACAACAGGAGTTGATAACCAAGAGCTGTGCTGAATATTCATTGGTAAGTGGTTGAATATGAGGAAGTTTAAAAAGTACACCACACCAAATCCCAGAGAATGATGATTTTTAAGAAGTAAGAACTGGGGGCTGGAAAGATACTCACTGGTTAAAAACTTTTTCTATTCTTCTGGTGGATTTACAACCACTTGTAACTTCAGCTCCAAGGGATCAGACACCTTCTTCTAGCCTCTGGGGGCAAACCCCCTACCGATACACATAAACACTTAATTTTTTAAATTAAAGTTCAATTAAAAACAAGAAATAGCACAAAAAGAAAGGGGTATGGAAGAAATAGAGAAGGGCAAGAAAAGCAGAATAACTACATCCTCAGGGTAAAGGGAATTTTCCTCAGAGAGCAGTCAGCAGAGTCCAGAATGAGGAGCCCCTATCTGCTCACTAAGCTGAATAATGCTAAACTCAGTGTCCCCAAAGCTCAGAAACATGGAAAGGGGGATATTTAATTATCCATATCCATAAATCAACAGGAAACATTATCCCTAGCAAAGTTACCATACACAAATGATTTTGCAGGCCAACATCAATCGCTTCATGTCTATTTGTATACTATACTATCTTCAGCTTTTCAGAGAGTACCTGGAACAAACTAGATTCCAGTGAGTATGTAGAAAAAGAACAGTAAACATCCAACAATCACCACCCTTTATTAATGTGAGCTATTATATAGTTTAGCTAAGTCTATGTAAAGTAAAACAGGAAAATAATAAAGAAAGTTCTACCAGTAAACACTAGAAGCTACTTACATTGGTCCCTTTTTAGATACTATTTAACAATTATTCCTTCATGTGGTGATAGCTTTCTTGTACAAATAAAGCCTGCCTGGGAGTCAAATAATGGAGCTTGCCACTAGGTAACCATAGATGTTTGGAGTTCTGAACAGACAGACAGACAGGAAGTAAGGTAAATGGCAGAAACTGTCAGTAGCTAACCATAGAGTTCTGGGGGTCTGTACAGACAGGCAGGATGTGACATAGCTGGGCAGAAAGAGGATATAAGCAGGAACAAACAGGAAATCACTCTCTTCTTTGCGAAGACACTTAGGAGGTAAGGTGTGCTGTGGTTTGCTCCTTCTCTCTGATCTCTCAGCATTTCCCTCTATATCTGACTCAGGCCTTTTATTATCTAGGCCAATTAAGAACTTCATTTATACACCTTTATTATAAATATCTGCATTTAGTAGCAAGGAAATCATTTCTTTGCTAATGTGTTTATCAGTTTTGATACCATTATCAGATACCTGACATAACAAAAGGGAGGAAATATTTATATTTGGCTCACAGTTGCTTGGATGCACTTATCTGCATCACAGATAAGATAGAATAAATACCCTAAGGGCAGAACCAGGTAGCAGGGCTGCTCACCATGGTGGCCCAAAGGCAGAGAGGCCGAAAGAGGAAACGGTAGAGAATTCTGTACAAATGAACTACTACCACTAACTAGATCTCACCTCCAACTTTTAATGCCTCCCCAATGATAGCCTCAAATTATAAACCTATAATTAGAGTCTTCAGGATCTAAAATTTATTAAAAACTCACCAGCTGGCACAAAAGCCACTAATATGTAAACCTACAGGGGACCTTTCATATTCAAATTCTTAAATTATAAATGAGTTATCTTAAATACCGAATGATTCAAAGGCCTCTTTTAAGGAAAATATTCCTTATGTAAAACCAGGAAAAGAGAAATCTCCAAAGACCAAATTAAACTGTTCATCACAATTTTGTGCAATACCCAAATTTTAAGTTCTTCCCTTAATAAAACAAATTTCACAGTATAAAATGTTTTAAAAGTGTTTTGTATTTTATCAAAAACAATGTTAACTAAAATGAATAGGTGTTAAAATAAAACTACTAAATAATATTATGTTATCTATTTCTACTTACTATCACTAGGCATAAATTAAATATGATTCCAAATAATTATGAAGTTTAGTGGACCCTATAGTAAATGACTGTGTAGGTCCTCTTAATAAAAATGAGTTTATTATAAATTAGAAATCACAACTATGAATGCAAATCATGATGTCAGTATATCTACTAGACCCAGCGGTCACAGAATAGCAATTAAATTCAGTGAAAACTCGTGTCTTCTCCTTGTAAACTGTGCTATTGGTAAACAGTAAGCAATGTTCAAAGAGCTAAAAAGAAAGTCCTGCACCAAGAAACTCTACAAAACTTGGTAACTGTTCCTAGATAACTACCAAAGTATTATCGAATGAGGAAATTTGTTGGTTGGCAGAAATCTCTTTTCGTAAGGCCCTAGTAATAACTGCACAGGCTGAGACACATCTGATCAATTCACCAAAGGCCAAAATCATATCCAAAAACAAAGAAAATATACAAGTGAAAACAGGAAAAATCAACATTGTTATTGGGACAATTTGAGGCTCTGTGGATTCCTCAATTCTTTGTCTGTCTAAAAACCTACATTGGTATGCTTTCCTCTGATGCGTCACGCCCATTCCACAGAACAGTGGCTGGCCTGGCCTCAACTCTCATGGGGTCCCACAGCGATTCATAAGATAAAGCAAAAATCACACGTGTAAAAACCTAAAATTACATATCCATACTACATGCAAAAGGAATAATATTTCATTTCAATGTGTATTTTAATATTCTTCAAGACCATCCTTGTTAGATTGTAATCTAATACCACAGATCATTAAAACAGACAACTATGAACTATAAAGGAAATCATAAGGGGAAAAGAAGTAATGGAAGCTGAGGACGGGCAACAGAATAAATGAATGAAAGCAGAGAAAAGGGGGCTCAGAGAAGAGTGCAAGGAGGAGTTGGGAAATGGGGAAAAGGAAGGAGCACCACAAAAGCAACTTTCTCCTTGAAAAATACTGTAATAAACTTAATACTGTACGTGTTAACTTAAGAAAATTAAAATAGCCACCCATGGATGAAGAGAATAATAGTCAAACAATAAGGGGAAAAGGATCCTTTTAACACTAAGCACAAAGATCAGGAATTATATAGACAAAGTTAAAGTGATAAGAAATAGTCGGCAGTGGTTTCGCACGCCTTTAATCCCAGCACTTGGGAGGCAGAGGCAGGCTGATCTCTGTGAGTCAAGATCAGTGTAGTCCACAAGAGCTAGTTCCAGGACAACCTCAAAAGACACAGAGAAACACTGTCTCGAAAAACCAAGAAAGAAATAATTAACTTCTTTTTTTGGCCCAGAATTAATAATCATTAGGGAAATAAACAACAGAATGACAATGAGATACTGTGATCTGAGACTAAGATCATCGCACACTGATAGTAGATGTGAAAAATGGAACAGTCATGGTAGAAAACAATAACATGGCATTATATTAAGAAATTAAATATACAACCAATCACTGTATGCTCCAACAATGCCAACCTATGAACAAACCTAAAAGAACAGGGGATAATCTAAAAGTCCTGAATGGAGGGTTTAAGTAGATATTTTATATATTAAGATTCATAGCAACAGTATTCAAAATACTATAAAGGAACCAAGCATCAATAATGGCAGAGTCATACATTACAGTATAATTATTTTGCCTTAAACAAAAAAGGAATATTGACACAGATTCATATGAATGAGTCTGAAAGATTTCAACCTTAGTGAAATAAGACAACTAATCTGATTCTATTATATGAACTACTTATATTAGACTCAGAGACAGAATATAGATGATTTTCCTTCTAGTTCCAACTCAGGAGAACTCGCTTATCTGACCTTAAAATACCATGTCTAAGTCTTTGATAATTAATATTTTATTACACTTATTAATTTCAAATGTCTGTATGCACATCACAAAAGTGTAGGGATCAGGGGACATCATCTATGAGAATCCTGTTCTCTCCTTCCACCACTGGCATCCCGGGAACTGAACTCAAGGTGGTCTTTATTCACTCAACTATCCTGTCAGTAACCCTTTTCTAAATGTAAGTATATGAAGCAAAATAAAAGGTTTCTTGTATACAGATGGGTTTCTCAAGATCAAAATAAAAATAAATATAATTTACACTTACCTAAAGCAGGTAGAAATCTCACTAGTATCATGTTCATATTCTATCAGTAGACATGCAAAATGCTGCGGGAAACTATGCCCTGCTTCTTCTTCCTGTTTGCTTTTCACACTAATCTATTTCAGTTCGGCTAGCCAGTCAGTTCAGGGACATATAGGTTATATGAGTAATATATCCCACTTTTGCTTAAAACAGGCCAAAAGATCTTAATGAAAATCTAAGCAAATTCTTTCAGGAATAGAGGTAAAAGGCAAGTCAAATAGAGATTTAATGACATGTTCCTATGTTGACTGCTTTTTGATTTATTTAGATGAATTCATACAAACCCAGAGTTTTCTTCTGTATATAAATGTCATAACACAGCTTTTAAATTCTCTTATTTTTGTACATAACACTGTGTTATAAGATGAAAATATTTAAGTATCTCAGCATCTTACTTGAATAAAGACAGAACTTTTTTCTCTAAATTGGTATAAAGCTATCACACTCCTAGACTGGTTACATGTCAACCTTTAATGTCCTTCGATTTTTAAAAACAAACCAAACTGTTCACATTAAAATCATTACCTTTGTTGTATGAATTTCATCTCAATGAAAAATCAAAATCCCTTAATATGTAAAGCAGTTCTTTAGTTATTTTTTTCTCTATGTTTCTCCTAAGTCCACTTGAAATGATTTGGTAACATGGCATTTTAATACATTCATCAAAATTAGAGGTTATATAACTTATTTCAAGTTTTACAATAGCAACTAATAAACAGATTCAGCTTGTGACATTTTTACTTAAATCTGTTGGTGATTAGAGCTGATGAGAAACATTAATATATTCAATAACATTTTCTACATGGGTATTTTGAAATGTCAGTTATTGCTAATCAATAGACTTCTTTTCTGACTGATCAAATGGCTCACAACATGGTCACAATGACTGATTTTTAGATCTCTTCACAGGTCATATCCACAGAAACCTTGATCTAAATAGTGACTTACTCTGTGTGTACTAACATTTGTCCACTAAGGATAAGGGCAACTGTACAAGTTGCAATAGCTCCATTTGTATTTCAAAAGCAAAAGATTAAATGTGATCTTCTGTTTAGTTAACACCTTCAAATTAATTTACTTCTTAACTGCACTGACATCTGTCATTCATCCATGTGACTCAAATGGTATCAACTCAAGGACAAGTTGTTTTTGTTTTATGACAGATGTCAATTGGTCACCGGACTACAAATTTACCTTTAGATATAAAATTCTCTGAAAATGTGGTGACTACTGTGGTTAAGCTGTAATAATTTGTAAAAGACTGAACACAACAGTAAGAATAACAAGACTGTTAAAATTCCAATAAAAACAGCCCCAATTAGAATGCTATCATTTTAATTGGAAATTATATGCCAATAAAAGAATTCACACTGACAGATATGCTAAGCCAATCCTCCAGAAGGGTTAGTTCAAAGACTCCTTTCAAAAGATGGAAATTGTTACAAAGCATCAAATGCTTAAACTACAATGTGCCTTTCTGCTCAGATTGCTGCTCATATTATCCTCTTCATTCAATGATTTTATGGAGGAAACATGACAAGAGTTACAGAAAGAATATTTTTATTTTAACATTTGAAGGAGCTTCAGATTTCAAAAGACCACATACATATGTGGTTGTTTTTATACAATAGCTCCCGCTGGATATGGTGGACGGTTTTTCAGGGAGTAATTAAACGCAAATTAAAAGGTTCTTTGATCTCCATATGACTGGCTGGTGAGAGACTCACATCTCAAAATGTGTAGTGACAGGGTTTGCCCTAACCGTCTGAAATGAGACCCAGCAGGAGCCCTGTCCAATGACTGACTCATGGGGCCCAGCACTTTCCAACAGTGGGCAAGGCTAGTGTGTTGGGAGTGGCAGATGGTTTCATTTATTGTATATCTTCACTCTTCACTTAAATTTAGGTGAATCCTGCCCACAAATGAGAGAAAAGTACTGTTTCTGCACCTGCCACTTCTACTTCAAAAAGAATCAACTCCAGTTCACAAAGAAGGTGGAAGGAAAAAAATCTGTTAAGTTGGTTTTAGTTACTAAATAGAATGTTCTAAGTAGGCTGAGGCCACTTTGATTGTGAATATCAATGCTTTTCAACTAGCCTTCACATCTCCTACTCCTTATTTTTCTTTAAAACTAAGCTCATAAAAAAGCATCTCACTAAGAAAGAATAGTCTCAAGAAGTATAAAGCATAATTTATAAATGTGCAAGATCATTCACTAGCATAATGAATTAGTCTAAAAAGAGTCAAATGCAAATATCTGAAAATCTAATAGTTTTTTATCTCAAACCAAATTCTCTCAAACTGAAATTTAAAACTAACTCTGTGTGGAATCTAACGTGACCTGTTTCACTTGACCTTTGGGTAACCTTCAGAAACACAGAAACTCAAGGTTTAAATTAAACCAAGCATGTCTATTTTCTTAAAAATCGACAATCAATAGGTATTCACCATGATAATCAAAGCAAATACAGTTGTCATCAGTATTAGTTTGATATAAAGCTGAGCTATGGATAACTTCCTGATATCTAAGGCAGATACTCCTCATCAACTGACAACACAGACAAAACTCTAGCTGCCTCCTGAAACCCTGAAGATGGTTACTGCTGCTGGCTGCCAATTAAAAAAAATGTCTCTACCACAACTCAAAACACTTCAGTAATAATTTTAAACCTCTTCATATGCATCTTGCTTGGGCAAGAACATAAATGTAAAATCCATTATTTTCCACCTACACTGTTCATAAACACAAAACAGTCTGATTTCCATAGGGTATGTGGAGAATTTTGTGGGAATATGTTATAAACAAAATGTATCTTTGAATTAACTGGCATTGTAAACAAATGGCTTTATGTGGAATTGAAAACCATAATAGATTTTGGAGCTGATGACTGAGCAGAATAGTTTTCTATCTATGGGGGTCAGGTTTTCATTAACTAGTCACCAACGATAACAGCATTGGTTTGGTGATCTTATTCACAGGACATATAATGGAAGGAGGAATAACAAAACTTGATTAATATCAAGTCCCTTTTCTAATTCAGGAAGACAGGACTTAACCACATTCATGTAAAAACTTGCAAATTGCTACACGTTAGCTTCTTTAGGAAAACGATTTAATACTAGAATTATAGTAGCCAGATAAAATAAGATACAGTTCTCTAATCCTTCACAGATCATTGAGTGGTAGGCTATCACTGATAAGCAGTAGTAGCTATAAATGCAAGAGGAAGATGTCTGGAAACTTGCCTTATAGACTACTATTGAAGGGCAGGAAGAAGACCTAGTGAGGACCCTCACTTTCTTCCTCTGGAAGTTCAAGACTTGTGGGTAAACAAAAGTATTTGTTGAGTAAACGTATCAGGCTTACTATCAAGAATTTTTATTCTTTCAATCTTAACAATAAACTCTTTTAAAATAATAAATAGTGGAAGAGATAAAGCCAGCTACTTCCAAACTACCATGCTGACCTAAGAATAAAGCCTCCTTCCTTATTGTCCATCTGACACTTTATCAAAGCCACTCTTCTATAGCCTGGACAATGTTTCTAAATCAGTAAACTGTTTTAGCCCAAAAGCTTCCCACTTCTACCACAAGTGAAGGGGGTTTCCACCCTTACCTGGACCTAGTGGTCTAAACTCCCTTTATAATCATGTTTGTTGTGTGGATGGGAATATATAAAATAGTGGCCTGGCTTAAAATTAACTATCAGCCTCTTAACTACAGGAATGCTTTATGAGATGGACTGAAGAATGAGTTAATACAAGGTTAATGTCTATGTGGAACTAAACAGAAATTCTCGAAACTTCTTTTAAGTGTAATAACCATTCTGAAAAACAAAGCAGTAGGGGGCACAGAGATACCTTGGACCAGGTTCAAATTTCCTGAGTCTTTTAAAATTAGGTTTACTTCATGTGATCCACTCATTGTTATTTGGAACTATCACTATTAGAAAAGAAAACACAACTGATTTTCATCCTGGTTCACAGTTAGTACTATAGGTTCTACAACAGTCCATGAGGAGATTATCTTAACTTCAAAAAATTGTTATCTTTCATTTGTGATGAAAAATTCAAATTAAGGGTAAATCTTTTATGCCTGACAACTGATTTTCATCAAAAAAAACCCATGGTTTAACAGTGTTAGTAAATATTATGACTTCCGTGTATATCTAAAGTAACTACCAGTTATCAGGAAGACTCTTCAAAATATATCATCCATTTGGAAACCTGTTCCTCCCCTTTAACACACCTTGCACAGTAGAAATATTACTCATGGATATGACATGAGGCCTATGAGTTATGAGACATTGTTGTCATTCCTTTTGTGAATTATGGCTTTTGGTCATATAGGTTTGATATCAATTATAAGGGTACTTCACCTAACATACAGATATATAATAGTGTGCCTCGGTGCAGTGCAATTCATTATTATCATAGAGGCATTATCACAGAGCTCACTCACAGGAAAGATTATTTTTCCCTTCAAATGTTGCTCCTACATTCTTACTAAATTAAGAATGTCTGTGGTTTCCCAAACTCAACAAAAAGAGTATACAGGATTAATTGTACAAGTATATATGATATACAAGTATATATTATTAAATGTATAAATATATATGATGTACAAGTATATACGATTAAATGTACAAATCAATCTTGGTTATACATTGCTGCACTTATTGGTATGGTTTCATATTCCCACAAAATAATTTCCTCTATTGAGCATTTATGTTTATCAAACAGGAAGTCTTTACTTTAAATTTAAAATATTTTTCATGCTACATGAAAAAGTAAACAAGACTACATTAAAACGAAAAATTGAAGTCTCTATATCACACAAAAAGAAAATATATGCCAGAATAAATATGTGTTTCTTTTTTTTTTTTCTCTTGTATTTTTTTAAACGAACTAGTTTCAGGCAAATTTCTTCCAATCAAAAGTCTACAATACAGAGGCAAACATCCTACATTCAAATCCTAATTTCACCTTTTCCTATCTGTGAACAACTACTCAGTTTCTTCTACTGCCAAATGAAGTGATAATGAAGATGTATCACATGAGTTGTTACAAGGTTTTTAAAAGACCAGACCATAGTTTGATACATAGTAGGCATGAAATAAGTGCTAGAGTGTCATGAGGTTATTAAGTCCCCATTTCTAAATGGATCAGTGTATGTGAGTTGCTTAAGATCAGCCGGGCGGTGGTGGCGCACGCCTTTAATCCCAGCACTGGGAGGCAGAGGCAGGCGGATCTCTGTGAGTTCAAGGCCGGGCTGGACCGACAGCCTCCAAAACAATACAGAGAAACCCTGTCTTGTAAAACAAAAACAAACAAAAGAAAGATTACATTAATTACTATATATACTGCTCCAATACCTTTTAGAAGTACTACATCCAAATATTCTATACATATACACTTAAAAAAATAGTGCTCTGTTTAGAAAATATCATAAAGAAAGATCTGGTGCCAAGGCAAGTGTTGATTAAAGCAATTCATGTTACAGAACCTCTGATGCTTTATATTATTTAATTCACTTAAATGTACAAACACATTCTTGGGCAAAATATATCAATATTAAGTAGATTATTCATTTATAAAAGTCTAAGATTAGTTCATTCAGAAACTGAACATTTAAACAGCACTTTATAGTCATCTTTTATCCTGGCACGCCTTTCTCTTTTGTCTCTTATACTTTTTCTCAAGCAAGCACTATCAGGCTAGTCTTTCAGACAAATAAACCCAAATACCTGCATGAGCTGAGTTACAGTCTTCAGCAGGCAACAGAAAGCAAGTTTTTGTAGTGTTCATAAGCATCTGTATCCACTCACAGATGGACCTTGGTATTCTCCTCATAAGTGTCACATATGTATCAGGCTTCCTGTAAAAACTGCATTCTTCCTGGAGCAGCACATTTCTTACCTCTACACAAACCTCCCTGCTTCTTCTGCAGTGGTCCTCCAATCCCTAGATTAGACAGTGCATACCCTACTAACCCCTGACTCCAAGAAAGCAACAAGAGAATTCATTGTTCCTCGACAGAGCTACAATCAATGCTCATGTGCCAGTTACCATGGCAAAGGATGAGAATTCACAGAGCAGAGGTGAAGAGACAGCAAGCCAAAAAGGACTCAGAGGCTGGCATGAAAGTAGAACTGCCATCTCCATGGTCTATAAACCGAAAGGTCACTTCAAGTTTCTGCTTGAGAACACAGAGTAGCTACTCCACCTTCCACCCAAATATCAGGATTTAAGTTGCAATACACATAGACTCCAGATATCTTACTTGTATTTTTTTTTCAATTAAATTCTGAACATCACACGCTAGTCCTAATTTTGAAAACATTATTTTCCAAGAGAAGAAGACATACTATTAATGAAAGTCAACTGTGACTAGTTCAATAGAGCCATCTATACTCTCATATGTGTTTCCAGTCTGTTTATTTAAAACAGCAAGAGAGATTGTCAGAAAATAGCCCATAATCGCTCACTATTTTTTTACAAACACTTTTTTAGTCATCAAACAGCAATTAAGAAGGGGGTTAGTTAAAGGAGATAAATGCCATGTAAGTAAAGGAAGAATACAGTGTCTAAGAATTTATAAAACATGTAGTAAATGACAAATTCTATTTGACATAAAGGGAGCTTACAGATTCATTAATTCAATTACTTAGCTATTAAACATTTTATTAAGGAGATGTCACATATCTAGGCATTGTATTCATGCCACATAACACAAACAGGTTAAAATTACACGCCTGTAAAAGAGTCTCAAAGGCAAGTAAAGTGCTTAAACAAAAAGTACATGGCATGGTATTGTTCTGCAAGAAAACAGAAAACACAGTGGGGAAAGACTATGGAACGGAGATTCATAAGGACAGCATGAAGATGGCCATGATTTGAAAAGCATCTTGGAACATCATCCCTATGTGGAAGAGCTGCAAATACACAAGTCAGGCAAATGGACTCATGCAAAGAATGAACTATGGTTACTCTGTGGGAAATAAAGTAAAGTATTGTAGTAGCTGATGACTCTGGAGATAAGGGGAATCCTTGAACAGCTCTAAATATCTAAGGACAGTCTTTGGAATCTCTGCTATACTCAGTGGACAGTTATTAACAATTAACAAGAGCAAAAATGGCATACAGGCTACTGAAATTCTCAGAGTAATGAATGACTTACATTGCACATGGGCAAGAGGCAGAGTAAGGAAGGTGGCTGTAGAATACTCAATATAAATAATTACAACAAAACAACACAAAAAGGGTGTAGGCCTAGAATGCTTCTAAGGAATGAGATACTTAAGAGAAACATTTCATAGAAATTAGTACCAATTTCAGTTGGGTGTGGTTGGAGATGACTAATTATGCCATTAATGATGGCATTCAATTGAGCATAGTAGTAGGGGGTAAGCTGTAGGAGGAAACACCAAACAAATTCTTTTGGATGAGATTTTAGGTATATTTAGGACATGAAGGTATATAAGGCATATGGGAAGGATTAGAGGGAGGAAAGATAAGGGGGAAATGATGTAATTATATTATAATCTCTAAAGTAAAAGAAAAACTCATTTATGCGAGATTAATTTAAGAACTAGAAGGACAAGCACTATTTACAAGAAGTCACACACATCTAGTACTCCTTGAACTCCTTTTCACACTGTCAATTACAAGTTTAAAAATGAGAAAGACAAAGGACTCTGGTATAACTCTCACTAATTACAAAGTCTCTTTTTGTGTTAGGAAAGCAATTTTGATCTCTGAATAAATAATGTTCCAGTTTTTTTTTCCTAATGAAGCTTATCTGGACCTTAACATGGCAAATTTCCTATCTTTTAGTCAGAAAGTAATGTAAGAATATGTTATGAATAGGTCTTTAGTAGGTAGTAAAATGAACAAATCAGTATTTAGTCTCAGACCAGACATTCTGTTGAGCTTTATCTTAACAGACATGTTGAGACTTTAATACATGAGTATTTGTTAAGGTGTCAGTTTCACAGTGATGACTTCAGAAAACCAGACAGAACAATGAGTTCTCTGTTTAACATGTATGCAATAAAAAAAGGCTGTAGTAACAACAACAAAAAATTGTTTCTATTTTCAATCTTCTAACAGTAGTCCTAAGTAATGTTGGGAATTTTAAATAAGAAATGTGTGATGCCCCACCCCTACCATAAAAGAGAGTTTAGCCTCACTTTGATTTTCTTATGGTGCTTGGAACTAAACTGCATCTTTGGAATGCTGGGCAGGGACTCTACCACTGGGCTACATCACCAGCCCTCACTGGTCTACCTTAATTTTAAGCAGTGAGAATCCTTACCTCACTGCTCATCTGATACAGTAAGCATAGCGATAGTCTATAATATCATTTTACTTTTTTAAAAAAGAAGGAAATCCTATGAAATTATTCACTGGGAATGTGAAACAGTATAGGTTCATAATTCTAAACCACGGGGGTTCACGTTATGCTCTAAGGCTATGAGCAGTGAAGCACAAGAGCTCTCCCCGCAGGTCTACAGACCCAGGACACTACTAGTCTCCATTTCAAAGTGACTTTGTAGGAGTTATGGACAATTCTTCACGCGCAAAGACTTTTAACACCTTTACTGTATCCTACTCGTCTATACCTTTTCTATGTTCTGTAGCATGTCTCATCTTACACAGTGTATATTTAATTATTATTTTTATTGTCTGTTTCCCCTACTAGAATGCACATTTAATGAGATAATTTCTATTGCCTATTTTATCAGTGACTTATTTTAAAGAATACCAACACTAGCATGAGCCAAAAAATACATACTAAGCTAATGAGCTTGCCAAACAGTATTCAAAATAAAGCATATATAGAAATACTATCTTTAAATTGTTGGATGCTTTTATAAAATCATAGAGACTCTTCTACCCAAGTCAACACACAATGCTTTGTGATACTGGAATTTCATAAGTCTGTCATAAAGAAATGACTGATTATCAAAAAAAGAGTAAAATAAAAATCAATGTCATACCTATAAAAAGTACTTTGATTCTATAATTAAAAAATGAATGTAAATTCATAGAAATCTACCTTAAAAAGGGGGTTTCCTCCCAGATACACAAACTTAGGTAAAGCACCTATCAGTAAATATTTAGGATTAAAACATATAGTTACAAAATGCAACTGAGATGGAGGAGTAGCACTAAATTCACAGCAATAGAAAAATGACTTATTGAACATCTGTACATTAGTACAGATCTGTACCTGAGGTGGTAACTAAAATTCAGTTAATTATAATTTTCTTTAAAAAGTACAAGTAGTAAATATGCCCATTCAGAAGCATTTGTTACAGTTAGTTTCATTTTAAGCAGCTGAATCTGTCAACTATCTTACCTGACAATGTTGGTGACTTTGGCCCCTTTTCGCTATTACATGTCCAATTATGTCCTTGTTGTATTAAATAAGAGACAAGACATTAAAGATAAATATAGAGATTTCCTTGAAGAGATAAATGTGCGTTATTAATAAAGCCCTTCTAAAATTTTCTTCGTTTGAAATTTTAAAGAGCTGTGTAAAAAGTAACATTTAGAGGATCCATCACTCCATCCTCAATAGTATCTTTTACCATGAAGATAACTATATAAAGGAAAAGTATGTCACACAGAATGCCTACTCAAGAATCAATCCTGCTTCATCTCAAATTTTTTCTATGGAGGTCAGTTTTTAATGATCTTTCCCTAGTAGTATAATGATGTCATATAAGATCATAATAAGCTGGGCGTTGGTGGTGCACACCTTTAATCCCAGCACTTAGGAAACAGAGGAAGGCAGATCTTAATCAGGTGAGATTAAGGCCAGCCTGGTATACAGAGTGAAACCCAGGATAGGCTCCAAAGCAATACAGAGAAACCCTGTCTTGAAAAACCAAAATAAATAAATAAATTATATATATATATATATATATCATAATACTGGTCTCAAAAAAGAAAACCAATGGTGATAAAATGACTCCTAAAGATATTATTCTATACTCATAGATCAGTGTCTTGCTCAGCCATCACTAGAGAAGCTTCCTCTTGCAGCAGATTAGAACAAATATAGATACCTACAGCCAGACAATATGCAAAGAATGGAACACTCAGCCCAAAGGGAGGTTTCCATCCAGTCCCTACCCTCAGAGCTCAGAGAACCCTATGGAAGAGGAGGTGGAAAGAATGGAAGAGAGAGGGGATGGAGGTCACCAAGGAAACAAAGCCCTCTGAACTGACACGATCAAACTCATATGAAAAAGAAATTAATAAAACAAAATACAATAAAATCGTAATTCAAACAAAGCATTATTTACAATATTGATTACATAATATACATATAGTATATTACATAGTATTCACAAATTGTAAATAATCTGGACATAATCTTATTATATTATTGGTAAAAAAATCTTAGATCTTAAATATATAGAATATAGGAAATCCTAAGGTAATTTCATTGAGAAAGCACATTTCCTATGCAAATTTTATGATATACAACTCATATAAAGTAAGTTTTAATATTTGATACATAAAAATGTTGATCCACAAAAATAACATGTGATATGTAGTGTAAAGCACATAGCTAAGAATGTAAGACCCTTATGACAGAAGGGTAAGTAAATCTGAGCGTGTTCACATGCACACAGGCATTACTCTGCAGCGCTGATCAATGGGTATTAGCTTTAAAAAGAAAGATAGAAATAGCAGCAGCATATTGTTCAAATGCCATGGTGAAGGTTCAAATCGTCTCAATCAAGACTCAATTTTTTTTCTCCCAGTTTTTCCAGCTGTTCTCTTCCAATTAAGTACTCTTCATTTCAAATACACTTAATTAGTTCCATTGATCAAAGCCCACACTTACGAGGCTTTCTCCGTGCTGCTTTACGTCTGTGAGGAGAGCACTGACAAAGGAGCCAGCTTAAGCGTAAATGTCCTCAAACAACGTTCATACCTCACCCATGCTCAGCCGAAATAATAATTTCAGAAACAATCATCCTTCTGATAGCAAGAATAGGAAATTATATTTTGTATTTCACTCATAAATGGTCAAATTACTTCTAAGAATAAGTATCAGATAACAACAAAAATAAATTTAAATAGCTATTCACATCAATCTAAAAGACACCAAATTTTGCCATGAAATAATTTCCAGTTGTTTTATGAAGAAGTATTAGTAGCAATTGCTTTAAAATAACTGAAAAACTTAATTGAATTTTGTTCAAAGGTACTGGCTGAGCTGACAGCCTTTGATTCTGCAGTGCTGGTACTGGACAACACAGCTCATCCCCAAATAAGACTGTACTCAAAATGGGTTTTTCTCGATGCAGCTACCGTATTTTCCATAATGCAGTTTATATAGGATTCTAGTCAATAAAAAGAAATATGGTTTTCTTCTAAACTGTCACAAAAATCTATATCACAGCTTAATCAAGTCGCACAGTCTAAAGGCGACCTGAACAATCAACAGACGACAGCACGCTCACTGCTCTGACGACATGTTAACGAAGGCTTTTTTGGTTATTTAAAGACTTTGGATATTGAACAATCTTGCTTCTAACCCATGGCATGAAGCGAATAAATCAACTGACAGAAGTCATTCGTCACACACGTTTAGCCAAATTAAACAGATTAAAATACATGGTAGGCAGCATGAATTAATTCTCCAAATGGGACTTGCATTGAAACTGCATTAAACTTGTAAGAACACAGTAGTCATGCGTTATAATACAATCCCATGCGTGTGTAACTGCACAATCTGAATTTTCAATTAATTTCTTAAAGTTTATTTGAGTGCTCACAGTGATCTTTATTCCAGAAAGTTCACTAGTCTGTTCTACTACTGCTCAGGTAGAACCTCCTTTGCAAGAAATTAAACAACTACTTTTTATATGGTAGGTCTTTAGCTGAATAGGCAATTAAGATAAAACACAACCATAGCACTGTTTCTTTTTTTAAAAAAGCAATAAAAACAGGAGCTAGAGCCACAAAGTACTTCTTAGTTAACATCTGCAAATGAAAGACTTCCTTTAGTACCTTTTGAAACAATTGTATTAACTGTTAAATGCTAAAGGATTTCTGAAAACTTGGAGGTTCCTATGCATGTATATTCAAGTTAGATGATATTTTCACAGAAGATTTACATGTTAAAAACAACTGATAATCCAATTTCAAGTGTATAATATCCAAGATTATATACATACAGGTAACAATATGCAGACTGAGAAGGTTGTAGTTGAATACTGAGAAATATATGCATACATATATCCCTGCATAGATGTATATATGTATGCATGTCTATATGTAACAACAGAGAAAAAGAGGCCATAAATTTGAAAGAGAACGTGGGGGGCCACTGGAGGGAGAAAGACAAAGGGGGAAAATGTTGCTACTATAATTTCAAAAAGTAAAAATTATAAAAAAATAACAATGAAATGGTATCATCTCTCCTACTTAGACAAACTGTATTCAAAGCCATTGCCTAAGGGTACAGTTCTTAGATACAAGTTTTGCAGTTTTCTAAGGAAATCACTGAGCTCTCGCACCTTCTTCCCAGTGGGAAGAAGTCAAAGGTGCTCAGGAGGTAATAACAAATTTGATACACATTGCTATGAAAGAAAGACAATTCTACTTTTAATTTTTTGTTAAGAATTTTACTCTTAAAGATGTATGGACTACTAAGGGGTGCACAGTGTGATTCACTGGGCCACACTATAGCTTCCATGCCAACATTTTGCTTTGTTTTTTTGGCTATACTTTAAATTGTGTTTTATTTTGTGAGGGAGGTCACAGGGCAGAGGAAGGAGATGAGGGGAAGGAGAGATGAGTGGGATCAGGATGCATGATGTGAAATCCACAAAGAATCAATAAAAAGTTAAAATAAAACTGTACTCTTATTTACTGGCAAGTTGGCTTAATATTCACACTTAATAGCTACTAGAGATTTTAGTCATATCTTTAACTACTTTTAACCATCTGTATTCAACAATGAAACTTTAATCTCAATAAAACTATCCAGTCTGTTTTTATCCTCAGTACATTAAAAGAAATTGAGCACAATTAATGTGGAGATTCAACAATTAAAATTAGTCAAAATGATTCAACAACAGGCTAAGTATGTCATATGTGAACTTTGTGAAATTTGCTGTATGTCTGGTTCCATGATAGGTAATACAAGGAAGAGTATTTGGTCCACTCCAAGTACATAACTTTAACAGGCAGCATTCACTTCCTCAATTAAAGTATAAAGAATGTGTGTACATTTTCTTACACAGCCTATACAACATACATTGCCACTACAACTTAATTATTCTTGAACTTACCCTTATAATTGCAGTCTTTCACAGCCCAATGGGCATGTATATGCCTCTACATGTTCTAAGGCTTTAGTAATGACCCCAGTTCCACAATTAAATGATGTTTCCACAAAATCAAGTCACAGCTCATGGACTCACTGGTACAGTGATATGTGCCCTCCAGAACCAAATCAACAGTTCCACTTCAAGTTTCCAGCCTTCCCTCAAAGGGCACAACCCCAGTACATGACGTAGCAAACAGTTTGAAATACTAACCAAAGCTCCAACAAGTAACATTCCTCTGCCCATGCTTACCAGTGGTGATGTCATCATCCACGAGGTCATGCTCTTCTTCCTGGACTTTGGCTTCAGACCCGGAGGCATCTGGAGCTGTTGCCATTGTCTGCATGGCTTCTGCAGTGACTCCAGCTAAAATGGGGGCAAGAGTGACAAGATTTCACTTTACAGAATGAAAGAAATGGAGTGAAACTTGTAAAGCTTTTTACTTATTCAAAGGATAATTTGACAAAGTATAACATACAAATAATTGAATGAAGCACTCATCTTTGTTCTATTTATGTACGTGGATGGACGTGCATGGGTAAATTCTGTATTTAGTTTTAATCAACATCTGAGAAAATCAGACCCCAAAATGCTGATGTAAATTATATTTTTATTTGATTCATTTCACCAACACTTTTGCTACACTTACATTACCTGATTTTAACAGAACTGTGCAACAATCAGGGGAAAAAGTACAGTGAAGAACTAGTTCAAAGGCTTACTTCTCTACTATGTTAGCTGGCAAGAGGTGAAAACGAGAGAAGAGCTGTGCCCTGAGAGATATGTTGCCTCCAAAGAAAAGCATTTCCCTCTATCAAAGAATTAGGGATGAGGAACACAATTATACTGAACAAAGCTTCCATTCTGCTACTTCACAAAAATGTCTATTTCCTGCATAGCCATCTTCTTATCGCTGATAAAATATTCCAGTGTCGATGTGCATCTACAATATTATTTCTAAGTTAGCAATGAGTAATAGATTTTATAGTGTTTTTCTATTATTGCCATCAGTCCACCATGGCTACTACAGAGGTGGAACTTTTCTAATCAAGTCCTTTATAGAAGTACTTTAATATTTGCTTATACAGGAGCCATCCAAATTACTTGCAAACTAAATGCTGTAAATACTAAAGGATTTCTTTTCTTTGAGATATACTGTCCTACACAATTCCCCAGGCTTATCAAAGACACCAAGGGAGGAAAAACCCTAACTCATTCACCACCATCAATGATGTCAATCTAGATGAACACAAGACCTAAAGATTGAATATGGAAAACAGAGCACCCCATCATTGTAGCATCATTTGTTCAGAGCTGCTTTGGAAGGTAGGAGGCCGAGAGGGGACAAAGGAGGTAAAGAATTAAGGGAGCGAAAAAGGGAATAATGATGCAAAAACAAATGGTCCCCAGTGAACAAAAAATGATGTTACTACTCTACTAAAGTATATCTATTGTTGGGTTCAAAAGATCAATTTTAACATGAAGGACGGATTTATTAGAAAACTAATTTTTTAATCAACACAATCTAATTGGGAAATAATCACAAAGAGAAGGGGATAAAAGGAAAGGATAAACATATTCCTAAAAGGACACATTGTTCAAATGATTTTTAAAAATCAAAGATTATGTTTTATAATTTAATAAAAATATAACCTTTGAAATCTCATTCTCATTCTTTGCTAACACTTGGTAATTTTAAAAATGATCAAAGAAACTGGAATAAAGATATTCAAAACAATCTGGACAGCAATGATCACTAGTATTTTCCTTTCTAGTATGAAATTAAGAGATTCAACAAAAGTGAATGTTGAGGCTTATAAGTAAGTCATTTATATTCATCCTATTTAACCTGAAAGACAAAGAAACTGTGCAGCATAACACTACTGCTAAGTTCCAAAGCCAGAGTTGAAATGCAGGTCTTCTGATATAAAACCCCCCAAGTCATTTCATCACAAGATTTTCTCAACATATACTCACATGCACTCCCATGGGGTGGGGAGGGAGGGAGGGAGGGGAGGGAGAGAGAGAGAGGGAGGGGGAGAGAGAGAGAGAGAGAGAGAGAGAGAGAGAGAGAGAGAGAGAGAGAGAGAGAGAGAGAGAGAGAGAGAGAGAGACTGTAAATTAGGAGCTAGGCACCCCAGAAGATGACAGTGAATGTGCGGTATTTGTCTGAGTCTAGTCAAACTTATCACTTAATAAAATTTCTATATTCATCCATTTACTTGAGAATTTCATACTTCATTTTCTTACGCATTTAATAAAATTCCTGTCATGTATTTGACCTTGGTAAGTGGCATACAGAATCATCATAGCAAGAGTGTAGAAAGAAAGATCACACAATGATACAAGAAGACAGAGTAAGCATGGAGTCCCATAAAACTACCTCAGTCACTCTCAAAGAACATCACCAGTAACTGAGCAACAATTCTCTGGGCTCCGCCTCTGAAATGTTCTGCCAATTCTCAACACTACCACACTGGAGATTAAAGCACACATCTTACACCAAAGTAACTCCAAATTAACTACAGACTCAAATAGAAAATGTAAAATAATTAGAATTTTTAAATTAAAAATATCATTACACTTGACATTAAAAGCATAATCCACACAAAGAAACATTGATTAGGTAGTCCTCATAAGAGTTAAAATCAAGACCAGGCTGGCAAAACCCACAGAGGCAGCTGTCCTAAACAAGGGGGAACACATGGACCCCCGACTGATGACTGAGAGGCCAGTACACTACCCCTGCACCAAACCTGGGTGTCGGAGAAGAGGCCACGGCAATCTGTGGGACCTTGGAGAGTAGAGCAGTATTTATTCCTGGCATACAAATGGACTCTGGGAACTCATTCCATATGGAAGGATGCTCTCTCATCCTGGACAAATGGGGGAGGACCTAGGCCATGCCCGGGATGATATGACAAACTGAAAATCTCTCATGAAAGCCTTTGCCCTCCCTGGGGAGCAGAGGGGGGATGGAGTGGGTTAGGGGGTTGGGAGGATTGGGGGATTGGAGGAGGAGGGGAGGGAGAGGGAACTGAGAGTGACATATGTAAAAAGTTAAATTTAAAAAAAAGAATAAAATTTAAAAAAAGAATTAAAATAACTTTTGCTTTGCAAAAAACTCTATTAAGAGGGGGGGAGGCAAGACCAGAGAAAAGATTTTCTTTTAAACCACATATCCAACAAGAGACCAGTATCTAGTGTGCATAAGAAGATTCCAAATCTCATCAGTATACAATGTTACAATTCCTCCTAAATATCAAAGTATATGATCCAACAATTACTGTTAGGGAATGAAACCATATGTCAATAGGAAAACTAATCCATAAATATTCACAGCAACATTATCTACAAAAGCCAAAGAGTGATGAGACTTCAAATGGTCAGACTGGTAAAGCAACAACAACAAAACAAACGGTAGTCATATGGTGGAATGCTACGCTGCAATACAAGAAGATGGAGCTGAGAGATGTTGCAACGTAAACACTAGAAGCTTAAATAAAAGAAATCGCCTCATCTTAGGACACCAAACAGCCAGACAGTGAAACCTATTGAGACCGAAAGCAGAACAGCACATTGGCCTACAGATGAGAGGCAGTGGAGAATCAGGGAAGATGCTGTTGAGTTTTGGGGCTCATTTGCTGGTGATCATTTTCCAAAAATGACTGTGCTGATGTCTGTACGGCTGAATGAATAAGCTAAAAGCTCTCTGAATTATATCTGTTTGGGGAAGCTTTAGTAAAGAAAATTATATCTCAGTAAAGCTACCCATATAAGTCTGGCTTTCTAACATTCTGTATCAACCAAGGCACCCATGTCACTGTGTGTACATCGTGGGGACACTCTGATCCCTAAAGGTAGATGAAGAAAAACTAACAATAGAGTATTTACACAACAGGAGAGAAAAACTCCCATGAGAATTTTCTTCTATTAGGAATACATGACTTTCTCTTACTTTGTTTTGCTCCTATTTTGAGGGAGTTGCACAGCCTGTAGCTGCCAGTCAGGAACCTGGTATGTAGCTGAGGATGACTTTGAACTTCTGATCCTCCTGTTATTACCTCCTAAGTGCTAGGTCTTCTGAGCTAGATGAGCACCTACCAGCTAAATGACATTATCAACCCAAGAATGCATGATATCAAAAAAAATTAAGCTATGTTCCTGATTTTGCCTGAATATGCAACTCGATCTTCCTGCTAATTTAGTTACCAAATAAGTAAAGAAAGAAGAGACAATGTTTTCCAAAAAGTTCAATGTTATAAATTCCATAACACTGTACAGTGAGGTCAACTAGGTCCCTAAAACTCTTTAAATGTTCTGGAAGACAGTGAAGGCTAGAGGTGCTGAAGACAGACAACCAAATCATACCATTCTCAAATCCTCCATCAAAGCCAATTTTAGCAGTGTTTTTTTCAGGAAATAACTTGAAAATTTTAGGCCATTTAAAGAGCAATAGTGTTTTAAAATAATGGTAAGCATTTTATTCTCTGCATGCAAAAGGGATCAAGGCATTTTTACAAACCCCCAAATCATAGTTGGTCACTTCTGATCTCCACAGTGTTTAAGTGCATGCTATGTACTCTCTTAAAGCAGGCAGTCATCCCAGTAGCGATGGCTGGTGGGGGCTAAGAGTATAACAGAGGATGTGATAAATCAACCTTTAAAAAATAAAGCTAATCTCGATCCTGCTTGTGGGAGTGTGTACATGGTCAAACGCTGTTCAAAACCATGACACATCGTACCATATGTAAAATATATATAAACTTAACTATTTAAAAAATATACAGTAACAAGCCTATAACAAGCCAAGACAGAAACAAAGATTGTGGCAAAATATTTTCCTTCTGTATGTGTGCATGCAGTTTGTAAAGTGAGTAAAGGTATTCAGGCAAGTTTGTCAATGCATGCATGTGTGGAGGCCTGAGTCTACAATGTAAGGGTCTCTCTCTCTCTCTCTCTCTCTCTCTCTCTCTCTCTCTCTCTCTCTCTCTCTCTCTCTCTCTCTCTCTCTCTCTCTCTCTCTCTCTCTCTCTCTCTCTCTCTCTCTCTCTCTCTCTCTCTCTCTCTCTCTCTCTCTCTCTCTCTCTCTCTCTCTCTCTCTCTCTCTCTCTCTCTCTCTCTCTCTCTCTCTCTCTCTCTCTCTCTCTCTCTCTCTCTCTCTCTCTCTCTCTCTCTCTCTCTCTCTCTCTCTCTCTCTCTCTCTCTCTCTCTCTCTCTCTCTCTCTCTCTCTCTCTCTCTCTCTCTCTCTCTCTCTCTCTCTCTCTCTCTCTCTCTCTCTCCATATCCCCCAACACGTTATCTACTGAAAAATGATTATTCTGACAGCTTGGAACTCATTGACTGGCTGGGATGGGCCAGCAAGCCTGAGATACACATGTCTCTGCTTCCATTAATACCGGGGCCACAGATTTGCATTGCTGCAACTTGCTTTTACGTGGATACTAGATATGTGACCTTAGGTTCCTGTTTTTTATTTATTTAAACCATGTGTGACATAAGTGTTTTATGAATGTGTGTGCACCACACGTTTCTGGAGCCCATGGAGGTCAGAAGAGGTCACCAGATCCCTGAAATTAGACTGTCATGTATTTGTGAGCTGCCTGGTGTGAATGCTGGGAGCTGAACCTGGTCCTCAGCAATAACAGCATGTGTTCTTAGATGCTAAGCTCTATCTCTAGACCCCAGGTGCCTAAGGTTGTGCAACAAGCACTTCACCTACTAAACCATCTCCCTAACTCTGTATGATTGGATCCAAAGAAATACAAAGACAAGAGAAAATTACTTTGTTACTGATACAAAATATGTAAGTTTTCAATGCAAAAACTACTTCTTTATGATTCATTATCAAAAAAGATGACATACTATGGAAAATTAAAAAAGAATCTTTATAAGGTCTGTATACAAACCTGCTTATTCATTTGCAAACGATTTATTATATGGTGATACTTTGTTTTCGTCTTGTATATGTCATGTTAGTGAGTTTACTTTGTCAAATTACATTAAAATAAACTAAAGTGTATTGTTTTGATAAACATACTCAAAGTATTGGGCATAAATTCAATAAACCTGGCTTGAAAGAACATAATGAAAATAACTTCAATTATAACACAACACAAATTATATTACCTAATTACTAGTAAATGATAATAATGGTGTTTTGGGGAAAAGAAAGTATTACAAATACATAAGGATAGAAAGAAATCTAAGAAGAGGTAACAGTATATGTATGAAAAGGAAGTATACAAATCCAAGTGTTACAAATTGTATATTTTACCATTATAGGTTTCATATACAGCATTTATACTGAGACTCGTGAAGGAAATGGGGGAAATGGAATGAAGCAGAAACCTGCTGAGGGGAAGCATGGGGTGGATGAATATTTTGCTTGGCAGAAGTGAAAACAGGCAATAGGAACAATTTTATGAACCCTTACAGATTTCTATATACCAGGGTTATTATTGTCAAAGATCTGCAACAATTAAACTTTCCAATTATACATACATGCATATGTGCATCACTTGAAAATGTTTTAATGTAAATACAGAAATATGGTCTTCAAAATCAATAGACTGAAAGTAAATCAATAGACTGAAAGTATTCTCAAAATTCCACCAATAGGGGCTGGAGAGATGGCTCAGCAGCTAAGAGCATGAGCTGTATTTCAGAGGACCCAGTTCAATTCCCAGTGCCCACATAGTCCTTCATAACCATCTGTAAGTCTAGTTCCAGAGGATCTGATGCCTTTTCTGACCCCTGAGAGTACCAGGCACATACATGGTGCACACCTCTACAAGCAAGCAAAACACCTAGACAAATAAAATACATTTTTCAATTTCAATAATAAAATATAGACATTAGCTAAAATGTACACTTCTTGCATTATATATTTTCTTTATAAACATTTTCTAACTGGTTTACAATATCTGAGTAATGACAAACAAAATGACCTTGGGAGAATTCTATAGTGTCATATAACTAATATGACAACCAAAGATAAAACGCTAATCTAGTAAGATTTTTTAAATGCAGCATATTAAGCGATATTGGGATATAAGATCAGTTCAGTTCACTGTAACTTTATTATTTTACTGAAGATTAGATGGAAGGGATAATATTGTTAGAGCAAAGAATAAAGACATACAAAATGTTAATAAAAATTATATTTCTCATTCTCATAAAATATAGATTTCCAGAGAGATTGAAAAACATATCCAAACAATAGCAGGTATTTTTATTTCATCAGTTCCTCACAACTGTGGTTTTCCAGTGATCTAATTAAAGTACACTGGAGGCGATGATTTGATATGAACATTCACTTTGAATGAAGTAAAATCCAACAATAAGGGAGTGTGTGAATATCTCCAGTTGCATTTCAGGCAGAAGGCAGGAATTTATTGGAAGCAGATCTGTGCAGTGACGGACCAACACTGGCCCACGTTCCCCACAATCTCATGACAGACAGACGGCCTGCCTCACATTAATTCACTTCACACCACACAGATCGATCCGCAGCCGTTCCCTAGTCTCTCTGCACACACCGCCTGTCTGGCTGCCTACATTCGCATCAGCACATACACACAAAGGCCACAGAAGATAACCTTTTGCTTTCCATTAAAGATACAGTATCCACTTTTCCTTCTCTAAGCATCAAAAATAGAAATTATAACACTATAGATGTCTTATAAAAAGATTTCAAATAAAAAATTTGAAGGTAGGTATCACTTATTCTGAATAAAGATCATTTCAATATTTCAAGAAACAAGCTAAGCTTATTAAGGGTGTAATGCAATTAGAGAAATAAAAAGTGTGATTAAAAAGAGTTTAAAATTACATCAGAATATAATAATTATTTGGTAACAAGAGAATTGATGTTCAATTAATACATTTTCCTACCTAATGTTTAGAACTATTTATGAAATTACTCTCATAAAAAAATGTAAGCCATTCTGAAAGCAGCAAAATGCTCAAGTAATAGAAAACACAAGTAGTATACTAGCTCCACAGAGTATTACTGTGAGAGCATAAAGCTTTATTCTTCTTCTCTTCCAAACAGAACTGAAAGTGAGTGATCTATAGTTTTATGTCTGTGTGTGTGTGTGTGTGTGTGTGTGTGTGTGTGTGAGTGTGTGTGTGTGTATAACTTTGAATTCACCGTAGGCACCTATTCAAAGATTTGATTGATTTGCTGGCTACAAGTGAACTAAAAGCAGTTTTTGTTTCAGAAGAAACAAATGAAAGAAAAACTCATATGGCTTGACCTTCCAGGTGCTGTGAAACAAAGGCAACCCTGCCCTGACACACTAACATTGAAGTCTGCTGATGTGAAACCTCAATTGCAAGCAGAATTATGCATCTTGGAACTGCTTAAGAATTTGTCACTGAAATCCTTCAAAGATCCCTATCCTTTCTGTATGTGTTTCCTCTTCTATCTCTCTACCCTTCTGCCTCTCTCCTTTCTCTCTTACACTAGCAATGGCTGTGAAAACAGGTAACCAAGCAGCATGAACACTACACTGTGCTGCATGTATTAACAGTAAGGAATAGTAAGGTGCTTTAAAGTCAATGGAAGTGAAACTGATGGAGGCAGCAAAAGATAACGGCTTTAGCAATAAAGACACTGAAGGTTGGGCTCCATCTAAATCAATCAGAGAGCATGGCGTCGCTCATAGGGTAAGGCAGGGAATTGTGCAAAGTGCTCACATTTACATAAAGACTGCCAGCACTCTGGCTACTTTAAACAAGCGTATCCAGGCAAGTCATGAGGTGAAAAGAGATCCTCAGCTTCAGATATAATGTGTGCTGGGACTTTAGTGAGGAGCTATAGGAATGAGGATAGGAGGAATACCTTCACCTGTGTTGAGAAAACATGTCTCCTGTGTTGATACAGAGAAAGATTTGTAAATGGATGTGGTGATGGGCCAATAATTTTCAAACCATACTTTTTCCTAGACAGAGACCCTCACTGTTGCCACATTAAGTAGTTGTGGAAGTGCATGAAGAGGCACACATATAGTTTATACAAGTTTCCATTTGCAGAGTAAGCATTTTTTTTAAAGTTTAAAAAACTTTTTTTCTAGATTGTTTTTCCAAATAGAGGAAATGGGGAGAAGCTTATCCACTTAACTAATTGGTTTTTTTGGGGGGGTGAGGGAGACTGGTTTACTAAGCAAAGGGAATAAAGCTAAAGGGGGAAATACAAGAATTTTTTACTAGAGAATATGACAGCCATAGTATCAATGCAGATTTATAAATATGCATATTTTATATAAAATAGTTTAGATATAAGAGGGGAAATCGAGTAACAATTTGAGCACGATATAAGGAAAGAGAACATATCAAAATCAATTTCATGAAGTAGAAATATCCAAGTCAGGGCTTGAAGTGTATGTAAAGTGTACCATGGAATGACATTGAGTGAAGAAGAAAGAGCAGCACATGAAAAAAATCACGGAAAAGCAGAAAGTTAAGTGTGGTGACAGGTGGAAAATGGAGCTACCAAGACACCAGATGCTGGAGCCCAAAAGACAGGAAGCAGTAAGTTACTAAAGAAGATAGGAGGCAGTGAGATAGCCAATCTTGGTTGTCATCTTGACTACTACTGTTGGGTACATGTGGGAGCGATTTTTCTCAATTGGATTATTTAAAATGGAAAGAAACAATCCTGAGCCTAGATCACTGGAGGTCAGAAGAACCACACTAAATCTGGGCAATGCCTTCAGGTGTCAGCCCACAACAAAGGACATAGAAGGAAGACTTTGCCTTTCCCTGCTTGCCCTTAGCTTCTCCGGCAAGTTCATCCATCTGCTGCTGAGGAATCCCTTCACTGATATTAGGATCTACTTCTTCAGACTTCCAATATATGCTGAAGGCCAGTTGAAACAGCCAGCCTCGTGGACTGAATGACCACTAGATTCTGAGCCATTCTGTCAGGAGACAGCCACTATTGAAATAGCAAGACCACAGCCTGGAAACCACTGTAATAAATCCCATTTTAACATATATAGATTGGTTGTGCTAGTTCTATTCCTAACAGTTAGAAAAGGGATAAACTTGGATTTTTTTTGGGTTTGGACACAGAGTAAGGCTATGTAGCCTTGGCTGGCCTGGAACTCACTATGTAGGCTAAGACAGTCTTAAATCTATAGAGAACCACCTGTCTCTGCTTCCCAGTGCTGAGATTAAAGGCCTGTGCCATCATGACCAGCCTATAAGCTTGCTTCCTTTAAGGTATCTACCTGGCTCTAGTATAGTAAAACAGAGAAGAGCCATTAACACACATAATTTAAAAAATGCTAAAGCTGATAATTATGCACTGACAGTAGACTCTTAAGAATTTAATACTCGAAGCCAGGAGGTGGTGGCGCACGCCTTTAATCCCAGCACTCGGGAGGCAGAGGCAGGCGGATCTCTTGTGAGTTCGAGGCCAGGCTGGACCGACAGCCTCCAAAACAATACAGAGAAACCCTGTCTCGTAAAACCAAAAAAAAGAAAGAAAGAAAGAGAGAGAGAAAGAAAGAGAGAGAGAAAGAAAGAAAGAAAGAAAGAAAGAAAGAAAGAAAGAAAGAAAGAAAGAAAGAAAGAAAGAATTCAATACTTGAGGTCAAACATGAGGCTCCTCTCCATTCTCTTTCTGGTTATCAACATATTCAGGAATCAGTTTGGGTATACGGCCAGAAGTCACTATGGGAAAACAAGTACGAAGTTTAACCTAAATTGGATGACAGTCTCTGAGAAATAACCAATAATAGCAAAGGTTTCTAGCAATCCAGCAAGATTTCCTTGTGTCTTTGTGTTTAACCATACAGAAACAAGATGAAATACAGTGAGATATTTATTATACAGTCAAATACAAATTAAGGTACTGAGTTTAACCCAGTGCTGCAGTTGGGCTGATTACAAAGAGCCACACCTGGAAAGTGCTAAAAGGTGGGGAAGGTTCTTTATAAACCTGTGGTATTACATATTGAAATCCATTAATGTGTCACATCCTAAAGATCCATGTATGACTGAGTGAACTTTATTAAATGCAATTGCCTAAAACAATGAATTAACTGGAATGCTAGGGAAATTAGAATGAGGTGCACACTCTAACAAAATTATTACATAAGACGACAAAATGATAGAAACATAAAAGACAGTGAACTAAGGACCACAGAAATTGGCCAAAAGACTAGATAATACAAAGCTGCAGACCAAAAAAGAACTGTACGCAAATACTGCACCCTAGTGTTAGCTGGTTTCTACAAGTGTATGTTAGAAATTCTACATTACATAAAACCTACTGAGGTCTAGAAAAACAAGCAAACCTACCAAAAATGATCAGAGACATATTAATCCTATACAGGAAAGGGATTTATGAATAAGCAAATGTAGAATCCTTGTGTGAATAAAAAAGGGAAACATTCACATGAAGTCAGATTAATTTTAAGTAGGGTGAGGATAGCAAAGAAAGGGGAGAAAGGGAGACAGAGGAGAGAGGCAGGGAAAGGACAGCAGAGGACAGAGGGCGGGAAGGCATACAGAATGAGTTATTAATGCTTCTCAATTCTGTCCACTGAGAGGATCTATAATCTGCAAACCCAGGAGCAGCAAGCACATCTAGTACCCAGAAAGTTGTTTCCAATAGGTCTACTAAAGGCTCTGTTATGAAATTTTTGTTTAAGATGTGTTACATTCACTTACACTGTAGAATATTTGTTTAATGGTGCAAAGATGTTCTCGATTTTTATGTTGCATTTGTTTAATTCTGTGAAGCTGTGTTAACTGCCTGTCCAAAACACCCTATTGGCCTAATAAAGAGCTGAACAGCCAATAGCAGGAGAGGGAAAGAGGAACAGAAAGAAAAGAGAAGGAGGGAGAAAAGGAGGAGGAGAGGGGCATACAGGGGCCAGCCATACAGCAATACAGCCAGCCACAGAGTAAGAAGGAAAGCCAGACACATGGAATAAAGAAAATTAAGAGCCCAGAGGCAAAAGGTAGATGGGAAATTTTAAGAAAAGCTGACTAGAAACAAGGTGAGCTAAGGCCAGGCATTTGTAAGAATAAGTCTCCATGTATATATTTGGGAACTGGGTGGCGGGCCCCCAAAGAGCTAAGAGTAAAAAACAACTAACTACACTCTAGTGGACTCTGCACAGACATGATGATCCTAGGAGGAAGGTGGGGAAAACACAAGATGGATGCAGAGCATATGCCACAAAATGGTAAAATGCTATTTTAATAAACGAGGCTAAACCAAATGGATACCTGTGCCAAATGAATTGAGATATTTTGGGCAAATGTAGAATAATAAAGTAACCGAGTAGCAAGGTCAACTGTTTACCAACAGTCTAGTAAGGACTTCGTGATGGGTCATTTGGGGAAAAAAAATACAATCATTATGAAACATATCATTTTTGTAAACAATGAATATAAGCTAATGAAGCAATTTAAAATTTAAAACTTTTATCTTAACCCCAAGAAGATATTATCAGTGGAATACTTGTATGCATTTATTTGTATGAAGACTGAGTAGCTTCAGATCACAATGTAATAGATTATATCATAAAATATAAATATATCTTCTTAGGAATATAAAGAAACCAGTGAAGTGGTAAGCTCCCAAGGAAACTAAATAAGCAGGTTTGTGAAATACAGTTAATTCAGTCTAGAAAGATGACAAAGTGGAATGAAACAACTGCAGACATCAAACCCACGCTCCGTAATGAGCATAATGCATCTATAGGAGCATGTTAGTATTCTCCTCCATTACACTAATTAAATCTCACAATTCATTTGAAATGCTATTCATATCTAACTCATGATTTAGAGGAGAATGAAAAGTTAAATTAACTAAGGCACCACTCATCACTGCCTCTGGAGGAGCTCTTTAAGAATGAACTTGCAAAACAAAGTTATAGAAAGAATAATGGCTGGGCAGACAAACACTATCAAAACCAAGATACTTCAATAGAAAAAGAGAATGCAATATTTACTTCTGAAGTCCACTCTTTGAAGAAAAACAAAGTATTTTTAAATTAGACAGCCACATTTTTTATAATTTGTGTTAACTGCGTGTGTGTGTGTCTGTGTGTGTGTGTCTGTGTGTGTGTGTGTGTGTGCGCGCGCTAGCGTGCTTGCCCATGTATATGCACTCATGAGTGGTTCAGGTGTCTGCTGGGTATGCATGCATGCACCACACACTGTGGAGATGAGAAACAACTCTGTGAAAATGGTTAATTTCTTCCTCACTTGCATGTATTCCTATGATCAAATGCAGGTCATCATGCATGCGAAGCAAGAGGTTTACCTACTGAGCCATTTTCTTGGGCTGGCCATTACTCTTCCTCTACAACTCTATATGCTTATGAGCTCAGAAACAAAATAAAAAATATAATCAACTAGGTGATATTTTAAATTTTATAGACATAGAATTACTGAAAACTATTACAGAAAGAGCTAGGGATATGAATTGGCACTTGAAAACAAATTCATGAGACTCAAATGAAAACACACTGACATAATTCCTAACAAAAAGTAAAAATGAAACAAAAATGGTATTTAAATTTCTCATCTGACACAAATATTAGATTCCAAGAATTTAAGAATGTGTTCAGCTGTAAATAGTGCTGGAAGACAACATCTCACATATACCACCATTGAAAGTGCAAATCAAATTCATGTGGGAAAAAAACTTGGAAAGACATACATGCATTTAACTTTAAACTCAGAAAATTTACTTCTAGGAATATACTACCAAAAAATGAAGACATGAGTGGGTTCATTCACTTTCATCCTGTAAATAATGCCAAAAGACTAGACAAAACCACAGTGCCCATCAACCAAAATGTCAATTTAAAAAGTCAAACATAATAAGATGATGTTATTAATATCTCTTTTAAAAAGATGAGGATGGATAAAAATATCTCAAATTCCAATTTATGTCTAATGAACTGGGATTGACATGTAAAACAAGCTATTTAAAATTTAAAAAATAACAAAACTAAATGGTTTTGCTACTCACACACACACACACACACACACACACACATGAACACACACACAATCATGTTAAATTAAAGGAGGCATAGAACCCTGAATAGTCACTTCAACAAATATGCTTAGAAAACTAGATAGTGTCTAAAGCAAGAGTTTAAGTTATATCACATATAAAAATCAACTCAAATGCTTCAAACATCTAAATGTTAAGACCTAAATCTATAAAGAGTCTAGAAGAAAACAAGAGAAAAGCATCATGGGATCAAATATGACAATGATTTCTTGGATATGATACTAAAAGAACATGCAAAACCCCCTGTGCACCGACACAGTCATGAGCAAGAAGGGAACTATGGAAAGAGATAGGCTATTTTCAAATCATCTGATAAAAAGTTAATATATACCAAATATAAATAATTCTTAAATGAGCATTATGTGTGATCTGTGATCCCAGCAACGCTAAGAGCATTACTGAAAGTTCAAGGCCATCTAAGTGTACACAGTGAGTTCTAAGTCAGCTAGAGCTTCATGTCTCAAAAAATGGTTATAATGCAACAACTATGAAGACCAACATAATTTTTTTTTTGGTTTTTCGAGACAGGGTTTCTCTGTAGCTCTGGAGGCTGTCCTGGAACTTGCTCTGTAGACCAGGCTGGCCTCGAACTCACAGAGATCCGCCTGCCTCTGCCTCCCGAGTGCTGGGATTAAAGGCGTGGCCACCAACGCCCGGTGACCAACATAATTTTTAAGTGGGCAATGGACACAAAAAACACACTACCAAAGTAGATATATAAATGTCCAACAAATACATGAAAAGATGCTAAACATGACTAGTGACCAGGAAAGTAGATTCAAAACCTCAATAACGCTTCATGCCTTTTAAGATAACTGATAATTGAAGGGAAGGGTCAAAATGAAGATACTCATTTTCTGTTCACTACTGGTAAGAATGTATAAATAGTATGATTGTTACAATTTATGAAAGTGACCCTAAGAATATGAAAAGCCATGACAGTTTTGATACAAATGCTACTTCATCTAGATCTGAACATTTAATTACCCTCCAGTTTATGTTTCTGACCATGCTAGCATGTTTTGAAAACAAAGCCTTACTTAATGGCAGACAAATTTTTAATTAAAGAGAAACTGTTTAAGCTAGATACAGTAGCACATGCCTTTAATCACATTACTGTGGGGAGTGGAGGGCAAAGGCAGGCTGATCTTCAGGCCAGAATGGTCTACATAGCAAATTTCAGGTTAGCTAGAGCTATATAGTGATTCTATTTCAAAAAAAGAAAAGAGAAGGAGTTTTAAAAAATCTGGGAGCTCATGATCCCCCGACTGATAGCTGGGAAACCAGCATAGGACTGAACCAGGGCCCCCTGATTATCGGGGTCAGTTAGGAGGCCTGGGCAGTTTCTGGGGTCTCTGGGAGTAGAAGACTATTTATCCCTAGTGTATGAATGGACTTAGGGATCCCATTACCCATAGAGGGATACTCTCTCAGCCTAGACACACTGGGGAGGAGGGCCTAGGCTCTGCCCCAAATGAAGTGACAGACTCTGATGATTCTCCATGGAAGGCCTCACCTTCCCTGAAGAGTAGAAGAGGGACAGAATGGGGTATTGGTAGGGCCATGGGAGGATAGGAGGGAGAGGGAACTGGGATTAATATGTAAAATAAGTTTTTTCTAATTTAAATAAAAAAATCTAGAGAAAAAAATCTGAGTAATCTAGTCTAGACACAGCCTACCAATGAGTAACAAAAGCCTTCTTTCTGTGTGAGATATTAAGATAACTAAAAATAAGCTAAAAGCTAAACCTGAAGTTGTCTAATTATACTCAATTACCAAAACAGATTTAGTTTTTAAGGGAATCCTTTTTTAAATGCTTATTTTTAGTATTTTTAAGTACATGACCACATGTGAGTGAGTGAGAGAGAGGCAGAGAGAGAGAGAGAGAGAGAGAGAGAGAGAGAGAGAGAGAGAGAGAGAGAGAGAGAGAGAGAGAGAGAGAGAGAGATTGATTTGCGTGTATGAGTGAGGTGCCACAGGAAGCCAAAGGCATGGGAATTCCCTGGAGCTGGAGCTGCGGAGCTGTGACCTGATGTGGTTGCTGAGAACCAAACTCCAGCCTCTTTGTTAGCAACAAGAGAACTAGGCACTTTTATCATGTTTTTAAATCATTAGAAATGTTTGTGAATGCAGAGCCATCCATCCTCTTCCATATACATTCTTCAAGCTGGATGTTCTTTAGTCTAAGAACCTTTCAAATGTAAGTCTCACAATCTTTTCCAGCAAATTATAAAGTCCTTCCACAGGATTATAAAAGACCTTGACATTGACTATGAGACAAGTTTTTAAAAACAAGCAATAACAAGAGGTGATTGTGGTTGTTTTCATCTCCAAATCAAGCGAAGAAAAACCTTTTTAAGTGATGGGTAAGTTTTATAGAAGAAACAGAAAGCATGTACAGGAAAATTACAAAAACACTAAGTACTGTTACAGATGACTGGATTGGCATTTAAGAGGCTGAAAGAAACCAGATCAATCTCAATCTTACTGGGGTCAATTCGGGTGTTCAAACAAAAAGAATTTTTTTCTTTACGTTTGTGTGCTAGAAGAGCTAAAAATATTAACAAAGTCTGAAAATGTCATGTACAATGAACCATTTAATACATATACATATCAAAATATATTTGATAAATACAGTAAATGCAGTGTAGAGCAGCATCACTAGAGAATAATAAAGGACAGAATATTGTATTTTTTAAAAAAGCAGCGGGAGAAGGACAGAAAGGTATTAAGCAAAGACATTTAGTATAGTTGGAGAACTTTTATCCCACAATGTGTAAATACTAGAACAAAAACTAACATTAGCTACTATTATAATTATGGCAGAAAACACAGCAGCAGGCTTGGTGCTGGCAAAGTAGTTGACAGCCTTTTCCACAAGCAGAAAGCAGACAGAGGGAACTAACTGAGACTGGTGTTGACTTTTGAAACCTCACAGCCTACTCCCAAGGACATAGCTCCTTCTACAAGGCACACCTCCCAATCCTTCCAACACAGTTCCACTAACTGGGGACCAAATATGCAACTAAATAAGCCTATAGGGATGATTCTCAGTCAGATTCCTATTTAAAACCTTACTGGAACACTTCCTTTATTACAAAAACATGCTCCAGTGTTCACAGGAATGTCTTTATCTTGTTTCCATTAGCATTACTCTGCAAATGAGCAAGTGAATGATGGCACAAATCAATACCACCTTCTTCGTAGTGAGTGATATTAGGTCATTTATTATCGCAAAGAGCACTAGAATTTCAGCTGAAGATATTACCAGGCATTTCCATTTAAACATCACTTTCAAAAAAGAATGTGTCAAAGGTTGAATGGACAGTTCTCTTTTATAAAATAACCTCCACAGGTTTAAGTGCTCCCATGCTTAAGCCAGGTGTTTGATCATAGACTGAAGATCTCCATGGAGTTTGGCTACATTGCATTGAAGAAATAGAGACAGGGGCTACCGTGAGGCAGACTTGTGAAGGAGAAAAGGGAGAAAATTATTATAAGCCCTTCAGGTGAAATAGCTCTGCAGGAGAGACCCAAATGGAATGAGATGGGGAGAAATCTTTAAGAGGGCCCACACATCCTCACTGCTCTACAGGGAAGACATGGTTGAATTCCACATCTTTCACACCTTTCTTTGTCCCACACTGTAGTAAACTGTCAAGGGCTCAAACAGTGGACAGTGTTGATCCTCAGAAGCATGCACTCACTCAACTAACACTGCCAAGTTCCCAGCCCATGTGACTTGATTACAGTTTCCTTTTTATTGCTTCAACTAAGTCTGAATAATCAACCTACACAAAAATGCTTTCATTTTTAACTGGCCATTTTACTACTCTAGCTCCCAAGACTACTGAATACATAAAAAGAAAATCACAAGAATATTAAATAATGCCTTAAAAAACATGTCAAATAGATGGGATATTATTTTAAATAGCTATGGCTCTTTAAGTAGAAATTACATTAGGTTGGTGGCCAAATACAGATAGGCAGAGTAGATGGAAGTTTCTGTCCTGCTGGTCCTACAAGCATTTAGTCCCAAATAAACACACAGAGACTTACATTAAATATAAACTGTTTGGTCGATGGCTTAGGCTTCTTACTGGCTAGCTCTCTCTTAATTATTAACTATTAATCTATGTATTTTCACATGGTCTTGGCTTACCAGAGAATGCCCAGGCATCCTACCTTCCCAGTATGTACTGGACATCTTTCTGGTGGCTCGCTCTCTGCATTCCTTCTCCCAGAATTCTCCTCGTCTGGTAGTCCCCTCTATACTTCCTGCCTGGCTACATCCTGCCTGTCCATTTACGGAAACAACTTTATTCACCAACCAATAAGAGAAACATATATTCACAGCATACAGAAGGATATACCGCATCAAGGCAGAATCATTTACTGTTGTTAAATATATGATCTGTCTAGTGTGTTTAAAATGAAGCTCAAATCTTCTGACATTCTAGAAGAAAAAGGAGGAATAGATACCTAATTCCTAATGAAACACTGTAAGCAAATGCAATGTCTAGTATACTTTGAATAAATATAGTTTATATAAAGACAAAGCCTTTCTGCCTCCCCATACGCAGAAGAGGCTTATACATATAGAACTGAGTGTAAAGTGACTACAGTTTCTTCAGATAATCCTGAAAGAACCATGCTCTTTCATCCTGTTTTACAAAACAGGAATTCTAATAGGTATTTAACCAAATAAGTTTCCCTTTATTTTACCACTTTTAATTAGTATACTATTACTTAAAAAGAAAGGCACCCAGAATGCCACAAAACCCCCAAAAGGTGACCCGGACAGGCACAGAGTGAAGGCCCCACAAGGCACTTACTCCAAAGCTCAGCCAGGTAGCTTTCCATCTCCCAGCCTTCATTCTTGGCCAGCTCACTGTTACCAAATATTTAACTAGAACAAGCTTGATTACCTGGCTTCCCTATTCCCACAGTAGTGCAAATAGCAAATCAGAAACCAGGAAAAAAAGCCATCAGGAGTGAAATGAAACAGCTCACATCTACTAAATAATAAGAAGACAGAGAAGGGAAACTTCTAAGAACTATAATCTGAAATGCAAGAGGCACACAAACCGAAGATGTCTTCATCAAGAGGCTGTCTTTGGCAACAAGCAAGCAATAGTCATTCCAAAGCATGGTCAGAAATGACAGCCTTTGCTTAAAGTAAATAATTTTTTTAACTTTTTCAACCAAAAAATGGATTTATAAAAATATTCTGAGCATCTATTTAGTGATTAAAAACATTCTCAGTATCCAGAAAAACCACTCCCCTAATATGGTTCTATATCAAAGTTCCAAACATGCAAGACAGATATAAAGAGAGAAAACAGAAATGGAGAAAGGGAAGGGGAGGAGGGCTGTATAGTTGAAGGCTTTTGAGAGCTGGAGCCAAATTCAATTAAATCATACATGTCAAATGCCTTTCTAGTCTCTCCCATCTTCTTCCCATCACAAATCCTGGCATTATCTGCCCACTAGAGAACATACTAACATTAGTGATATTTCACCATCTACACTTACTATACATTACCGTCTTATTTATGTTCATGTCTATTGTTGGTCCATTCACATTTTTGCCCAGAGTGACTTTACTTTATAATTACCAGAAACAAGATTTAATTTCAGGTTAAAAACAGGTATTATAGTATGTGTTTTTTGGAAGTCAAACCCAAAACATTTACTAAGAGTGTCTTTTGTTGAACGAAGAAATCCTATTGTTTCCAGTGCTGAGAAAATAAGGAGCCTGATCCAGGCAATCCAACATAAAAGGAAATTAAAACAGCAGGGACTCAAAAAGAACAAAGGATTAAGGTTTCTGATAATACCAATATATATTAAACACAATGTGTTACACATTTTTCTATCAATATCTGAGGAGATAACCTTACAAATTAGTACTACCTTGGCCAGAAGTATATAAAACCACAGCAGGTACTCATTAGGAGAGATTTTTTTATTTATACAATGATGGTGAATTTTATGTGTCTAATGTTTCCGAAGCTGGAAGAGATGAGCATTGTGAGCAAGCAGAATACAATGTATGAGGAGTAATTACGCCTGTGACCTAATGCCCCTTAAGGTCAAACTGTATTACAGGCCAGAAGAAATGAGGACCCATCAGCATTTACTTTAGAGAAGTCACCAACTGGAATGAAGGGCAAATGTGAGCATATTTCATAAACCAGCAGGTGCTTGACCTCATAAAAAAGTCAATTATCAAAATGCTACATGTAGAATGCCACAAGTAAGAAATAAATAAAAGTAGGTCCTGCAAAAAATCTTTAATTCAAAATAAATCCAGGCAACATTTATCTTTATCTACACTGTAACTTAAAAGTTTCAAAAAATGGTATTAATCCCTCTTTAGTAAAATTATTAGAATTCTATAAAAAAACACATTGGGACATAAAAGTGATAGCTCACACACAAATAAATGATGACTCAGAAAAGGTGCACAATATTTCTATAAGTCAATGTTGCAGAATGAATGCTGTATTTAGCATTAGGATAGGAAACATAGGGCAACTATCCTGAAATATCCTACCAAAGAGTTGGAAACAAGTATATTTTTGATATTTACAAAGGGTGAAACAATGATTCTTGACTTGGTCAAGACAAAACTACATCACCTGAAACAAAAGTCTCCTGCCATTCAGAAATTGAAGCCTTTGGGTTCTCATGAAAATCTGTGGCTATCAGTTAAGACAGACTGCTGATGCTTTTTCTTCCCCAGTGACTGCTAGTCTACTACCAGGATGCCTGGGAGATATAAATTTAAATGAATGCTGAGGCAGCAGGATAAGGAAAACAAAAGTACCACAACAAGCAGAGGGATAGAAAGGGCTGAGCTGCCCATGTTCATACCCTGTACCATGCAATATTCTGGGTACTCTGCCACGGGTTTCTACTAATGCTCTCCAGAGCCCCAAGAAAAGCATATGGCCTTGGCCCATCATGTCCTTTCTTGTCACACAAACCCATAAAAAGCGTTTTGTTAGGCTATTATACACCATATCTACATAAAACACAGAGGGTATTATAAACATGGCCGATTGGCACGGTTTTATTCTCAGCCCAATCCCTTTCTGACAGCGAACTTAGCAGAAGCTGCTAGCTACTTAACTTGGATCTAAAAGATAAAAGGTTATCACGATCCAAGAGCTCTCCAAGAAGAACCTCTTCTGGATTTCAGGAAAATAATTAATAAATGTACTCTTCTGCAAAAAGCAGGTATAACTTAGGCACTTCCAGTATCACTCGTGAAATTACTGCATATCTTTAAATATGTAGAGCGGTTAAATTATAAGACAATTGCTGGTGAGGGGCGTACTTTCCAGATAGATTGTTTAACATGTTCTCTATTTCAGTGACTAAGATTCTCATGCCAGAAATAGGTTCTGTTTGGAAAACAATGCTTTAAAACTCACAATGACGGTCATCTCCACAAACACTGACAGCAATGGTGGAAGAGACGTCACTACAAGCAGGTGGACAGCAGGTGTGGGCTGTCCACCAGCTGGCGCCATAACCTTTTGATCCCCTAGGACAGAAAATCTGCTCAACAACCCTATGTGGTCATTCCTCATTTGTTAAACGCTTTCTTCTCCTTTAATACGTTCAGAGTCCCTATTCCTTTAGCTTGATTCCCTTTTATTAAAACAGAAAGCTCTCAATAAAAGGAAGGAAAACTACTCCACTCAGCATTACAGTTCCAGAACTGATTAACATACTGAATCAAAAGTTGATAGTGTGTGAGGTTTTAGTTACGTTTAGTAGAATGTATGTCTATTTATTTTTGCACACACACAAATTACAATAGCAGATATAATACAAATTTTAGGTGTTTCACATAACTTTTGAAGTACTCAAAAATAGATTACTTAAGTAAAAGAAGATTTAACTACACAATGAAAAAACTTTAAATTTAAGTAAGTGTAAACTACTTTATATTTGAACAATAACAATAAATACCAGAGAGTACTTTTCTAACAGTTATTTTTCTGCATTTTGTGCTACAGTTAAGCAAACATGACTGGAAAAGATACCATTTTATAGCAGGACCAAGCAAGCCAAGTGTCCAGTCTATTTATTCTTACATATCTATCTTCAGTTAAGATCTTAGAATGCTGGAGTTGGCCATATAGAATAAAGAGAGGGGTAAGAAAAATGAGTTTTGTAGTCTATCAGTCACTTAAGTGACTGAAGAAACTTCAGAAAAATTTTCACTTCCCATAGCCTATTACTTCATGTGAAAGAAAAAATACCGGGTATGACAACAACAGTATCTACTGTACCATTTTATCAAAATGATTAAATTAAAAAGCACAGATTTGGGCTGGAGAGAAGGTTCAGTGGCTAAGATTACTGGCTGCTCTTCCAAAAGGCCAGGGTTCAATTCCCAGCACCCACATGGCAGCTCACAACTGTTTGTAACGCCAGTTCCAAGGGACCCAACACCCTCACACAGATGTACCCAAGGGCAAAACACCAATGCACATAGAAATATATTTTAAAAGTCCTATGTTGAGGGCAGAGGACAACATGAGGTGTCTTCCTTAATAGATCTTCACATTACTTTTCAGACAAGATTTCTCACTAAATATGAAGTTCACTGCTTGGACTAGTACATCTAGGATCCCCCAGCCTCTGCTTCCGCAGGGGAAGGGTTACAGCAACACACCACATCTTCAGCTTGCATGGAAAGCATCTTACCAGCCAAGCATCTCCCCAGAACCTTGAGGTCATTTTATTCAGCAAGGTTTATGACACAGCTAGCCAACAGAATCCACTTTCTAAAGTTAACGCTCACATCAGGAACAGAGAGCATATCTGAGATTCCAAACATGGAGGGTTTTTCTTTAATTTCTTTCATACCTTTATATTTTACAAACTTACTTTTACACTTTTATTTTAATTTTTGTTCTTAATGTAATTATATTTTTATTTTGCAGTGCTAGGAGACAGAAATAGTCAAGCATTCTACCACTAAAGTACAGTACCCAGGCCCAAAGGTTTTATTTAAAACAAAAAATTGTCAAAAGAATTTAAAGGCTACTATCTTTTAAAAGTACATATATGTTAGAGATCCTAAGTTACTTTTTCTTTAAGGAAGGAAAGTTGAATAGCTTATGGCTGCAGGAATGGAGATCAGTCATAGCAAGGAGGGCATGGCGGAGCTGAGGAGCTCACATCACAGAAGATAGGAAGCAGGAAAAAAAAACTGAAACTCTCCTGAGTCCCTAGATGTAGGAGGTTTGTTTCGATTGCTGTATTTGTTGCTGCTATTGTTGATGCTGTTGTTTTTAACTTAATACCTTTTTGTTTAAAATGTTTTACAAATTCACTCAGCAAATATCTAGGTCCTCAAAAGAGTCATGTGCACATGTGACCACACGTGTTTCAAGTATTTATTTACTTAAACCAATAGTGCTTACTGTGAGTTGGGTACCAGTCTATATACTTACCAAGGGTCAGCTCACTCCATGCCCATCACAACTCTATAAAGCCTCCTATCATCTTGACTTTAACGAAAAGATTGAAGCTAATAAAGCTTTAGTGAAGTCCCCCAGGTCACCTGCCTAATTAAACATCACAGGTCAGCACAGGCTGATCTGGCAACCAAGTCAGCTATAACAGTTAACATCGTTCAAAACTCTTACTTTTGCTATGCTTCTTGAACAATGCATGTAATGATAGAATAACACATGGGTTTGATGTAGGTATACTTCTCTACATGAACAATCAACAGTGGAGAAAGACTGGCCAAATTTCATAGTAACATATGTTTTTTAAAGGCTAACCAAGGCTTTATGTTAAAAGCTGAAAGTAGCTTGTAACTAACATAAATCAAGGCTGGGCATTGGTGGTGCACACCTTTAATCCCAGCACTCTGTGAGTTCAAGGTTAGCCTGGTCTACAGAATGAGTTCCAGGACAGCCTCCAAAGAAACCCTGTCTCAAAGAGAAAAAAAAAAAAAACTAACAAGTAAAAATAAAACTTTAATTATAAACTTTTTTAGAAAAACAAAAAATTGAGGACAAACATTTCTATCAGAGAGAAAAAATCATGCTAACAAATATAGTCTTATTCCAGTGCACCCTTAACCTAACAGCATGAAAACAAAAGTTGCATTTTCCACAGTTTCCCAGTTCGTTCAAATCAGGGTTATTTGAAAGATTCATCAGCCACAACTCTCACTAACGTTCTCTTTTCCCACTGTACACATGTGTAACTCTACCAGATCTCTGTTTTTCAAGTATTCGTGTAAAGCTCATTTAAAAGGTCTCTGCACTTCATAACACAAGATCAATATGAACAAAGTGGAAACCACAAGCCCAACAAAAAAATAGGCAGAGGAAAAAAAGCTAGAGTTAAGTAGGGTAAGGATTTCTTTTATTATTGAGAATTAGTTTCATGACGAGCCTAATCGTTAGAGGTATTTTGGTATCTTTTATCTCTTGTTCAATTTAACTGTCCTACTGTAAACCACCAAGATTCAAACAATAAAGGGCAGGATTTAAGGCCCCTTCTTCTCACTTTTGCCCAAGCGTGAACACTTCTGAGTCTGGTACTCTTCCCAAAGAGTCACCCAAGGTCTTCAGAAAAGCATGAATATTCTTACGTGAAATGACATGGTCCATATACTGAGGTAAATAAGGAGCCCAGGTATCAATAGTTTCTTTCCGTCCTGCCTGCTCAATTCTTCTCAGCTCTGCCAGAAGCAGGGCCTGTGCAGCCTCTCTCACCTAACAGAATCACAGAAACAAATGAGAAAAAAAGAAAGCATCTCAGTTGGTAAAGTGATATCCACAAACCAGAAAATTCATAGTGACATAAAATCAGAAAGCACAGAAGGCATATTTACTTACATGACAAACACTATAAATCAAATAAGGAAGTGAGTAGTTATAAAATATTGTCATTAAATGATAGTATCCTACATATCATACAGTATGCTGTTATTCAAAAAATGTTAAACTATTGGAAATATTTCTAAACTAATAGAAAGATATTTATTCAGCTTTATGTTTAAAACTTGATTTTCCAAAGCATTCTTATACCCTAATACAGCATCTTCAATTATTAAATTTCCATGTATCTATTATTGGTTTTCTTTTTTTTTTAAATCAATGTTAGGAGTAGTAAATTGTTTTCCCTAATACCCAAAAGAAACTTAACCTTATCTAGTAAATTCTTTATATACTACAATTTTGCTTGGAGCTAAGGGAAGAGGATGAGGGCAGGCAAATATGTTAAAGCCATTCACTGGATAATAATGTTTGAGTCAACAGGCCAGAGAGATGACAGAGGTCTCCAAAAAAAATTATTTCTTGATTTAAAATTTACATTTCACCAAGCCTTTTTAATATTTGTTATCTACTTTATCACATCAACACTGCCTCAAGCATTGATCTTTTATACAATCCAATAGGTATAAATCCACACAATTCACATATACCTAGACACAAACAAAATGGATAAATAGATTCTTGTGTAACCTCTTTCAGTTCTATAGAGGGAGTTATTTTTCAAAATCATATCAATTTTTTTCAGTTGGCTATGCAACTTTTTATTTTTCAGTTTAGTTTTAGTTTTGTTTAGCAGAAATACCACAGGCATAAGCCCAAAGAAGCTAGTCTATTTTTAATCAAAGTATCAATCAATTTATATAATTTATTAACTATTTATAACTTAAGGGATAACTCAGCTTCATTTAAAGAAGAGTTTAAGTAAAGCATTCTTTACAAATCTATTGTCTTCTAAAGTGAATTAAAAGATTATTCATTGAAAACTTTAGTATACTTCAGTTCTGTTTGGAGCTCACTCAACAGAGACTAGAACAGGCCAATAGCTTGAAGTATTATGATGCTTCAGCCAGCAATAGGCCAGATATACAGAGGTCCTATAGAGTTATTTCTCAGTGACATCATGGTCATTTACTGAGTATATATACATACAATATATGATGTTCAAGCAGCAAAACTGTCTAGTACAATGTGTGTTCTCGTGAGAATTACACTACAGTCTCTGCTATATAAATGATCTCCAAATAGTATAAACAAAGTATCCAGGTTTACAAAGTAAGTAATTGCTGTCACTGACATTTAATCCAGCTCTATTTTAATTCCAATGACTGTCTTGTTTTACTAGAACACAGGACCTTCTGTTGGCCTCTAACTACTCACTTGGAATTTGATGGAAAGGATTATATTGAATATGCAATCATGGGGAGATGGTTATATGTCCTCGTCATGTGAGTGCATTATCTTTATGGAAACCAATACTTAAGAAATAATTCTATAGGGTATGTTAAACTTTTAATGAAACGCTCAATGAATTTTTTCAAAATTAAATAAACAAACTAGAACATCTACTGTTTACTATAGAAACAAAGGATGTAAAACATGGAAATCTTTTTTATTAATTTTTTATTTAAATTAGAAACCATCTTACTTCACATGTCAATCCCAGATCCCTCTCTCTCCCCTCCTCCCCAACCCCCACGAGCTCCCCCAGTTCCCTGCCCCATCCCCCCTCTGCTCCTCATGGAGGGTGAGGCTTTCCATGGGGGATCTTCAAAGTCTGTCATATCATAGTGGGCAAGGCCTAGGCCCTCCCCCCAAAACATGGAAATCTTAATCCATATTTTCCACAATGGAATGAGTAAGTGATAAGGACAGATGAGATACACATTACTTTTGTTTATTGGAGTATCTTTCTCTTCCTTATTACCTCTAAGCATCGATCTTGCCATCTCCGAGCTAGCATCTCCAGAAGGGGAGGTCTAAATTTATCCAGCCCCAGCAGGTCAGGCAGCATAACACAGTGCATGGCAGCTAACTGGCTCCATCCTATCAAGAGGTTACATATAGCAAACATATTAGACATCTTGGTACTCTCCAGCAAATATAAAGCTTTTATTTGTATATATTCATCTAAAACAAAGGTCTGTTAAGTTATGTTATAAATCACTTTAGTTTAATTCTAGTATGTTTCAAAACATCATGAATTGTATTGTATCCCTCAGTCACGTATTTAGTAACCTATGAGAACTGGGAAGATTTTAAAACCAATAAAAACAATTTTCCACACAGTTTTGCCAAATTTTCAAAGAAAGCATATTTCTAGAAAGATTTTTCTAAAATAAACATATTAGATGATGGGAAAGGATAGAAATAAACACATGTGAGAGCTAACTAAACATGTGAACTTGTTGCCAGGTAAAAGGGCATTCACACAGATCTCTATCATAGGTTCAGTCACTTAAGGCATGGCCATCTGTGTGCTGCCAACATACCAGCCAAATGAGTGTCTTCCTTTCTTTGTCGGGGGCTTTAATTAAGATAGTTACTGACCCCCCCCTCACTTACTAAATGAATCAGAAACTTAGTCACAATCAAAACTAAAATACCAAAATGTCAATTTTTAAAGGAAAACTGAATGATGACATTTCACACAATTAAAAACTTGACAATCCAAAATTTACAGTCTTAAACATCACTGATTCTAACTTAAAGAAAATCAAGTTATTTTTTCCAAATGTCTGATTCTTGATATGAAATTATTCGAGAAAGACATGTTATTTACCACGATACTAGTATACAGATTTTATGAGTTATTTCACAAGTGTGCAAAACTGTATATATAATGAATTACCCATGAGGTAATTATTGGTTCATGGCATTTTGCCATTTTTTTCTAAATGATAACATCTAAAGACAAATAATAAAGAATGAGTAAAAATTCATTTGCTATCATTTATTATCTGTAAACAGAAATTCAGCAGTTCTATTCTTTGGAAGACTTAAAACTGTGTTCTTCTAAATTAATAATAAAAACCTATGATAAAATACAAAGTGATCTCTGAAACTGTTATAAAGAGAGACAAGTCACCTACTTAAATTTATCCATTCAGTAAAGAAATCCTCATCAACTGATAACAAATATGTAATTGCATTAATTTAAGTGATGGACACGCATTTCATATTGAAATTTATAAGACAGGGATATATACTTATATATAGATACATATATATCTAATGAGTAATTTCTTAATATGTTTAATGTTTCACAGATGTCCTATTGAACTACTTATGATTTAACTTTAATGGATGATGATTCTTACAAAGCCCTACAACATATTTTAAATTAAATATTGTTTAAAATGGCTCAACAAATATTATTCTAATTATTCCAATCCAGTCTTCACATTCAAACTTTAGGCTAGTGCTCTTACAGAGAAACCAAACGAACAATGATATTGCCATTGTGAGTTCTGTTCTCTCATCCCTGGGGTGTACTACTTGCAACAGGTGTTCTGGGCTTACCAAGCAATCTAACACTCCCTTTGTTTTAATGGCCTTTCAATGTAAGCTTTGGTGAAGGGTCAGAATAATTTTCAGTGACATTTTAGATTTTGTAAAGTTCTTCCTTTTCATTTTGCCCAAAATAGTAAAGGTCAAGACCATACTAGAGAAAATACATAACATAGAACTCATGAGCCCCATTACATTCCAGGTTTAAATGATGCTAAGAGAGTAAAAACAGCAAATGTTGCATTTGCAATTTCAGAGCTCCAAAATTATTTTCCATTTGTGTAACTACACAGCAAGAAGGATACTCTAGTCCAACTCAATCCAAAGTCTTAAATTACAGAACTCTGTGCCTCTGCCTAAAGCAGAAACAGTACAAAGGATAGGTGAATTCCCATCAGCTTATGTAATCAACCTAAAGACTTTTCAGGTGAGAATGTAAAGTAACAGACTCACCTGCCTTATACTAGAGCATACGATTGTGTAAGGACAGCACATTGTCTCTCATACACTAATTGTACGTGTAAAATAAGTTTAGGATCCTTAAGGCCACAAAGCAAATGGCAAAACCACAATGACAAACAATCCACCTTTTAACCAAGATTCTACAAGGAAGCTTAGCGTCCCTGCTCTCCTGTAGCTGTGTAGGTAATGGCAGACATGGTTTTCGCTAGGCAGGAGGGAACATCACAGTATTTACATTCAGCACCTGGCATTGAGTTCAGCAAATAAGGTCACAAAACGGGAACCTCAGGACTCACACAAAATAAAGCAGATGGAGGTATAAATCAGATAAAAAAAAAAAAAAGAATAAGTTTATCAGGCCAAAGCAGAGACAGAAAGGCAGTTGATACAAAGTGAGAGAGAATACCTTCATTTACTAAGAAACAGGTGTGTAAAGCGGTAGAGGCAGAGGCAGAGCCAGAGTGATCAGCATCAGACCGAGCAGAAACGACAGGTGCAGCGACTTGCAGAGAAAAATAGGAGAAATAAAGAGGAAAGAATTGAGGTACAGCAGTTTCTGAAAAAAAGCTCAGTATTAGTGAAGAATGAAAACAAAGTTAGCAAAATATAGTGAGTATACAACTAAAAAATGATGTTTCAGTTGGAAGGGAATGCTCATTAGAAAGTACTACTGAGACGGTGAATCTCAATGTAGTTCAACCTCCGCTTAAAGCCAAGATTGTTTTTATATTATACATCCACAATAAAGCAAATCTTATATTTTAAAAAAAACATGAGCACAAGACAAGAAAAACTACATTAAGAATTCTCAGAAATGTAATTAAAACATATGACAGAGAAAATTTTAGGTGGCCTTCATACTGTTGATCATATTTTTCAAATAGTTTATTCTCTAATATTATGTGTAAACTATTTTTAAGTATCTGAAAGGACTACCAAATGGCATTTTGATTCTCTACACTTACGTAACAACTCGACTTCAAACGTACCCACTTGTAAAGAACCTACACAGTACGTTGCATTGAACTCTTGGAAGAATCTTAATACAGTTGCATTCACTTTAAAAATATATGCACAAAAACAATCATGAACTACACTCTTATACAATGGATAAACCAATCCCCTCCCCCAACTCAAAAAAAGTTGTACTCCTAGGAAAATGTTGCAGCTTAAATTATCATATGAAAAAACCCAAGGACCTTGTGGCATACACATTCTACAACTGGGGGTCAATGTTAAGATTTAGAGGTCATAATTTGACACTTCCTTCCTATGAAAAAATTACCATATGTCATGCACAAGCATCTTCAAATTAATCCCTCTCCTTTCTTTTGTTACTGAGCAGCAACGGCTTTGGGCTCCTGAGCGGATCAGGCATTGTCTGCTGGATGATATGTTTGCTTTTCACACAGTGAAGGTCTTTTGTTATGATGGGACAGCTGCAGGAAAACAACTTTTTTTTATAATTTTTCACACGAATGTCACTCAGGCACGTGTGACTAAAAGAAGTCTGTGAACAGTAGGAGAATGAAAACTATCTCCATACTTCTCCCACCCATGGAACTTTTACGTGAAAAAATGCAATTTTTTTTTATTATGACAGACTTGGTTTTATTATAGGGCTGACTATTTTGTGTTATATTTATTAATTATGTCATAATAATCTAAAACTACCACTATAATCTTAAAAAGAATACAAAATATTTAATACAACCCACTGAAAATTTTCATTTTTAAATTTCTCTTCACTATTTAATTACAAAATCAGTTTAATGGCCTGAATAACATTTGCTTCCGCATAGTGGGATTCCCCCTGTGGCTGAACTTCAAGCCACAAAAAATGCTGAGCAGCCTGCTCAGGGGGTCCCCAACAGTAGAAACTTCTGTGATGTCAAAATTGTAAAATATTTATTATTATTGTTTGCATTCAATATGCTTAGAGGAAATTGTTTGCGTCTATAATGCACCTGGCTGCACTCCTGCCCAGCTAACCCTCCCTTCACTACAAGTCCCTTCTCAAGGTCTCTGAAAAATCTGTATTAATTCTGCTTGATTTCACCCTAATTCTGTAAGTATACTAGAATGAGAGGATGAACCTGTAAAGGTTCAGTAGTGGCTGATCACTATCCACTAGGTCAAATAAATGGAATTAAACCTTGATGCTTTCTCAATGTACTAGTATTCAAAAAAAAAAAATAGAAGCACAGTTGGCAAACCTGCCTGAGTACATATACTAGGACATGACGCTCAACCCATGCAACTATTTATAAAAGAGAAGAAAATAAATTTTTGGTACTATAATTTTGGAGTCATGTTTAATAGAAACAGAAATAGGCATTTATGTTGATTCTTTAATAAATCTTCTGGATACTACAAACCAAGCAATAAAACTAAGGGATTAGATTTACTAAGCTTTAATGATCTCTGAACCAACATAAAAAAAAATGTCAAAATTTAGAAATTCGCTTAGAGTTCACTGAGAAATTAAACTCTTGTCACAGCTTTTTACAACTGTCAACATATAGAATACTGTGAAACTAGAAGAAAACATATCACTCAAAATAAAACATTCAACGTTTAATAATAAATGACAGACCTGAAATGTTCTGTGAGGGTTTAAGCATAAATCATATTTGCCCATCTTGTTAAGGCAGAAAAGTCTCAGTGCCACCTATGATTTTCTTATGGAAAGAGGCTGAAGAGACATACGCTCTATTATTTTGCCAGGGAGGGTCCTTTAAGAACGTACTATTGTAGTTCAGAGCCTCATTCACTACTTATCATCCCATGGAAAACTTGATCATATTTTCAATAGATCCTAGTTTTCTAGGCTCTCTGTTATTTTGTTGTTGTTTAATCTAATCTGACTATACATATCTTTCAATTATTTCATTAGAATAAGTACACAAAAAAACTAACTTTTCAAGACTATAAATGCGCCAGGCAGTGGTGGCGCAAGCCTTTAATCCCAGCACTAGGGAGGCAGAGGCAGGCAGATCTCTGTGAGTTCGAAGACTAGCCTGGTCTACAAGAGCTAGTTCCAGGACAGGCTCCAAAGCCACAGAGAAACCTTGTCTTGTAAAACAAACAAACAAACAAACAAACAAAAAAAACAAGACTATAAATGCTTGAAAATGTTAGCAGCCTAATTTTGTATTTTACTGATAGTTTGGAACTATGAGCAAAAACTTCTTAAAGAGGCTGTGTCCATTATGGTTTGTTTTTATTTTGTCTAATTTTATTTATTATGATGATGATGTAGATATCTGTCTGCTTCCTAATAAGAGAGAGAAAGAAAGGCATAGATTTGGGTGGGTGGCAAAGTGGGAAGATCTAAGAGAAGTTGGGAGAAGGGGAACCACTGTAATAAGAATATATTGTATGAAAAAATCTATTTTCAACAAAATAAATAAATAAATTTTAAAAACAAAGCTGATAAAAGCACAGACGTGTGAGGAGCCTGGAGTGTTACAAGCCAGAGGCCTGTTGCCTTATCCTGGCCTACATCTAGGCTCCCAGACCACAGATGCCTTGACCATTTCTTTGTCTGAACTCTGTGAATAACAGACAGAAACTTTCTGAAATCTACTAACTCAGCAGACTATTAGCTTCCACCACACCATGAGCTAAGAATGTCATCAGATATTATCTTGGCCCCACAGAAAAGCTTCCCCAATCTTTCTGTAACCATCACTCTGATGACACAATATATTTTAAACTTGCCTTGATTTACAACTTTCTTTGTTCTATAAACTATGAAACTGCTTCCATGTTGGAACAAGGAATTTGCGGTAACCTAAATCATGTTCTTGGGCAGTAACTCCAAAATAAACTATCGCTTACTCCCTTAAGATAAAAGCTGTGGTTTTGAATCAACAGAAATAAATAAATTATGGTAGCAGCCATGATAACCTGAAATGCAGAATATGTATTGCTGAAGTAAGTACAATTACCACAAATAACTACTTACACAAATTTGAAGGTTTTTGTGGACTTTTGAAACATACTATTTCTGGACACCCTGCAAGTCATAAATAAATCCCTGTCTTAAGTCATAGTAATGGTCTTGGGAATTATGTCCATAATTGTTATGATCCATTGTTTCAGGACATAAATAAGCATACAGCACAACACTACGATAGGTTATAAGAAAATCGCCTATTCATACTATAAGTTTATACATCATGGTAGAGATTCCAGAACTACATTAAAATTTTACTTCAGTAATATACTTATTTATAATTCAGACATGTTTACTTAGACATTGAGTAACAAACTAGGATGCAATGCAAAACTGAACTGTCAAACACTATTAGGCCAAAAAAATTCCTCTATGAGAGAATTAAATAACCAATGGGAAATGGGTGTGCAAACATTCAGACAACAGAAAGAATTAAGGACCTACCATTTCAGAATGAATTAGCAATCCCACAGTGATGAAAAGCATAAACGTTAAGGCAGTAACATATCAAGAAGCTCATAATATTTTAAAACTATAGTAGTTGTTCTGGAGCAATGGCTCTGTGGTTAAAAGCACTTGCTGCTCTTGCAGAGGACCCCCAAGCTCAGTTCCCAGCAGCCACATGGTGGCTCACAGCCAGCTGTAACTCTAGGCCCAGAGGATCCAGCACCCTCTTCTAGCCTCTCAGGGCACTAGGCACACATGTGGCATACTTGTATATATTCAGGGAAACACACACACACACACACACACACACATATATATATGTCATACATGTATATATGTTAGGACTCCAACTAGACATCTTAAGAAACCAAGTAAAAACCTCCAGTGCCAGGAATGGGCTACATCTTGTTGAGTCATTGGCAAAAAGGGTACCATGGAATCCCTAAAACATCAGAAGGCACTGTTCACACTACTGGAGAAGAAAAGTAATTATCAATATCACTCAGACACAAACCCTGTGACATATCTGAGATAGATTGTTTAAATAGTGGCACAAATGTTATAGGCGTCACCAACCACTGACTGGATTTAAAGCCCACTTCATGAGAAAGAACCTACACCTAACACTGCTAAAAAAGCCAAAAAACCTAAGACTAGATAGATTATGGGCCTAGGGGAATGCCTGATACTATTATTCTGCTAAAGGAATATAATGAAAAAATAACTCCTGATGATATAGTGTTATATCCATAGGTCAGTGACTCCTTCAGTGTTCTTCAAATGAGCTTCTTTTTGCAATAGATGGGAATCGACATGAAGATCCACAATTGGACAGTATGAAGAGAATGTGAGATGTTAGAGAACTCAGTCCTAAATGTGATGCCTTCATCAAGTCCCTACCATCAGGGCACAAGAATGTGTGTGAAAGAGAAGGAGGAGAGGTTGAAAGAACCAGAGGTGGTGGATGACTTAAGGACAGACTGTCTTCCAAACACACATGAACTCACAGAGACCATGGCAGCACATACAAGGCCTGCACAGGTTCAAGCCAGGCTGGGTGCCAGCACTGAGGGGGTGAGTGGACAAAGGGCTTGACCCCTAACCAAGAAGCTTTCTAATACTGATACCCACTGGCCAAGGAAAAATCAGTTTTCTCCAACTGAGTGTCACTGGGTGTATTAACTACACTTCGGGGCAGGCCCCATGGCCAGTAGGTGTTAGCCAACAACGACAGAAAATCACTGGTATTTTTTTTAGAGTTTTTGCTTCATTTTCCTTTCTTTTCCCAGTTTTTTGTCATATTGACCTTTTGCCTATTTGTTTCGCTCTTTGTTTTTGTGTTTTCATGGTATTTTTTTTAAAAAGAGAGATAGAGAAAGAACATAAAGTAGGGTGGGTAGGGAGATGGGATGAGTCTGGAAAGGATTGTGGAAGAGAAACCTGATCAAAAAAGTTGTGGCAAGGTCACAAGCAAGTCACAGTACTCTTTGCAAATTTATTTTCAGAAAGGGGTTAGATTTATGTCATCTACAGTAAGAAATGGAAAGCAGCTCTTGTTAGGCAATCATAGGAAACATTTATATGCACTAACCAACAGTTTATCGCTGTCTTTTTCAGGTCAGTAGTAGAAATGTAGGCTTGCAGTAGAGTACTGGATGCAACACTTAAAATTCTGTGTTTTAAATTAACATGTTACTTTTTAATTTTTATTGCTGATTAAATTCTTTCTGCATGCATATGAGACAAAGTGAACCCTCTAATTGGCCTATTTTATCAGCTTGACAAAGTTCCTAAGGCAAGACACAGGGAATCTGAACTCAGCAAGTAGAGGATACAAAGGGGAGAGTCTGGGGAGAAGAGAACAGAATTTAAAGGCTGGGGAAGAGAGAAAAGAGATACTAGGGCTGAAGCTATGCAGAAGGATCTCCTCAGGTTCCAGCAGAGGACCAACCAGAACACTTCAGGAAACTAGTGAGGAAGGGAGACAGTGAGGAAGGGAGACGGACCATCGGGAAGCCCAGAACAGTGCCTTTCTTCAGCAGCCTGCTGGGGATGCTCAAGGAAGATCTTGCCTCAGTAATAGGGAATAACTGACCTTATTTAGAGCACTGCTCAAACTGCCTTCACAAATTCCATCTTAAAAGGAAGCTCCCGAAGGTTTGTAAGAATACAAAATACCTAGTAGCCTGTCTGACAGGTTTTTTTTGTTTGTTTGTTTGTTTGTTTATAGTGTTTCCAAGACAGGGTTTCTCTGTCTAGTTTTTGGCACCTTTCCTGGAACTCGCTTTGTAGATCAGGCTGGCCTCCAACTCACAGAGATTCGCCTGCCTCTACCTCCAGAGTCCTGGGATGAAAGCATGAGCCACCACCACCTGGTTGTTTGACAAAATTTTAAGCATCTGTCATGTTAATCAAGCATGAAAATTCAGAGGCAGGAAAGTGTAGTCCATAATAACAATTAATAAAAAACTCAGAACAAGCAAGGATAAGACAATAATCAGATAACCCCACACATTCAAAGTGAGATAGGAAAGATATAAAAATCATTACCCAAGTCAAAAATACATAAATATGGGATTGAAGAAAGTTCACACCCTGATGGAAAATAACTAATTAAACTGAAACTATTATAATATAAATTAAATCAAAATCTGGGAAAGTGGCACAAAAGTAGTAGGGTTTAGTGGGTAGAGGCAAGTACAGCCAAGCTAAAGACCTAAGATTTCCAGTAGTTTGTCCTCTGACTTCCACATGTACTCCATGGCACATGCAGACACACACACACACACACACACACAGAGAGAGAGAGAGAGAGAGAGAGAGAGAGAGAGAGAGAGAGAGAGAGAGAGAGAGAGAGAGAGAGAATTTAAATAAATAAAAATTTAAGGCATCATTGACAAATGAGGCAATTTTAAGAAATCTAATATGCATATAATGAGACCACTGAGAAAAGTATTTGAAACACTATGTAAAATAATTGCAAAATTCACACAAAAAAGTATGAAATAAAAAGTAGACTCAAAGATACTTGATAATTTAAAAAGATAGCAAAAAGAAACAAAAAAGAAACAAAACAAAACAAAAAAGATAGCAAAAGAAAGAAAAAAAACAAAGGAAAGTGGGACAGTGGGAAATACAGCAAAAGAAAAAAAGAAATCAACTAAACTCTAACTATATGGACAATGACATTAAAGGTAAAAAAAAGCTTAAAACATTAAAAAGCAAACTGCGTCTAAATATGGTGGCGCACACCTTCTATCCCAGCACTGAAGGGGCAGAGGCAGTCAAGCCTCAGCAAACTAAAGGCCAGCCTGGTCTACAGAGTAAGTTCCAGGACAGCCAGGGCTACATAGAGAGGCCCTGTCTTAAAAAAAAAACAATCAAGTCAAATTAGGTTACATTGGATAAAAGAGCAAGACATAACTACATGATGCCTACATAAGAAACAAGCCTTAAATACAAAGCCTCAAAAAGAGAAAAGGCAAAAAGATGGGAAAGTTATATGATTAAAATAGCAACTAAAGATGCTAAATATTATGAATATAGTATGTTTCAGAAAAAAGAATATCAGAAGCATAAAGATTATCATTTACAATATTAAGCCAAATAATAATAATGATAGCTCCAAAAATGTATGTACCTTTTATGGGAGTTTTAAAAATAAACATGAAAAAAATCTTCCAGAAGTAAAAGGAAGCATAAGCAAATAAATAATTATGATTTCAGGTTTCAATCATCTCATCTACTTAATAGAGACAAGTAGGCAGAAAATGATCAGCTATTGACCTGACTTTATAAAATACTCTACCTAACACCAGACTATACACTTCTTAACATACACAGAGTATATTCACCAAGTTAGAGCATGTGCACACAAACACAAGCACACACATAGAAACACACACACACATATGTATGTGTGCACAATGGTAACGTAATACAAATGATAATTAGCTTGATTTAGCAATTCCAAAATATACAAATATATTGAAACATCCATGCCACTAATATACACAATTATTTTTAAATAAATAAATACAGTAAAATGGAAATATTCCAAAGGATTCCAACATGGAAGTAATGTTATTTCACTATCAATGAGAACCCAGGCACATTCTTGGAAAATCTTGGAAATGTTGGAAAATTAAATACTAAAATTACCAGATACTAAATAGAAAATGTGGGAGTTGCCACAAAGCAATATTCAGAAAGGAATTTCAGCACTAAATATAAGGGTATCAAGGTCAACCATCACATGTCATTAACTTCAGATTTCCTTAAACTAAAAACGTAAGACTGAATTTAAAATAGAAATAACAAGATGATAGTAATTATAAATCAAATAATTTAAAAGCAGAAAAAAATCACAGAATTCAATTAAGCATAGCAGGGTTTTAAGGAAAATTCTAAAAATTGGTTTCTACTAGGCATAATGGATTAAAAAAACATAGAAGATGAACAATGGAATTAAAAGGGGAATTTTAAGAATTTCTAGAACATTTTGCCTAATAAATTTGACAGAAAGTTCACTAAAGAAAATTATAAAACAGAAACAAAACCAGAATGCCTGAAATATATGCAAAAAAATAAAATATACAGTTAAAAATCTATAAAGAAAATTTCAGGCCTACAAGCTTTCATTTAATGATCTAACAACCTAAATAAAGAGTAAACCATTCCAGAAAAGTACAAAGAAAAGGATCACCTTCCACTCACTCTGTGAGGTCATTACTCTGTCACCAACTACAGAAAGCCATTACCAGAAATTAAAATATACCCTAAAATTCCCATGAACACCACACATCTTCAACAAAATTTTACTAGTCATATTTAATAATCTATAAGTGTGATTTATATGCCAAGTGTTTTTAAAACCAAAAGTCAATATTCTTTGTCTTATGAAGGCAATAAAGGAGGAAAATCATATAATTTCAATGGATGCAGAAAGAAAATCTGACTAAATTTAACATCTATTAATAATAAAGTTAGAATCTCAACAAATTAGGAATATAGGGGTATCTCCTTAATGCAATATAGGGCATCTTGGAACAAAATCTAAATAGGGAAAATATGTATAAATTGTGATCTATTCATTCAACAGAATAATACACAGCAATAAAAATAACAAACTATAGTTCTGATGCAATAAAACTAATAAATTAGATAGTTGAGGCCAAACAGAAAAGAATATGTATACTATATAGTGAACTAAACTCAAGTAAATCTCAAGAAATGCAGTTAAATGACAAAATTTATGAATTTAAATATAGATGTATGAAAGCAAAAAAAATTTAAAAATTAAAAAGGGGGCAGTCACCAGAAAAGTTGTGATGGTGCCAACTAGATCCCATTTATTTGAAATTCCAGAAGTACTTTATTGTAAGGTTGTTGCTTTTTCTAATTCTGGAGTATATTTATAACATGATAAGTATCATACAGCTAAGAGCCATGTCTAAATAGAGAATTCACCTGTTTTATACCTACGCTTCACCCTGATCTTTAAACAGTTATAACTAAGCATATTAATTCACAGAAATGTTTAGAATTTCAATAGGAGAAAGTCAGTCTTCCCCCTCCTATTCCCTAATGAAAAACAAAGATAAAAATGAAAGTTATGGTATATTATTATTTAAAAACAAAGAACAGTTTAATAGGCATTTTTGACTTGTGAATAGCAATGTAGACACCACTAGAAAACAGTAGAAGACTAATTGTAGCATAAATCTGTGATTTCAAACATTTCCAACAGTGTTAAAAATAGGTACAACTTCTAAACTTAGGATACACACAGTTAACTACTGTTGTCAAGTTAAGGTGGCCCTAATACATACAAATTAGGCCAAAGACCATATAATAAAATTATCTGAAATATGCTCAGTTATCAATTTCCAAATAAATCTGATTTATTTTTAACTGACATCTTAATTATCCATATTTACATCTGGAATATAACAACTTTTCTCTCTTTTAACAATCTGAGACAAACAAAATATTATGATTATACATTAGCAATGCCTTCTCAGTTTCTACAGCTGAAATGTCACGTCAATTACTTAGTAAGATTTAATTTTACCTTGTTTAATCTGTCCTTGCACAATATTACTGGAAGGTGGAGGGGAACCCCTTGCCTTTGAAAGGTCTGGGGTGCCTGGTCTAGGTGGCCTTTAAAAGAAGAAAAAAACATTGAACATTTTCCTATTTCCAGAGCTATTCAAAATGTCATTCTCTAGATTGAAAAGAAACATATGCAGAACATTTTCAACTTACTATTTCAAAAAGATGGTCATTTTCTAAGTTTTGTGCCTATTGATGTTGTTCATTTCAAATTTTGGCAAAATAACTACGTGATTAAGAAGTATTCATACCTTTTTTGTAATGAAAATGTTTACTTTCTGTTAGCCTTAACATGTATTTCTGAACACTCCCATGAACGACAACTGACAGGCAGAAGTCACTTCGTCTCATTTCTTTACTGTTAACACTGGCATTTCAGCCTGCCCATTAGCATCTAGGAATTCATGGACCAGTATGCCAATTTGAAAAGCATTTAATCATATGCGTAGAAATAAAGCATAAAGAAATCTTGGAGTCTAGAGGTAAAGTGTCTCTTTTGAATTTCTGCTCAAAAACATCCTATGATAAAGTATTTACATACCAGGCAGTAGTGGTACACACCTTTAATCCCAGCACTTGGGAGGCAGAGGCAGGTGCCTCTGTGAGTTTGAGGCCAGCCTGGTCAACAGAGTGAGTTCCAAGACAGCCAAGGCTACACAGAGAAACCCTGTCTCAAAAAACAAGAACAACAACAAAAAAAAGTATTTACAGGATTAAGAACACTGAATTTTTGTAGGATAATTACAATAGAACATGGCACAAAATAAATGCTATCTAAGTATTTCTTAGGTTTAAAAAATTGATGTGGTCAACTTTAATAAAGCATAATAATAAGTTGTCTTCATAACTTTGAGAAATAGCATTCAGGCTAAGTATTGTAAAAAAATCAAAATATTCTCTTTAAGGTAGTCTGTTTTAAAAGTTATTTTCTCTTCCCTTTTGCAAAAATTTGGACTGCACTTAATAGGACATTCCAGAGACAATCACTGGGCACATCAATACTGCATACAGATTACAATGAAAAGCATTGTGAACAATACCCATTTAAACTGAATGTCAGTTCAAACTTCCAAGAGGTATAGATTTGAGTTTATATTTATGGAGCTCAAAGAGACGGCTCAGCAATTAAGAGCACAGACTGCTCTTGCAGAGGACTGGAGTGCTTCCCTGAACCCACACTGGGCAGCTCATAACTACCTGTGTCTCCGGCTCCAGTGATATAACATCCTCTTCTGGATTTCACAGTCATCTGCATTCACACATGCACAAGCCCAAATCTAAGCACATAACTTAAAAAAGAATAAGACCATTGTGGTGGCCCACACCTTTAACCCCATTACTTAGGAGGCAGAGATGGGCCAGTCTCTTTGAGTTCAAGGCTAGCCTTGTCTATGCTGAACTCCTGGTTAGTCAGGGTTAACTCAGAAAAAAAATCTTAAATTAAAAAATTTAAAGATTTAATTTATTCAAGAGCTATCCTGTATGACCTCCCATTTAACATAGCTACTAAATATGACTACATATATAATACTGCAATAGTTTTATTGTGTTTTAATGCCTCTGTCTTAGAAATGCTTTGTTTTATGGTTTAAATAGGAAGTCACTAATGTGACATTTAATGGAAAATGTGTGCAGAGCCAAAAACTAAAAGAGCAGTAAACAAAAACAAAAATAGAGTATGATCATTTATCCCATTGGAAATAAAGAATAAAATTAAACTACATAATCACACCTGGTCGGGCCCTTCTTCATGTGATCGCCAATGAAAGTTGCATTGGTCATACTCATTAACGTATTTGCCAAAGATATGATGGACAAGAGATGTTGAGTGGTGACTGCTCGAGACACTGTGTAGGTTCCCTTTCCTACTCCATCAGTTGTCAGCAACTTCCTTCCTGTTTCCTCTTTCCCATGTAGTAATTTAGCAGCAGCCTGATTATAGCCAGGAAGCATCAACGACATATGACCTCCTCTCGATAAGAGACCAAAGGACACTGTGCAGTGTGGTTTCAGCATTCCAAGGCGATCAAGACAAACTTCATCCAGAACGTCATTCAAACCCCAGGCGTGAAGACAGGACATGAATAATTTTGCAGTGTCCATAGTTAGATTGTATTCTAGTAAGGTCAGCGGCTTGGACTTGCTGGCCCGGTACTCGGGATCACTCTCTTCCCTTCTCTGCCTCATGATCTCCTCGTCCTCCTCTTCCTCATCCAGGAGGTGCTCCTTTATGTTCTCTTTGATAGTTTCCTTCACTTGCTGGAAAAGAACTGCTGCTCGTTTTCCAGTTAGAAAAGAGCCCCCTTTGTCTGAACTGCCAGATGCTTTTTGCAAATTCTCTGGGGAAATAAGTGCAGTATTCGGCCTAGAGGCTTCTTCAGTCAGGAGTTGAATAATCAAAGCTTCCACATCAAAGAACAGCACATGGATGTCCGGGTCTGTTAGGTTCGTCTTTATTGCTTGAACCATCAGGGAGTTATGAGAATATTTAGGTAAATTCCCCTGTAACGAATATTTAAAAAAAAAACTGGTTACAATTCAAAGTATTTAATCTCAACATTCATTAGTGAACAATAAATAACTGAATTAAAATGCTTATGAGGCTGTCTTTTTAGGGCTTCTAGAAAATTAAAATATCTTTGCCAACGAGCAACATGTAAACGATACGAGCTTATACAATGACTTTACCCCGACCCAATCATTAAAATACCAATTAATTTAAAGCCAAGTATACATTAATAAAAGCTTATTACTGAAGTGGGAACTACGAAAATGAACTGTGGCTGGCCCTGAACAAGCACCGTGGACTGAACTCCTTCCTTCAGCACTTCCCTTCAGTCTTTCTCCCTTACCAAATTCCCTCTAAAGACATATTTAAGTCTTCCGGGCTCTAGATTGTAAAAGTAAGGTGATCCTGACCATCTTCCATCTACTTCTTTGCTTTACTTACTGTCCGTTCTACTCAAATCTACTGAAAGTGTAGATCTGCAGGCAGCTCTTCAGGATGGGTCCTCTGACATTGTCTCATGGAGACAAGAGTGTATAACACAGTTCACTTATGTGATGCATGTGTGCATGCATGTATATGTGTAAAACCCATACATGTTACACCAGAATGTAAATTGAAGTTACCTTTTGATGAAATCATAGGACATTTTGTTCAGACTTTAGATGTCTCAAATTACATATAGTTAACACACGCTATTTTTTCATAACTAGAAAATAAATCTATAGAATAAAATATAGACTTCTTCATCCCAAATACAGGGCCTATTTATAAAATCCCCCTTTCAGCTTTAATAAAGAGGCTCTTGAACCAACTCGGTGACTCCTGACATTCAAATCCTTTCATTTTCGCTTAGTACTCCTTTATCCTCTAAGTCCTCTTCTACGTGGCCCTAACTCTCAATCACAACATATATGCACATCAGATCAGTACAGTGAATGCCTTACTTGTCAACCATATCTCATTCATGTTGAGGAAAGGACTCTAATTCTCCTGGGAAAAAGTTAGCCAATGGTTCATTTAGTTCCCCTAACATTTTATAACACCTATGTGTCAGATATTTGGATATCTCAGAAATATTTAAACAGTTACTTATAACTTCCTTATTCTGCAGGGTAATTTCAAAACACAGACAAACCATGCCTTACCCATTCTGTGCAACCAAAGAGCCTAGAAGGATGAGCAGAGAACACTATAAAAGTCTTATACAATTATTCAAATTGCTTATCAACTCTTCCTAAAATAGTCACAATAAATTCCCTTAACTGGTCTGTCTTGTCTCAATTTCTATCTTTTCTGACTACACTTCTAGCTTCAGAGGTTATCAACAGTATTTTATAATTTGAGAAGAAAATCCAGACTTCTTTACAAAGCACAAAGAACTCTCCAGAATATATTGTTGCTTGCGCCTCCATTTCACCTCTAATCACCACCTCACGCCTTAGCACCAAATCACTTCTCCTTTCCAGAAACAGTCTCAGTCTCTGTACCTTTGCAGATGTTCACCCTAGGACCACACTCCTTCTCCATTCCCTGTGCCATCATTTACAAAATATATCGAGTTGCTCACCATCCAAACATCCCTCAAAGAATTAATTCAAGCACATGTTATCACTGCCTCCTTTGTAGAAACTTCTCTGAATTGAATGATTTTAAAGAATAACATCAATCTTTTTATATTATAGTAAACAACATAAAGAATATCCCTAGTCAATATCAAACTAGAGGGACATGGCCGAGAAATTACCAATTTCATCTCAGGTGACCAGGGAGCTCCACACAGAGGAGCTAATAGCAACCAAAAAACACTCATGGCAGAAAGAAAGCAAAGTGCAGACTAGGACAGTGGCAATGAAAATGAGAGGGTGGGTGCTGAAGAGCCCACAGGTGATCAAGATGAAGAACCACGGCCACGGTCCACTGAGACCACACTGGGGCTGCTGAACTTTATTCTGCCAGCCAGACTTCACTAAAGCAGAACCATCAGGCGTACTAGTGAAATACAGGTGCCTGGACCTGACCATCAGACCAGAAGTAGCGCACCTAGGAATGTGTAGGAATCTGTCTACTGAATACCAAGACAACTTTACACAGCAATGTTGGGAACAATTATCCAAATGAAGGGAGTCACATGACCAGATTCAGTACTGTTACCTTAAAAGGAGTAAGAGCAGGGTCATGAATATGAAATGGGAGGTGGCAGAAGCCACGCAGATGATCAAGGTAAAACTGCATTAGCCAGAAGGATGTGAGAGATGGGACAGAATAAAGAATACGCTCCTGATCCTTTCATTTCTCCCAGCTCTGTTTTACATATTTTCCTCTGAAACACTGAATGGTATAATATCACACACTTTGCTCAGTGCTTTGTACCTACCAGCACTAACTCAAGTGAATCATGTATGACTTCGTATATGTATTATGTTCAATATAATACTGATAAGACAGTTATAATTAGTAATTGCAGCCACTATATACTAAGCTGTTGCTGTTGCTGTTGCTGTATCTTGGGAATTATCCTAGTTATTAGCACCGACTATGTGACAAAAAAATAGGAAGGAAGGAATCAGCAACAGTAGGTCAAATGAAAAAGGTCTCCACAGTGCTTCTAAAGATGTTCCTCCCGCAAAATACTCGTAACATTCTTGTAGAAAAAGAAGAAACTATTATCAGTCAGACAACATAAAATCAAACAAGTTTGGCTAAGAAGTTCCTGAAGCCGTGAGAAGGACTTGAAAAAAAAGAAGGCAAAAGGGAAACAGAAGGTAGACAGACTTCAAATGTCATCTGATGTCAGCCACACATGTGCCCATCAGCACCCCTACTCTGCAGGCATCTCTATCTGCTTCTGAAGGTGTTCCAGCAGTTAGCCACATGCTCACAACAAAAAGGTTATCTAATTAATACCATGTCTGTGTGTGACTCTGTAAGATTCTTTTTATTGCAACCTCTCACACATACCGGATGTGCCCTGTGACAAAAACTGTACCTAATAGCAATCCGCACAAAAAGAGTGTGAAAGATAAAGAAAACAAGACCACCAAGACAAAATATAACAAAAGAAAACACATTAAGGCTGAAGGGGAGACCATGACTCATCACCATCACAGTGGATGAGCTGTTTCTCCCACTACCAGGGCATGACCACCAATTCTATTGACTTAGACAGCCTGGCACAACAAAAAGTAGATGCCTACCAAAGTATTTTGTTAGGTAAAGGTAAAGAAATGACAGAGTTAATCATCCTCAGGTCTGCATTTCTAGAATGCAGTGTTAAGATGAGCTATAGGAAAGGAACAAAGACATCTACCAAATTCCAAGCTTTCCTTGGCTTTATGATAAAATATGCACACCTGGGACCAGTCTGATTCACTGAAATCATCAGATATTCTCAACAATTTCAAAGTTCTAGACGGGCCGCTCCGTTGCAATTACTAGAACCCCTGAAATGTGGGTGCACAATTAATTCATCTTAATGTTATCACAGAACAGGATTAAATTCAGTTCAACACATATTTGTGGAGTATACAGTGTAAACATGCATAGGAGGAAACAAAATATTCATCCTTAAAGAAATAGTTGAAAATCAACTTGACAATGGCTAAAAGAAAAATGACTAAGTCTCCAAGTTGCTAGTAAATGCAATTATACAAATATCTATACTCACATAGCAGGCTAGGAAACAGATTTATTGTATGCTTATTTTAAGTATCTGGTTTATTGCACTCTTCATTTTAGAAAGCGCAATATGAGATTTCTTTTGTTTTGAGCCAGGTTCTCTCTATGTAGCCCTGGCTGTCCTGTGATTCACTGAGACCTACCTGCCTCTGCGTCTACCAGGTTAGGATTTTAGATACATCTGCCACCATGCTCAGCACCATTTGCAATCTTAAGAAAAGAATAATTAACCTAAAATAGAACATAAAAGAAAACACTGAGGAAAAAAAGAACCCTGAACTTCTGACTCAGAGCTGAAAGTGAACCTGTAGCAAGAGCATGAGATAAAATGATATCTAAAGTAGAACCCAAGGAAAACAACACAACTATCATCCTGATATCAAGGTCCATCCACGTATACACGAATGTCAGTATACAAGCATGCCAGGTGTGGTAGACCCCACAAACAAAACATAACAATCCAGAATGCTCAGAGAAATAATGTTGGCACGTATATACAACAGTTTTCATCATTTTATCCAATTGAATATATTCTAGATGAAATCGTGTCTGCTGAAACATCTGATAGCTTTGCCTCTGAATACCAATATTACGATTTAAGGGTCGTTAATGGGCTTAAGATTTTAAGTGTATTGCATTTTATCCACTGACAACAAGTTTTGCTCTCGCACTATTCACTTCATTGATCCTGACTTGAAAGCTCACTTATTTTGAAATCATTGTTCAATAACACAGTTTTCAATGCTATCTTTAAATAGTCTTGTGATTTATTATTCTTTCTGAATAATAAATATAAATCCAATCTATAATATCATTTGATATGGGTTTTATCTAAAAATAGAGTTGATTTTTACTACCAAGTATTATGTTAGCTGATGCTCATAATCAAATGCAAGGTAAAAACATTGATTTGCGCGCGCGTGTGTGTTTTGTGTGTGTGTGTGTGTTTTGTGTGTGTGTGTGTGTGTGTGTGTGTGTGTGTGTGTGTGTGTGTGTGTGTGTGTGTGTGTGTATGGCACTGGTTGTTGGGTATGCATGTCTGAGTGGGTACATGCACATGCATGTGCAGCCAGAGGTTGATGTGAGGTGTTTAGCTCCCTGAACCTAGCACTCACTGATTCAGCTCACCCTGTACCACCTTCCAGTACTTAGACTATGTGCACTGCATGCCCAGCCGTGCATGGGTGCCGGGATCCAAACTCAGGCAGACCCAAATACTTGTATGGCAACCACTTTGCCAACTGACCTTTCCCCTAGCTGTTGGTGATATATTTTTAAATCAGAATTAGTTTTGAAATCAGTGATTAAAGACCCTAAGGACAGATTAGAAAACAAGCGTCTATCTGATGTGCCCAGACCCCCTCTTAAATATCAATACTGAATTCTAAAATAGATTAGAAGAAAATTTTTACTCAACAAATATTAATTTACTATTTTATAAAGCATATAATTATATAGGTAATTTATTTATAATGAATGGTTTAAACAAATTATGTTTCCTAACTATAGAAAAAACTGATTTAATACCAAAAGCTTTTTTAGTGAGAAAAAGAAACAATTTTTCTCTTCATTTTGTACTTGAACTTTTACTGATGAGAGTGATTTAAAGGGATTTCTATAGTTCTTATGCATAATAATAAATAATAAAGTACACTGAATAAAAATAAATAGATGTCATATTATACTTTTAAAATGATCTAAAGTAGCACAGTGAAATCTTCCTCATATACTAGAAAATATTCACAAGTAGCTTCAATATTGACTATTTTAGGTATCAAGAAAAAAGAAGGAAAAGAAAGAGGGAAGAGATTGCTGGAGGCACAGAATTATCGGGGAAATATGTCCGCCCAATATGGCTATTTGGCGCCCTCTGCTGTTGTATTACTGTTTCTTCAGGCTAGTGGTTAGGTAGGCTAACAAGAGTTCCTCAGAGAATCCAGTCATTTTGGGAATTAACCAATATGGTCATGGCCATACCACCCTGAGCATGTCCATCCCATTTGGAAATAGACAATACTACACTTATCTTAAAAATCTGCTTATGATTGGGATTAGAATTCTCCACCAGGTGTGAATGATAATATAGTAATATAGTTCCTAGCATTTCTTTCTTTTCCATGTGCTTCCATTAACAAGCACGTAAGTAATCACAACCTAAGAAAAGATATTAAACATATCAAGCAGTAGAGTTTTTATATTTTATTGCAACTTGTTTAACAGGACATAAGAAAGATGTAGCTACAAATGTTAAGTGTAAATATCCATTGTCTTACATAGACAATATATTTTGAAGGTATTTCTTCTAAAGATCATAGGCTATTATTATACAATTATTAAATAATAGAAAGTAAAAATTAATACAAGAAGAGTCTTTACAACAGCAGCACAGGAAATCAACTTCCAAGTCCAGTCAAAGAGCCAAGAGCCCCAAAACAGCAGGACCGGAAGCTCTCTGTAACAACATGGATTGTTACATGGGCAGCTGCTTCCCTACATCCAAACTTTCTGTCTTCCAAATAATGATATTTCTATCCACTTCAAGGACTGAGAATGGCTAGTGAATGATACTTCCCCCATTTTGTAACAAATGAATGTGTCTGAGAGACACATGAAAAGCGTTAAAACTAACTATGGGGGTATTGCGGGGGGGGGGGGGGAACATAATTAACTTCAGTGAGGGGCTTAAAAAGTCCAAAGGTCTCCTGTTGGAAACACGCCCTTCTGTCAAAACCCTTGGTTTATTTTTAAATCAATGGTACCAAGGTGAGATTCTGGGGACCTCTTGACTTGGTCAGAACAATATAAAGTAGAAGACTAAATGTGGCAAAATGAAAAGAGGAACACAAAAACCCCAGATTAATGTGGTGATTCCTAGTTTCAAAAACACAATGTAACAGATTCGAACCTATTGCTATTTTCTCTCATGACTGCCCTGCTGGCCCACACTCACTGCTCCTATCCACACGGACATCCATCATGCTGTGACACATGCCTGGGCCACGCCCCCTCCTTTCCTCCTGATACCTAGCCTGCCTCTTCAGAAAAGCTTTCCAATGGCTCTGCTGGTCAGTCTCCCTGGTGCTGTCTCCCATTGGTCCACACCTTAAGTAGTCTGAGAGTCACATTATGACCTGCACACAGGTCCCCTGGCTGGAACAGGAGCTGCTCAGTGCCAGCACCTGCTCCAAGTGGGTGTGGTTAAAGCACTCTCCAACTGGTTCTAGTGAAGGGCTTAGGTCATAGCATGAACCTTAATCAACAATCAAGTATTAAACAATGTGGACTAAATACCTACTGTGATAAATGTATGGAGCATGTTGTCAATTTAACTTCATTAAAACCCAACTATGCCCAATTGAAAGCTAAAGACAAAAGTAAGCTAAAAGGTTCATCAGTCCCTTGGGAGAGCACACAAGTCCATGGTGAAAATGTAGGAGGAAAATGTTCTTTCTGCATCCAATTGTCATCTCCCACATGTTCTGAATTATACTAGCTATGGAGTCCTCAGGATCAGTTCTGCAGAGACTTGAGAGATGGAAGAGGTATAGTCAGGAAAGGAGCCCTCAAATACTAGGCTACTTACACTAAGTCAAGGGACAAATGGGAATAACTTAAGATCCTGTCTCCATAGACTACAGCACAATCGTTGTTGGCTAGCAGTGAGCTTTGCAAATGCCGGAAGGCACAGTTTTCCAATTGTATTAGAGGTGCCAGCTTAGTTTTGCTGTTTCGAGTCCTATTTAGTATGCAGTTTAAGTTTCCTACAACTATTCTGTAATCTAATTAGATATGATACACCATCAAATATAGAAAAGTGGCAAAACAAAGTGCTAGCAGCATCCAGTGGGTAGAGTCCAGCTAGGGACACTACTGAAATAGTACAGAACAAAGGACAGTTTTCACAACAAGCACTTAGTCACCCATGTGACATGCCATGCACAGAGACATCATTACATATGAACATACTCTGAGTCTGTAGATATGTTTAGGGCCACTACAGCGAAAAGGATGGATTTCTTATGTTGGTCTTGCTGTTAAAATGCAATATCTACTTAATTTCATCACTAGTTTGTTCAAAGGAGTGTTATCTGCAGGAATTTGAAGCTATTATTTCACAGAGCACCAGCCATATTCTTCAGTCGTGTTCCTGCACAAAGTCTCTTGGATGGCACTGAGTTCTTACTGTGAGGCTCTTTACCCAGTGGGAACAGCAAAGTCTTGGAAAGCTCTTTTGCATCACTTATGATTGAGATTCACAGAGAGCCTCACAGGTCCTTAGTTCTCTCAACTCCAGTCATCTGGTCCTGCCCGCTGGTTCAGCTAGAGACTACAAGGCCATGCTCACCGGGATGCCGCTCCACATGCAGAAACCCTGATATTCATGCCTTCACCTTCTACAGCTGGAAACTCCACCACACCTGCTCTTCCCCCTCAGCGCTGCGTTGCTTCACAAGCTGGTGTACGTTAGGATGCCCGAGGACCGCGGCTTCCCAGTGTACTGCTGCACCTGCACTGAGTCTGGAAGACTGTGATAGGAGCTGCGCAGCTTCTAGAGATCTCTTAGATCCCGGGTGATTTCAGTGTGCAGCAGTCTGGTGAGCGCCATCATAGGGGCATTATGTCACTGGGTTCCACCACTTCTTCAAAGACTGCCAGTCTCATCCTCCCTCATCCACCTGTGCCCCTATGCTTAACTACACCCATCAACCTTTCACAGCTGCCCTTCACCACCCTTCTTTAATCTCTGAATGACAGGACTGCAATTCTGCAACTGTTAAGAAAATGCATCCTCTGTTTTTCCCATATGCCTACCCTAGCCCATTACAACTGCAAATTCAGTCCCTCCTTTTCCTTGTTCTTAGCTTCCACTCTCTGCCCGGACCGTCTGTCACTCTCAATTCTCTACTTCGGTACCCCCACCTCTCCACAGACCTCCCTTAAAATGCATGAGCTTTAGAAATGTTTTGTCCTCACCCCATCCACTAAGCCCAGAACATAGCCACTCAAACATCTAGCCTCAGCCAGGCATTGGTAGCACAGGCCTTCAATCCCAGCACTCGGGGGGCAGAGACAGGCGGATCTCTGTGAGTTCGAGGCCAGCCTGGTCTACAAAGCGAGTTCCAGGACAGCCTACAAAACAATACAGAGAAACCCAGGCTTGAAAAAAACAAACAAAAAAATCTAGCCTCTCCTCCTTTTCAATTTCAGAAATGAGGTTTTCATCTTACACACACACACACACACAACACACACACACACACACATACACACACACGTCCATTGTTTTTCCCCTAAATTGAATTTCCTCATTCATCAATGATCAATTCTCCCTTCCCGTCCTGAAACTCCCCTTCTCTGCTGGCTCTTCATCTTCAGCCAAGGGCACTCCCCGCTGTCTCCAAAACTACATCTCCATCTAAGGCTGTCTTGCTCCTTCCGCCTCCTCTACAAACTTCACTTGCTATTTCTATTTCCATTTTTCTGCGTCATTCTTCAATCCCTTACAGCCTAGTTTCTGCTCTGGGAAGATGGTCTGAAGAAAGGATGCTCTGGCCTGACTGGCAAGCGCATTCAGCCCTTTGGATGTTGATTGCATTTCACAGAGTGGTCTCTTCTGCCTTGTACCTCTTGAGTACCACTTTGCTGACTAACACATTCTCCTGGTTCCCCTCATATGTTTCCTATTTCTCCTATTCTAATGCTTCCTCATCCTGCTCCATTTAGAGATGCTATTTCTAAGAGTCTGTGTATGAATGATCTCCCTTACTTCCACGGAACTAAGAAACAGACATATATATCAAGGAGTCATTAATGTGTGTACCCCATCACCCTACGACTCCCTCAAGTTTCAGACCCTTAAACTAAACCACCTGACAAATACTCTGACATATGTAACACATGGGCACCTCAGCTTAAACAAAAACTAAGCAAACAGCTCTTCATCGTCCCCATAAAACCTGCTCTCTTACATTCAATATCACATTGATAGAGCCACTTTCTATTCAATCAATCAGGGGACCTTTAGATAAACCTCCCTTATTACTCATACCCAATCAATTATCAGCTCCCACTGAATACAACTCAATTTAACTATTGAGTTTAAATTCTCCACTGTATTTCTTATCAAATGTATTGACTGGCTTTCATGTAAAATTCCATTTGAGTAACGAACTCTAAAGATTTTTTTTTTAATTTTGAAAGCCACTGAGGTAAAAGGTAAGTTTCAGCATCCTCCCTTGATCCAAGATGAATTCACCTTTATTTCCCACCACTGGCCTCCAGCTGAAGCTCCAACAATGCTGACTGAGCAGGGACTCTGCACATCCATCCATGATGAGCACACTGCAACCCTCCTCCGCTCATCATCTAAATACATTCTACTTATCACTCCTCCAAGTAGCCAATCCTGATCACCTAGTGCAAGGACAATTCCTGCAATACATTCTGCATTTCTCACCATGTGACTGGCCACAGAGCTTTGCAAGCATCTGTTCCTATTTCCTAAGAGGAAATATCATGTCTTGTTCAATTAGCTCTCGAGTGCCTAACTAGTCAATAAATGGTTACTGAACTTGACTGATTCAAATTATTTTGTAGCAGAAATGGAAAAGTCAGAAAGTTTCAAAATATTTTATATGTTCTAATAAAGAACAGACTTTTTTTCACAAATACTAAAAGAACTTAATTCTTCATTGCCAATAATTAGTCAAAAAACCTTCATATTTCTACCAGCATAACTTCAACTTCTCAAAGTAGAATTAAAGATAAAGAATCATATATGGTGGCTAGTGGCTATGGTCGCTAAGGTCACGGATTGAACATACTGCGTGATTCTTGGCAATCTATAATTAAATTTGTAGAGGATGATAAAAACAACTCTGCTGTAGTGCATACATTCCATAGCAATATGGATTTCTTCTTAACACAAAATGCCTTCAGTTAATGCATTTCCAAGGGAAGATAAGACCTGGATTTAAAGCCATAAAACAAACCACTTTTTCTTGGCTCAGGATCTGATGTATTACACTGGCCATGCACTATCGAGTCCATTCAGAAGTCTGCTGAACACTTACTACATACAAGGAACATGACCAAAAAGGCATTAGATTCAAACGGCTATTTCAGGCAGTCCCTTGTAAATTCAGTATCTGATGATGTTATGAAATCATCATAAATAATCTAGTCATGTCCAATTTAAGAACTCTTGAAAATAGGAAAAGAACCAAAACTCTACCTATTATAGCTATATACCTAGTTATAAATTTTACTTTATTTTTACAGGTTAATGGAATCATTCATTTTTGTATTTTTAGAAATTTAAAACTCATTTCTTTCAAACTAGAGAGTAAGTTACAACCTGACTTAGAAAATCTTAAAAGTATTTTATCCTAAGCTATAAGACTCTTTTAAGATATAAATTACTTATAAGCTATATACACACTTGTGTGCACATAGAAGAATACATGTATTCCTTCACATATGTGTGAAAAGTGAACGCGCTTTAATGGAGAACTGCAAGAGGTATTACTGGGGTGGGGCGGGGCAGACCAGCTGAATAGAGAAAGATGTCTTATCTGGTTATTATCTGAGAAAACTGTTAAGACTGATCTTAGAAAGGTAAGTCATAAAAGGTATTTTCTGGATTGTTTAAAGGAAAATACCTGAAAAAATACCTGCCATTAGTTATGATTATTAGCATCCATAATGGGACAAAAAGTGATGACACTTGGTACTGTAAAAGGTGCCAGCATACTTTCTGTGTAATGATACACATGGGTTTATAAACCATACAATGTTTCTGTCACATATTTTTTTAAACCCCTGTAAAAACATGGGGACTGGAGAGATGGCTCAGCAGTTAAGAGCTCTGACTGCTCTTCCAGAGGACCGGGGTTCAACTCCTATTACCCACAGATCACAACTATTTATAACTGTAGTTCCAGGGAATCTAACACCTTCATACATACATGAAGACAAAACACCAATGCACATTACAGAGCGAGAGAGAGAGAGAAAGAGACAGAGAGAGAGACAGAGAGACAGAGACAGACAGAGAGAGAGACAGAGACAGAGAAATTGTTCTTAGCTCAAGGACCTGATGACTGTTAAGTACCAACTGCAGATTCTAGCAGTACTAAAGACAAAGGTATAAAGGTTCCAAAAGAGATCACCATGAACATGAATCAAATGAGTTAATTAATGAGTTCAACTTAATGAAGGACCCAAAGTCTCAAATACAAGAAGCTCTAGAAACTCCCAGCAAAGTGAAAACAAAGACAACCGAAACATTGCATATTTCAGTAGTTAAAGGACAAAGGAAAGCCCTATCTTCAAAGAACAATAATAAAAATGATACATAATTCCTCAAACAAAAAATAAAATAAAATATTATGTATGCCTGAATCCCCAGCACTCAAGAGGCAAAGAGGACGATCACTGAAAGTTTGACGCTGGCCCAGTATACATGGCAAGTTCAAAGCCAGGCAGCACTTCACATTGATAACCATGCATATAAAAACATGGAAGGCATATTCAGAGTACTAAAACATAAGAACTAACAAACTATAAATATATAATCAGCGAAATAGCCTCTCAAAAACACAGGACTGGGACATAGCTTAAAAGGAGAGTACCTAACCTATATGTATTAGGCTGTGGGGTGCCTTAGCAGTCAAGTTACAAATTTTTTAAAAAGGACACTGCCAGGCAATCCAATAAGAAAATGCACAGTGAGTAGACTTGCACTAAAAAAAGCCCTAAGTGGTTCTGCAGGCAGAAGAAAACTGTATAGGGGGCGGGATGGCGGGGAGGTGGGGGCAGGATAGAACTAGCTTAAGGGGAAGGTTTGAGAGGGGTGGGGGTATCAGAGGCTTCTGAAAGAGTTCAGAGCAGAGAGAGAAAGAAATAGACTAGACAAGGCCAGGGCTATCTGGACAAAATGTAGAGAACAGCAGCATAGTGGGCATAGCTAGGTTATAAGAAGGATGAGTAGGGGGGCTGGAGAGACGGATCAGCGATGAGTAGGGGGGGCTGGAGAGATGGATCAGCGGTTAAGGGCACTGGCTGCTCTTCCAGAGGACCCTGGTTCAGTTCTGAGCACCCACATGGCAGCTCACGACTGTCTCTAAGTCCAGTTCCACAGGATCCAATACCTCACACAGACAAATATGCAGGCAAAACTCCAATGCACATAAAATAAGTAAATAACATATATATTTTTTAAAAAGGATGAGTAGCTGGAGGAGGGGAGGGTCAGGAGACTGGCTTGGGGGATGGGTGATGAGAGGTATAGCAGCTACTTTTAAGTAGGGAATGGGTCCTTTATATGATGGCCGGCACCACAGATATATGTTAATTGGAACATGACTTTTCTTTCTTTTGTTTTTTTTGTTTTGGTTTGTTTTGTTATTGTTGTTGCTGGTTTTTTAAGGTAAGGCAAACAGGAACGGGCTTCACAAGTTCCTGAGGATGCTGGCTTTCACCTAACCAGAAATCCTCCCACAGTCCAGATTGAACTCATTTCTGGATATTTGGACTGCTTTTTGGTGTTTCGGGAATTGAAGATTCCTCTGACAGAAATGACCTTAAATAAAAATCAAAGGGACAAATATTAAGTGTTGACTGAACCAACAACAATAATAATGCATGGTAGGCCTTATATATTTGAACTTAGACTCTATGTAGACTGCTTGGTATCTAACATGTAGAAAGAAAAGAACTAATAAGGTTGTAATGTTTTAAGATCCTATAATTATCAAGAAAATTGTAATAGCAATAATTCATTTTTACATTGTAGTCAGCAAAAGGTATATTACAGTCCTAGGATAAAGGCTAAGAGAACAGCAGCAGAATTTATAGCAAGCATAATGAGAATAAAATAAAATTTTAAATATTGGTTTAATCTACTAGAAGGCTTTAAAAAGAAAATATAAAAGTAGGAAAGTTAAAACAATTCAAAATGGTAGAGCACTTGCCTAGCATGTTTGATGCCCTGGCCTCTCCCCATTAGAGGAGAGAAAAACTGAGAGAAAAAGAGAAAGGGAGGGATGGAATAAGGAGGGGAGGAAGAGTCCAATGGCATATTTAAAATCCAAATATAGCAATTTAAGAAAAATGCACAAAGAGTAGTAGCCACTGCAGCTAGCTAAAAGGAGAACAGAAAAAAAAAGAGCTTCATAAAGAAACAATTAGGAGAACAATACAGCACTCCTGCAAGCTAATAGAGAGCATGTGTGTGTGTGTGTGTTTCATTTACAGCAAAATCAAGAACACAATAATTAAGATGAGTTACCAGAGCTCGTTCACATTCAGTATATCCTTCAATGACTAGGAAGAAGAATGATTCTCATCAAGAAAGTAAGCTCAAGAAAGAGGTCTGTTCCCCAAGACCCTGTTTCCAAAAGTATTTAATGCTATAGAAATAGGCATCCCATAGAATATGCAAAGTCCATTGTGGGAAAGGCGATTAAAGCTGATCTGATAAAGATGATGATAGCTAGTCTGCTTAGAAGTTAGAAGACAGCATTATTTGACAAACTGCTCTCTCTTCCAAACCTGGCACTTTATTCTCAGAAGTGTTTCACTCTCACTCATACACCATCTTATACTGCCACTAGAAGAGGAATTATCTCCTATTAAAATCCTCAAAGCCTAGTCCATAGGCTCTACATGTCTATTATTAGCACTAGGCTAGTGTCTCTGAAATAATCCTGAATGTCAGGATCTTTTCATGCTTATCTGTGAAGACCTATTTGTTCAACTTACGCTGCAGTACACAAGCCAACCCTCTTTATCTTCACTGCTTAATGCCATTTCTAGCCATCATGACCTCTTACTGTATCCACATAGTAGCCTACTACTTTACTACAGTGACATTTATTATTAGACTCTATTATTAGATGTCACTAAACAGGGCAAAATCTTTCAACATAATTCAACACCATAGAATTGTCTGCTAGACCCTGAACTTTGCAATCAAGTTCCTTCACAATATTATTTCAAACTACACTTCCAAACAAACTTCTTCCTAAATAGGCATGCTGTAAGTAATTTATGTATGTAATGTAGTTATACTATATTAAACACTGATAATAAAAAGAAGAAATAATTGATGCCTGCCCATAGAATATTTAATACAGACAAAAAACATTCAAGTCCCCTGCAAAATGACCATCCTACCAAAAGCAATCTACAGAATCAGTCCAACCCTCACCAAGATCACAACACAATTACTCAGAGAAACTGAAAATAATCTTCAAATTCATAGGGAAACAAAGAGACAAAATCCAGACTAGCTAAAATAATCCTTAATAATACAAGGACTGTTGGAGTTATCACCATTCCACATTTCAAAATGTACCTGTTTATCGGCTTCTCTCAATGGCTTACTTAGCTTGCTTTCTTATACAACTTAGGAACAACTTCCTTGGACCCTCCCACATTAATCATCAATCATGAAGATGCCCTTGCTCACAAGCCAATATGGTGGAGCATTTTCTCAACTGAGAGACCCTCTTCACAAATGACTCTAGGTTGTGTCAAGTTGACATAAAACTAGCCAACATAACCTGCTCACTGGTGTTTTCTGCTGCTCTATTCATTATAGTCATAAATTGGAAACAACCTATATATCCATCAACTGATGAATGGATAAATGACAATATGGTATACTGAAATAATGGAATATTACTTAACTGTTAAGAAAAACAGAATGAAGAAATTCACAGGTAAATGGGTGGAGCCAGGAGAATCACCCTGAATGAGGAATCTCAGATCCAGAAGAGCAAACATTGTATGTTTTCTCTCATATGTGGACCTTCACTTTTAAGCTTTAGATGTGTGTGTATCATTTAGAATATCCACAGAGGTTAGGTAGCTTGTAAAGAACCAAGGGATATGAGGGGATGTTCCAAGGGAGGGAAAATGGAATGTAGTGTTATATATAGAGATAAGGGGGGAAATTGGGTGATTAAATTCAGAGGCAGATGGTAGGGCAATGTAAAGCAGGGCATATGGGGAGGGAAAACTAACACTAAAAGCCTTTTGAAAAGCTATATGGAAACTTACTATGGTAGAAGCATCCTAAAATAAATAGAATTTAGATGGAGTTACCATATAATAGAAGATACAATGCATAAACTAGATATGTGATATGAAGTAAAATCCCCAGTACCAAGATGAATTACATCTCGTTAAGCTGTTGGCAAAAGGGACCCCACAGACCACATCCCCAAACATTACAGGTAATTTCCAGTACTACTGGTTGCCTTCCATAACCTGATGGTAAGTCCCTATTGATGAAGACACCACTTACATCAATGAACATGGAGAAATAAAGTTGCTGTCCAACTAGAAGCTTTACCACTACTGACTACCATTCATAGTAATGGAAGGTATGATATACACCACTAGGAGGATAGAAATCACTAAACTCACTAAGCTATGACCTCTGTGACCTACCTGCAAGACATACTGGTGCAATAGCAGCATAAATGTTATAGGAATAACCAAACATGTTTTGGTTGGATTAAAAGCCCATTCCATGAGATGGAACCCACACCTGACACTGTAATAAGGCCAGAAACTGAGACTAGAGAGATCATGGGCCCTAGAAGAAAACCTATTATTATTCTGCTAAGAAAAAAAAAAAAGCACAGCAGTAAAATGACTCCTAATGGTATCCTCTTATACCCGTAGATGAGCTCATTACTCAGCCCAGCATGGAAGTTTCTTCAGTATATCACAATTAAGAGAGACCTAAAAATGGACAATGTGAAGAGAAGCCTTGGAGATCTTAGCCCTAAAAAGGCTGCCTTTATCAAACACCTTCTCTCAAAGTTTAGGGATCTATCTGAAAGAAAAAAATGGAAAAATTCTAAGAGCCAGAGGTAGTAGATGACTCCAAGGAAACAGCATCTTCTAGACATAAAAGGGTTGATGCACATGTGAATTCACAGAGACTGTGGCAGCATGCATGAACAGTTAAAAGAAATCCTTAATGGTTCAGCCAACATACATTTTTCATGAAGTGATTATCCTCCTGCAGCCTCAGCTTCCTAGGCCTTCTCCCTCTTCTAGAGCTGGTTTCTGTGTAGGGAGGAATTACTCTCCAACAGCTCTCTGCTGCTTTTATCACTAACTGCACTATAAAACATACTAGTAAAAGAGGGACAAAAGAGGCTATAAAATCACACAATTAACCATGACCACTTACTAAAGCCATTCATAAACAGGACTAAATACTGCTTAGTTTTCTCTAATTTTCTACCTATATATTTATTTTTCTAATTTTTTATTTCTAGTAGCTACTATCAAGAAAAATAATGTGTTTTTTTATTTCTTAAAGTCATCAAGAAAAAAATAAAACAAGTGCACATGTTTTTTATTACATTGTTTTACACATATGCACAAAATGAAAATCATGTCACATTGTATAATGAGACAATGGTTTCGTAGGTCAAATATATGATTCTTTGAAACAAATGGCAAGCACAACAAACACATTTAAGCTGTGATTTCTCCTCAGACTTTAGCACACGGACCTGAAAGCACATAGGAAAACCACAGAAGGATTTCACAAGTCCAACTAATGAAACATAAAATACAACAGAGCCGATAAAACATTAATGTCTTGGGGGGGAGAAAGAATCATCAAAGGGTGATATCACTGCCAATTACTGGAGGATACGGGTCAGTGGGACAGTGTGCAGTAGTTCTCATACCACCGGCATTCACTGGCTAATGGCTAATCATCAGTTTACAGGTGAGCCTTTGAACCCCGTCAGTAATTACACACAAGTTTAACTATTTAAAAATGGAAATCAAGAATAAAGGAGAAGAGCAAAACAAACAAGAGGCTCAGCTTTGCAGAATGAAGGATGGGGACCAGACTGATGGCCTGGAACTGCTGCTGCTCTTCAGGAGGACAACCTTCTGCCAAATGGAGAAGTAGGGAGGGTCCCGATGGAAAATACCAGAAAGGCCAGATTTAGTTCAGTAATTTTAAGATATTTGAATGGTAAAAACTAATTTACTTTGTTAAAATGCTCAGTACTGCAGACATTCCAAAATCATGGTGGATAAATCCAACTAAAAACCACAAGATTATTTTCCATCAATGTCACCTCTCAAAAATTCAGAGACGCCCCAAAGCTGTGTTACTAAATGACCTGCCATGGAACCCGCAGACTGAAACTACATACAAAGCTCACCTTGTCAGAGGCCTCAGAAGCCAAGAGGTTAGTTGCAAGGGTTTGTAGCTTATGGTGGGCCATATTTTTAAGGGCAGCAAGACTGCGTCTTGTCATGGCTTGTTTCAGATTGACGGCTGGATGACTAAGTGAGTCTACTGCCGCAGGCACGGCCTCATCACAAGCGTTCAGTATCTCCACTGCTGTGATCCCCATTGCACACCGATCCAGCGCACCTGGAAGGCAGCAGGTCTACGTATATTACACAGTACTATCAACTTCCGTTTGTTTAGACACAGAAGAATGGATGTCATAGCAGTTTTTGTAGGAATGGCTTATCCGTACTCACCTACAAACATTACCAGTACTTCCCTCATATACTAATTTTCCATGTAGATTCCACAATTATTCCTCTCCCTTAAGGCTTCATACACCTTCCCGGCAAAATCAAATTTAAAGCCAAAACTTTGAGACCCTCCATCAGTTTCCACGCCCTTGTTTCCCTAGGGGTTTTCTTCACTAGTCTATCACTTTCACATTATTTACAGACATCAGTGATCTCACCTTTCTTACAGTTTTCTGTCAATATTAAACAACAAAACTCCCTAAAATGGGTCCATTTTCTCCTTCAGCGATTTCTGAAGCTTTTGTTTCTCTAAGATGCATCCAAAAAACAGGAAGGGAAACATTGTGCCTTCTCCATTTAGCCTTCTTCATTGCTGGTTACCAAACCCAGGGCCTCATCCACGCTGGGCAGGAAGAAAGCGTCCAACCACTGTGCTACATGCCCAACTTTGTGACTCTGTTTCACGACTTAAATGTTTCCCCCGTTTGTAAAATAAGCACTATTTCTACTCACAGTATCATCCCGCCTTCCCTCCACTCATCTCCATGTACATACTTCTTAAGTTAAACCCAAACTTCCTCCTGCATAGCCTGAGCTTCCTCACCCCCTTTCATACTCCCAGATTATTTTATCAACTTCTCTTTTCTGTTTTACTTTTCCATAATTCAAATTACCAGCTCACCAACTGAATATTAAAGGTTTACTTTTTAAGCCGGGCGGTGGTGGCACACGCCTTTAATCCCAGCACTCAGGAGGCAGAGGCAGGCGGATCTCTGTGAGTTCGAGGACAGGCTGGACTGACAGCCTCCAAAACAATACAGAGAAACCCTGTCTCGTAAAAACCAAAAAAAAAAAAAAAAAAAAAAAAAGGTTTACTTTTAAGTTATTTTTATGTGGATAAATGTTTTGCCTGCATGTGTGTCTGTGCACTGCATGAACGTTTGAAGCCTGCAGAGGCGAGAAGAGGGTGTCAGAGCCTCTGAAAGTAGTTGCAGACAGTTAGACAGTTAGTTGTGAGCTTCCAGGTAGATTCGGGGAACTGAACTCTGGTCTTTTACAGTAGCAACAAGGCTCTTAAATTCTAAGACAGTTCCTCAGTCCCGTACTTAAACTTTTACATGCCTCTCCAAGCCCAGAACTATTAACTACACAAGAGCTAGAGAGTTTGCAGGGTTTTGCTCGCTGTAATATGCCTATGTGTAGCATTAACTACTGTTGGTTAATTACATATTTATTAACAGCTTAAAATAGAGTTCTTGCAAATCCATGGGTGAAAAAAGCCAACAGGTAAAAGCAAAGAAGTCAGATGTATTTTGTATTTCAACTGAGATGGGAGATACATGTTTTTTTCTCTTCTTGCTGTTCAAGCTGTAGCCAGTGATATAAAGGCCTCTGGAGAGCCAGGAAGGTACATCCTGGAGGTATTGGCATTATTTATTTATTAAATTTACTTATTTATCATATCAATAAAAAATGAAGCTCTATAAATCAAATGCAGGCAGGATTTGATGTATGAAATGTATTTAACCTCTGAAAGCTACTTGAACCATCATCATAGTGTTTCTGGAATGGGTGACTCAAACATAAACTAGCTCATATGTATTGAGGACTTTTCTGTTTTATTAAAAATCGGCATTGCTGGTTGACTTTAGGTTACATGCCCTCCAATATCTTTCTTATTCATTTATGTCTCACACTTCAATTGCTTTTTTCCTTTTCAAATGCATAGAGATTACTTGAATTTTTTCAGCACTGAGGGAGATTTGGCTTTGGCTTTGTCATACATAGCCTTAATTATGTTGGAATATATTCCCTCAAATCTTACACCCTAGATCTTTTATTATGAAGACATGCTGGATTTTTTTCCAAGGGATTCTCCTGCACCTTTTGAAGTAATCATGTAATATTTATCTTTAAGCCAATATATGTGATTTATTACATTTAATGACTTGTGTATGTTGAACCATCCTTACATCTCTGGGATAATGTTGACTTGGTAATGGTGAAAAATCGTTTTGATGCATGCCTGTAACTAGTTATTGACGATTTTTTAATCTGTGTTCATTGGAGATATAGGCCTATAGTTTCTTTCTTTTTTCCTTTTTTTTTTTTTTCTTCCTTGTTTTGTTACCTGAGTTAGGTATCAGAGTTAGACACTAACTTCATAGATGGAGTTTGGAGGTGTTCCTTCTCCTTTTTGTGTTTTGTTTTGTTTTTTTCCTCAATAGTTAAGCAAGATTAGCTGTAGGTCTCAGAAAGTCTGGTAGGATTCTGCTGTGAATCCATCTGGGCATGGGCTGTTTTAAATCAGAAGAGCCACTCATTGTGGCTCTGCTTAAATTGTTACATCTTCTTGGTTTAAGTTTGGTGGTTTGGTTGAAGTTAGAAATTAATCCATTTCATTTATATTTTCCACTTTAATAAAGTACAGATTTTTAAATTTTAATAGTCTGAGTTTCCTTGGTGTTGGAAGAGTCTGATTACCTTGCTTATCTTAGAATGGTTCTTTGTAGGTTCTTTCTCTTGCTCCAGTCAATACTTTGTTCTGTATGTTTAGTATTTTAAGTATAATATGCTGCAGGCACTTTCTTTTCTGTCCTGTCTGATGGTGTCCTGTGCTTCTTCCATCTGTATGGGTGTGTCTTTTCCTCCGTTTGAGGAAGTTTGCTTCCAGGATCTTGTTAAAGATCTTATCTATGTTATTGACTTTCATTCTTCTACTTCATCTATGCCTGTAGTTCAAATATTCGGTTTTTCATAGTATCACATAGCTCTTGCATGTTCCTTTTGCCTAGGTTTTTTAATTTTTCATATTCTATCTTGAATGGTTCAATTCCTCTACTTTATCTTCGAGTGATGATACTGTCTTTTACTTGATTCTTTCTACCCTAAAAGTTTTTCCCTGAATTTTCCAGTTGGGATATTAAAGTTTTTAATTCCATCTTCATTTCAGCTTCACTGAATCTGTTCCTATCTTTTTAATGAATTCGGTTTACAGATCTTATATTATCTTGGTCATTTTATTCAGCTATGAATTAACCTTTTCTTAGATATAGCTCAGTCATTTATTGCTATCACCTATATGTTCACTGAGCTGTTTAGTACCATTTTCTTTAACTCCTTGAATTCTTTATGATATTTTAAGTTGTCTCCTGGGGTTCATCTATGTTATTCTCATGGAGAACATTTACACAGGAACTAATAGGGGTCTTGTGGTGGGGGGGCAAGAGAAACACTGTTTTGGACTTTCGTATTGCTTATGTTTTTGCAACATGGCTTCAGCATGTAGGCTTCTTCCTGTGTGTGTCTGATTCTAGCCTGTCTCATCCTGCAGGAGCTGCATGAGAGCCAGGTGCATGAAGGTAGTGGAGGTGGTGGACTCCCAAAACAACCTCAACCCTTCCTTCTTTTTTTTTTTACACATTTTTAGAAATTATGTGTATGCTTATGTGTGAATATTTGCATGTGAATGGGAGTGCCTGCAGAAGTCAGGGGAGGTAGTCAGATCACTGGGGGGTGGGGGAGGGGGGGTGGGAGTGGCAGGGTGGGGAGTGGAAAGGGTTTGTGAGCTGCCCATGTGAGTGCTAGCAATCTAACAAGGATCCCCTGTAAGAGCATACATGCTCTTTACAGCTGGACCACTGCTCCACCCAGAGCAAGTAATCTTTTAGAAACGCCCAAAGATAGATCAGAAAGAAATATGTTACAGTGTTAATGTTTACCATGGAGCTGTGTGACTTCAGTGTGCCTTTCTTCTCTTTTCCTCTTTAGTAATTTCAAAATATAACAGAAAATAACCTCTCTTACAATACAAAGCAGAATAAAGAGTTAAATGCAAAGGAAGTCTGTTAGATTTTAAGGATGCCTCCTCTTGTCAAAATTGCAGATGTGTCTACTTATTTCCTAAGGGATTGAAAGGTATTCCCTACTCTTTAGCAGGACAGGCAAAAATATGTGGCAATCTACTTCCAAAGGACTATGTAGAACATACTGAGGGGAAAACGCTTAGTGGAATAAAAACATTTAGAAGAATTATTTTAAATAATAAACAAGAACTGCCAAGCAAAAGATAAGTTTTAATCACTGATACATATTACTTAAGAATTGCAAAAATAGAATCAGATACATTTTAAAAAGAAAACTTAAACTAAAACATTATATTACCTGCCTAAATATTCTTAGTAAAACTGTATTCATCTGTGTGTGCACATCTATCAGCATCTGTGCTTTTCAGCTTAGCAATATTTACTCTATACCATACCCTATACATAAAATTGAAAGTTGAAATTCCACGTGTAGTTCCTAAAGCCTACAACCTCCATGTCAATTTGGCTCCTAAAATTACCTAGTCAGCATCACTTTTCTGGTGTTCAAATAAAAATTGGTTTTATCTTTTTCTTCTGTTTCTGAACATGAGACAACCCTGGCTCTTTCAAGCTTGCTTGGCAATTAATTCCACAAATACATTATTTATGGGATTACATATCACTGCATATCACAAATATCACTGCATATTTGTCATCATCGGCACATTACCCTCAATTGCATGCCTTTAGGAACTGTCAAACCACTCTACAAGATCTAACATAACACAATCAAATGCATCCTTTAACTTTCTATTCCTTCTCCACGTTTATCCTTACCAGTGTCCATCTGCCAGACATACACAGAGCCATCTGTGCATCCAACCACCAGGTAGTCATCAGAAGGCCTCCACTTGATCACCTGAATAGGAAACAGGTGACGAGATGCCAACATGATGCATTTTTTCTCTCGCAAACTTAGAAGTCCTACTGAGTGGTCACTGGCTACAGAACAGATGCAATGTTGAACTCTTGCCTGAAAAAGAAGAATAAACTTCCGTCATATTTACATTAAATTTAGAATAAGATAGATACTCTCTCAATAACTTAAACGAAAATTACCTATTATGTATACTCCACTGAAAAACAACCACATCATCAGGTCATTTTCAACAATTTTCTCCCTTGAGATTATAAATAAGTTTCTGGTTCAAATAGATATGCTTTTCAATGTGGAATAATGCAAAGGTTAAAGACTGGAAAGATGTTACTAAAATATGAAAAGGACCTCATAAAAATGATTGCCACATCTGAGAAGGCAAAACTGAGCAGCCAGGAAATAGGGCTCATGTGGTCTGTTCAGCATTCTTTCCACAACATGAACTAACTTTTGTTTCCAGAGAGAAGCTTTCTGTGGACTTTCTTTCTGTTCACGATGCATTTAGACCCATGTTCTTCCCTGCACTTTTGTCCCAACATAAACTCCTCCCAGTCCTGCAACCACAATCATTCCTTGAGGGCCACAACGATAATGCATTATTTGCAGACTGGCGTTCCTGTTCCCTTTGTGGCATCTGTTTACAATGCCTGAAGATGCAGCACTTCAATTAACAACACAACTTCATGAACATTCTTTGGCGTATTCCCTGCACATCGTGAGTTTCTGCTCTTCAATTTCCTTTTAAAACAATATCGTTTATGAATAAGCTAAGAAAGTAAAGACATTCACTAGCAAGGGAGAGCTAAATTTACAGTATAGCAAATTGAAAACTAAAAACTTTAAATTTCTATAGGACACTTTGAAAGCAATTTAAAATTTACCATATGAGAGCAATCATCTGAATTTATTGTGATGACCTCTTAATAAAATAGGCCCATAAAACTACACATAATCCTCTTTTAAAGGACCTAAAAGATACCTGCAAATGTACAATGCTCTGCTTCTCCTACACTGTTGTGAGCTAAAAGCAACATTTCGCTAATTCTCAATGTAAGAAATGTCAACATGTGTTAGGTGAAAGGGGTAGGGAGAGGGGCAGCACGTGTGCAGGAGGAAACTGCAGCTGTGTAGCTTTTGCTTTATCCACACTGTTTTGGTGTTTGTTTTGTTTTTGAGCCAAGTGTCTTGATGTGGCCCAGGCTGGCCTCAGACTTCTGATATGCCTGCCTCAACCAAGTACTGGGATTACAGGCAAACACCACTCATGCTGAGTTTTAATTTTAACTACTGGATTTCCCAGAACCTTTACAATGTTGATGTGAACATTAGCTGCATCATTCATCTCTAAACTTGTCTACCATGATCTTCTTATTAAAGCACACTCATAAGGCTGCTGTGCTTGGTCCTTTTCTGCTGTGATGCTCAAAGATCAACACTATGTTTTCTCTGTATCACCGTGCAGCAGCCTGGACACTGGATCTGAGTGTGGCTCTCACTGGTGCCACCCGCTTTGCCTGTTCTCTCTTCACCATGAGAATATAGTTAGCTATATTTTGACCCTCGTGAATATTCATAATTATAAGTTAAGAAAACTAGCCAGGCGGTGGTAGCTCACACCTTTAATCCCAGCACTCAGGAGGCAGAGGCAGGTGGATCTCTGTGAGTATGAGACAGCCTGGTCTACAAGAGCTAGTTCCAGGACAGCCTCCAAAGCTACACAGAGAAATCCTGTCCTGGATGTAAAAAAAAAAAAAAAAAAACTTTACTTAACACATTACACAGAATTGTCTTAGGCACTAGGCTTGTTTATAAATATTCAATGCCTCTTTCATTTAAAAAGATACACTATCAACTAACACATACAAATTGGTTTTGCAATTATCAAATAATAAAAATAAACTGACAAACAAAAAAATAATTCAAATTTAACCACAAAAGAATAAAACTGGGCAAATACACACATCATGAGGCCTCTACTTTCAATTATTTTACAAAGCATACATTATCAATCAGCTGCACAAGACATATATTGCTAACTGCAGATAAAACACAGTTTAATAAAATAGATGCCTTGCATGTCAATGAATTATCATTAGTACTAACTTTGAATTTGTCAAATAATTCACTCATTTTATAAAAAGAGAGGAGTGCTTTATTAATAGATAAAGAGTATTTTCTAATTTGTGTCAGGTATTTAATTTTTTTAAGATGGTTTATTATTTCTCTCATAAGAAACGGTGCTCCTTATCTCTGATCATGACAACCTAGGCAGACTTCTAACAGCATTACTTTTACTCTGCTCGCATGTTTCTATCAAGCCTGCTCAGCCATCGCACTCAAACCTTCTTCACGATTTTTGGTTTTACTGCTTCAACTCATGAGCTCTCTAAAATCTCCAATAAAAACAACTAGTCAGTAAACGGACTGCTGCACATAAGGACCTAAATTTGAATCCCCAGAACCCACATTAAAAGCCAAGTACAGTGGTGCACAGTTGCAAGACTAATTCTGGGGAAGATTAGACAGGTCAATCCTAGGACCCAACAGTATCCAGGCTAGCCAGTCGGTGAGCTCTAGATACTAGGGAGAAAATGTCTCTTAAAAAATACGATGAAAACCAACTGAGGAAGACAGCCAACATTAACTTCTGGCAACCACACACACCACCACCACCACCACCACCACCACCACCATCACCACCACCACCACCACCACCACTACCACCATCACCGCCACCACCACCATCACTACCACCATCACCACCACCACCACCATCACCACCACCACCATCACTGCCACCATCACCACCATCACTACCACCACCATCACCACCACCACCATCACCACCACCACCACCATCACCGCCACCATCACTGCCACCATCACCACCATCACTACCACCACCATCACCGCCACCACCATCACCGCCACCATCACCATCACCACCACCATCACTACCATCACCACCTCCATCACCACCATCACCATCATCACCACTACCACCACCACCACCACCATCACCATCATCACCACCACCACCACCACCACCCACATGTGCATACACACATGAACCACACCACAGAGCTAATAGTAGCAAATCATAGTGGTGGACAGTCATCTCAGCACTAGGAATTAGCTCTTTCATTAAAAAGAGTTTTACTGGAGTGGGGGGGGGGTGTTGAAGGAGTGAGAAGTCAGTTTGGGCTACACAGTGAAACCCTGTCTTAAAAAAAAAAAAGCTAGTCCTTAATTAGCCTCATATGTAACTCGTGAATTTGCAACTTGTCAAGTGCAAATGAATTTCATTTAAAATACTGAGAAATATGAGTCAGTATTATTTCCTATGTTGGTTATGTCTAAGATTAGATTGTACTGCAGATGTCAACATCAAAGATACACAGCTACAGACAACCAATGAACATTGGTACTGTTTGGGTAAGTTTAGGAGGTGTGGCCTTGCTGAAGGAAGCATGTCACTCACTGGTAATAGGCTTTGGTATAGTTTGAATGAGAATGTCCCCTATACTCATAGGTTTGAATACTTGGTCCCCAGGTGGAGAAACTGTTAGGGAATGGTTACTTGTGGTCTTGTTGGAGGAGATATGTCACTGGGGGTAAGTTTTGAAGTTTGAAAGCCTCACAGCATTCCCAGTATGCTCTCTCTGTTTTGTGCTTGTGGTTCAAGGTGTGAGCTTTCAACCACCATGCCTGATGTTGTGTCTGTCACTTCCCTGGAATCATGGACTCTTCTCTCTCTGAAAACACAAGCCCAAATAAATCCTTCTTTCTATACAGCACTTTGGACATGATGTTTTATTACAATAATATAAAAGTAAATAATACATTGATAATCTAGCAAACAGGAGTAGGGTACTAAATGAGCAAAATTCCTAGGAATAGGAAACCCTCCTGAGCAGTTTCACTGTCGGACATTCACCTATCCCCAAGATATGCAGGTGGTTTATTCCAAAGATGAAAACAATGAAATCTACCTTCATAAGAATACTGGAAAGTGCTGTATCACATTACTCTTATTCAGAGGAAAAATAAGAGAAATACAAAACAAATATTAGGTAAGAGCACAGTACAAGCTTTACAAGTAGACTACAGGACATTAAGGTTTTTAGAGGATGTTACAATGTAGAGCTAGAGGAATGAATCATTGGTTAAGAATAGTTGTTCTGGGATCATAAGGGCAGGAATTAAAATCCCAGCACCTAAGCAACAAGCCAAGCAGTACAGACTAGCCCCCCACAACCTAGTGGGGTAGTCACAGGAGGACCTCTGCAGCTTTCAGAGTCCCAACCCAAGCAGGATGCAAGCCCCAAGTTCAGGGAGAGACCCTGCCTCAATGAAACATGCTGAGGATGTGAGGAGGATGGTCAACATCCTCTTCTGACCTCAACCCAAGCTCACGTGCAAGTGTGGATACCAACATGCATGCATGTGTGAGCACACACACACACACACACACACACACACACACACACACACTTACAGAAAACTATAATGCCCCAATTCTACCTCTTTATGTCTGCATAATACATCCTCTTAACACATAAATTTCCCTAAATACAAACTCACTATGCAGCCAAAGATGACCTCTCTTCTGCATGTTTCTCAAAGTGGCCTTAAACTCATTATACAGATAAAGATGATGTTGAACTAACCCTCCTATCTCCAACAACCAAGTGTTAGAACTACAGTTATATGTCACCACCAGGCCTGGCTTTCTGTGGTGGAAGAGAACAAACTCAGGACAACCGTCATGTTAGCAAAGCAGGCACTCAAACAATAGAGCTACATACCCAGTCCCCATGATTTTTCTTCTCTTATAATGCAATAATGATGAAGTTGGGAAGTATCCCACAAAATGCTATCGGGTCATTTATAAAAATCATATACCATCTCTGTAAATAATAAAAAGTATTTGAAAATTAACCTTAGCTTTACTACAATAAACAGTCTTGAATTAACCAAAATAATCAAGAATGAAAACACAAGCATGTGTTCATACGCACACACACAGGCACAAACACACACACATACACACACAATTAATATCACTAAGCCTAAGAAAGCATAGTTATTAGAGGTACTTAAATCATAAGAAAATATGGTCCTGTTTTTTAACTACAGATTAAAATAAACCTAATTTTTTTCTTTCAAGAAAGCACTAGTCCAATTCATATCAAGAGAACTAGCACAGAATGGAAATAACTTAATATAGAAAAACCTCATTAATTTTCATTCCACTAATTAATTCTGAGTTGATGGCTACCATTGAAGCCTGGATGAACAATTTAACAATAAGAACAAAGCAAATGTCTAGCCTATTTAATTAAGAAGGAAAAAGACCATTCAAGTACTACTTAGGTACTAATTTTGATTCAATGAGTAGAATTATGATAAATAATTCTTAGCTATCTATTAATTAAAGCACTTAAAAGATTTGCTAGAACACAATTAACATGTTCTTATCTATCCTCAGAATTACTAAAGAAGCACTTCCTAAAAATATCTAACAACTCACATTTCTTGACTTAGATCCAACTTCCATTATGAGTAAGTTCTAGAAATCATAGCACTAAACATCTACTTCATGTATAATGACTAATTCTATAAACTATTAACAACACTCATTATTCTATTACTTCAACATGCAAACACCAACTGAAGATGATTTAATAACAGTATTATAACAAAATAATGTGCAAAACATTTGATGGTGTAATTTAAATAATTATGCAAGCATCCCCATGCTCATATCTCATGCTTAGAGACTCATATCTATAATCCCAAGGCCTGCTTGAGAAGCTGAGCCAGCAGGAATCTAAGAGCTCAAGACAAAGCTAGGCTGCATAGAAAGTTCTACGCTGACATGGTTACAGACACACAGAGACACACACAACCAAGGTGACTCAACTAAAACTGTAAAACATTTCCACCAAAACTTATTTATAGACAATTCATGCTCCAAATTCTTTTGGTCATTTGCAGATTTAAGATTTTTGCTAGGGGTGTACAAATTTTGCGCATCTCTGTGCAAATATGTACATTAAAAAGCATGCATAGGCATAAGTTTGGTTTTTCGAGACAGGGTTTTTCTATGATAACTCAAGGTATAAATTAGCAAACTTAAAATGGGATTTTTTAAATTACTTATTAATGCCCATAATGACATTAGGTTAGCCAATACCACAAGACACAATAATTGTCATTATAAGGTTTCACTGTCAATGACAGTGGATACTAATACTTTATACAACTATGACCTTTGGCTATTCTTCCAGTGTGTTTGAGTGAAACTGCCAAATAATGAGGAAGACAGAGTCCAAACTGGACAATCTTGTCACCAAATGAAGCTGGGATTAAGTTGCTGGCCAAAGGGGTCCATTGGAACCCCTAAACAACCCAGGCTGTTGCCAAGGATGCTCTCCACAAACTGACAGAAATGCCCCTTTAATGAAGACAACACCAACACAACTCATTAAACATGCATAAGTCAAACTGGTACCTACACAGAGACTTCACCATCTATTCTAGCATCTTTGGTACAGAAAGGCACTCTGCACGCTACCAAAAGAGAAACATAAACACCAATGCACCACAACCCTTTGACCTACAGTGCTATCCAGCATGCAAGATACCCCAGTGCAATTGTGGTGCAAAGCTTGCAGGAGTAACCAACCAATATCTGATTTAACTTAAGGCCTACTCCACAAGATGGAACCCATACCCAACACTGTTTTGGTGACTAGATAGCCCATGAATCAATGATAAAACCAAATACTAAAGAGAGAAAGAGAGAGAGAGAGAGAGAGAGAGAGAAGTAACACTAAAATGATTCTTAATGACATTTTGCTATACTCATATATCAGTTGCTTAGCCAACATCAGAGAAGCTTCCTCCTGCAGCAAATGGGAACAAATACAGAGACCCCCAGCCAGACATTACACAAAAATTGAGAGACCTGGAAAAATTCAGCCTTAAATGAGATATCTTCATCAAATTCTTCCCCTTGGGACTCAGGGAACCCCTCAGGAGAAGAGGCAGAAAGGACATTAGAGCTAGAGGGGATAAAGGACACCAGGAAAACAATGTCCTCTAAATCAACAGTGTAGATCAACACATGAACTCACAGAAACAGAGACAGTATGCAGAGAGCCTGCAGTGGTTGGCTCCAGATGGGGTCCTGGCTCTGAAGGAGAAGCAGACACACACCCCACACCTAACCCAGATGCTATCTCCACCTGAAAACCACTTGCAAATGAAACTTCAGTTTCCTCTAAGGGAGTGTCGCCAGGAAAACCAACTAAAAGGGAAACCGCATTCCCAACAGTAGATGGCAACAGAAAATGGACTCAATGGCATCTTTAGTGCCACAACGTCACATGAGAGGTATTCCCTTTTTTTTTCCCCTTTCGATTTTATCTTCTTTTATGTTATTTACATTTTTTCTTCTCTCTTTTCATCCTACAGGTCCTTTGTGTGCGCGTGCGCACAAACACACACACACACACACACACACACACACACACACACTATGGCTTCCAGTCTACAGTGTTTTTATGGGATTTCTGAACGTGCAAATGAGTAGGCCTGTTTCTTGTGCTGTCTCTTGGGTCCTTTTCCTTCTTTTTGTTAGTTTTTAAAACTTTTTTATTTTATTATTATAGCATAGAAAGTTTTTTGTTTTCTAATGAGAGACGAAGAGTGAGGTGTGGAAGGTGGGGAGAAACTAGGAGGGGTAGAGGGAGAGGAAACTGTTATCAGGATGTATTACTGAGAAAAAAAATTTGATAAAAGGAAAAAAATAACAAATCTTAAAAAAAATAGAAACTTCCATCAATATTTTCCCTGCCAACTTGTGATAGCTATATTAGAAACTACACAATACAAGGCAAGGCAAGAGGATCATGAGTTCTACGCTAGTCAGGGCGACACAATGGGGTCTTATCTCAAAAAAAAAAAAATCCTGGGACAGAACTGTGTGTTGGTGCATTTATCTAACATGCATGAGACCTTGAGTTTAATGCCTAGTCCTGAAGTTTGGTTTTGTTTTTAATGGAAGAACTATACAGCATAATCCACCAATCTCTCCTGTAAACATTTTACCTAGATGCACACCTGGAAGACAGTCTCTGGGTTCCTACCACTTTGTGGCATGATGTACCATATGATTTTTTTTAATTAGTGATGGTACCAATGCCCATCCATGTAAATGTTCATAAGCTTCCATTTACTAAGACTTAGAGGAACCAATAAAGAGTTCCAGTATTTCTTCCCATAATCCAATTGAAAGCCTCACAATTTCAACTTCTGCCACCACTGTCCTCAATGATCTCAAACTATCAATTCCATTAAGAAAAGTTTTATTGCTGTAGAGAATCTGTGCTGTATGGACTGAGCAGCCTATCACTTAAAGTATTTTATAGGTCAAAATTCTTCACAATATTAATTATGTGCTAAAAGTAATATATATATATATATATGTATATATATGTGTGTATACATGTATATATATGTATGTGTATATATACATATATATACATATATTAATGAACTCAAATGCTAAGTTAAAAGTAAAGGGTAACAATAAGCAACAGGATATTTAGTCAAATAAAATTTCTTTTTTATGAAAAAAATAACTGGGGTAAGGACAAGTGGAAAAATATTAGACCAAAACCTCAAGACAAATATTTAGTTTTCAAAGAAATCTAATCCTAACATTTAAAAAGGTTCATTGAATTTGCCGGTAAATAATCCCCCTCTTCAGTACATTAGGGCTGAAGGGCAGAATGCCACAAGCTATCTTGTGTCTGAAAGTCAGAACATACCACCTGGGGCATCCAGTCTGACCTTACACATTTTAAAGCATTCCCAGAAAGCTCTCATGTAATGTGTTCTTAGGCATGAATTAAAGAAATTACAGGCAGCTAGCTCATCCCACCCACTAGCTCCCAAGGGAGATGATTCCACTTTCCCATGGATTGCAATGCAAACAATATAAATTTTTATTCTCAGTTTGGCTACTTTGTTTCCCAGACTAAGTTACTCCTTTGCTAGCATTGTTTGAGGAGCAGTCTCCTATTTGTCTCAATAATCTTCTCTTTGTACAAATATCCTCACAATGCATGACCACTCGACTGTCTCTCCTTTTAAAGAGGAGAGAGCTATAAGTAACAAGCTTCTTTTGTTCATGAATCAATCCACTCGTCTCTTCCTCATTACTTCTTCTGCTTCCCAGAACTCTCTCTCAGGAACATAAATGTGCCGTTAAGATGCCATTTAACATTCTAAATATTCCACCTAAAAGGGGAGTCTATGAAATTAAATATTAATTTTATTTCCATACGTGCACAAAACTACCTCAAAACAGAATTTTTCCAATATTAGAAATGAAACTTTTATTAAAAAGAAGCAGTTTCCAACCAAAATACTGACTAATCTACTACATGAATAACATTACTTCCAAGGATAATTTTAACATCCTACTTTCTTCTACATATATGTATGTGTGTTTGTGTGTGTGGTGGATAAATATATAGTGTAAACATATAAATATATATTTAAAATAAAGATATAAGATATAAGGTAGACTCTCCATCTTTATTCAAAAACAACAAATTAATATGAATATTCCATACAAGATTCATACAATACTACAGAAAGAGTCATTTAAAAATAATATAGTGATTCTGTTATATTAGGAATGAGAATTTTTATTCTTTTCTCATCTCAGTTATAAAAAAAGTTTCATATTTGTTTTTAATTCAACCACTGCCTTACTCAAGCTTTATTGAACATTTTAGCAAGGAGGGGATTCCAATGTTCAAAAATGTGAAACTACACCCAAAAAAACCCATATAAACTAAATTACAAACAACTAAAAATATCTATAGGTTAAAGAACTGAAAGGTAGCTGGACCAGGGTGGCACACGTCTTTAACCCCAGTACTTTGGAGGCAGAGGCAAGTGGATCTCTGAGTTCAAGACCAGCCTGGTCTACAGAGCCCAGGACACCCAGGGTTATATAGCAAAATTCCTTGAAAAAAAAAAGAAAGAAAAAAGAAAAACTCAAAGATATAAACCAGAAGAAAACATAATAATAAAGACCATATAAAGTTAAAATTTTAGTTAACTCAAACTAATAACCTTAAGAGGAAATCCAACATTAACAACATCAAAAGAAGATAAATTTTAAGTATTTTACCTGGGAGCTATAAAGATGGCTCAGTGTCTATGAGCACTGGTTGCTCTTCCAGAGAACCTGGGTTCAATTCCCAGCACCCACATGGCAGTTCACAACCATCTGTAACTCCAGTTCCAGGGAACCCAACACCTTTGTCTGACCTCTGAGGGAAGCCGGCAAGCACATATTGCACAGACAATATGTGCAGGCAAAATATTTACACATAAATTTAAATCTTTTTTAAAATTAATTTTACTTGAGCTAGGTAGATGGCTCAATGAAATGCTTGCTGTGCAAGAATGATGACCTACATTCAGACCCACTGAGTCAATATAAAATCCCGGACAGCAACTCATGCCTGTAATCCCAGAGACAGTCAGATTACAGGTGACTCACTAGCCACTCAGTCAAACCAGAATGGTGAGTTTCAGGTTCAGTAAGAAACCCTGCCTAGCTGATAGTCTGAAAACAGTCTCAACACATAATGAATTAAGTATAAAGAGAAAAAAAGGGTGGAAGACAAAGCTGGGATTGACATGTGAAGCAAGCATGTTTCTAATTTAAATGAAAAAAATATATTGGAAAAAAAGAGAAAAGGAGAACATTACAAATAATTACATTTTTAAGCTATTTATGCATATGAGTGTTTTGCTTGCATGCATGTGTGTATATACACCAGAGGCATGTGGAGTTTGAGCAAGGAAACCAAAGGAAGACATCAGAACCCCTGGAGCTGAAATTACAGATGGTTGTGAACTGTGGATCCTGGGAACTAAAACTGGAGCCTCTGAACGAGCAAAACATGCTCTTCATCACCCAGCCATCTCTACAGCCCTGAAACCTTCACTGTAATAAACTGGAACCGTTCTGCTTCCTGCTTTGGCTTAATTTATATTAAAATGTTTGTTTTGCTTGCTTCAGACCCCAAATTTGGTTTATAAGCATTGCTTTGAAGCATAACATTCAAATTCGATTAACAACAAAATTCCAGATTCCAAAATGTGAGAAAAATGCTACCCAGGAAAAAAGCTTTCAGTCCTTTCTTTGGAATAAAAAAAAAGTATATTAAAAAGGAAACCTAAGACTCGGGGAAGATTGCAGAAGAGGAGGAAGAATATTATAAAGCCAGAGAACCAGGATGCCTGTTGTAAATAGTGTCTTCTAGATAGGATGGAGAAACTACATCCAAGAGAGCTTCACAAAACAATTGCCACCTACATAATGACTACATAAGTTGACATGCCAATATCGACAGAGTAAATTTCACAAGGTCTTACCCATAAATGGAAACCCTACAGGCAATTAATGGCTGCTGAGAGAGAAAGAATCAATTTTTCCAGGAACAAGCCTCCTGATAGGTTATATATTCCCAAGTGCTCAGCCTTAAACATATGTACATCCAACACTAACTGGATTCTGTAAGGTAGGGTGTGTGTGTGTGTGTGTGTGTGTGTGTGTGTGTGTGTGTGTGTGTGTGTGTGTGTGTGTGTGTAAAACAATTTAAAAAGAGGAGGTCATGAATTTGAAAAGGAATAGGGGGATGTAGGAAGAGTTGCAGGGGAAATGAGGGGTAGATATGATACAAATACAGCACTCACATAAAATTCCAAAAAACTAATTTGTTCACTGCTCTTCCTGGCTGTGAACATCTGCCAAACTAATATATACTTAGTCATATAAGCTATTCATAATGTCAGACCTGCACCTAGAAAATAGAAATCCACATTGGAAAATGAAAGCATAAACACTAATGATCACACTAGATGCCTTTAATATTGTTTTCACAAATCCATGCTGCCCCCTTCTGGATCATTTTAGAGATAGGTGGCAACGTAAATTCTATAACATAATATGTTTTTTAGAGTTGTTTTAGCTAACATTAAATAAAGAATTTCTGTTCACATGCAGAAGTATAGCAGCGGGAGTAATTATTATAATTATTTATTAGTTTTCCAAATATTCTGCTGCAAATAGATCCACTAACAAAACAGCAGCTCTGACAATTTCATTGTCAATGTTAAGTGAGAAATAAATATTAGGTTCATATTTACCAAAAACAAATAAAATCTACACTTTAAAAAGCCACGTCCTCTGTTCCATTCCATACTTTCTCCCTTTACTTCAAAAAGCAAACCAGAATTTAAACTTGGTACTTACCCTTTAATTTCAATTTTTTCATGTACTACCTGTGCATGTATCTGGATGACCCAAATACATAATAGATCAAAGTGCATCCTTACCATGTACAGAAACATTCTAAATTCAGCTGCCTCCTTCTACTGAAAATCAACTGGGGAAACATAGAAAGTGTGTGCAAAGACTTCTACTACTCCTCAAAGAGGAGACATTCTACCAGGTTACTCATGTTGTAAGACTTAGCTTACACTGCTACCTATGCTGCTGATCTATTTTCTTAATGGAAATGTTTTATAAAGCGCTCCTGATATTTTAGAATTCTTTTGTTCTTTTAGGATTTTTCCAAACTCTAGTTCCTTTCTCTATTGATAACCTATGTGAGAACAAAAAGTTTCAGGCCTTGATAAGTATGGATGCTGGCATTTATAGCAAAAAGAAGTATCGAATAGCAGAGGAGGCAAAGCAAGCTGGTGGAGGGAAGGTATCAGAGCATTCTTGTGTGAGCCACAGTCCCAACGAGAGAGGGCGAAAAGTCATCTTCAGCTGTGCCACTGGGGGTGTTAGTAACAGCTCCCTTCCCTCGCCCTGCCCCTCTCCATCAGATTCCACAGACATCTAGAGCACCCTTGTGGTTCCCTTCGCCTAGATTTTACATGTCAATAATTCACCCACGTTAACCTTGGACAACTGTTCAAATCTGGAAAACATTCTATTGTTATTCATTCTGTATTAGATTTCTCAGGTGTCAAAATAAAATGGATCTGAAACTTATGGCTCTGTAGTGTTAAAAGAGAGCATTCGAAAGAGCTGGAGAGATGCTCAGTTGGCGAAAACACTTGCTGCACAATCCTAAAAACCGAAGTTCAGCTTTTTGGAAAAAGATATCAAAACATACAGCTCAAAATAAAGGAAAGAAAGAATGCCTTTTTAAAAACAGATAATAGGAAAAGAAGCACATCTTAATTGTCTCCTGAGTGAGGAAAGACAGTGCCTTCAGCCCTTGTTCTGTTAGACTGACTTCTTCATTCCGATCCAAGCTTGAAAACAAGGAATACTTTGTTTAGTTGACTTACCAATGTTTCCTTTTCCCTGCTCATAATCACAGGTTAAATAAATTACATCGACATGTTTCTAAGCACACTGCATCTACCAAAGTGCATGCTCACTGTCATTTTGATTAGATGGACTCAAAATCAATGGTATCAGAAATCTGTGGGGGGTTTTTAATTGCTCTGAAACAAAATCTGCCAGTTCATTCAATAAGCATGCTCCAAACTGCTACTAGAGACAAGTCATGTAAGAAAGTTTTGCTGACTCCTGTGATACTTCCTTTAAGTCACTGCGGATTCCATTTACATGCCTGACAGCAACGAAGCCCCCTTTACCACAGAGAAGTCATCAGAGATAAAGCAACTTACACTACAGTTTTCAGGTGGGACCAGAAGTTGTGTGATCTCACCACCATGAACACAGAAGATATGTTTCATTTCTCCAGAAAATATGTCCCAAATTATGACGGAAAAATCCACACCTCCAGATATCAAGTATCTTTGGTCATAGCGAGCTGAGACCTGATGAGGGTACAGCAAACACGTGACTTTGTTCCGATGGCCACGGAGAGTTCTGTGAGGGGGCCAACCTGTGAAGGAGTATGGGGATTCAAAATTGGAAGATTACAGTCTTCACAACACGTCTACCAGCAAACATAAATATCCGAAGAGCTGTAACTTTACTTCTAGAACTGGCATGTAAAGTTCGAAAGACCCTTAAAGCAAAGCTAGTCTATGTGCAAATAAATGTGCTATACATGTCAAATTGTCGTGATATTTTACAAACAATTAGTACAAAAAGAAACAATATAAAGTCTTTCAATACAATTTCCATATTTATAAAATAGAAATGAAAATGTTGCTATATTGGGCTACATAACATACTATAGTAGTTAATTTCCCATGTTATATTTAATGTTTTATCAAATGTACATTAAACTACTAACCAGACTATAACTATACCAGTGGTTTTATTTCTTTTTTTTTTTTTTTTTTTTTTTTTGGTTTTATGAGACAGGGTTTCTCTGTATTATTTTGGAGGCTGTCAGTCCAGCCTAGCCTCGAACTCACAGAGATCCGCCTGCCTCTGCCTCCCGAGTGCAGGGATTAAAGGTGTGCGCCACCACAACCCAGCTCAGTTTTATTTCTTAAAGTACAACATAGAGATATTCTCAACATCATGGTTCCTCAAAACACAGTGGACAGAGGTAGATCTTCAGCATACCTCTTCTGAGCATGTGTTCTCCTTGCAATAGCTGAACTATAGCTGTTTGAGTGGCAGGTACAATAATTATGCTTCCATCTTCCCGACCACAAACAAGTCGTCCGTGGGCTGGTATGTAGACACTCGCAGTCACTTTAAGAGGTTCATTGCTGTTGGGAATCACACTTAGCTGATCTATGATCCCAGCAGGACAAGGCTTCAGTTTGTCAAAAGCCTCTTGTAAACTAATACAAGTTGTCATTTTTAGCCCTGTAGAGGTTTGGTGTCATATAAAACAAATACATTTATGTTAAAAAAATAATACCATTAAGTAAATAATGTGAACTGATTCAGTAATGTACCAAGTTACTTTCATCAAATATAATTCTTAGAAGAAAATGATACGTAAATATTTTTAATTTTGTTAAGATTCAAAATATTTTATAAAGGAATTATGAATTTAATGCACAAGATTTAATATTACCTTGATCGCCTTCCTGTCTATCAGCTATGTCTGATATGTTCCAAATATTTAACCTTCCAGAAGAATCGCCCTGAATTAATAGCTTATGCAAATATTCCTTGCATCCATAGAAGAACCGAGTAACAGGAGGACAAATTACCAACTGCCAAAAAATAAATAAATAAATAGTCTTTAGCTGTATTTGGAATTAAATGTTTTATAGATTAATATGTGTTCAGATAAAAGTGTTTGATGCTTTGATTTATATCCCAGTTCTAAAAGTGCTTATAACATGATTATTCAATATATTTGCATGTAGCTTAATAGTGTTAATATTCATGTCAACTGCAGTACAACATAAACACTAAAGGAATGAAAAACTATATTTAAAGCTCTTCTCTGAACTAATCTTTATAGTCGTCTATACAACTTCATAAAAACTGGTTACCAATCACAGGGTAATTTACTTACTTATTGTCAAATAATTAGTATAGAAATTAGGTCATTCTTAACCAAAAAGAAGTCTCTACATAAAAGACCAAAAATTAAGAGTTCTATACATAAGCAACAACAAACAGACTCTGCAGATTGTATTTATATATGCATATATATGTAACAATGATAAAGAACACTGACTCATAAGCAACACTAAATTGACTCGGCAAATTGTGTTTGATGACTTTAATTAAAATTACAAAGGGAGTTGCTATAGCAGCTATAATCACCGATATCATATTTCAATGTATCAGTGTCTCTCACCATATCATTCATACATTTCAATTTAAAATACACTAGCATATACTAGAGAGGTGGCAGTTAAAGAAAAATTATATGATGGTTAATGGTTATCAACTTGGCAGTATCTAGACTCAGGAAAGATGGGAGCTCTGAACACATGTGCAAAGGATCTTCTAGATTTGGTTAGCACAAGTGAGAAGACCCATTCTGGAAGCACCAGCACCATTCCATGGGCTAGGTCAGGAGTGCATAAAGCAGAGGGGATTCTGACTACCAGCATTTCTGGATATGGAAGCAATGTACCGAGCTGCTTTACGCTCCTGTCTCTAAGATGTCCCCATCATAATGGACTGCGTCCTCAAATTATGAGTAAAGCAAACCCTTATGTCCTTACACTGCTTTTGTTAAGTATCTTGTCACAGCAATAAGGTATCTAACTAACATGGTATGTTATATTTTGTTTTATTAATGCAGGTTTTTTTCAAACACACCACTATCAGTTTAGCCGGAAGTGACAAACTGAGCTGGACAGTAGCAAGGAGGAGTTCAAGAAAGTAGAAAGCAAATAATTTATACAGAATTTTGAAATACACCTCGATGTACAAACTCTATGTTCAAAATATTCATAGAAAGAATTCCATTCCCTTCTTCTTATCCTCCGTTCTCCATTGATGGGTGGGACTTGAGGTTCAGAATGATGAGCTCATCATCCCTACACTCTCCATTGATGGGAGGGATATGAGATTCAGAATGATGAACTCATCATCCCTACATTCCCCATTGATGGTGGAACATGAGGTTCAGAAGATGAGCTCCTCATTCCTACATTCATTCCTACACTCTCGATTGGAAGGTGGTACATAAGGTTCAGAGTGACGAGCTCATCATCCCTACACTCACCACTGATGGGTGGGACATAAGGTTCAGAATGATAAAACGGGAACCCAAAACCAGAACAAAGTATAGAAAACCTTTCTCCCCAAACAAAGCTTCTTTCTTACTACTCCCAGAGATCAGCGTAGAAAAAACAATATAAGTGTTACTGCATTTCAGTTTTTTATGTATATGAGTCTTTTGTCTGCTGCCATAGAGACCAGAAAAGGGTATTGGTTCCCCTAGAACTAAAGTTATTTCAGTTAGGAGCCACCATGTGGAAGCTGGGAATTGAACCTAAATCCTTTGGAAGAGCAGCCAATGCTCTTAAACACTGAGAGATCGCTCCAGGTCCTGCATTCAAATATAAACAGACAATACAAAGGCTTTTTGAAAACATAGTAAGTTACTATTTTAATACCGAAAAATTTTCAATTTTCATTTTTAATACCCACTTATATGAATCACCATTGATTTTGGAGAGAGTGCAATGTGTGACCTAAGTAACCAAGAGCATTAGTCAGCATTAGCACATAATCGCCCTTGTCCTTCAGAGACTGTCTTCACTGTGCTTTAACTGTCAATATGAATTTCATTTTAAAAATCAAAAAATACGATTTTATAAGCCATATTAATAAAAGAATCATATTTATGTATCCAGTACATAATCAAGATAAGATCACTTGTATTCTTAGATAAAAGCAGGTCCTATTTAATAGTTATATTATATATTGTTAAAATCTGAAAATTTTGAAATATGCTTATAACTGATCATATCAAATTTTTTTTGCAAAATCTAACACCCTGCTAGATGTTATTGAATCTTTCCAAAGTCTAGACACCATCAATGTATCCATCAATTATAAATGATACCTAAAGAACTTTACCTCTTTATCTTTTTGATCCAAGAGGCTATGTTGCACAGGAGGAATTAAATTTTCAACTGCTTTCCCCACGTCACTGCGGAATGAATCACTAGCTGGAAGGCAACTGAAATAGGAAAGTAAGTATCCCCTTAAAATTCTGATATGAGGGCCAAGCATGGTGCTGCACATCTTTAGTCCCAACCCTTGGAGGCAGACACAGGTAGATAGACGTGTGTTTAAGGCCAGCCTGGTCTACATAGTGAGTTCTAGAACAGCCAGAACTCATACTGAGACCCTGTCTGTCTGTCTGTCTATCTGTCTGTCTCTCCATATATATCATGAAATATCATTTCATATATAATAAATTATATGAAATATTGTATTCCAAGGGTTTACTATAATGAACAAAACTAGGATTTTTTTTTAGTTTAAATTAATATAAGTAGGGATTAAAAAACTTAAAAATTCTTTGAGAGGTCTCACAGGTAAGAGCTTGCTGGCAAGCCTGACAACCTGAGTTTAATACTTGGAACCTACAAGATGGAAGGAGAGAACTGAGGCCCATGAGTTGACCTGCATACATGCACAGTGGTATGTGCATTCACACCTGTGCACGCATTCGTGCAAATAAATGTAAAAAATGTAGCTGTTTTTGTGCCTAAAAGTTAAATGTGGATTATATAGGGAGGACCTTAAGACATTCTGAATTATTTACAATATATAAAAATCTATACTGTAGAGTTAAGGCTCAGATTCCGAATTCTTTACATTTGACTAAGCCTATCTATTTCATACCTGGCAGGGAGTTGGTAAATGTAACTCTGCCCATTTTCAGTCCAAATGATGACTTTGTCTGCAGACACAAAGTCCCCTCCAGTCCATGTCTGTCCGTTTTCACTAGGACCCGAACACAACAGGGAGTAGTCTCCAGCATCAAATACCTAGGAGAAAACGAAATTCACATTTTCAGTTTACTACAGCTTCTTTCAATAGTTTGATAAAATAACATTTCATCTGGAAGAAACTTCTAAAAATATATTTAACAAACTCAGGCTTTTACAATGTGACTCAGTAGAGGAGGTCATTTTGTCAGTGAGATCTAAGGCAGCCATCTTCCACAGGTCGCAGCTATGGGTGACCTCTTGCTGAAAGTGGACTAGTACAAGTGCAGCAGGTATGTTCCCAACATAGGAACAGAAATCCTCATCTTTTCCATGCTGAGGGAAGAAGCACACAATGGATAAAGGCAAACACTAGGTACTCAACCCTCTAGAATACTCATCATGATTTAGTTCTATGTCTGCTAACATTTCTGACCATATACTCTGATGTTATAATATTTTCTAACCAGGAGAATTAACTTGCTTGGCTCTGTTTCATCAGTGTTTTAAAATATTATGAATAGGACGTTAACAGACTTCATTTTAATATTCAATAGTTCTGTAGGAGAAGGCCAAGTTGCTATAATTTCACCAGGAACAGCAAAACCTTGCATAGGCTTACTTATGCAAGGCAACATCAAGTTTACAGGTACCTTTAAAATTATCTCATGTGACCCGTAGACCCACTGAAGGACAGGAAAGTGATACAGTTGACACTAGTGATATTTATTCAAAGTCATGCATCAGAAGCTGGGTATGGTGGTGCACACCTTGAATCTTAGGAAAGGCAAGTGGATCCCTGTGAGTTTGAGGCCAGTCTGGTATGCATAGGAGTTGCAGGCCAGCCAGGGCTGCTTACTGAGACTCAGCCTCAAAAAAAAAAAAAAAAAAAAGTTATGTATCAGTATGTGATACAACTGGAAGGTATAAAAACCCTGAGCTTATATTTCCTAGCAGACCAGTTCTTTTTTTTTTTTAAAGATTTATTTATTTATTATGAATACAACATTCTGTCTGCATGTATCCCTGCAGGCCAGAAGAGGGCACCAGATCTCATTACAGATGGTTGTGAGCCACCATGTGGTTGCTGGGAATTGAACTCAGGACCTCTGGAAGAGCAGTTGGTGCTCTTAACCTCTGAGCCATCTCTCCAGCCCCAGACCAGTTCTTTCTAACACTTCCAATATTTCCAATATTTGATAAAAGCACATTCTAAAGTTTGCTCAAGGGGAGTGAAATTCAATCAGTGGCACAGTCTTTTATTTTACTCAGAGAAAATGACCTTCGGCTAGGAATATAACTCAGTGGAGTGCTTGCCTAGCATGCATGAGACCCCTGCATTCCATCCCCCACACTAAGTAAACCACATCTTCAAAGACTATCCCAGTACTCAGGTGCAGGCAAGAGGGTCAGAAGTTTGATGTTCATCCTCAGCAACACTGCAAGGCTGAGGTCCAATAATCAGAATATTTCAAATTACAAAACTTTCTGGATGACTTAATTATCTTTTTAACTGGCTCAGCCGTTAAAAACACTGGAGGCCCAGCCCCAAAGTTGTGAGCATGTCTTGAGGTAGCATGGGCAAGGAAGAGATGCCCCCACCCTGACTCATCAACACCTCAGGCAGGTGGGTGAGCTATCCCTGAGGTTCAGGTCCTGCCCCCCACCACCTGCAGCCCCCTACACCTGACCTAGGCAGCACAGTAGAGCTGACCCTGAAGGGGTAGGTGTGGGAAAACTGACCCTGAGGTTGTGAAAGCCAGAGAACTACCCCCGCCCCTTGCTCATCACTGCCAGAGCTTTGCTGGAGAGCAATCCCTAGTAATGAAGGGGAGAGCTGGTGGGCTGACCAACCAAGCAACTACCCAGGCCCCAAACCAGGGTTATATGTTGGTTCACCCCAACATCTACCCCATTTGTGATCTGCTGGAGCATGGGGGTGGGGGTAAGGGTGGGAGATCAGTCCTGTGGACCCATCATGGCTGCAGAATCTCCAGACACAGGGCAACAACAGAATAACCAGCAAGAGTCATAGTGGGGGCCCAATGTTAATGGTGTAGCAGAGATCAGGGGTCTCAAAGCAGATAAATGATCCAGTGATTCTTTGTGATGAATGCCTGTAGTAAAAATGTATGGATAGAGGTTTACTGTGCAACTCACTGTACCACACAACAGCTTCCATCACCAGATTTTCTCCTTCTTCCTTTTCTTTTGCCACTTAAATTTTATTGGTGGGGAGGGGGAGACAGATGGGATTGGGAGGCATGATGTAAAAGACACAAAGAATAAATAAAATGTTTTTTAAAAAACACTGGATGTTCTTTCAGAGGATCCTGGTCCAATTCCCAGCACCCAAATGATAGTTCAAAACCATCTGTTAACTCCACTTCCAAGTGATCCAATACCTTCTTCTGGCCTCCATGAGCACCAGGCACACACATGGTAGGTACACAGATGTACATGCAGCCAAAGCATCCATATACAAAAATAAATATTGTTTTAAGTTAGGAAAAGCAACTATTCCTACCCCAGTAGGCGGCTTCCCGGATGTGCCCACCTAACACCCTCCTCCCTTCAGTACGGGCTACATTTTCTGACAGTTTCTAGAGCTTATTTTGTGTTCCTAGAAGCGCAGTGAAAGGTAGAAATAAATGCATTATTCAGGTTTAGTAACACACTACAAAGAGAAATGTCCAGCCTACAGAGACCTCATTACCATCACTCACATTGTACACAATAACTGAAATAATAAAAAGTAGAAATTAAGATCAACAAAATATAGTCATTAAATCATTCATTACACAGAGTAGAACGACAACAAAAGCCAGCTACATGGAATTAAGTCCCAAGTCCTCAAGAAACATCAGAGCCAAACAGGAGTCCCAAATGACTGACAGTCTTGTACCAAGTACATCCTTGGGGTTATCTTGGAAAATCTGGTAAACTAGACTTCATCATGAAGAATAAAAAGGCAACATTGTATTTATGTATTCAGCTTACCCTCCAGTATTTGGCGCATACAACCAAAAGTGACCTCTGTGTGAATGCGCAAAAAGAGATGCTTTGGCAATTCTGACAATAAATTGGTTTTGATTCCTCCTCAAATATTGGCTCAGTATCCTGAAAGAGAGAGAGAGAGAGAGAGAGAGAGAGAGAGAGAGGGAGAGGGAGAGGGAGAGGGAGAGGGAGAGGGAGAGGGAGAGGGAGAGGGAGAGGGAGAGGGAGAGGGAGAGGGAGAGGGAGAGGGAGAGGGAGAGGGAGAGGGAGAGGGAGAGGGAGAGGGAGAGGGAGAGGGAGAGGGAGAGGGAGAGGGAGAGGGAGAGGGAGAGGGAGAGGGAGAGGGAGAGGGAGAGGGAGAGGGAGAGGGAGAGGGAGAGGGAGAGATTCATAAAATCTTAAGAATAACATGTATTAATTAAAGTCATTACAAAATGATAAAAGATGCCACCAGGAAAGAAAAGCACCATGTGATACGTTCATTGTTTTAGATCCCTGGAAAGCCAAGGCAGTAACAGCTATAAAAAATATACTCTTAAAAATAGCTGGGCGCCGGGCGGTGGTGGCACACGCCTTTAATCCCACAGAGGCAGGCAGATCTCTGTGAGTTCGAGGCCTAGCTAGTCCAACAGCCTCCAAAACAATACAGAGAAACCCTGTCTCGTAAAAACCAAAACAAAACAAAACAAAACAAAACAAAAACAAAAAAAAAAAAAAAAAAACAGCTGGCCAAGGCTGGGTAGTGGTGCACGCTTTTAATCCCAACACTGGGGAGGCAGAGGCAGATGGAGCTCTGTGAGTTTGAGGCCAGCCTGCTCTACATTGTGAGTTCCAATGCAATCAGAGCTACACAGAGAAAATCTGTCTCAGGAAAACAAACAAACAAACAAAAAAAAAACAGCTGGGCAAAATGTCTTTGCTACAAAGATGCCCAATATTTAAGCCCTAACATTCAGAACATCTTCACTGGAAACTGGCAGATAATGGAATTTTGTAGTAATCCTATGGTTGTATATACTTGAGTTAAAAAGGAAAAACAAAACTGGCTGGTTCTTCCTCCAGTTTTTTCCAACTTCAATACTTAATGTTCCTCTAGCTGAAGTGAAGGGTCCAGTGTTGTCAGAAAGTTGATCGAGCTTTCTTGTCATAAATAATTATTCTAGACCATAGTACTATGAAATGAGACTAAGAGATGCCTTTACATGCTTTTTTGATGATGCTGGTATTTGAACATGAAATGTCTCCACAGGACCAAGTGTTAAACCCTACTCGCCCACCCCGTGCTGACATACTGAAAGGCTTTGGACACTTTAGGTGCTCACTGCAGGCATGTCTTTGGAAATACACTAAGTCCCTTCCTTACTGTGTCACCTGGCTGCCATCAGGTGAAGAGAGAGGCTCCTCGCCCTCTACACACTCCTGCAATGATATGCCACCAGAGTCAGCCAAGCCAGGAACTCTACTAAAGTTTCTGAAATCATGAACTAAAGTAAGTCCTTCTTCCCTTAAATGGCTTCCATCAGGTATTCTGTCACTATTTTGTCACAGGATGCAAAAGTAACAAAAATGTGTGGCTTGTTTGTTTCTTTCATTCAAGAAAGCTACTTTCTAACTTTTAATCTAAACAAAAACCAGAGGAAAATAACTCTTATGTTTCTCTTCTTCCTATTCTGGATGATATATCTATCATTTCAATAGAAACATTTTTTTTCTTTAAGAACAAAGTGAGGAACATGTGACCACTAAAGGTTTAAATTATAAAAATAAGAAAGAGAAATCACTGTCCATCTCACCTGCATCCCACCAGTTTCAGAGGTGACAATCCACACCTTCAGGATGCCTGTCACAGAAAGCGCTACCACAGTGTCCTCTAAACCAGGAAGGGACAAGAAACCCAAGTTAAACATAGCATGCTCCTTTCTATCATTAAACAGCCTGCTCTCATGAACTTAAACAACAAGTAGAAAACGTAACTCCCTGTGCTAAGAACAATATAAATTCAACGTTGACATTACTGTTCTTTTCTGGAAAAAAAATTTTTCTTTTCCTCATGGTTTCAATGAAAGGCTACAAAAGAAATGAGGAAAAACAGTAATACTTACCAAGTATAACCATACAGTTACAGAAATTCATTAAATTTTATCTCTTCACTTTCCACTCTCTCCCTGAGAAATGGTACCTCTTGGCAGAAGATAAAACCAGAATCCAGAAAAACACACATGAAGCTACAGGTCTTATCACCACCCCACCCCTAACCATTCTAACTCTGCCTCTGCACTTGAGAAAACTATCCACATAAGCTAAAGCTTCCTAAAGCCTTGTGATCCACCACAAAGTAAAGATAATCTAACACTGTGAGTTTAAATACTAATACAGCCAAAACTACTTTGTGAAGGATCACAAATTATTGGAATAAATATCTCTTACATACAAGAATATAAGCGGCCTACAGGCATGCATGCAGGCAGAGCAATGTATACATAATAAATAAATCTTTAACTAAAAAAGAATATAAGCAAATTTGTTAACTTTGACAATTTATAGAACTTCAAGTGAATTAAAGAATAAGAAGATATTCAACTTGGCAAAGGGCATAATATACTGACCTTGTGTCCGGTGAGAGCGGATGATACTCATGGAGCTAACCCAATCTGGTGATATCTTTGATACCAAAGAATACAACACCTCAAGGCTGGTAGCATCCACAACGAGGATTTCAGGGTAATGTCCATGACATAAAAGTCTTCCCTCTTGCTGATTTCCAACAGACAATTGGTAGAACTAAATCCAAATTTTAAAAAAATATATTTTAATGTACTGCTTCAGTTAGGCTACTTGACTAATGTGCATTCATTAAATATATTATGATATCCTTCTAAGCACCAAATTACTCCAGGAATTTCATATGGGCACATCCATGTCAGATTATATTAATCTTCTCCAAAATTTAAAGAAAAATATTCATTTCCTCATGTCACATACTCAAGGCAAAAAAAATCATCTTTTTATCTTTATCTCTACCTTTCAAAGCAAACTTTTATAATTTTCATGGGGAGATGGGTGGCTCGTTTTTGGTTTTGTGTTTGGTTGGTTGAGGGTTTTGTTTGTCTGTCTGTTTTGTTTTTGGTACAAGGTCTCACTCACAATGTAGTTCTGGCTGGCCTAGAACTCTCGACATACACCATAATGACATGACATGGCATCAAACTCACAGAGCCCCTCTACCACCAGAGTACCAGAAGTAAGGTCACGCATTACCACATAAGCCTTAAGTCAGGACTTCTGAATTAATGAAACACCCCAATAAAATTAGCTTAACAAATCAAATTTTAAAAGGAAGCTTGTGTGAGTCATGAAATTAATATGAATTCTAAATAATAGGAACAGGCAGATGTGAGGACTAACACCACCCATTTCACAGAACCCTGAATCACGTCTTACTTAGGGTTACTATTGCTTAGGGTTACTATTGCTGTGATGAAACACCATGACCAAAAGCAATTTGGGAGGAAAAGCTTTATTTCACTCACACTTCCATATAAAAGCAGTGAGGGTAGGAACTCAAGCAGGGCAGGAAGCTGGAGGCAGGAGCTGACCCAGAGGCCACAGTGGGGAGGGGCATGTGGCTTACTGGCTTGCTTCCCCTGGCTTGTTCCATATGCTTTTTTATAGAACCCAGGGCCCCCGCCCAGGGATAGTCTCACCCAAAAGGGGCTGGGCCCTTCCCCATCAGTCACTAATTAAAAATATGTCCTACCACTGGACCTTATGGCTTAAGGGGCATTTTCTCAGCTGAGGTTTCCCCCTTTCAGATAACTAGCTTGTACCAAGTTGACATAAAAGTAGCCAGCACAAACCATCTAGGCATTCAACATACTGTTGAATTTGGGAGGGAGTTTCTATACTGGGTTAATCTGCTAGGAAGACCCACCTTAATGTGGGTGGAACCAGCACATGGGCTGAGAACCAAACTGAGCATGGGCGTTCATCTCTCTCTGCTTCCTAGCTGTAGAAGCCCACGTGGAGAAGCCACGTGCAGCCACCTCTATCTCGGCAGCCATGCCTTCTGAACAGGACAGATTGTATCCACATGAGCTGTAACTGAAACAAATCCTTCCTCCCTAAATTGCTTCTTGGCAGATCCCCCGTCCCCCCCGTCCCCGTCCCCCCCGTCCCCGTCCCCCCTCCTCGCTCCCAGCAACAAGGAAATTTAGTAATGCAGTGAATAGGAAATGGAGGTGATTGGTGTCCACACATGATAATCAGAGTTAAATTCTCACTGAAGAGCAGAGGAAGAACCACCACCAAAGCAAGGTCAAGAAGGTACTGAGGGCCTGACTTCCTTCAGCATCACAAACACTGATTCTGCTGGAACAGTTCTCACGGAGGATTTGTTAACGGTGACGACCTCCCTAGACTACTAACTACATAGATCGGCTGAGTATAAGCGAAGGAAGGCACAGAAGGCAATACAGCAACTATGAAAACCAGGATCCAGCCCGTCCTCACCCCCATTCCATCCCACTCTCACACATTAACATGGTGGGCAGTGGGGTTTCTACTTGATTATCCAATACCTGTATAAGAAAGAGTAAAAGTTTTTAATACATAAACATTATCAAAGGACACCTTAACCTCTAAAGGTAAGGCCGGAAGGCTAGTAACATGTAGACATCACAAGGGAGTGTCTCTAGCTCTCAGGTTGATCAAAAGCAAATGAACAACAAAATGACACCACCACTTCTCAAAGGAAGGTTCCTGGACCACTTGTCACTTGCATATGCAAGGGTGGGGGGAGTGTCATGTAGAGAGATTGCTCAGAGAATGTTACCAAAGATTACTGTCCTGAGAGCAGGGATAGATTATCAGAATTGCTTGGCTAACTACCTCCACGCTTTATTTAATGCTATATTCCCAATCAATTTTCTGAATGCTAATTCAGCATTTAAGACACTTGGATATTGGGAAGGAGGGTGCCTAAATGGAGACTCAATTTTTTTGAGCATTAAAAAGAGATGCCTCGCCAAGCAGTGGTAGAGCATGCCTTTAATCCCAGAATTCAGGAGGCAGAGACAGGTGTACCTCTATGAGTTCCAGACCAGGCTAGTCTACAAGAGCTAGTTCCAGGACAGCCTCTAAAGCCACAGAGAAACCCTGTCTTGAAAAACCAAAAAGAGAGGGAGGGAGAGAGAGACAGAGAGAGAGAGAGTCATCTCTAATATTTCCTGAACAGATAGGGATGCTGCATCTATGCACTCTCAACAGCTGTCATTGCCTGCACAAAACCTGCATAAGGCCATTCCATCCAACATTCCAGCACCAGTGGATAAATGGTTCTCAAGGCTCCACCTCCAACTGACAGTGAGCTCCTGGGGGAGGGTGAGTTAGTGTTCTTCAGTGACAAGCCCCTGATAGGCTGCCAATGCCCAAGCAGTCGGTCCTACACCCATGTATACACAGGTAACACTAACTGGACTCGGTTTATAGAGTAAGAGAACCAGAATTTGAGAGGTGGGCGTGGAACACAGGAGAACTTAGGAGTGGAGAAGTAGGATGAAAGATGAATATGGATTAAATTCATATATGAAATTCTCACAACATATTAAAATTAAATGCTGCACATAATACTTAATAATAATTCCTGTAATTGCAGTAAGGAAAAATGTCACCAAGGGCCATTTCTGTACACATAAAAATAGTCCTTGACATACTCCTTTTATCCCAGTACTTGAGAGGCAAAGGCAGTCAGATCACTGGGAGTTTGAGGCCAGCTGCGTGTACATAGTTAATTCCAGAAAAGTCAAAACTATGTAGACAGGCCCTGTCTCAAAAATTACTACTACTACTACTACTACTACTACTACTACTAATAATAATAATAATAATAATAATAATAATAGTAATAAGTAGCCACTTTCTGGATCTAAGTGAGTGAGGAGCACAGAGTAAACTGTCATAATACTCATGAATCAGACAAAAAGCATCTATTTATATAACTGCTAAACGGTCTTGTACAGAATTGGAATTTTTTTTTTTTTTTTGGTTTTTACGAGACAGGGTTTCTCTGTATTGTTTAGGAGGCTATCGGTCCAGCCCGGCCTCGAACTCACAGAGATCCGCCTGCCTCTGCCTCCCGAGTGCTGGGATTAAAGGCGTGCGCCACCACCGCCCGGCTCAGAATTGGATTTTCTTAAAACGTACTTAAAATATGTTCAGAAGAAATAATTTCACTAATATATAAGTCAGAAGTTTTTAAACCATAAACTGCAAAGTTAGTACAAAGATGTACTAAAGTCAACATAATTATACATGATGAGTTTGACGCTTATAGCTCTTAAACTAAAATAATATAAAATGAAAGTAATTTGTGTTTACATGTGTGTATGTAGGTGCAAAAGAATATGGGTGCATATGCCCATGGAGGCCAGAGGAAAACCTCATTGCCAGTCTCCAGGCACCATCATCTATCCGCCTGTCTGTCTATCTATTTATCTTTATTTATTTATTTAAAGACTAGGCTTCTCAATGGCCTGGAACTCAAAGAAGGTGAGACTGACTGGCCAGTGAGTCTCAAGGATTCCCCTGGCTCCGCATCAACAGTGCAACTGCAAGCATGTACCACCATGTTCACTTTTTTACATGGGTTCAGGAGACCAAGTCCAGGTCCCTGCAAGAATTTTACTGACTTTACTTTCTCCCAAGTCCAATATATGCTTTTCAAATAAAAAGTATAAGCTCTAAAAATACTGGTGAAAAAAAAAGCTTATAGGTTCTTGCTGCCAGAGTAAGAAATAGAAAATCACCCAATCACCACCTCCTACAAACATTTACCATTGTTTGTCAGATCTGTACTAGTATAGAAAAGTTTTTTTTTTTTTTGCTGACAACATATGTTATTATTTCATTGCTGCTGTTTTAGCGGGACTTGGGGGATTCTTTTAGACAGGGTCTCACTCATTATTCTGCCCTCGTTAGGATGGAATTCACTATGTAGACCAGGCTAGCCTGGAACTCACAGAAACCTGCTGTAAGGGTTCCCCAAGGGTCCATGTACTAACTAATGGCTTGATCCTAGGGTAATGCTACTGGAAGACTTTAGGAAACAGACCCTAGCGGGGTGTCTTCTAAGTCACCATCCCTAAATAGTACTGTAGGATGCCAGGCTCTTCCTCCTCTTCTGCCTTCTGGCCACAAGCTAAGTAGTTCTGTTCTACTACACACTCTCCACTACTGTCACCAGCACTTGCCACAGGCCTAAAAACAAGCTACATCATGAACTAGAAACTCGTAAAACAATGATCCAAAATAAACCTTGTCTCTTTCCAGGTGGGCTGTCTGAGGCACTCCCACTAGAAAGCTGATTTACACAAGCTCTCCCCTGAGTAACCAGGAGAGCCCGAACCAGAGAGGCAGCAGTGATACTGGCTGACCCCACTCTTCTCCATGGGTCTCCTCAACATCACACCTCTTCCCATCTCTCCCATCCTCTGAGGAGTACTTACCATTATACATTTCTCGTATTACCTCTCCCCACCTTTTTTCACATTAAAAACACAGGTTCAATGCTTTAAACCATGTTTTAATGATACACTTGTGATAAACTGTGTTGACTCAGCCAAAGAAATACACACAAACCTGTATGCCAGTATGGGTGCAGGCTAACTTTGTAAATTCAATACATCTTCCATCATTCACATCCCAGAGGCACATCTCTCTATAAAATAAAATAATAGCTCAGTCTGAATCTAATATACAAAAGTAGCTTTGTCACAGTGGCTTAGAGTTAAGCTGACACTGAAACTAATATATTACAGAAAGAAAAGTAGTTTACATTCATTATTGCTCCTGATCAAATTTTCCATTCCTGTCCCTCATTTACAACCTGTCAACACTCCACTTCCTTCTTATAGTAGAAATACATTCCTGGTTCCTCACTGGTTGCTAGACTCTTGTGAATGGTTCTCAGTAGAGCTTCTATGAGGCTCTCCAACTTCTTCACAAAGGTTCCTGATAGTGACCTCTTTTTTTTTTTTTTTTTTTTTTTTTTTTTTTGGTTTTTGTTTTTTTGGTTTTTCAAGACAGGGTTTTTCTGTGGCTTTGGAGGCTGTCCTGGAACTCGCTTGGTAGTCCAGGCTGGTCTCGAACTCACAGAGATCCGCCTGCCTCTGCCTCCCGAGTGCTGGGATTAAAGGCATGCGCCACCAACGCCCGGCGATAGTGACCTCTTTAACTGACAGTTGTTCCCTCATCCTGAAGCTCAAAGTAAGGACGATAATGAAGCAGAAGCCGCCTTGGGGCCACGCACTGAAGAGATAAAATTGCCATCGATTACTGCCCCGTGTGGTCAGTGTACCCTGCACATGCAGCACTGCAGAACATAAATCACCTAAGGTCAACAGGGTTCCCAAGGTTAGCTCATCGCTGCAGCTCTTATTCGTGGTAGCTTTATTGCAAGAATACCAAAAAATCCTTACCTTTCAAACTAATGAATACACTGAAAATTAGAAGTACCAATATGCCTTTTCTTTTAAAGAAATAAGGTTTATTTAACAGAAAATATTAATAAAATATAATGATATTTACTGGAGTTTTTATTTTGGTGTCATTTTGTTATATCTCAAATGATATAAAAATATTTGTGTTGTTTGGTAGATGGTTTTTGAGACAGAGTCTTGCTATGTAGCCCAGGCTGATGTAGCCCAGGCTGACCTGGAATTTACTATGTATTAGAGGCCATGCTGGCCTCTAACTTGCAGCAATCCTCCTGCTTCTCCTCCTAGAGTGCTGGGATTACAGATATGCCAAACATATACCACAGTGCCATGCTGAAACAATTTTCAATCAACATTCACCTGAAAACAAGTGTTCCAATGCAAATCATCTTTTAATTGACAAAAAAAGTACTATATTTTTACTTAATGTTATCTCTTCCTATTCCAAATAAAGTTAAATTCCAGCCCAAAAATTATAGAGGGGGAAAAGATACTTTATATCAATTTCTATAAGTTCTCTAACTTGTTTCAAAAAAAATCCAAAAATGTTTGCACAGTTCTTCCCAGTCTGGGCCCCACAGACACTGCTCAATGGCCTGCCTGTCTCTCCAGCACAAGACCCATTCTGAGATGGGACAGAATTAGCTTCAACAGCACACAAACAACCAGCATCACAATGGCCAAGACTTGGTGGTGATCCGCCTCCCTGCTGGTGACAAGCTGGCATCCCCTGAGTTTTTTAAAAGCCCCAAAGCTGCCTGCTGATTCAATAAAAATGTCATGCAAACTAATGGCCATGTTTCAATTTTCAATATATTCTGAGCTTCTCCAAAGCAAAGAAAAGTAATGAAGTATTACAGAAAATCAGTTGTGAAATGTATGTCCTTAAAACTATAATTCAAGGGCTGGAGAGATGGCTCAGTAGTTAAGAGCACTGGTTCCTCTTCCTGAGAACCCGGGTTCAATTCCCAGCATCCACATAGCAGCTCACAACTGTCTGTACAGGACTCCTGTTCCAGGGGATCCAATACCCTCAATACAGACATAGATGCAGGGAAAACACAAATGTACATAATATACAAAAAACGGATTTTGAAAAAAATAAAGAAAACTATAATTCATACCGCTTGTGGTGGTACACAGCTTTAGTCCCAGCACTCAGGAGGCAGAGGCTGGTCTCTTTGAGTATGAGACCAGCCTGATCTAAAACATGAGCTCCAGAACAGCCAGGGCTACACAGAGAAATCCTGTCTCCAAAAAACAAACTAACAAAAACCCTATAATTCAAACATTCTCCTTCAGCTGTACACAGTGCAAGAAAATACGGCAACAGGAAGAAAAGTGTCCCTAAATGGGTGCTAGTTGTAAAATACAAAACATAGCCGGGCGTTGGTGGCGCACGCCTTTAATCCCAGCACTCGGGAGGCAGAGGCAGGCGGATCTCTGTGAGTTCGAGACCAGCCTGGCCTACCAAGTGAGTTCCAGGACAGCCTCCAAAGCCACAGAGAAACCCTGTCTCGAAAAACAAAACAAAACAAAACAAAACAAAATTACAAAACATAAAAGATATGGTAATCTATGCACACAATTTAAGATTTATTTTTATATTTTACCTATGTGTTTATGTGTGGTATGCCATATGCATGTGGGTGCCTACAGAAGCACGAAGAGGCTATTGGTTCCCCTGGAGTTCAACTTAAAGGGGGTCATAAGTTGCCTGACATGGGTTGAGAACGAAATTTGTGTCCTCTGAAAGAGTAGGAAGTGCCATCTAACTCTGAGTCATCTCCCCTGCCCCTATGAACACAGTTTTGAAGTGACAAATGAATACTGCATCCTTTTATTGAGCCAGGTCTCACTGCGGAGCCCTGGCTAGCTTGCAGATTTCTCTGTTCAGCAGGCTGGCCTCAAACTCACAGAGATCTACCTGACTCTGCCTCCTACATGATTGGATTAAAGGTGTACACCACCACACCCAGCCAAAATCTACATTTTTTAAGATATGAAAATTTAGGAGGAAAAGGAGAAACTTGACTAAAAAAAATGAAAATAAAAAAAAATATTACAGGGCAGTAGTTAGTTGCACACGCCTTTAATTCCAACACTTGGAGGCAGAGGCAGGCCAATCTCTGAGTTCAAGGCTAGCCTGTTCTACAGAGAGTTCCAGAATAGCCAGGGCTACACAGAGAAACCCTATCTTGAAAATCCAAACTAAACAAAACAACAACAAAACAAAACAGACTACGACTTACCCATTTGCAGATGCACTCACAGTGTACTGTTTGTCCCCAGAAGCACAAGCTTTTGACAAACAAGTGATTGATGCTGTGTGACCAAATAACAGTGCTCGGGGATTAACCTAGAAATCCAAAAATATGCTGCTATAAATAACACACTAAAACGTTAACCATGGGGGCTGGAGAGACGGTGCGTGATTAAAAGCACATACCATTCTTTCAGGTTACCTGAGTTTGGCTCACAGCCAAATGCCTGTAACTCCAGCTTCTGCTCTCTGTGAACATCCAACAACATGTGTACATACACACAAAGAATCACACATAAACACGTAAGTAAATAATTTTTTAAAGTTAACCTTCAATTAGTAATCATGTTAAGTACTCAATATCAATATAAAGACACAAACTGAAAAACAGAATAATGACCAGAACACTGAAAAGTAAGTGTAGGCAAACAGTGAACGAGGTAATTACTGGCTTATATTTAAGATGTAATACTCACTTCCAGATCTTCTGAAAGATCCCAGAGACATATTTGTCCATCATGACATCCAGTTACAATTGTGCCCCCATCATCAGTTAACAGTATTGATGAAATGCAATGGGTAGGTGCTTTGCGACCCCAAAGAACAATGGGCAGAACTAGACTGTTTCCTGCCATTGCGTTTTCAAACCTGAAATATGTAGTAAGAATAATGTCAGATATAATATTCTTTCTAAAACATATTTATGCCTTTATTATGAAGTCAATTTATATTAATTTGAAAATAGTATTTTCCAAATATAAAAATTTTTTGTTGTTGTTTTTTTCAAGACAGGGTTTCTGTGTAGCTTTGGAGCCTCCTGGAACTCGATGTGTAGACCAGGCTGGCCTCTAACACACAGAGATCCACCTGCCTCTGCCTCCTGAGTGCTGGGATTAAAAGTGTGTGCCACCACTGCCCCATCCAAATATCAAACTTTAGCCACTTAAAATCTCAAATAACAGTGGCTAATTTATCATAACCACTCCAAAATTAAGGACTTGAGAAAAATGACAAAAGTATTTCCTGGAGGCATTCATAAAATTTAAATTCAAAATTTTACTAATGAAAGGCTAATAATTTTAATGCACATTTACTTATCATGAGTGTATAAAGCAACTTTAAGTGCATAATTTTATTTATTTCAAATCCTAAAAATAATCTTCCCAGGTTAGAAGACAGGAGAATGAGGTTTAAACTTTACCTCCCGAGGCAGAGAACTAACAAGCCATAGTGCTCAAATCTAAGCCTTGACTGTCTGGTGCCAAGTCATCTTCCATGAATAAAACAGTCAAATACAAAACCTATATTCAGAAAATTCAGTATATGCCACCTGGCTTTGATGGTGCATGCCTTTAATCCCAGAGCTTGGGAAGCAGAGACAGGTAGATCCCTGATTTCTAGGTCAGCCTGGTCTACAAAGAGTTCCAGGACAGCCAGGACTACGCAAAAAAAAAACATTGTCTCCAAAAAACACAAACTAACAAAAAACAGAAAGAAAGAAAGAAAGAAAGAAAGAAAGAAAGGAAGGAAGGAAGGAAGGAAGGAAGGAAGGAAGGAAGGAAGGAGAAACGAGGAAGGGAAGGAGGGAAGGAGGAGCAGGGAGGGAGGGAGGGAAGGGAAAGGGAAAGGGAAGGGAAAAGGAAGGGGAAAGGAAAAGGGAAAGGGAAAGGGCACAAAAAACTATGGACAAAGATTGTAAAGAACTTCCAAAGGTCTAAGACTCCTTCTAGGCACTGTGCAGGTGTAAATATAAACATAATTAATTTCAATCAATACTGGCATTCCATAAGGTAAGCACTATAGCACTCTCTTTTCACAGACACTGAAGCAGAGTCAGGAAATGACAAGTGATAGACCCCAGAATCTAGGTCTTCCTTCACCTCTGCCACTGCGAGTACAGTGGTCTCAAACCTCAGAAAGTTTCCAAAGTAGTATAAAATAATAATCCCCTCCCGAAACAAAGAAACAAAAAGATCTGTTTCACTGTGTGCTGACCATTCAGTGAACATACTTAATGAGAAACTCATATAACCACACTTACTCCAAAGGTCAAATAGGTTCTTTTTGCAGTGAAATCCAGAGGAAAAATAATTTCCTTTAAGCGAAGTCTGGTGAGGAGATTTAACTTAGAATGATAGATATACAGTGTATAATCAGGTATACCTCTTGCAGGAAAGCATAAACACAAGAAATCATTGTTTCACATAACAAAATTAAGATGAAGTTGGTAACCCACTTAACTGTTAGAACTGTGTGGCTAAAGACCTAAATAAATAATGAGTTTGGAGAAGTCAGAATAAAGCAGTCAAAGAGAGCTCCTGACAAAGCAGAGCTCTGCTAGATCCGGGAGTCACCTACAGTCCAGCACATGATCAACCAAAAGAAATTATCAAAAAAAGGGGAAGTAAAAAGGTAGGAGGGATATTAAAATGCCTACCATTAAACAGGCTACATACTATCTTTATTTTGACTGCAATGTATAACTTTCAGTCTTTCTCCAAAACATCTTCTCATTACAAATAAAAGGTATATATTGAAAGAAAATTTTCAAAAAGACACTTCTTATGAATAGAGTCTGTTTGTGTCTTATCTAGTTCACAAGCTATCATGAGACTGTGTCATGTCAGTTTTACAAGCTATCATAAGATTACAATTATTTCCATATTCTTATCAGATACTAGCAAGGAAAACTAAGCTCTGAACTGATCTTAATAAATTTGGAACAGTGTGTTCCTGGAAGCATGGCATTCTCAAAAAAGACTTTCTGGAAAAGAATATTTGGAAGGAGTTCATTTTTCCTGGTGACAACATTCACTTTAAATCATATCACCAAAAATTTCTTCCAGCAAACAAGCAAGCACAAAGCACTGAACACACCTGAGGACTTCTGGGAAGAACACCATCCCTTAGATACTCCAGGAGCCATTCAATACCAAACCCAAGTTAAAGGCAATGAAAACAGACCTAAGTCTACGGGTAGACAGTAGTAAGTACCTCATAACATTACTTTCCCAAGCCCTTAAAAGTCTAATAAAATAAAAGTGAAACTTTAGAAAAGCCACCAGAAGCACTAATGCAATAACATGAAATAAAGGACAATATGGCTTACAGCACTAAATCATAACAAATACTTCTATGGCTAAACTTATCTCTAAATAACTGACTACAAATGTGAAATGAGCAAAGTAGCCCAAATTTAACTCAACTGAATCATCAGATCACAGGATTTGGGACAGATTTAATCATCAGACCACAAGAATCTAAATCTGAACTTCAACTGACGAGCCAAAACACAGAATGATATCGCTATGGATTATTTTAAGTAGAAAAGGAGACCATATAAGTTCTCCAGTCAGTCACCAGCATTCAAATAGTCAATTCATTTGTTAATACTCCATTCTTGATATGGCTAACATTATCATCTATTGCTTGAAAGGAACTATATTCCCAAAAAATTTTATAGCAAATCAAAATAAACCAAGTCACAGGATCCATTGGGAAAAAATATCCTATATTCATAGAAAGGCCAAAAACGAAACTATTACACTAATGACTAAAATAGTCAGTGTAGCTTAATAGGAATGCTTGAAAAAATTATGTTACTAACTTTGCAAAGTACTGTATGTATGTATACTAACATTTTCTAACTAGTGCTCTCAGAGAGAAATGCTATATTTCAAACTATAGTATTATCTTATTCTAGATGCTTCTGGAAACTCAAGACAGAATGGGGGCAATGGCTCGGTGGAGAACGCACTTGTTGTACAAGTGTGAGGATCTGGAACTGTGAGGTACATTGTTTTGTCAAATTTTCACAGACTGTTTGAGCTTCAAGGGAAAATGGCTCTGGACTCTAGAAGCAGGAGTGGTTACACATGCCTAAAATCCTAGTACTGGGGAAGCAGGAGCAGGAGGATCTCTTTGAGTTCAAGGCCAGCCTGGTCGTCACAGTGAATCCCAGGACAGCGAAAGATACACAGTGAGAACTCAAGAAAACAAAAACAAGCCGGGTGATGGTGGTGGCGCACACCGCCTTTAATCCCAGCACTCGGGAGGCAGAGGCAGGCGGATCTCTGTGAGTTCGAGGCCAGGCTGGACTCGACAGCCTCCAAAACAATACAGAGAAACCCTGTCTCGTAAAACCAAAAAAAAAAAAAAAAAAAAAAAAAAAAGAAAAGAAAAGAAAACAAAAACAAGATGAATTTTCTCTATGCCTGTGTCCTTACTACAAATTTATTAAAGACTTGGAAAAACTGAAGCAGACGATGAAGAGGGAGCTAGGAGAGAAAATTCAGGAAAGAAATCCAGTACTAGGAAAGATAAAGGAAGGAAGGAGGGAGGGAGAGAAAGAGGGAGGGAGGGGGGAAGGAGGGAGAGAGCAGGGGAGGGAGGGAGGAGGCAAGAAGAGAAATCCCTTACTCAGCTTCTTCCTTAGCAAAGCGTTTCTGAGATTAAGGGGCTGTGAGGGACACAACCTTCTGACAGACTCACAGCACGCAGCTGACAAGACCATCCTTTCCCATCTGGATGACAAGCAACTTGAACTCGACACTTTAGGGTTGCTATGGTAAAAGAAGTCCCAGTATTCAGAAGACTGTGTGGAGTGCACAGATGGTAACACGGCAACACACTTATTTCTTATTACTGAAACAGCTCTAAATATGTGAGGTATAAGTTTTGAATAACTGCGTGGCTATCTTTTCAGAAATAATCACAATCTGAAAAGGCTTTCACAGATTTTGAGGCATATTAATGGTGTTTTTAATGTCTACAGCTACCATCAGCTACCCGAGCTCTACACTGATCTTCCATCTATCACCCACCTGCATCAACTTTAGCAGTTACTGATTTGCCAAAAGCAAAACATGCCTGCCAGCTCTTACTCTGCAGCAGAAATAGATTCCATTCAGTAGAAGGAACTTGTTTTCTTGTCTTACCTCGTATCTTGCCTGCACCTCCAATCATTTCCACTACTGCCCTATTATCAAACTCTAAATTGAGTCCTGAAACTTTACCATACAAAATAAAATGCCCAGAAGAAGAAACAACCAAGGCAGAGGTCAAAACGTCTCAATAATCAGGAGATCAGTAGAATATGCTGTGTAAGTGTGAAGGTGTGAGAGTCACCTTGGCTGGAGAAGTAGCAGCTCTCCCATTGGCTGGCTCTAAACTCTGACGATATATGTAACCTAAGTTACAGCATTCATATTTATATTACCTTCCTCCTTAGAGACCATAGAGAAGAGCTCTGCCTAGCTACAAACCGCTCCTGACTAGGTCACCAATGACCGCCCAAGCTAAATAAAGCTCAAGTCTTGTTCTTTATCTTAACTAATCTACCAGCAGCATTTGACATAATTCATACAGCCTCCTTCTTTACCTAGCCTCTACATCTGCATACTCTCATGACTTTTATTCTATTTTTCCTCCCCTAGTTCCCATTCTTCCTCCTTAAATGTGTGTGTGTGTGTGTGTGTGTGTGTGTGTGTGTGTGTGTGTGTGTGTTAATATATCTAGCCCTCACCTGGCAGCAAAGTGATCCTGGATCATGGTGCTGCAAATGCCAAGTGGCTCATGGGACCCAGTCTGCTGGTGGTGCATAAATTGACAGAGAAATATGAATGAATAACAGAGAATGATGCATAGAGTGTGGGAATTAGCAATTATGCACAGGAAGCTTTGAGAGACGGTTATTTACTGTAGTCTGCCAGATAAATTGGGGTGCTTTAAAGAGTGTGAAGGCCACAGTGAGCTCTACAATCCTGTCAGGAGAGATGACAGAAGTCAATGAGGCGCTTCACAGGAAATCTGGGGTTCATCCACAAACCCTTCCATGAAGATGGTTGGGTGGATGATCATGACCCTGAGCGACCCTTCAGAACTGAATGAACTAATGAGTGATGAAATGTATGAGAAAACTGTGAGATTCATTAAGGAGTGAACACGGCGCACACACACACACACATACACACACACACACAGAGAGAGAGAGAGAGAGAGAGAGAGAGAGAGAGAGAGAGAGAGAGAGAGAGAGAGAGAGAGCAAAAACAAGGTGACAGAACATCTCAGCATGGTCATCTTAAATTAGTGCCGCATAAAAGACTTGAAATAGCTTGTAAGCTTGTAGCAAAACAATGGAAAAGAAACTATTCTAAAAAGTGCTACTAAAGAATTCCCCCCTCAACTTCCTACTGTATGCAGATAAACACAATGCGCATTGCATCTTTTTATAATGCCCTAGCCTATGCATTTAGACTAGAGACTAAAATCCAGTGTTTAGAATTCATGAGATTGTCTATGTTAAGTGGTTATGAAGCTGGGTGTAGTGGTGCACCAGCCTTTAGTTCCAGCACTCAGCAGGTAGATCTCTGTGAGTTCAAGGCCAACCTAGTCTACATAGCAAGTTCCTGGACAGCCAAGATACATGGTGAGCCCCTATCTTGGTTAGGGCTTCTATTGCTGTGATAAAACTCCATGACCATGAACAACTTTTGTAGGAAAGGATTAATTTCACTTACATTTCCATGTCCATCATCAAAGAAGTCAGGGCAGGAACCTGGAGGCAGGAACTGATGCAGAGGCCATGGAGGATGCTGCTTATGGGCTTGCTCCTCATGGTTTGCTCAGCCTGCTTTCTTACAGAACCCAGGACCACCAGCCCAGAGGTGGCATGGCCCAAAGTGAACTGAGCCCTCCCACATCAATCATCAGTCAAGAAAATGTACCACTGGCCAATCTGGTGGGGGAATTGTGTCAACTGATGTTTTCTCTTCCCAACTGACATGGCTTATGTCAAGCACACTACCAGAAAGAAAAAAAATAAGGTGATTATAAGAATTCCCTATTTCAGAATAACAATGTAAGTCTCACCTAATATAGTGAGACAATACATAACACATTTATATGCATCCCTGGACCTAGGCGAAATCCCTGGGAGCACGGAATATACCATGTCAGAAGAAGGGCAGTGCTGTCCTAATTTCACCATGGGTTTCCCTGGCTGCTGCTGCTCTTACACAGGGAGGGAAGGACAGGCTTTGCAGCACAGTGAAAACAAATGAGACAGTCATCCTCTTCAAGATAAAATGCTGTCTATACAATGACCCTGTGATGACCTGAAGATGAGAAGGCAAAGCTAGCCACAGCCACAGAGGCCAGGCAGTGGTGGTATATACCTTTAATCTCAGTAGCCACACTAGTTAGCCACAGAGGCCGGGCAATGGTGGTACATGCCTTTAATCCCAGAACTAGAGAGGTACATAAGACAGGAGCTCAGGATCCCATGTGGCATTCAGTCTCCAGTCAAGGTGAGGACAGAATCACCCCACCCTTGATAGTGTGCAGTCTGAGATTGGAATCTAAGGATTCGTGAAGACAGGATCACCCTCTCTGTCTGACGTGGAAGTTAGAGTTAGTGGCGGGCTGCTTTGCTTTTCTGATTTCAGCTTAAACCCCAGTTTCTGTCTCTGGGTTTTTATTATTCTTACTACATGACACTTCCCCCATTAATTTAGGGCTGTCTTCTGAACTCAAACTTCTATGTACAACTACGTTTTTGAAACTTAACAAATCCTAAAAATGAACCCTAATATTCCCCCCCGAACCCACTCCTTGCACAGTTTCCCACATCAGGTCACTAACAGCCTCCTGTAACTCCAACCCTAGGAACTTAATTCCCATTGTAAGGCAGTAGAAACTAATCCTTGCTGTTTAGAGGTGAGGCCCCTGGGAAATGATTATGACTGGCTAATGTCCTCAGAATGGAGCCTGTTAATTAAACATGGGTAATTTTATAAAAGCAGAGAGGGAGGCCGCGAGACACACAGGGCGCAAACAAACACACACACACACACACACACACACACACACACACACCTGTGCATTTCATATCATTCCCTATCTCTGGCTAGATGATACAGTGCTGCCTCAACTGAGAAGGCTGTTATCACCAAGTTGAGCCTCCAGGACTCTCCATAAAAACAGCCTATGTCACATTAAGAAAAACTCTGTGATACTGTGTTATTGGCAACAGACTAAGACAGAAGCCACAATATAAAACTGGGCAAACAAATGCATAGGTAATTTTACAAAAAGAAAAACCAAGAGAAGATAAAATGATTTTCAGAAAATGCTCTATTTCAGACTACGGGGGATACAGTTTGGTGGCAGAGGGCTTGCCTAGCATGTGTGAGACCCTGGGTTCAACCCCAGTACCACAAAGAAAAAAATTAGAGCTCAAATTCATTGTAAATTGATATTTAATATTTTATTTAATAGTTGGAAAAAGAGATGGTGTACTGAGTACCACTAGACACCAGTTCAGGGACAGGATATGGGAACCCCAGGAACTACCTTGCAGGAGTATAGATCTCTCCAGTTTATCCTACAACAATAATCAGGCAGAGCTCCAATAAATAAACGAATGCTATATAATCTGAAAACGTGTCTTCAGACATCTAAATGATATTCATGTTACAATCATCTCTACAGTGTTAGAAAAGTTAAGATGCTGTGGATAGTCACAAATGAAGCAGATAGAAGCTTCATTTGTAACAGGTATCTATCAACCAAAGTAAACAATCATTCTAAAATACCGTAGGGTGGGAGGCTAGAGAGATAGCTCAAAGTTTAAGAGCACTTGCTGCTCTTCCAACAACCTGAGTTCAGTTCTCAGCACCTACATCAGGTATCTCACAACCTCCAGAAAGTTCAGCTCCAGGAGATCCAATACCCATCCCATGCTCAACAGGCTTGCACACACATGGCATATAGTCACACAGATAAAAGTAAATCTTCTAGGGGAGGGGCAGTTTCAAGACAGGGTTTCTCAGTATAACAGTTCTGGCTATCCTGATACTGGCTTTGTAGACCAAGCTGGCCTTGAACTCAAGGATGCAACTGCCTCTGCCTCCATAGTGCTAGGATAAGAGGTGTGCACCATCCCCGCCCAGTAAAACTAAATCTTTTTATGCCAGCTCTCCCAATCTAAATCTTTTTTAAAGCAGTCGTCAGAGGGTAGAAGCAACAGTTAACTTAGGAAAATAAAAAAAAGACACAATACATAGCATGAAATAAGCTCTGGGCATTAAAAACTTAGGCACTCAAAACAATACACATTTAGTAACACAACAAAAGTAAACGCCTCACATACATTATATTGGCTGCCACTGGGTGAATAAGCAAGAAAATGGAAGTAAGAGTTGGAATAATGGGATAGAATATGAACTAGAATATTGAACCACGCCAGTGAAGAACACTGAACTCGGGCATCTCTACTGAGGTTCAAAACAAACTTTAAAGGTTCAAACACTGAAGTTCAAGGACATGCTACTTCTCAAGGTAGGCACCTTATAGGCAAAGAAATAGCTCACTCCTTTTTTAAGACATGGTCTCTCTATGTAGCCGGGGCTGTCCTGGAACTTGGGTTGGCCTCAAACTCAGACCCATCAGCCTCTGCCCCTCCCTCTGGAATGCTGGGACTTAAGGTGTGAGCATCCACACCCTGCCTACCTCACTTCTTTTAAAGTACTTAATGCTGAACTCTTACATGGAAAAACTGCATTCATGAGACAAGAAGAATGTCTGTATTACAGGGCTTTGCACCCCAAACTTTAAGTTCCCACAGGCAGGATTAAGTCTCCTTGATTCATCCAGTCACCCAAATCTTCTGTGCTTCTAGGAAGGTAGAGTTCTGGAGAATTTTCCGATAGAAGTGTTGACAAATTAGCTTCCCTGCATAATTTTAATTGGCATTTGACAATAAGGCACTCCTTTGTAGTATTGCTGGTTTGCTCTCTCAACTTGAAGCACCAGAGATCTACTGTTTTGGGGTAAAACTCAAAGTAGTTTTTCATTATTTATAATAAAGACAATTTCAATTCATGATTTTCATTTGAGATATGCCAACCACCTCCATACTGACATAAGGTGGTTTATAAAGTGAAAAGCTGAAACAAACAAAAAAAATTTATGCAACAAAACACCACAACTCAATTTCTTCCATGTAACATTCAATGGTTGTAGCCCTGTGAAGAAAGTCCTGAGAAATAAAGATTTTTAAAAGAATCATAGCTGGGTGTGGTGGTGCACTCCTTTAACCCCAGCACTCAGGAGGCAGCGGCAGGAGGTTGTCTGTGAGTTCAAGGCCAACCTGGTCTACAGCCCTAGACCTAGGGGAGCCAACGCTACCTAGGAAAAAACCCTGTCTCCAAAAACAAAAAAAAAAAAAAACCAAAAAACAAAATTAGGATGGAAGAAAGGAAGGAAGGAGGGAGGGAGGGAAGGAAGGAGCTTACCCTTTTTGTCCCAGGAGAAACATTACAGGGAAAGGAACAAATAGGAACACATAGCTGGTACTAAGTACTAAAGTCAGCCTCATGAAAACACACATGGGGCCTGTGATGCACCTGAACGGGCAAGAGTTTCAGAACATAAGAACCAGAGAATACTGCGTAGGGCTCAAGGTGCATACATTGAAGGTGGATCAAAGGCAGGGTAGCTCTGGCTGCGAGCATAGCTTCAGAATACCAGGATCCACCAGTAAGAAAAACAGCAGACATTCTGTCTGAGCAAGTCCCAAAAGAGAGCAGGCAAGTGGCAGCTCAGAGATGAACCTCTAACAGGCATTGTTGCCCCTAAGCCGGTAATACCAACGAAGGCGTAGTACCAACGGGAAAGGGGAGATCAGAACATATGCGCCCCAACGCATGAACGCCGCCCCGAAACATTACCAATGAACACCCAAAATCATCACTAATCACCCGGTCCAATTTACAGTGTCCCTGGGAGCAACGCAATCCACCTCAAGACTAGGGTCACTCTCCCAAGGAGCAAATGTCACCAGGCTAGATGCCCCAAAGAGACCCTGATGGGCCCCAACAGCGCTCCTGGAAAAAAAAAAAAAAAAAAAGGCTTCTGAAGCACCAAGCAAAGCAGTCAACCTTAACACTTTGACAGCCGGAACGACCCCCAGCCAGGAGGGCTCGTGCCCCTTGGTCTTTGACCCCTGCCTTCCAAGTTCTAGAGCTGGGCTTTCACCACAAGGCTCCAAAGCTCCTACCTGTCAATGCTTCACCTCAGGCGATAACCATGTCGTAGGAGATGCTGTGGGCTCCCCCGCAAAGAAGGCAAAGGAGGGGGCATATGCGAGGAGGGCCACGCGGCCGTAAGTCCGGGTGGGCGAACCCGGGGAACCGCACGCCCAGGCAGCCGCCCTCACCCTGCCTGGTTGCAAGGTGCCGCCGCCGCCGCCGCTGCTGCTGCTGCTGCTGCTGCAGTAAATCAGCTGACACCGGCCTCAATTGCCGTAAATCAGCTGACACCGGCCTCAACGGTGGTGACATGCGCGGCAACTGTCGCAAAAACGAGGCGGGGTGGAGACGGCTCTTGGTTTCTCAGCCCGCCCAGCCGAGGCAGGCGTGGTCTGGTTACTATGGCGACTGAAGCCCGCTAGAAGTGCGCCTCCGCCATGTTGGTTACTGCAAGTCTGGTCTACATTCGCTTCCTGTTTTCAAATCCCTTGTAGGGTGACAGAATAGCACACGAGGATGAGATGGTCAGTCTAGGAAATCAGGTCTTCCCTGGACCAGGATGGTGGAAGTTTACATTTTGCCCTCCAAAAAGTGGCTGGACATTGTTACTGTTTCTGGTCAGAAGGACAAGCATCTAAGGAAGCACCTCCACAAGCACACACACACATACTCAAAACACAAAATGAATATGTTTTCTGTATTTTTAACAAACCTGGCCAATTGCCACACAGGCACTAATTTCTCCTTGGCTTCCATCCATTAGTTCTAACCAACATTTGGGAAGAAGATGGACAAACCTAGGTTATTTATTGAGCTTGTTTTAATTTGTAAGCCATCAAAGAGGTTATCCTGATAACTGGGAAGAGCCGAAGCAACACTGAAGTGGAGGAAGTATGACCAGTGTTCTTCCCCTCCCACACTGAGGACTTTTATCCATTCTCTCTTCTCATAGAAGTATTACACAAGGGCAGACTTCCTCCAGTCGTGGAGCTCAGTTCCTGTTCTGTCTGGTCCTGTGTTGTGAGTAACAAACTAGTACTCCAGCCACTTTGGAAATCAGTGTTGCTAATTCTCAAAAGGCAAAAGGTAAATCTACCATAAGACCCAACTATGCTACTCTTTGGTATGTGCCCAAAGTCTTGACAACATGCTCCAGAGTTTCTTGTCCAGTCATGTCCTTTACTTCTCTGTCCACAATAGCAAGGAAACTGAACCTAAATATTCTGTTCAGCTGATGAACTTAAAACTGATGAATGAATAATGAAAAATGTGGTACATATATGAGGTAGGATGCTTTTGAGCTATTTTTAAAAAATGAAAATTTTCAAGCAAATTAATGGAACTGGAAAAGATCATATTGAGTGAGGTAACCTGGACCCAATAATACTGAAGTTAAGGATACTGATAAGTGTATATCCCACAGGAAAATGACTCTCAACCCCCATCTGAGATGAGTAAGGAACGGGAATGGGCATTGTGCACAGCATACAAAATATCTCTGAAAATGTTTCCCTGAGAAGTGGAGATAGTGATCCACATCCATTTAAGAATAAAGTCACAAATTGTCCTCACATAGGGATTTGAGTCTACAGGATTCTTCTAAAATTTTCTTGAAAATTCTGGAAAATATGAATTCAAATGGTTTATGTAAAATGATAGAAAAATTATGACATGTTTTTGGAAAATCAAAAGCTTACTATTATGTAGATAAGCATTATTTGATACAGGAAGCCTAATTAGGCAGGGCTGGCAGATAAGCAGAGAATATAAATAGAGAAAGGAGAGGAAGACATCAGGGGCCAACCAGCCATTCAGCTACATAGCAATCTATGGAGTAAGAGTAGGATTTATAGAACTAAGAGATCAGGAAACGTTCAGAGGCAAAAGGGAAATGGGTTAAACTAAGGTTAAGAAAAGCTGGCTAGAAACAAGACAAATCCCTCTTAGTTAGCCCTCCTCAAACTTCTTATATCCCCAATCTCAAATTGCTAGCCTCATTCTCTTTGATTGTACTTATTACAAACTCATACATGTGTGTGAACACACAAATACATCATATTTATTTACAACCTGATGCATCCATTTTTTCTTTATGTGTATATGATTTCAAGGCTAATGACTCAATATCAGATGATCAATAAGAGGGCTCATCTCTAGGAAGAGGCTAAGTCTCCTTCTCCCAGAAATCAATAGTTTCCTGTAGTTCTTTGCCTAGGAGTTGGGACCCTGCAAATTTTTCCTCCTTTTCCATTACAGGACCATTGATTTTGCTATTGTTCCTGTCTTGTTTATGCAGTCATTTGTAGGAGACTGTTTCACAGCAGACTTCTGATACTGTCTCCTAGATTCTTTCTCCCCCCTCTTCCACAATGTTTCCTCAGCCAGAGATGCAGGAGCTGTGATGTAGGCATATCCACTGGAGCAGGCTTCCCATGATCCATTGATCTCTGCATTGTGTTCAGTTGAATTTTTCTGTGATGGTTTCCATTTTTTATAACGTAAAGCTTTGATGAAGTGCTTTAGCCACACCTATCTGTGGAGGTAAGGATAAAACTTAGACTGTGGTAAGGATTATGCTAGTCGAGCAAAGTATTGATAGTAAATTATTTTCTAAAAATCTATGACCTCATTAGCCCTTGGAAACTGTCTGGATTTCTAGTACCAGGCATGATTTCCCTACTTTTGAGTGGGATTTACATGCAGTTAGATAGCTTGCTGGTTTCCACCAACATTTAAGTGCCATTCTTGCACCCGTGTGCCTATATTGCCATGATGGTAATTGTTATATTTAATACTTGCTGAAGCTGGGTAGGATTGTTTAATTGCTTCCCTCCCTTAATATTTTCTGTAGAATTTTCTAAAGTCATGAAAGCTAGACCACAGGAAAAGGTTTACAGGCTAGATCCAGCTAAAGTCATCCTGATCATGTGTCCTTGATGTTTGGTTTCTTCAGTAATAGGGGTCTACTCTCAAGCCCTGAAAGGCAATCAAGAACTACAGTGATGACCTATATTCCTTTGGACTACCCTGAATAAACCTTCAAAGGTTTCTGGTGTCTGGTACTGAGATTTTTGTTAGTCTATGGTTCTTGTTGGGAGCATTGTCAGCCCAAGTAGCTTAACTTCAAGATTGTGGGGGGTGGGGCGGGTGTGTCTATACACTTATTTGTATTGTGTATAATTTTAGGAAAATATAAAGTACTATGATTCCATGATGCTTTGTCAAACCACTCTGGTGTTATTTGTGCCTTCTTCTGTACTGCCTCCATTCTCCTCTCCATGGGGAGCTCTCTCCTTACTGTTCCACTTTCTACATCATGTTATCTGTATCCTATGATTCCCCTCCCAAGTTCATTCCTTTATACTTTCCTTGTTACTGTGACTACTCCTTTTAGATTTGGAAACTGAAGATGAGCATGAACATTTGGCGGTTTTCTTTCTGAGTCTGGGTTATCTCCGTAGAATTTTTGTAGCTCCGTTAATTTATATGAAAATTTCACTTTTCTTTATAGCTCAATAGTTTCCTGTTGTATATATGTACCACGTTTTCATTATCCATTTAGTCACTGAAGGAAATTTAGCTTGTTTCCATTTCCTGAATTCCTGCTATTACGAATAGGACAGCTATGGCCATTGCTGAACAGGTATGTGGAGTAGGCTGTTGAGTCCTTTCAGCATATGCCAAGAAGTGGTATAGCTGGATCATATGGTAGGTTTATTTTTAGATTTTTAGCATTCTTCATAGTGATTTCCAGAGTGGCTTCACAAATTTGTACTTCTACCCACAGTGAATGAGGGTTCCTCTCTCTTCACAAACTCAGCATCATTTTTTGTCAGTTGTGATGTTGTTCTTTGCCATTCTGACTGGGATGGGATGGAATCTCAAAATCTTTTTAATTTTCATTTTCCTGACAGATAATGGTGATGTACATTTTTGAGGTATTTCTTAGCCATTTATATTTCTCTTTTGAGAGCTCTCTGTGTCTCCTACTAAGAACTCCATGTTTAAATCTCTCTAACCCATTTTAGAATTGGGTCACTGGCTTCCTTGAATTTGTATTTTGAGCTTTGTATATGTGGATATCAATCTGACTGATGTACGAACTGGAAAACATTTGTGGATTTATTCTTCATTTGATTGGTTGTTTCTTTAGGTGTACAGAAGCTTTTTAGTGTTATGAGTCCCCAGTTGTTGACTGTTGGCCTTAATTCCTTAGCAAATGGAAGTCCTGTTCAGAAAGTCCTTTCCTACACTCGTATCTCATGGGGAACTGTCTTTATGTTCTTCTAGAAGTTTTAGAGTTTCAAGTTTTGAATTGTAGTCTTTGACTCATTTGGGGCTAATTTTTTATAGGGTAGTAAGCTATTGGTGGGGTCTATTTTCATTCTTCTTAGTGTCAATAGTCCCCTTTCCTGGCAATGTTTGTTAAAGATGCTGTCATTTCTTCAGTATATGCTTTTTGCCTTCAATGGATATAGTTATGAGTGCCCATGCTTGAGACTTCTGTTTTATTTCATTGGTGTACATGTTTACTTTTGTGCCAATATCATGTTGTTTTATGACTATAACTCCACAATATGTTTTGACATCTGGAATCTCCTCTAGTATTTTTCTTTTTGCTCAATTTTCTTTGGCTATCTGGGGTGTTTTCTGATTTTACATGAATTTTACAATTGTTTTTCTGATGTCTATGAAGAATTTTGTGGATATTTTGATTGGGATTGCATTGAGCCTGTAAACTGTAGGGTGGCCATTTCCACCTTAATTCCACTGCCCCAGGAACACAGGATACATTTTTCAATCTCGTTTTTTATAGATTTGTAATTTTGATTGTAGAGGTCTTTCACCTCTTTGGTTGTATTTAAAGATCTTTTGATGTCTAAAATGCTATTATTAAGTGGGAGTGTGCCCATGATGTGCCCTTGTGTTTGTTGTTGGTATCATTACAAAGTTTTAACAATCTGGTTTGTGAAGTTTCTCAGAAAGGGAAGTACATATTTTATCTGTGGTCTAGTTGCTGATGTCAAAAACACCTGGAGGTGTTTCCCTTTCTCATAACCCCCCTATTTCCTAATTAGCCACCCTGTCTCAATTTAATAAGACTGGTATCTTTGTAAGAAAGGGAGCAGATCAGCATGTATTGTTCTTATGTGAATCTATAATGCAAAGGAAGTCACATTAAAAAAAAGTACCCCTGGAAGCTAACTCTTGCAGTCACCCCCTTGTGTCTCATTTATCTCCACCAGTTCTCACTCTCCTTGACTTCCAATTTCCAGACCCATGAGAATTTTATGTTGTATAAGCTACTTGTTCTGTGTTACTTTGTTAATACAGCTCCAGCTGACTAACCTTTTACAAACAATATTTACTGGGTATTGTATATTTGGTTTGAACAATGCTCTAACTTTAAGCTTTCAGTTTTTTTGTTTTGTTTTTTTAAAGATTTATTTATTTATTACATATACACCAGATTGAATTGTAGATGGTTATCAGCCACCATGTGGTTACTGGGAATTGAACTCAGGACCTCTGGAAGAGCAGCCAGTGCTCTTAACCTCTGAGTCATCTCTCCAGCCCCTAAGCTTTCAGTTTTATAAAGTAGATATTAACACACTGCTCAGACAAGAAAAACAAAGTTCAGAAAGGTTAATGGCTTGCCCATCCCCGTAAGGCAAGTTGCAGAGATCATGGAAAATTTTGCCAGATTCTATTAAAGTGTCATTACACTAACTGATAAAACATGAAAACAAAATAAGCTAACATGTGAGTGCATGTGCATATATATGATACATGTTTAACTTATATGTATACAATGTCTGATTCATATATTAGACAAATATTACCTATTGTCTGTCCTTTAAACTCATTTACATACGCTGGTTCCTCCATCTGGAATATTCCTATTATCTTCCATTCTCTAACTATTTCTCTTTCAAAATTAAAGTTTTTAATTCAAAGCCAGTCGTTGGATGTCTTTTCATGCATGTTTATTTCCTCTGTCAAGTATGGTTTTTTTGAGAATTTCATACATGCAAATGTGCTTTGATCAAATAAATCCCAACTCCCTCTCTTCCAATCTCTCTGGTATCCCCCCCCTACTTTCCCTCTCCTCTTCATAGTCTCTTTCTTCAAACGCACTGACTCTAGAAGACTAAATTCTGAAGTTGAGTCTCCTACCCTTTACCTTGTGTCACAGTTCATTAACTTACTTCTAACTTTCCTATTTAAATTCTTACTGTTGTATGTCACTAGATTCCAGCTTCCTGAAGAAATGGGGGTGTTTTTGTCATAATTTGGATACAAAATACATTTCCGAATGAGTACCCATATGTAAAGAAATGTCTCTAACATCTATTTTGTGCGTGATGACTTGCCCAGAATACAAGACAGGATCATTGTTAAAAGTTTTGGATGCCTTATGACCGTAGGCATAGCCATGGGTCCATAAAGAAAAGGGGAGTCCCTCCGCCCAGTCTCCCCCAAACCAATCCTCGGTAAAAATAAATAAATGATAATAATAACAAAACAAAACTTCAGGTCAGCCAGCGGCGCCGCCCACTCTGACAGCCTGTTTTCGTCTCCTGCGCGTGCGCCAATCCAGCCGCTCAAGGTTCAGGTGGGCCGGCAAACGGAAGGCGCGGAAATGACGTCAAACGCACAAGCGCCAAGGCTCCCTCCGCGCGGTGGCTGCTGGGTGCGGTGCGCCTGGCCACCCTCGCTCCCCTCCCAGTCCGCGTCTCCTCCCCCTCGGCTCGTCTGCTCCCTGGCGTGACTCGGCACTCAGAGCTCCGGGAGGACACGTCGTGGTCGCCGCTCTTGCCCAGGCCCCGGCCTCCCGCAGCCTCTCTCGGGCTTTCTTCGTAAGTTTCGAAGCCGGAAGCGTCGCGGCCGCCCTGCCGGGCCCTCGGTGAGGATGGTGGGAGTGAAGCCGGTCGGCAGCGATCCAGATTTCCAGCCGGAGCTGAGTGGGGCGGGCTCCAGACTGGCTGTGGTCAAGTTCACCATGAGAGGGTAAGGCCAAGTCTGGACCCCGTTGGCATCCCTCTGTGGGTCCCTTTCCCCCAGCCTCCCCCGCCCCCATTTTCCCGGTCCCAGCTGTCTTAATGCTCTGGAATGTCCGGTGGTGACTCCAGCCCAGGCCGCAGCCAGGGTTAGGCCTCGGCTCTCTCTAGAGCCGGTCGCAGATGTGCATAGGGGGCTTCCAGGCGGACACACAGGCCAATGTGTCGGGTCCCGCCGCTCAGGACATGCCTACCCGCCGACTTTAAATTCGCAGATGCACGCACTCTGCTCTTGGGGGTGGCCCGCGCCTTCTTCCAGCTTGTGGGAGTCTCAACCTCTACTACCTGCGCCGGTTCCTGTCTTTCGGAAGAGGCAACTATCATTTGCGTTTCAGTATCTCTGAAAGCTTAGTTGTCCAAACACTTCGATTTCTTTTCACCTGCATTTCTGCAAAGCCTTTGAAAGATGGCAATGAGGCTGCCCAGCTAGTCCGAATAACGTGTAGTATTAAGGCATAGTTGGTGCATTTCGAATTAAGTTAATGGGACAACATGTTTTTTAATGTGCGTAGCATGGTTGTACCATGCTTGGTTTTGTCTTAGGCTCCTCTGTTTATGCAGATTACAGACACAAAACAGTATGTACATGACACCGCTTGGGCAGACCTCTGTGTATGACCAAATTGCCTTTTTAACTTAATGTTTTAAGATGATAGGGATTTGAAATTATGTTGATTGTCTTTGGATAAAATCACAGTGTAAAGGACAAAAAGCTGGTGGATCGCTTATTGGGTGTATAATAATGTTCTTATATGTGAATTGGAAGTAGATCTTAAGACCTAAAATTCAGTGTGTTGCAGATCTCTTGTATGTAGCAGTACATCGTTAGGAGGTTTAGAAGTCTTTATTTGACCACCTGACATTATTTACACACATACCAACTGGGAGCAATCTGCTCCCAGTACTACTGTTTATTTAACAGGTTTATTTGCCAACGTAGTTGTGTTGTTTGCTTTATTTTTAATTCTGGAGGAAAAAATTGTAATTCGTAGTTCAGAGTTCAATGAATGTTGAGTATACAAATGTAGCTAGCTAGCTTAAGGGGATTGAGCTGCAGGTAGAGATGAGCACAAGTTAGAGGATTTGGTATTAATATTTTGTTTTGGGCCAGTCCTCCACAGAACTGAAGGGGGGCAGTAAATTAATTTAATAGAGGGAGAGAGTACCCATGTGACCTGATACTTTACATTAACTAAATTGAAGGGAGGATTAGGCTATGTCATGTATTAAGGTATGCCTCAAACAATGTCAGAATTCTAGGAATGTGTCTTGTTTTAGCAATTTTGTCATGTGTGTAGCTTTTATACTAGGTGAATACCTGTACAATTGTTGACTAGACTACAGCAGAAGAGAGAACAAGGAATCCCATTTATTTATTTATTTCATCCTTCTAATTCTGGTCAGTTGGAGCTTTTACACTTTTGTCATTCAATGAGTTATTCCCCACTTGCCATATCAGAGGCAGAATGATAAACAGTTATTGACTGAAATGAGAAAGATGGAGAAACATTGTTACTGCTGAGGCTTTTCTGTCATTGGTGTGATATCATTTTTTAACATACTTGTGGGGGCTAATTGGTAAAGAGCTAGATTGCTTATTAAAATGTGTTAATGGAATGAAAATGACATTTTTGTAAAAACTTAAGGCGAATAAGTGCTTACATTAAAAGAACATTTTTAGTTTAAAAGAATATTTAAGTAGCATTTATGAATCTAGTAAGATTGTATTTATCCTTAACATTCTTTTTTATTTTTAAAATATCTTTAACATAGTCAAGGCATTCATTCCTTTCTGAACTCATTGTTGGTGTAATTTGATGACCTGCAAATAACAGAAACTGCAGGGAAAGCTAATGTTAACATCATTTTGGGTTGAGGGCATAATTTTTTCTAGTGTCTAATTTTTTACTTCAACGATGTACTTTAACCTAAATTGTGAATTGCCTGTCAAACATTGGTCTAAAGTAATTCTCCTCAAGCAGTGTATAGATTCCTTTGTTCTAGAAATCTTCAGCAGCTCTTCAGTATATGTACATGGCCTTTGAACATACTAACTAGGTAGGCATTCTACCACTGAATTACACTCCATGCCCCATTTTTCTTTATAATAAAATATATATAACATAAAATTGATTTTTGCCATATTTTAAAATTCTGAAGGCCAGGCTAGCCTCTTGTGATCCTCCTCCCTTAGCCTTCTGAATGCTGGAACTACATTTACCTACATAAGGAGTCATTTTAGTAGTTTCGAAGAGTATAACTTAGTGGTATTTCGTACATTCATGATACTGTGTCATCATTACCATTATTTCCTAAAATAAAATAGTTTTATCATCCCAGGTAGAAACTGAACCTGGTAAGTAGTAGTGCCTCATCCTCACTTCTCCAGAAGAACAAACCTCTGTTAGATCTCACCTTCCCCATATCCACCTACTTCCCAGTTAGTCTCCATTGTACTTTCTGTTTCTAGGAATTGCCTAACTTAAGCACCTTATGTGAGTGCAATCACATTTTGAATTAATGTAGGCTACCTTTTTTTCTTCTTAGTCATTTCACTTAGTATGTTTTCGAAATTCATCTGTAGCATATAGCATGTTTCAGTGTTCCATTCCTTTTTATAGGTACAAATGTATCCTATTGTGTGTATATATCATTTATTGCCTGTTGATGGACGCTTGACTATGTTTTCTCTCTGCTATTAAGAATAACAGACACTACTGTGGACATTGGTATATTGCATCTTTTTCAGTCTCTGCTTTAATTCACCTTTTAAATACAGATTGCTTTGAACAAATGAACTACAATTCTGTCTGCATTATAATCTTATACCTATCAATAATTCAGTTTACTCTCTTACATTTTCCTAACAAGATGAGAATAATATTGACCTATTCATACTTTTGAGAGAATTAATTCTATATGTTAATGCCTATTCTGAGAACTGGAATGATGGCTCAGTTAAAAGCATGGTCTGCTCTTCCAGAGGACCCGGGTTCAATTCCCAGCACCCACTTAGTAGTTCACAACCACCTGTAACTCCAGTTGTAGGGGATAAGATGCCCTCTTCTGGCCGTCAAAGCACTTACACAAAGTAAAGCTTTTTAAAGGTGTTTTAAAAAATACCTATTATTCAGGTAACATTTTTAAAATAATTGTCTCCAAATAGTTGCTTCTTAAATATGGCCAGATACATTGAATGGTTACCAACAGAGTCATGTTATTGTTTTGGTTTGTGGTATACTAAGCTAAAAGAATGTATGGTTTCTCCCCCATTAGTATAATATGAATGATTTTTATCTTGAAATGGTGAATGTATCACTCTTTTTTTTCCAGGAAGTCAAATCTTCCTGTTATAGACAGTGTGCCCTGTATTTTGTTTTCTTAAAGCAGGCCTTATTTTCTAATTATTGGGTATCATAGTTACTATCCAGGACGGATGCTAGTGGTGTGTAGAAGGATGTTGAGTTCCAGTACTTTGTTAGCTTGTTCAAAAGTATGTTGCTAACATGTGCAAAGTATTAATTGCATATTACAAAATTGCTGAGGATTGAAAGTAGTTTTCCAAAATAAGATAGCCCAGGATCCTGTAGGAGCTAGACAGATAAATGTCTGTGAGTGAAGTGGTGAAGGCCAGGGCATGCGGAAGCCTAGGAGTGGTTTCAATCAAAAATGTTTGTCTGTCTGCTTGTTTTTGGCAGGGGGAGGGGGGCTGACTAACATTCAAGAATACACTAATTCCTAAAATGTGTACCTTGATAAATTTTTCAAGTGAACACATCTTTATAACCAACACTAAGTATAAGAAATACATCATCATTAACAGTTCCAGAGTCTTGCATCCTTGGGCTCTTTCCCATTACTTTGGATTCTAACACTGTTTTGCCTTAACTTAGTCTGTGTGAAAACAGAATTGTATTTTGTAGTCTTGCTCCTTTTCAAGAGTATATAGTTTCTTCAAGAGCATGTAGTATGCAGTATATGGCCATTGCTTTATAAAGAACAGCAACTGAACACTAGAGATCTGTTGTGGACTTTGAAATTGGTAGTTAAAGAGTTAGAATCTAGGGCATTATTCTTTGGAGTTTTTACTTTTTGGCTGGGGAATTGAATCCAGGGCCTCACACATGGTAGGCATATGATCTGCTACTGAGCTTTCCCCTAGCTCTGTTCTTGGTAGTGGCAAAATGTTAAATGAGATGACAAGAATTTAACGTTTTTGTGAATTGTGAAATGTAGCAAGTACCCAAATTATATTATTTTATTAATAAAGTTTATTAAGATAAATATATTTTATGTGATTTACAGAACTAGTTATAGACATAGCTGTGTTTTATTAACTACAATACATTTAGAAATGGCCTGTTTGGAAGTTATCTCCTATGGAAAAACAAACCTTCTGAAATGGGGCTTTACAAGTTACATACATTTTATCCATGTTTGTACACATGTTCATATAAGCTTTGCTGAAATAAGAGCACTGGCTGTTGTAGAAGGAAGGGAAAACATTAAGTTTATGACTATCATTTAGTATTACAGCTGTAAGGAAATTTTTATTTATTTATAAACTCAATACTTTTAAAAAGAACTGGGATTGGATTGGCTTTATAAATTGCCCCACCTGTGGCCCTTTTACTAACTAGGATGTTGGATTTTTAATAACTTACTTAACTTTTGCCCTTCAGTTCTTTGTGTTTTGGGATGGATGTCTATTATGTTGCCTGATGTCCTAGGACTTGCTTTGTAGACCAGATTGGTTTCCAGTTTGCAGATATCAGCCTTCCTCTGCTTCCCCAGTACTGGAATGGAAAGTGTGGGCCACCACACCTGGTCATAATTTGGTTTTTAATTTGTTAAGTTGTTTACATTTAATGTTATCAGTTTAGTTAGATTTGAGTCTGGTGTTTTCTATGTTTCCCATTGCCCCACTTGCCTTTTTTTCTTTTACTGTTTTTTTTTTTTTTTGGAATAACCTTCTTAAACTTTATTTATTTTGTTTTTGGAGGGCAGGGTTTCTCTGTAGCCTTGGTTGTCATGGAACTCCTGTAGACCAGGCTGGCCTGGAACTCAGTCAGCCTCCTTACTGAGATTAAAGTTGTGTGCCACCACTGCCCAGCTTATTTCATAATTTTTATGAAATTTAAAATTGTTTTGCATAGTACTTCAAATATTTTCCTCTTAAGTAGTCTCAAATAATATGTATATTAGGCTACTTAAAATTACCTCATGTTAGTAATGCCTGATATTTTCATGTACAGTCTGGACTTGAACTGACAGAGATCACCTACCTCTTCATCCCAGTGCTAGGATTAATGGCATGCACTAGCACACTGAGCCTTGTTCTTAGATGGTATCTTAGGTAACAGACTGTTTATCCCTTATCCGAAATGCATGGGCTCACAGTGTTTCAGCTTTCAATTTGTTGGGGTTTGGGATAATTAAACTAGATTTTACCAGTTCAGTGTCTCAAATGTGAACATTTGAAATTTAGAATGCTCTGCTAGTCACACTTTTTGAATGCTGATATAACACCCAGTTTGGTGGGTTAGGATCATTTTGAATAACATGTTCAACCAATTGCATTGTGTGCTGATAACTAATAAAGCTTTATGATAAGTCTTAATATTTGGTAATTTTTCTTAAAACTTTAAACTTCAGCTTAGGTTGGCTTTGGTGTTTCCCCATAAATGTTAGAATATAAATTTGTTAGTTTCATATAAAAATTTTGGGATTTATATTAATCATAATCAAGGAGGATTGATTTCTTGACAATATTAACTTTGTTTTTTCAATTTATAAACATGTCCCTTTATTTATTTTCCTTTGTATTATTTCAACAAAACAAAAAGATTTCACAATCTTAAGCCTGACACCTAATATTGTATCTGTACTTAGAAAAGCAATATGAAATTAATACGGTATTATAAATGACCCAGATGACTATATTAGATTGCCTAAAGCCAAGAATATCAGTTTGCGTTATTTTAACTTGATAAATGTTTTTATAGCATAAGTTAGTACAGTCTTTGTATTATTTTACTGGATATAGCTCTGTCTTCCTCGCAGGTGTGGGCCGTGTTTAAGGATTGCTCCTGCATTCAGTTCTATGAGTAATAAGTATCCTCAGGCAGTTTTCCTGGAAGTGGATGTACATCAGTGCCAGGTAAAGTGAAAGAGCTATTTTCCCTCTGTTCCTCATGAAACAGATCAAAACCCAACATTCATATTCCCCACTATGTCCTTATTCACATGGCAGTTATTCCTTAGACAGGAGAATGTTAGGATTAGTATGAGTGCTAGTTGACTACAGTTAGGAAAGTATTTTATTTCAAGTTTTTTAAATACGTGGTGAAATTAATACAGTGTTGTTAAAGTAATCGGTTACCTGGCAATTCTATATCTTCTGCTGATCATGAAGTTTTAGTGGATAATTTTTTATAATAGTTTGATTTAATTTCAACCACTTTATGATCTTATCTTTAAAGTTACATGCTCACCCTCCCCGGAAAGTGGTTATACTTTGTGCATTGTTAAGAACAGTATATGAAAGAAAGTTTAGTTCCTCCTCATTCTGAATACCACTTTTTTATTTTACTTGTGTCAGTAAAAATAGTTTCAATTTGGGTTTTTCAATTTCCTTGATTTCCCTATTAACTAATTTTCATCTTAAGTACCTCATTTGTCAAGTTACCTATTCCGAGAGTTTTCTTCTGAATGTCATTCTTGTTCTTACTTGTTTGTAAGTGTTTGCTATGTGTTAGAGGTAAAGTGCTTTTTTTTAGTATGTTCCACAATATTTTTGCCCAGTCTGAATTGTCTTAAACTTTTCTAATGATAGGAGAAACATGTGTAATTCTGACATTACACACTTTTGCTTACCTACATTAAATGTTAATAGATGGTATCACTATCTTTATTTTAGGTATATTAGTTTATGAAAGAAAAAATGTCTTTATCTTTATGTTGAATATGTTGAAAATGAACATATTGACTTCACTAAAATACGTTAGTGACTTTAGTTTTTTTTATTATGCATACAAGGAAATTTAAGGTCACATGTATACATGTATAGCTCACATTTCTCTCACTTTTTTTTTAAGATAGTGCTGTTCTCATATGTGGCTTGTGATGTTTAGAGAACATATCCCTTGGTTACCTTTATGCTTTTTTTTTCTTTGAATGATATTCTGTACTTTTTCATACAATTTGCATATGTGAGAGGACAGATTTGCTTTGCTGACTTTTAAATCCTTGTCATGAAAACTTTAATCATGGTCTGGTTATTATTAATTTCCATTTAGTATTAAATTGTAAAAGTAGAGCAGAATTTAAAAAGATAACTATTATTTTTATGGTGACCTAAAATCAGTTCTGTAAGAGCAGAAATTGGATGAGGATAACCTTTTTCAAGACAAGAGACATTGCCCCACACCCTTTTTTTGAAAGGTGGTATAGACTGGCTCTTCTTTTTCAGATGGATACCTTTTCTTAGCAGCAGTGGTTTGTGTTGACTTATCATTACCTTTCTTGTTTTTGTTTGTTTGTTTTCTTTTGAGACAGTCGTATTTAGCCCTGGCTGGCCTGAACTCTTTGCGTAGACCAGAAGGATTCAAACTCAGGAGATTTGCCCTCTGCCTCCCAAGTGCTGAGATTAAAGATGTGTACTACTAAGCCCACCTTTGGTTATTTTTTTTTTTTGAAAAATTCCTACTGTGTAATTATAAGGAAGCTGCCTTCTATAAAGCACAATTTCTGTTTATAGACTATAGTTGTTCTGTTGGATAAAGTGTATGATCATTAATTAATGCTTTAAAAAACAAAACCAGAATTGTTTCTATTGTGGGCTTATGGGTAATATAGCTGTGTCTCCATAGGCACTCCCTCACAATAGGTGTGCCTTTAAAATTTTTTATTTGTTTTTGTTGTTTTTAAAGATTTATTTATTTATTTATTATATACAGTGGTCTGCCTGCATGTCAGAAAAGGGCACCAAATCTTGGTTTTTGAACTACCATGTTGTTGCTGGGAGTTGAACTCAAGACCACTAAAGAACAATCAGTGCTCTTAATCTCTGAGCTATCTCTCCAGCCCCCTTGTTTTTGTTTTTTAATGTACATGGGTATTCTATTTGCATGCCTGACTAAGTACCACATGCGTACCTAGGTCCTGCAGAGGCCAGAAGAGGGAATTGGATCTCTTGGAACTGGATCAAGTAGGTGGTTGTTGACTGCCATGTGGGTGATAGATATTGAACTCTGGTCCTCTGGAAGAGCAGCCTTCTCTGCAGCCTAGACTCTTTCTTAAAGAACAATTAGAAATAACAGTGTTTTACCTTTCTGGTTAGGACATGTGCTACTTTAGTTTGCTTAAAGTTGTAGAATGAAAAATTCAAATGGTATAAGATTTTTAAAAAATTTCTTTTCACTGTTTACTTCACTGATTCTAGGGAACAGCTGCCACCAACAACATATCAGCAACACCTACATTTTTGTTTTTTCGAAACAAAGTGAGAATCGATCAGTATCAAGGAGCAGATGCTGTGGGACTAGAAGAGAAAATCAAGCAGCATCTAGAAAATGATCCTGGAAGCAATGAGGACACAGACATTCCGAAGGGCTATGTATGTCATCAGAAGAGTAAAAGCAATATTTTAAACTTGGTGTTATTTGGTTGAATTGAAATTTACTGTTTTCTTACTAATTCAAAATACTTTCAAATAAGGATTTTTCAAATTAGACTGTTGGGTTTTGTCTCATTATAAGTTACTTTCCCCTAAATTTGTTCTGCTAAATTTCTTTGTCACTAAAAATTGATTTCTAAACTATTAAGCAGCCATATTCTGATGCATGCCTCCCTTTCATGAATGGAGAACATGACATTGAAAAATATCTCATTTTTATAGTTATGTAAAATGGCTTTACTGTACTGAATCTCCTTGTTACTTAACTTCCTATAATCTAGTTTTGTTTGGTTTAGAATCAAGTGTGACTTTAGCATTACATGTATTTTAACAGTAAGGTACTTTTTTTTTTTTTTAGTTGAGATGAAGACTGAAGACTGAAAAACTCATAGTATATTTCTAAGCTACATAGTACAAATAGTTCTAATACTATAGCTACATAGTTCTAATAGTTCATGTGCATGGTTTGAGGTTATTCAGGAAGGAAGCGGTATTCAGAAATAGTATTTTATGATCTATAACTTGTTTAAGTTGAAGCTACTACATAACAATTTTGTATTAGGTACAGTAAATCAAATCAGTGTGCTCCCATCTGTAAACCTTTAAATTCAAGCTGACAAACTAGTCAGATAGACAGGAGAGCTTGTTTTTGTGTGCATATTGTATGGGTGACTCTTAACTTAATTTCTGTTAGTCTGTACACTTAGTATTTATTTAAAATAACAGTTGGGGTTGATAATTATTGAACTAGATTGTTGTACATGTCATTCTGGTATGTTGATGACTAAAACAAATTTCGTGAAAGATAAAGTATTTACAAGCCAGCCAAACATGAGGACTAGAACACAAGTTTCTAATTTGTGCCGCAAAGATACTTTTGGGATAATGTAGTTCAAAAGCATGGGAAACTGGTTGGAGGAAAGAGAAGGTGAAGTAACTGGTGGTTTCTGCAGTGTAGCTATACTTTGTGATTTCATAGTGCTTATGTTCAGAAGTGATTAAACAAAGGACTTCCCTGGGATACTCTTGCCCAGACTCACCTGTAATGTCAGTGCTTTTAACTGGTTTGACCTAAAGAAATGCAACCTCCAAATCCCTAAAATGTTACTTAGGATCTTGTGCCCTTAGGACCTGCATGAGGGGTGTTATCTACAGCCAAGCTAGTAAGATTCTACTAATGTGGTAATTTCACAGTCCTCACCTTTGATTTTAGTCCTAGTAGTACTTGGATCTGGACTAAGGTTGTGTTGGTCTGAGTCTTATTAGTTCTGTCCAGCTTGGGATCATCCCTGGGTTGGGCTTTAAGTATCTCACAGGAAGCCATATACTCTATAAAACATTTTAAACACAGTTAAGAATGAGGAATATGTAGGAAAATGCCATAAGGGAAAGAAACCCTGTTTATCTGGTTGTCATGAAAGGAGAAGGGGCCATAGGGGCTCAGTAGCGTCAATATGTGAAAGTACAGAGTACTACTTAGGGTGAATGGGATTAGGCTGCTGATGGTTGCTAGCTTGTCCTTGTCAGTTAGGATTTGTCCTCTCATGGAGGCCTGGAGAAAGAAGTCTTATCATTTGATGATCATATTTGTTGATGTAATTAGTTCCTTTTGGTTTGGTTGCTTTTTTGGTGTGGGTGTGTGTGTTTTATTTTGTTTGTTTTGTTTTTTCCTGTGTGTGGTTTGGTTTTGTTTGAGATGGGGTCTCATGTGTACCTAGGTTGACCTCAGACTTACTGTGTAACACAAGGTGGATTCTCAGCTCTGTGCTTCTTACATCTACTTCCTAAGTGCTGTGTTACAAGTGTCCTGGGTCCTTGAGAGAGGCTTCTGGGCTACACAAAATACATATTTACAGTCGTAAGCTCTTTGTAGTAAATATCCTGGGGAATATTGAGGCCTATAAGTTATCGAGGCCTATAAGTTAGGTTTCTAATACCTTTCCATGTAGGGTAAGCCTAGATTTTGTTTCTATAATTAGTGATAAATTTCAGTCAGAAACTCAAGTGAAATGACCATTATAAAATTTTAGTAACTGTTTTAGAGCAGACATTTTCTTCAAAATCGCTTAATCTAGAAAGAATCATAGATCTGAATCTTTCTATTTTTTATGCTAAAGCCAAATGTTGTACCTAAGTTCTTGATTTCTTTTGTTTCAGATGGATTTAATGCCTTTTATTAACAAAGCTGGTTGTGAATGTCTTAATGAAAGTGATGAGCATGGCTTTGACAACTGTTTACGAAAAGACATGTCCTTCTTGGAATCTGACTGTGATGAGCAGGTAATTCAGTACTTATGTTAAGGTTGGTAGGGACTGTCACTATACGTGCTCTTGTTTCTCTGTGGTGTTCTCGCCTCATGGCATACGTCTCTCTTTTCCTTTTACAGCTCTCAGTGTCTTTGACTCCTGTCCCATCACTGTCTAGGTTCATCTCCTTTCTGTGTTCTGTGTCAGCTGCCATGTGCTCGAAAGGAAATTGCCGAGCTCATGGTTGGCCCCACTGCTGGTTATATCATTACCAGTACTTGGTCATTTTTAAATACTGCTTTCTGTCTTTTCCCTACCCAGGTAGGTAGTTTGTGTTTGAGCGGTAGAGATTGGTTAGATAAGCATTCCCTTAGTGTCTGCTTAGTCCCAGACAAAAACATACCGTTTCTTCCCTGTGTTGCTATTGCCACAGAGAAAATATGGTAACCACCTAATCATATCTTTATCTTCTGGGTTTTACTTTCTTTATTTAGTTTGCTTTCTATTCCACTGTATGGAATTTTTTTCCTGTTCAACTCGGTCACTAAAGTTTATAAAGTCTAAGTCTGAATGTTTGTTGACTCTTTACTGGCTCCTTCAAGTGTCTTGCTGAGCCTATGTGTTTCTAGCTTTCCCCAATCTCATCCGCTTTTCACCAGCACTTCAGCTCTTTGTACTTGTCATGCTTGCTATGTTTTGACACACCATTAGGAGTCAAATACAGAAAGTAAGTGGTGAAATAGTCTACTTGTGTACTTAGACCTCTATATGATTTTGGAATAATAAGTCTAAACTGTTTCTTCGATCCAGAGGTACATTATTACAGCTTCAGAACTATGATTTATACCATATTCCTGTGTGTAGTTACGTAAAACTATGACAGTGTTAGACAGTAGCATTGTTTACAGCTTTGCTAAAAATTCTTGCATTAGGAGAAGTCTTTCTTACAGAGTAGGAGTATAGTTATGAGCACTAAACACCATTTTGGATGGAAAGAAACTTTATGGATAACTTAGAGCTTCTGGGAGAATCCAGACAGTATTTGGTGACTTAGTTCCCTTATGTGGCCTTTTAGAGAAATTTAGGATTAAGTTTTTGGAGGTCTTTTATCTTAGTGCCTTTCTTCGCTCCCATCACTCAGAGCATTGGACATACTGAGCCACATTCCTGGTCCCAAAGAGTCCTACTTTGTGAATTTTAGATCACTGTTCATGTGAGGGCATTCTTTACATAAGTAATTGATGGTCGCTGTTCTTAATTGTCAAACTAATGAATTTAACTTCAACTTACAGAATCTTTATTGCAATGGTTTTTTTAAGTGAACTAGGTTTATGCTACCTTTATCTTAGCTCTCCTTAGCCTGTGTGTGTGTGTGCGTGTGTGTGTGTGTGTTTTCTTGGTGTTGACAAATCCCTTTATAATTAAACTATTTCCCTCACAGCTACTTATTACTGTGGCATTCAATCAACCTGTTAAGCTTTATTCCATGAAATTTCAAGGACCAGATAATGGTGAGTAAAGAACAGTTAATTAAGAACAGACTTTGTTAGCCCGTTAGCTTACATTTAAAACTGTTTTATTAAATATAGATAGGTAGCTCATCCATGTGTTGTTGATTAAAGATTGTAAGTGACCAAGTAATGTAGAATTAAGAATAAAAATTAAAATATTTGTTTCCCCTTAGTTTATAGAATACTGATTCCTTCCTCCCATTTCCATATTCTTAGCAGTCATTTTTTAGAATCAGAAATAATGAGGGGAAAAGGCTTGGTTTTCTTTTTTAACTGATTGACAGAAACAACCAAGCCTTTGTTTTTTGGTTTTGTTTTGTTTTTGAGCCCTTGCTATCCTAAAACTCTTATGTAGACCAGGATCACATGAGATCCACCTACTTAGCCTCCTGAGTGCTAGGATTAAAGGCATGTGCTACCATATCTGGCCAAGGCTTTGTTTAATAATGTATTTATATACTTTCATATGTTAATCACCTTTCAATAATAAAATTTTATGAAGTACTGTATAAGTAAATTCTATAGAAATTAGTATTGTTTAATCAGCTACATATATAAGTTTTAAATGGCCTACTGTCAGTGAAGGAGTTAAATGGTGTGACTGTCGGCATATTTCTTATCTAATACCTAAGAAAAGTAAAATATGCTAATTTTATGATTAATTCCTTTTTGGATAAGTGTTGATGCTTATGATGTTCCTCATGGGTAACAAAATGTACCAGCTGTTGGCAACCATAGACTTCTTATGAAAAGTTGTTCACCCGCATATACTATCCAAATCCATTGGCATCTTCCATATAGCTCCTCACTGGTAGTGTTATATTTATTATAGTGTAGCTTTATTTATTTTAATACAGAATCTCACCATGTCGCCTTAGCTGGCCCAGAGCTTGCTATGTACATCTGCCTGCCAATGCTTCCCAAGTGCAGGGATTAAAGGTGTGCCCCACTGCATCCAGCTCATAGTATGTCTTTTGGCATTCAGAGCAGAACTTGATTTTGTACACGTGCGTGCACGTGTGTTTGTGTGTATGCTTTCTTATTCCTACTATTTAGCAGATATTCCTAATATAGAGTGAAATAGCTAAGAAGATACCAGCAAATGAGTATTGGAGGACAAAAGATTGATTGTCAATATTCAGACTCTTAGAAATTTTAGTAGATGTTTCTGAAGACGTGTATGTTGATGTGTACCAATATATATGTGGCTCAACATAGGTTTCTGTATAGGATATATATGATGATATGGGAAAAGTATAGTGTGTTTGTAGTTTTTAGCACTTCAATTTTTTCTTTAAAACATTTTATAGGTCAGGGTCCTAAGTACGTAAAAATTTTTATCAACCTACCCCGCTCTATGGATTTTGAGGAGGCAGAGAGGAGTGAGCCAACTCAAGCCCTGGAACTGACAGAAGATGACATTAAAGAAGATGGCATTGTTCCTCTCCGTTACGTTAAATTTCAGAATGTTAACAGTGTAACTGTGAGTAGCACCTCATTACTGTATCTTCCTCTGGTCGGTGGGCAGCAGTGCTATCTTCTGTATTCTAGGTGATTCTAAATGGTCTTTTAAAGTAAAGTTTGTTCACGAAATTTGAGGAATGGAGGATGACTCATGGGATCTGTCAGTTCTAGTATGTTTACAGTTAAACTGGAAATATTTATGATTATTCTATCTCAGTTGGTGATGAGTGCTGGTACCTGTGTAAATCTTGTTTAATTTTCTAGATAGTAGCTTTCAGTGTAGTTAATATGGAATTATTAAAGCTGACTTTTAATTTTTTTTTTTTTTGAGACAGAATCTTACTCTAGCCTAGGTTGGCCTAAGATTTACTATACTGCCAACACTGGCCTTGAACTCACAACAGTCCTTCTTTTTCAACCTTCTAAGTGCTGGAATTTGTAGGCATGAGCCACTATATCCAGTAAAAATGACTTTCTGAAAAGATTTTACATTTTAAGAGATAGCTAAGATTTATCTGACTATTAAATACTGCCAGAAATGATTTTAAGTGATACATCTATGAAAAGAAAGAAGAAATCAACCACAGAGCTCCAACTAAACATCATGTCAAACAGATAAAATACCTCTGTATCATGGGTAATCAGAGAACACTGTCAAGTTCTTATAGGAGGGTTTCAATGGATATAGACAGTTTCTGTGACCGTAAAATGAAGCTGAGGAGCCGGGCGTTGGTGGCGCACGCCTTTAATCCCAGCACTCGGGAGGCAAAGGCAGGCGGATCTCTGTGAGCTCGAGGCCAGCCTGGACTACAAAGTGAGTTCCAGGACAGCCTCCAAAGCCACAGAGAAACCCTGTCTCGAAAAACAAAAAAAAAAAAAAACAAAAAAAACAAAAAAAAATTGAAGCTGAGGACAAAGATCACATAATAGAACGCTGATTATCACTCAGGACACTGTGCGTAGTATACAGACATTTAGTTAGTGGCGTAAATAAAGACACATAATGTGTACCTATCACTTTTATGATGATGAACATTGAATTAAAGTAATAGTTTTGATCGATTTAATCAATGAAAGATGAATTTTAAAATTTGAAATTATAAACAGCATGAGCAGGAGTGCTTACATTTAAAAAGGCAAATGTAAGTAAGCTGGGAATTGATTTAATATTGTATTTATTACAGTTACATTGATTAGATAAAATCCTTTAAAGGAGTCTAGGGTTGCCTATGAAGACAATTTAGGCAATTGGATTGTTAAGTAATGTCTTAGAAGGAGCAACATACATTAAGTGAAGAGAGACAATAATTTTCCTTTTATTGAAAAAAATATGTATTCTTTTAAATAATTTTTATTTAACTTTATGTGCATTGGCGTAAAAGTGTCAGATCTCCTGGAACTGGAGTTACATACAGTTGTGAGTTGCCATGTGGTACTTGGAATTCAACCCAGGTTCTCTGGAAGAGCAGCCAGTGCTCTTAACTGCTGAGTCATTTCTCCAGTCTGAAAATATATTTTTTTCCTTATACAGTACATCCTGTTTACAGTTTCCCCCTCCTTCTGCTCCTCACAGTTCCTTCCTACCCACCCCCACCCAAATCCACTTTCTTTCTGTCTCTCATTAGAAGAGAACAGGCTCCTGAGAGATAACAACAAAACATAGCAAAATAGACTATAATAAGATAAAACAAAAATCATCACATCCAAGTTGGACAGGACAAACCAACAGAAGGAAAAGTACCCAAGAGAAGGCACATGAATCAGACCCACTCCTTCACTTAATAACCCATGAAATCACAAAGCTTAAGCTATAATACATATACAGAGGACCTAGTGCAGACTCAGGCAGGCCCTGTGCTTGCTGATCGTTGAGGATTGAGAACATTTTTAGATTATCATATTTTTTAATGGAGGAATTTTTTTTTTGAAAATCCAACATAAGTAATGCTTCTATTCTTTATATACTGAGGGAGGGAAATTTTAAGATAGGGAGTATAGTCAGGCCTTAAAACACTTCAGGGTCAGAACATAGCCTTACGGACAGATTTCCAGTATCACTTCTCCTATTCTAGGAAGTAGAATAGGTGCATAAGTATTAGAAAGAATACAACTACAGAGATTTTCCACAGTTGGAATACTATGGTTTTAATAAAATTATCAACAGCAGTCTACCGGTTGTAATTATGAATTTCACACTCTTTCAGTGTTCTCTGTAAAGGATTTAGTTATGACTTCTCCATACCATCACACTAAATTACCATGAGCTTGCATGTGTGGGCATCTTGACAGGGCCTCTCTAGAGAAGTTGAGAATTTTAGTACAGACAAGGAATGGGCAGTCTTTTAGGAACAGTAGTGTAAGTGTAATGAAATATTAATCCTTACAAAGGTGGAAGGTATTTTTATTAAGAAAGCAAATAGATTAAATCTTAAGCATGTTCATGAAAAATAGATTGTAATTATGAATTATAAATGTGATTTTTTTGTAGTTATTTGTTCAGTCTAATCAAGGTGAAGAAGAAACAACAAGAATTTCATATTTTACTTTTATTGGTACTCCAGTCCAGGCAACAAATATGAATGACTTCAAACGAGTAAGTTTGTTCAAATGATAACTAAGGAAAATGTAAATACAATTTCAAAGGAATAATTTCTTATATTTTAGTTGTCAAACATAAAGATTGAAAACTGTGTCTCATGGAATGTTAAATGAATGCAGCATGTTGAAATATTTAACTAAAAGAAATCTTTAGTAAATATAACTTAATAGAATAAATATTAATGATATCTGAGTAAAAATAATAGTCTGATTACAAAAATGCTTAGGAATAATAGGGCTTAGGAATTAAGGGCTTTGGTTATAATAATGAAAATGTTTTTTACAATGACTTGAATAAGTTTATTATGAAAGAATAAACATAGATTTTAACACATGGACATTGTTACAACTTTCCAAGCATTGTATATCTGGAAAGGACACATTTCAGCACATTTAAAGTGATAGTGCAAGTTTTCTCCTATTTTTAAAAATATATGTATTTGTAAAGAATGCAACTCTAAAGGTTTCCATGGAGGTTACTGGGTACCCAGGACTTTGAGGAGCAAGGGTCAGCCTCTTCCTGTGCTTTCTGCAGCAGCTTCTTAGTAGTAGCAATTGTGTGGGTGGCTCCTAAATGCACAAACCCAGATCGTGGAGGTACCACTGAAAACTGTCTTACTGCCGAATCTGCATCTGTGTATGAGAAAACGTGTGGCCACAGAGGAAACACTGGCCACCGTGCTCCTCATGGCTGCACTTGGCCAGTGGTCTAGGACTTGAGCTAATAAACAGGAATGTGTTTTCTTAGGGCTGCACACTCTATGTAAGGAATTAGAACAGCCTGAGAACTCTTTCTCTTTTTGGTGATATCTGCAGACCTGATTTAACTACAGAAAATAAATTCTTTAATGGTGGATGTCCTATGAGATACATATTACCTTAAAAAAAAAAAAGGAAGGCCTGCATATTTTTGCTGGTTACTTCTCAGTCACTTTGACTATCTCATAGCATAATTAAGTTTGTGGAGTTAGGATTATATACTTAGCTTTGCCATGCCCAGATGCTTAGTATGTGTGTAATGCTTGGTCAGAAGAAACAGGTATCAAGCAGCTTCTTTCTTACCCTATAGGATGTATTTTCCAGGGAAAATGTGTGGGCAACAGAGATGGTTTGGTTGTCTGCTTTTCTGGCTTGTATTAAATGCCATTGGCATTGGTCTTAACTGTTTTAACTGTTCGTTGAGCAGCTTAATTATCTTTTTTTTTTTTTTTGCTGGAAATCAAGTTAATATTTTCCTATCATTAAGTTTTGCTTCAATATCCTAGTATTACTTCAGTTTATGCTACTCAACTTCTGTTTTTAATGGGAGTAACATTCTCTTCTGCATTTTTATCAGTCAGCTATTCAGTTCTAATTTTTCCGATTTACCTTAATAACTGTCTTAATTATTTATCTCACATTTGTCTGGCTGCTTGGTCTGTTCTCATTGACTGCCAAAGCTGCTTCCAGGGGGTGCACTTGCTTGTTCTAGATCATTTGTTTACTTTTTCACTTTATTTAAGTCATGAAAAATGGCAGTTCTTAAACTTTTCAGGCTCAGGTATTATTTAAAATATGAAAGATGTTTGAGCATCCAGAAGAGTTTTTATTAACATCTTTATTTAACAGAAATTAACCTGGGAATCCAGGTGTAATGGCTCGCGTTAGTAATTTCAGCACTTGGAAAGTTCAGGTAGTATGACTGCTATCAAGTGTGATGCCTTCCTAGGTTTCAAAGTGAGAATTCAGAAAAAAGTTAAATTGAAAAATATTTAAATTACAGTTAATAAACCCATTTTATATTAGCAACAGTAGTTTTTAATATTTTTAGTAAAATAGAATTATATCACTTTCCTCCTTGACTCCCTCAGGTCCCTCCTATTTTGAAATCCATTGACAAGAAACCCTCCCTGAGGCTTCACCTAGACACCCTCAACTCAAGTTGATAGCTTCTTATTATATTTATTACATACTCATATATATTGTGTTGTATGTTTTGTACAAATGCCGAGTCCATTTTTGTTCTTTGTGTGTATTTGGTTTTAAAACCTGTCCACTCAGCACAGGTCAGCCAATAAAGAGGACTCATCTCTGGGAGAGGCCAAGTTTTCTTCTCCCAGAAATCAATAGTTCCCTGTAGTTCTAAGTCTATGAGCTGGATAATGCCGAATTTTTTTCCTTCGGCATTAAAAGGACCATTGATTTTGCCATTGTTCTTGTCTTGTTTATACAGCCATTTCTAGGAGACTGTTCCACAGCAGGCTTCTGATACTGTCTTTAGAATCTTTCTTCCCCCTCTTCCACAATGTTTCCTCAGCCAGAGATGCAGGAGCTGTGATGTAGGTATATCCACTGGAGGAGGCTCCCCATGATCCATTGATCTTTGCATTGTGTTCAGGTGAATTTTTCTGTGATGGTTTCCATTTTCTGTAAGGAAAAGTTTTGATGAGGTTAGCCATACTTATCTGTGGAGATAAGGACAAGATTTAAATATGGTAAGGAGAATGCTGGTCTAGCAAAGTGTAAGTAATAGATTAGATTGTTTTCTAAGATCTATTACCTTACTAGCCCTGAGAAGCTGACAGGGTTTCATTTAGACAGTTGCTAGTTGCCACCAACATGTGATTGCCATGTGTTACTTGTGGTTCAGAGGTGTTGCAGCTAGATGGGGATGATTGTGTACTTTGATAGTTTTCGTGGTAGGTCACAGGGAGAGACTTTCAGGTCAGATTCAGTTCAAGTCATTTGAGTCATGTATCCTCAAGGTGTGGTTTTTAAGTTTAGCATCTGATCTTCAACCCCTGAGAGGTAACTGAGAGCTACATTGGTAATGTATATTGTTTTGGGAGTTACTTGGACAATTACTGACCAAGCCTTCAAAGGTTTCTTGTGTCTGGTACTGAGGTTTTTGTTAGTCTGTGGTTCTTGTGGAGAACATTGTTAGTGTAGGTAGCTTAACTTTCTATCACCTGTGTCCTGCTGTTCTCCTCTCAGGCCCACCACATGGTCTCTTTATACTTGTTTTGGTGATACTCCATGTTGTATATTCACATCTGAAGATTTGGTGTAGGAACCACAGATGAGAGAGAACATGCAGCATGGCATTTGTCTTACTAGATCTGGTTACCTCATTCAATAGGATCTTTCTAGGTCCATCTACTTACCTACCAATTTGGTTGAGATTGGGTGATTGCTACAAGTGTGGGGGCCTTAACAAGCTAACTGGGAATTAAACAAAAAGACTATAATTAATAAACTCATTATAAATGGACAGTGATATTTCTAATGAAATACACATTTTCCAGGGCTTGGAAAGATCGTTTAGTGGTTAAGAACACTTGTTGCTCTCACAGAAGATCTGTTCTATTTGGTGGCTTACCTGTCTCAAACTCAAGTTCCAGGACTTCAGACATCATCTTGTGATTTCTGCAGGCACCAGGCACACACACATCATCCGCATGTATACATACAGGCAAAATGCTTGTACACATAAAATAAAATTTAAAAACTCGTAAACACCCACCTTTTTAAATAGAAAAAAACACTTTATTTTATTTACTTGTCTGTCTGTCTGTCTAGTTTTTTGAGACAGGGTTTCTCTGTGGTTTTGGAGGCTGTCCTGGAACTAGCTCTGTAGACCAGGCTGGTCTCAAGCTCACAGAGATCCGCCTGCCTCTGCCTCCTGAGTGCTGGGATTAAAGGTGTACACCACCACTGCCTGGCCAAAAAAACATTTTAATAAGAAGAGAAACACTGCTTTATATTTTTATGGATTTCTTCACTAACCTAATATCTGTTTCTGTTAGCATATACCATGTTTCTATTTGATAACAAAATGTATATTTGTAAGAGAAAGATAATTTTAAAAGTAAATAAATGCCTAGTGTTATTCTGAAGATGGTTTGGAATTCATAGATTTCCTCAAAGAACAGCTTTAGGGTTCCTAGCAATTCTGTTAGAACTGCTATAAGGAGAATTTAAAAACGGGATTCTTACCCTTTGATTTCAAAATTGAAATCTTAATTGGTTGAATGCTAATCTTGGGTATATTACGTATTTTAATATTACATTGCTTTTGTAATTGTTTGTGGGTGAGATTTATTCTGCTTGCAGTCACTCATTTTCTTGTAGGGTTATTTTTATATTTAAGAAACAATAACTTCAATGTAGAAAAACATAGGGGATATATGTGAGATTGGCCCATTTGGTCCTTCTGCAGAGTTCCTTATTAAAAACTGTCAGTGAAGCCAGGTGTGATGGTACAAGCCTTTAATTCCAGCAGTTGGGAGGCAGAGGCAGGCAGATCTCTGTGAGTTCGAGACCAGCCTGGTCTACAAAGCTACATAGAGAAACCCTTTCTCAAAACAAACAAACAGAAAACCTGTCAGTGAGTTTTGGATCCTAGCTTTGGAATAGTAGTGCCTTTGACTTTCCTGTTCCTATATTATCGTGCAATGGAAGTCATTGTCCCAATTTAACAGGATTGTGTTCTTGCAAGGCAGGATATACATAACAGATAAAGTATTTTCTTATTGCCAACCCAGTGATATTTTTTCTTCAAAACTATCTTTTACAGTTTTGTTAATCTGATATTAAAAGCATCTATGTTGAGATTTTTAAATTTTCAAAGTATATTTGATGTGTATCCTATATTCATTCAGTGAAGATAAGACTTGGTAACTTTTCTTCAATGGAAGAGAGAGCTACATAAAATGATTCAATGAATCATGAAGTAGAAAGTGTTTTCAGGTTATATTCTTCTGTTGTGTGAGTTATTTGTAGATGATTTTAGTTTTCAGCATGCCACTGACCTCCAGAAGCTAAGGTAATATTGATACATCTTGGTTGTTGACAGCTACTTTAGATGACTTTGCATGTTGCTAACAGCTTTCTCAGTTCCCTTTTAGATTTGCTAGAGTAGAATAGATCCTTGATTTGTCTGTTTTGGCCCTCAAAGGTGTCAGGTATATTTTGGCTATTTGCTGTAAATGTGTTCTTCATGGTAGAGCATGAAAAGCTTGCAATTTTAGTTAAGAGTAAGTATTTTCTTTGCTAAAATAGGCTTTTTACATAGATTGCTTTATTAAAATCAGGTGTGCAAAAGTGAGAAAATTGGGGCTTTTGCTTCTTAGGTAGCAAGGTGCATGTGGAAAGTACACCATGTTTTTATCACTTTTATAAAAATAGGCTTTTCTAAACTGGCCATTTACCACATACGCTATTTTTATAACATTTCTATTTGTTTATTTTTCAGCTTTTTTAATACAACTCAATGAACTAAAACTGGAAGATTTTTTTTTAATGAAGTAATATAGACTTTGTCTCATTGTACTCCCTGCCTTGCTTCATTGCTCATCTGTCACCTACCTACTCTCACCCTCCCCATGTCCTCAGTTGTCGCTGCGAGATAGATTTCTTCAGCTTCAGCATCTGGATCAGCCTTCTTGTTACCTAGATTGCCTCAACCAACTCTTCCTTCAGATTTCATCCCACTCATGACTCTCAGTCAGACCTTTATTTTGCTTGCAATTAAGTGCCTTAATTTTCTTACCATATTATGTGACTCACAGGCAGTTTTGTTTTTGTTTTTTGTTTTTTTTTTTAACCTGCTCTTTCCTATTTAATTTTGTTCAATATTTTGAGAAATAATTTTGGAGCAAACTTAAATTGTTGAAAATGCTTTCAAGTTTATTTAAGTAATATTTTCATCCATTTTAAAGTTTTATATTTTAGGAACAGGAGAATTGTTTTTGGAAACTTAAGTATAAGTTATTATTCTTTTTTTAAACTAGAGCTAGTGTTACATACTCCTTAGGTTGTCCAGTTGAAGGACATATGGACTAAACAGGCTGGGTTAAAACAGTAACACAGAAGATCAATGGATTCTTTGCGTAATGAAATTTTTTAACATCTAATTTTGATGTACCTAGACTTTGGTTTATCTGATGTGTAACATAAAGACTTAAGACAGAGTGAAAGAGCTTTACGTTTGGGGTAAGAATCAGCATGGAATGTTGAATTTCTTCTTTTTTTACAGAGAATACATATTGGCAAGTTGAGAGTTATCAACCTGTGAAACAGTATGCAGACTTGCATCTTCTGCTGTATCACATCTTCTAAATTTTTGTTTTAATATTGTTTTCTTTTGCTTAATCTAATAGCTGTATGTTTTGCATTTCCTAAGTAATATAGTGGTCAATAATGTTGTCCTTGTGTATCAGCTAAAATTCACTTGTGGTACAGGTGGTACCATCTCCCCTGCATTCTGATGTATTTTTTAATGCCCCGTTTTTCTTACTCTTGTTCACTTTTCTCTTTTCTGACGCTATTGTCCCTTTGATTTCTGAGCTATTCTACCATAGTTTGCATGAACCAAAGAGGAATTTCTTTAAAAATTTCCCCTGAATTGAGTGAAAAAAAAAAAAACAAACTACAACAAAACCTCAAAAATATTAGCTTTCTGTGGTTAATAATTCTCAGTAGAAAGTTTTTAAGTACTTTTTCATGAGTGGCACTGACCCAGCTATTTCTAATACAGACCAACATCTGTTAATGACCTTTAATTACCATTAAGAGTAAAACCACTTTAAAATAAGAAACTTAGATTTATACATGTATGTATATCTTGTTCTATACAAACATACATGTATATTGTAAAGGGTTTTCTTTTGAGACATTTATGCTGTAAAAAATCTATTAACTAATGATAAACTCTGTTCTTTAGATAAATTACTTGGCCACAGAACCAACAGAGAACCTGTTTTCGTGACTTATTGGTAGACACCAGGTTCTTTTTTTACTTTTTTTTTTTTTTTTTTTGTGCTATGACATAGGAACCAGGGTATTTTTACAGACCTTCAGGACTGCTGGATAGATTCTTGTTTTTAATCACTTAGATGCAAGATTTATTTTTTATATTTCTTACAGACAATTTCTAGCAACAAGGTTTTTTTAAAAGCTGGAAAGAATTCATCATTTTCAGTCTGTTTTCATGTTTACATGTTGAAAGAAACTCATCAAGTGGACATGAAGGCATGAATTTAATATATTCTTTTAAATACAGATTATTTTGTAATTGACATTTGATTTCTAATTGCTTAAAACTAGTACAACAAGAATGTTTTACTTATAGCATCATCTTTTTTATTAACTTCTCTAAACTGTCATCTTGGTTTGGAAAAATTGTATTACTTAAAACAGAATGGGAAACCAAAAATAGCTTGCATGTGTTTAATTCCTTGTGTTTAGGGGGAGGGGTGTCAAAGTTTGCTGCCACAATACAAGCACAGTGCATGCAGAAAAGGTTCGAGGATTAAAAATTAATATCAGGACAAAAGGACTAAAGTCATTTGAAATCATTACCATGTTGGTATTTTTCTTGTAAAAATAATTTGGAATCATTAAGTTGTACATATTTTTTTATTGCATTTTTGTTTTTCTAGGTAGTTGGCAAAAAAGGAGAAAGCCATTAAGGGTACAAAAGACACTGGAAGACTTACTGCAGTCAGATTTGCAGCTCCTGGATAATTGCTTGATTCTCTTCGGAAACTGTTAATCTTTGATTTGTTGCCATTACCAATAAATCATTGCTTTTATTCAGATGGCATCACTAGTATTTCTATTGTAATCTTGATACATGCAGTTGTAAATAAAAGTTACTACTTTTGCCAAGCTTAAATTTTGTCATTCTATATAAGTGCATTCTCTCTCTCTCTTGTTTGATATTGGCTAACTTTTTGGTTTAGAAGAGCTGTGTCTGGAATCACATTGGCTAAAAGCTAGTCTTTCTCTAGAGAAACAGAATGTTAGAGGAATTAAGAGTACTGTCTGCACAGATAGAGTGCTTTGATACATGGATTTGAAGCCTATCTACACACGTGGAATGTTTTGGTGCATATAGATTCGGAATAGCTAACCATGTTTGAGTAAGTATTGACTTGTATTTTATCAAGACATTGGAGTGTCTAGACTTTATAAATTTACTCAAATTATAAACAGCCATGAATCTTACCTGTCTAGTTACAGATCTACAAATATTTTGTTTTTAGGAGACAGCTGTGCAGCATGGGCTACCCTCACAGTTAACATTCTTCAGGGCCTGCTTCCCAAATGCTGGGATCGTAGGCATATACCATCAAACGTTGGTCTCAAGTCAACATTTTAACTTTCTGTATAAACATAAAAATTAGAGTCAGCTATTTTCTTTAATAATTATGGTATTAATACTGAATTCAGACAGTTGGAAAATATAATACAGTGAATTTATGGAAAATTGGAATTATTATCTAATCTAATATTTATTATCTAAACTCACCAAGTATTCATTAAATGTGTAGATAGAGAACATGATTTAAGATTGAAAATGAGCTGTCCCAACTATTTGAAGATCTTTTATAAAAGACTGGCTAAACAAAATACTTGTTCTTATGTGCTTTTTTAAAAACACTTCGAATTGGACATCAGACTAAAATATTGGTAAATTTAGTGTTGTAAATATTTGATGTGTATAAAATGTGTTTGGCCTCCATGTTTGTATATTCATATATGTGTAATGCCCAACCAAGACTGGAGGAACATCAGAACCCCAATAGGAGTGATGGCTGCTTGGGAACTGCCACGTGGGTGATGGAAACTGAACTCAGGCTGCTGCTCCAGCCCTATAAATTTATTTTTTAATTCAGTATTTTAAAAAGTACATATAAGACTATAGCTTATAATTCAGTTAATACATTGGAGGACATTCTTATCTAGAAATAGTGCTGAGATTTGCCCTTTCGACAATAATGTACTTATACATGGTTATGAAGAAAGTATGGAAGTTTTGTTGTTGAAATAGGCCTCTTCTGAAATTTGTGTCATTAGGTAATGTTCAGTTCATTTGTATGTGAGCACAGTAACTGGTCTGTGGTGATGTCTGTATTTTATGTATTTCACAGTTTTGTTGACTTAGAATAAAAGGAAGACAACAAATAAAAGTTTATAATACTTGTAATGCAAACTATCTGAAGTTAATTACACCTGAAATGAAGAATAAGATCAACATCAAGAGTTTTAATTTATAGTCACTCTTTTGGGGCCATCATTGAAGTGCCTCATCTCAAGTGTATATGGTCTCACCCCATTTATATTTGACTACTTGAAAAACCAAGTAAAGGTAGCTTCACATTTGCAAAGGATCAGACATCAGATTTTTGTTGTTCATATGACTTCTGTAACTTAATTGCAGATATTCATACAGATAGTCCATCATTCAAGTTGTAAATTGTGAGGAATGCTAGTAGGAAACCTAACGTTTGTCTCGAGTTTTATTGCTACAAAAAAATAAAGATGCATAGTTGACATTTAAAACATCAAGCTAGAAATGCTGTTCTCTGTTAAACAGTACATATATAGTTACATGTAAATATTGTAATTACACATACATATGTAACTGCTGAACCATCTCCCCAGTCACACACACAAATATTTACATGTAACAGTTTTCTAGAGAAGAACATGAAGAATTGATAACTTTGGTTAACATTAGCCATCCATTAGCATTTTCTAGAAAACTAATATTTGTTTTGTCAAACTATATTTTATCAAAAAAAAAAAACCCTAATTGTATGCGTCTTGTATTTCACATCAAGGTGCCTAGCTCAGACACACAGTGAAGCAGAATGTTGTCCTAGGAAGGTTTTGTTAGAGAAAGCCTAAGAATAACACTAGCAGTTGTTACTGTACTCCTGTTCATATAAGTCCTTTATAAATGCATAGGTCCTTTATAAATGCACTTTGGCTGTCTGGCTGTCAGGTACCAAAACAACACACACACACACACACACACACACACACACACACACACACACACACACACACAGAGTATATGAATGTACTGGATGGAGACAGTCACTTAATTGCAACCATGGTTGTCTGATTAAAGATGTATAAGGTTTTTGTGGTGTTCATTGTTTTTGCTATATAGGATTGTACATTTAATGCATTTCTTTTATGGCTACCATTAGCTCTTTAGAGTCTTGAGACCACAATGTAGGCCATGAGATGCAGTTTTCTATATATGATAGGGAGTTGCACCCATCAAATCTTAACAATATGACCTCCTGAACAAGACCTGCACAATGACACCACCAGTTAACATGCCAAAATAGGATGAGGAATTCTTACAAGGCGCCATCTCTGAAAGAAAAGCTACTAGGAATCAGTCTTATCCAGGGAAAAGCCTCTTTTGGGTTTGTGTGTTTATATATATTTAGGGTTGACCCTAATAACCCAATCCAGTGGTCAATGCTTAACATATAATCTGAGCAGCACTAAATGGACTCTGCAGGTTATATCTATATATACCGACACCTATATGTGTATGTCTACTTTTTGGTTGCTGTGAATACCCCTGACTAAGGATGTTAAGGCAGTGTTCATTGGAGCTTAACAGTTTGAGAGGGTGTCTGGGAACCTTATGTTGGGGGAGCCTGGCAGCAGGCATGTTGCTGGAGCAGTAGCAGAATGCTTGCTTGCATCTGATCCAGAAATACGAAGCAGAACCAGCTAACTGGGAATCATGTGGGGTTTTGAAATGGAAATTACACCAGGAAAAAGAAAGGATTACATTACTTCAGTTATATCTAAAAGATTATAAGGTTACTAGTACATACCTTATTTGAATCAATACCAATCATTACCTTTGATTTCTTTATTACACCAAAGAAAATTATTGTGTGTAGTTTCTTAAGTGCTAATATATGAAAATTTCAATGTCTTTTTTGTCTATTTACCTCATTTGATTATACTGATCCAGGAGGAATTGGAATTTCCTCTTGAAGTTTTTAGTTTCATTAATAAAATACATTTTAATAAATATTTGTTGGTTTATTTATTTGAGACAGGGTCTCACTATGTAGGGCTGTCCTGGAGCTTAACTATGTAGACCAGGCTGGCTTCAAATTCACAGAGATCCTCCTGTCTCTGCCTCCCAAGTGCTGGCATTAAAGGCATCTACCACTATGCCCAGTATAAAATACATAAGGGAGTAAGAGGTAGTTTACAATGGAATCATGTTTTTAGTGACCATGGCCCACCAACACAGGTTTAGGTTACCTCAGTCTGTGTTTCAACCCGGATGCCTTTTTATGCTTCATGAGTTTATAGTTTTGCAGAACAAAGTCATAAATTATGACAAGTTTAAAACACTTTGGTGGTTTCATCAATAAAAGAATTTAAGAATTGGCTCGATAGTATGCTCGAGGACAATTTTATTAGAATGTAGAAGAAAAACAAGCCCAGGACAGTAAACTCTTTAGCTACCCAGAGAATAGAAGGTATTAGAAAAGCTGCAGTAACTGGCGTGGAGTGTTTGGGGGACCCGAATTATTAAAGCATGCTTAGATAGGATACATAAGTTAGTTTTCTGGATGATTCGGGAAAGCAGGCTAATTGGGAAAGCTTCAGTGCTCATGACGTGATGCCATTTGTTCCTTTTATCCCGAGAAGTTTGTCCTTCCCCTTCCTTGGTGGGATGCTTGAGTGAGAATGGTCCCCACAGGCTCCTATATCTGAATGCTTCCTCCCCAGTCGGTGGACTGTTTGGGAAGGATTATGAGGTGTGGCCTTATTGGAGGAGGTATATCACTGGGTGGGCTTTCAAAAGCCACTGCCAGGCCAGCCTCTGCCTCCTGCTTGTGGGTCAGTTACAAGTTCTCCGCTGCTGCTCCAGCACATGCCTGCCCGCCAACAGCATGCTCTCCACTTCGACGCTCATGGACTCACCTTCTGAAACTGAGCAAGTCCCCAGTTAGATCCTTTCTTTCATAAGTTGGTATCATGGTATCTTTTACAATAGGAAAGGCGATTGCTCTGCCCAACAACAGCACAAGTGCACAAAGGTGTGTCTGTTGCATAGTGGCGAGGCTGGGCTGTGGCAAGTGCAGGGGGGAAAGTCACATGCATGTCACCAGGTAGCCCCTCTGGGTTATATCAGTCACACAGTCTATCTGTGCCATCACGTGGCAACACTGTCCATGGCAGGTAAGTGAAAAGGCCATGCCATGGGGCTGGTACATAGCAAGAATGAGACCATCTCACCATATGTCACACATATGTGGCAGGCACATAAATAGGTGCCCATGCCATCACAGTAGTGCTGGGACATAACAGGTATATGAACACACATGCTGTAACATGGTGTGTGGTGCTGAGACATAATCAGGTACTCAGACATGCATGCCTTCACCTTTATGTATATGAACATAGCAGATAGGTTAACAGACATGGCCATCTGACCATTTGGTGACACTGACATGACAAGCACGCTGTGTGCCACCAGGTGGAGACACAGCAGGCACAAACACCAGTTTTCATGCTGCCAGATGGCTTTGCAGGACATGGCAGGTGCAGGAACTTCAAGTCTACACAGCCATGTGGGCTATGGGACATACGAAGTGTGTGGAAAGGTGTGCCGCTCCCCTAGAGAACATCACTGGAACTAGGCACAAGTGCGAACGGGTGTGCCTATGCCACCAAGGTATGGAGCTGTGACACCCAAGCTTTCAAACAGGTGAGGCAGTGTACTGGGACACAACAGGGACATGAACGGGTATATCCTGCCACCGTACCACCTGGGAAATGGCAGGCATGTGTGAACAAGCGTTTCTATCCTGTCAGGTGGTTGTGATGAGAGATGGTGGGCGTGTGAGCAGGTGTGTCAGGGATGCCTGGGGTCAATGCTGCGACACTCCCCCTTTCAAATAGGGGAGCCTGTGGTAGCACTGTGAGATGGCATGTGTGTGAACAGGTGTGAGCACAGGGCAGCAATGGAATGAGGCATGGATACGACCAGGCCTGTCCACGACACTACTCGTCAGTGCTGTACGGTAGCAGGTGTACAAACAGGTGTTACTGTACCGCCACGTGGGGGTGCTGGGACTCAGAAGCCAGGAAAACAAGTGTGCCCCAGCCTCTATGTGGCACCACTGGTACATGACAGGAATGTGTACAGATATGCAAACTTGTCACATAGTGATGCTGACACACAATAGGTGCAAAAGTGCGTGTCCATATTGTCACATGGCATCACTGGGACACACAGTTGCAGAAAGAGGGATGCCTACACCCCCATGTGGTGTCAGGCATACTAACAGATGTGCCACCTGGTAACACGGGGTCACAGCCTGAGTGCAAACAAGTGTCCCCATGCTCCCTGGGGACAGTGCTGCAATATTGCAGTCTTTAGCCCAGATGAGATAGCGCTGGAAGACGGAGTGGTGTGGAACAGGGGTGACTGTGCTACTACACCGCGGCTCTGGACGTGGCACACAGAAGACATGCAGACAGGCTTGCCTGTGATGCCACATGTTGGGGCTGGAACAGGTGTGTGAATAAGCTTGCCCACGCTTGAGGCTGCCAGATGTAACGGTTACCTAAATTTGTTCTAGTATAATAAAAACTCGGGAGTCAGAGATTGACTGACCTGAAAAATCCAAGGAAATGGAGTGATTGGCTGACCCCCTTCACATTTTCCCCAAACCACCAGCAGCAGAAAGATCACCAGAACTACTACTCCTCATTTCCTGTCTGCTCTCGGCCCCTCCTGAGTCCTCCAAGAACTTTATGGCTAATCTCCGTCAGCCAATCGCTGACTCCATCCTTTGATCCAAGGTTGCTCCACTGGCACAGTGGATTGGCTGAACAGACAATTCTCCTGCAGCACACACTGCTATGTGGAGGTGTTGAAACATAGGTTCACACACAGGAGAGCCATGTCCCACCACATGATAGCCGTAAGTGTGGGAACGGCCTTGTCCACACAGCCGTGCGGTGACATGGCTGGCCTAGAAAGTCCAGCTACTCCAGAGGGCAGCACTGACACGTCTCAGGCTTTCAAAACGGAATGATTGTGACAGGTGTGGCCATGCAGCCGCATTGCAGCCCTCGACTAGGCAGGCACGCAAACAGGCTTGCCTTGATGTCACGTGATGGCGCTGGACCAGGACAGGCATGCAAACAGGCATTCCCATGCCACCATGTGGCGATGCTGGATATGGCAGGTGCATGGGTCGCCACGTGGTAACGCTAGGATACAGCAGACATAGGGCTTGACATTGCTGGGACTTAGCAAGCACACGAACACACATGAACATTTCTCCACATGACGTTGCTGGGGCACGGGAAAAGTACAAAAAGTTCTGCTCGTGACACCAGGTTCGTGACACACCGGGACACGGCAGGTTCATGACAGGTGTGTCACACACACTAGCATGCACTGGGACATGGCATGCATGCAACCAAACATGCCCTCACTATGTGGTGGCATTGGGGCGCTTCAGATGTGCTAATAGTGCTGTTGCCCCTGTGTGGTGGTACGGAGAACAGACCTGTGCACGCCTTCACACGGCAGGCGCGTGAGCAGCTGTTTCTGTACTGATACATGGCAGTACTGGCGCATGCAGGTGTGTGAACTCATGTGCCTGTGTCGCCACACGGGGGCGCTGTATCACGGCAGGCGCAAGGACTGTCAGGCCTTCCACTGTTTCGTGGCCCTGGGACGTGAAGATCCATGAGCGGGCCTGCCTGCCCTGCCGTGTGACGGGACTAGAATATCTCCTGGGTGCTACGAAGTGTGCACGTGCTACCACAGAGCCGCATTTGCCTTGGCGTATGTGTGAACAAGCCTGCTCATGACACCACATGTAGGCACTGGGGCACAGCACGTGAGTGAACGGGCATGTCCATGCCACCATGTGGTGGTGTTGGGGAATGGCAGCAGCTGTGTCCTCGGGAGTGTTGTGCCACCACGTGTTGGCTCTGGGCAAGTACAAAGGCAAGGTTGTTCTGCCATGTGTATGGCAGGTGCTCAAACAGGATTTTCCACATGTGGTGGTGGCATTGGGACACGGCAGGCACTTCCATACACTCGGTGGCACTGGGAATAGCAGGTGTATATGTACATGCATGACCCTCCAAATTGAGGCAACACTGGTGGTCCACCATGTGGTGGTCTTGGAGCATGTAGGTATGTGGAAAGGAGTGCCATGCCACTGTATGCCGGACAAGGCAGGGTGCAGAAATAGGGTCGCCTGCATCTCCACATTGCAGCGCTGGTACAGGGCAGCCATTGGAACGGCGATGCCCATGTCACCAAATTAGGGTGCTAGAACATGCCACATGCTCAAACAGATATGTCTGTCTACCATGTGGTAGCACTGAGACACAGCAGGCATGCGGCAAGTGTCCCTGGTTCTAGGACACGGCAGGCACACTAATGTGCTTGCAGGCACTGCTGCATGAAGATGTGCAGACATGCATGCCCGCTCTGTCACGTGCCAGCATTGAGGCAAGGCAGGCACAGGAGCAAGCATGTCTACACTGCCTTGCAGTGGCGCTGGGACACTTCAGGTGCACGAGCGGTCATGCCTATGTCACCAGATCACAATGCTTGGACATTGGAGGGCATGCCAAAAAGTATACCCTTGTCACCATAGGGTGGCCCTGAGACATCAGGCATGCTAATGGAAGGGCTTTCCCAGTCGTCTGGTATTGCTGGGACCTGGTCAGCAGCCTGTGAATAAGTATGCCTGTCTCACCACATGGTGGCACTGTGACACAGCAATTGTAGCAACATCGCCAGGCTGCTGTATTGGTACATGGTAAGTATACAAACTCCTCCCTCCTGTGAGCTTCTGCCCTGGGCCATCAGGCTTGCCTGTGTCACCAGGTGATAGAGCAGGGACATAACAGACATGTCACCAGGTGTCCCCCCCTCCTTGGGGGAGGATCTCTAAAGTCTGTCCTTTCACAGGACCCACATTTCAAGCCATCCTCAGTACCACTGTCATCCACGTTCCTTCTAGAACGTCCCGCCTCGGTCAAAACATCCCACCGCTTTCCTAATCCAAAGTCCCCAAATCCATAGCTTTCCAAACAAAAACATGGTCAGGGACATTACAGCATAATGGAAATTAGACAAGCAAATGAACTTAAGTGTTCAAATTACGATGGAATGGTAAGCTATCTTTATTGACAAAGTGTATCATCTGACTATCTGTCCGTCTACTTCCCTCCCTCCCTACATCTATCTACAAAAGAGTTTAAAGAATCAGCAACTATCCAAACTCCTTTGGAAACTCAACCAACGCAGCCATGTTACATATGGTATATGAGGTTACTACACAAAATTAATTATATTTCTTTTTAGGGAATGTGAAAGTTCCAGAAAATGAAGTTCAGGATATCTCATTCATGATAGCACCCAAAATAACTATCAAGAGTAAACATAACTAAAGAAACACAGTATTTGTCCACTGAAAACTACAGAGCATTATTGAGAGGAATGTGAGGGAGCTGACCTAATGGGGAGAGGCCTTTTACGCATGTGGAATGCTGTTTCTTGTTAAAATTTGGAACTCTTGTAGCCATGTCTTTTCCGATGTCCTTGACATTAACTGGGCTTTTAAAATTAAGCCTTAGGCTGGAGAGAGATGGCTCAGTGGTTTAAAAGACATGCTCCTCATGCAGAAGACCCAAGTTCAATTCTCAGCATCCTTAAACTCACAGAAAATACAGTTCCATGAACACATACTCTCTCTCTCACACACACAGAGTAAAAAAATAACACAAATCTTTAAAATTAAAGATTAAAATTTTATTTTTATATTTAAAACAATTTTAACTTTAAATATATTTTGATCATACTCTTTCCCTCCCTGAAGTCCTTCAAGATCTTGCCCCTCTCCACTCACCTAACTTTGAGTTCTTTATAAAACACAAACAGGGGTTGGGGATTTAGCTCAGTGGTAGAGCACTTGCCTAGCAAGTGCAAGGCCCTGGGTTCGGTCCTCAGCTCTGGAAAAAAAAAAAAAGACAAAATAACAAAAAGACCAAAAACAAAACAAAACAAAAACAAAAATTTAAAAAAACCCAAGGTAACTGGCATAAAAAACAAACAAACAAAAATCCAATACAACAACAAAATGCCCAAAACCAAGTAAACAAAATGAAACCACACACAAAAACAAAAAACAAACACTGAACTGTTACCAAATAAAAGCACTCACAAGAAAACTGTGGAGTCCATTATTGGTCAACTTCTCCTGAAAATGAGGCTTGTCCTGGAGTAGTTGAGATACCCAGTGTCACTCTATTGGAGAAAACTGACAATGAGGCTTGTCCTGGAGTAGTTGAGATACCCAGTGTCACTCTATTGGAGAAAACTGATTTTTGCCTCTCCCAGCAGGTATAAGTGACAGTCCAGTTGTGAACTGTTACCCTGGTGCCTAGGTTTTAATTAATTAACTAATTAATTCATCCATTCAGTCATTCACTTCAGAGAATTATCTTCATTCTTTTTTTTACATAAATACTAATTTTAAAAATTAGCATACAAGCTGGCCAGTGGTGGTTAACAACTTTAGTTCCAGCACTTGAGAAACAGAGACAAGCCAATCTCTGAGTTCAAGGCCAGCCTGGTCTACAGAGCAAGTTCCAGGACAGCCAAAACTACACAAATAAACCTTGTCTCAGAAAAAGCAAAACAACAACAAAAACAAGAAACCGTGAAAAATTAGCATACAAAGTAATGTTTTTTTTTTGTTTTGGTTTTACGAGACAGGGTTTCTCTGTATTGTTTTGGAGGCTGTCAGTCCAGCCTGGCCTCGAACTCACAGAGATCCGCCTGCCTCTGCCTCCCAAGTGCTGGGATTAAAGGCGTGCGCCACCACCACCCGGCTTCAAAGTAATGGTTTTTATTTTCGTATTATTTACCCTTTTATTCTGTGTTTATGTTTTGTACACGTGTATGGTATTTGTGTCTACATGTGAGTGGTGTGTGTGTGTGTGTGTGTGTGTGTGTGTGTGTGTGTGTGTGTACATAGGTGGTCATCAGAGGACAATTTCTGGAGTTATTCCTCACGGTCTGCCTTGTTTGAGACAGGACCTCTCTCTGCATCTCATCTCTTCTGTTCTTTTGTCCATTTTTGTATATGCTGGACTAGCTGTGCAAGCTCCAAGGTATTATCTTATGTCCATTCTCTATCTCACCATAGAAACACTGGGATTATATACAGACACTACTGTGCCCAACTTTTGCATGCATCCCAGGGATTTGAACTCAGGTCTTCATGTCTTCATGCTTGCATAGCAAATGCTTTACCCACTGACCCATTTTCCCAGCCTACATTGTGGTATTAGCATACAGACTTTGTTCCTACCCGTTCCCTTCTCCCACTCCCCTCCTGCTGTCCCCCAATAGCCACTCTTGTACTTTCATGACATATGTATTCTGTCACTCCCTCCTTGAAATGTCTTATTCCTCCCTCATGATATCCTTTCTTTTGTCACACCCCCACACACATACACATGCAATTCAAATCTAGGATTTCTAAGCGATAAAGAGATAAGAGAAAGCATGTATTATTTGTCTTTTTAAGTGTTTTTTAGTCTTTTGCTCTGTCCATTTTCTTGAAAAAGTTCATAATTTTATTCTTTACAGGTGAGTAAAAATTTATTGTTGATATGTACCACATTTTATTTATCCATTCACCTGCTGACAAACCCCTAGGCCCAAAGAGAGTTTCCAGCAGGAACCATCCCCATCGTGGGGAGGGATAAGTCTCTTGGAGGAGGTAGAGATTAACACTCTATTTCGACAATGCTACTTCAATGTATATTACCCCTGATGACCCCCCATCTGGCTTCTCCCAGCATCCTCATTTGCTTCTCCCTCTACAGTGTGCTCCCATCTGTGATTTGGAACATTCATTTATAGAAATGAGCTAGGCAAGTGCTATTCATTTGCAAGGGATATGCTCAGGACCAGTTTGCAAACAAAAGATGTATCCATAGGGATTTATTGGATCAGATTCTCCAAGGTGTCCTGCCGTTCACAGTTCAGGTGCTTGCTGTTTGGAAGGGGCACCACAGACAAAACTCCAAGTTATGTATACGTTTAACATTTCCATGGAATCACATTGCATCTTCCAGTGGGTGACTTGCCCAGTTTTAACTGGTGCTGTACAACTTTTCTTAGAAGTACACAAAATAAAGCTGTACACTATAATCAATGGTCTCTTAGATTTCATGGACAGCCAGGAGACATTCCCACTTTCCTCCCAGATGAACTCCTGCAAAGATCTCTCATCAAATTCAGTAATTAATGTTTCCATCTGGTGCCTAGTTTGTGGATAAGAAACCCAAACTCATAAAATACAAACAGATGTCACACAGGGGAGCAGACTGGTGTCTACCAGTTGTCAACAACACAAAATGAGTTGGGAGGTTGTACAACTTAGAGTAAGATAAAGATGCTCTCACACACACAGCCTGGATAATTTATGCACTTGGTTGTTCTGGGTGGCGATCCCCATCCCATCCGCAGCTCTCATTTCTTGCGTGTGGATGAATACTTACCTTCTTCGGTACTGGCCACCACCAAGACTAAAGTACCACCATGATTGTAGTGCCTTCACTTAGACTGGCATGTAAATCTTATTTATAAATGGCTAACGTGTAAAGGTCATATGAAAAGGAGAAGGCAGATGAAGATCCCTGTCTCTGGGTCATTCGAAAGTAACTGTGGTCAGATTTGTCTTGAGTCTGAATTTCTAAGGAGAAAGATTGACAGAAAGACAAGGTCAGTGCTGTGAGTCTCTGAAGGCTGAAGCTCAAACCAAAGCTTAGTAAGACAAAAACAAACAAACAAAAAAAGATAAGGCACTGCAGATGACAAAGAACTCGTTTAACTGCCCGAAGTGAGCAGTTAAATTTCTCTTCAACAACGAAGACTACAGTGGGTGGAAACTTTGTTTACCCACCCTAGGACTCTCTGAGTACCCAGGCGTAGTCAATGGAGAGGCACCAGCAAGGCTCAGCTTGGACATAAGAAACTGTTAGATCCAGGAAGACTTGCACTTACAGAACGTATAATGTGGTCATGCTGCCCATTATCTCTAGATCTTTCTGAGTGGTAAAAGCCAGCTTGGACCACACATAGCCCAACAGAAGTGGGAACACTGTTAGTATTTAGGCATCTGCACTGACCTGCCCTTGGGGTCCTCACAGAATACGCCTTCAGCTGCAGTCACTAAGAGCACTCTACCTGTGCCTATTCACTAAGTTCCCTTTTAAAAGGCCCCTATCCTCCTCCTCCTCCTTCTCTCTCTCTCTCTCTCTCTCTCTCTCTCTCTCTCTCTCTCTCTCTCTCTCTCTCTCTCTCTCTCTCTCTCTCTCTCTCTCTCTGCCCCTCTTTCCTCTCTCCTGCTGCTCCTGTCCCTGGAAGCCGGTTTCCCCCTCCCCTTTCCCCTTTTTATGGTCCCTTTCAGTAATAATAATAATATTAATAATAATTAATAATAACAACAATAATTAATAAACCCTCTGCTTGAACCCTGTTGCATGGCATCTTTCTCTTGAGTGCTGCTTTTTTAAAATTATAACAGATATGAATGTCAGTCCTAGGAAAGGACGTGGATGGCTCATGGGGAATGACCATGAATTGTGTCTGTCTATATTGCTGCATCTACTTGCTGACTTTTTTGAGGAAATAATTGATATGACTAGTGGAGCTTCTTTCATGCTATATTGGGCCCTGTGAACAGTTTTCTTTAGTATCTACTTAGATAACGACTTAGATAAACTAACCTTTGATTGGTGTCCGTAAGCCTCACAGCCGGGGGGGAAGACCATCTGCGTAAGGTAAAGAAAGAAACTTGGGTCAGTACTGTCTTTGCAGGCACTGGGTCAAGCCTTCTAGAGTCTGACCTTGTGGTTTATTCTTCTTACACATTTAGGCATAGTTTTTCCACGTGACAGTCATCACAACAAAGATTTAGGCAGAGCTACATAGAAACTCCCTGCAAGGCCTTGAAGCACCTGTGACCTTTACAATATGAAGAAGTTCTGTTGGCTGATGAGCAGAGCTCAGGGCTAGGGCTTAGAGGAAGGATCAGTGATAAGCGTAAGTACGGATTCTGTGGTGGGGCATGCAAAGTACATGGGACCTCTTTCAAAGGGATGGATTCTATTCGATGAGAGCAGGATTAGGGCCGAAACAACAGGATACTGGAGGGATTCGGGTGGAGGGTGGCTCCTAATTGAATAACGAAGGATCAACAGGTTGTTGGACACTTTCACTTTGGCATTCCAGGGGACAAGGACACGTAAAGCTTTGGCTTTAAGACTAATAAATAATTGCAAAGAACTTTTCTTTCTCAACACAGGATTTCTCTGTGTGTAACCCTGGCTGTCCTGGAACTCGCTCTGTAGACCAGGCTGGCCTCAAACTCACAGAGATCCACCTCCCTCTGTGTCCTAAGTGCTGGGATTAAAGGTTCCAGCTTGCAAGGAGCTTTTAAAACAAACAAACATGTAACAGCATAAACTATCTTAAGATAGTTTTAAGATCAGTTTTACTAGTTTAACAAAAGCACTGGATGAACTGGGATAATTTTTAAGGGTTAAAGACACAAAACCACCTCCAGCTTTGTAAATCCCAGGTTACTCTTTGTTCCAATGAAAATTATGCTTTCGTGGGAAGGCAAGTGCTCAACCTTAGCTATTAAGCACTGAAGAAAGAGGCTGCCAGGCACCTATTACTGATCTGAGCATTCATTTAGGAGCTTTTGGAAAAACCAAGTTCTTTTTGTGAGAGTATGGGTCAAACCACCTCTCTTTTAGGCATTGGTGGCTTGATCAGTGATTAATTACTGGACTTGTATCTTACTCCAGAAAAAGAGTACTTTAAATTTGTGCATCTCTGGGTGCTCTCCATGCTGTTAGAATCCACACAGAAGTTCCTTCCAGTATGGAAAGCTGAGAGTTGTGGGGTCAGTGCAAGGCAGAGAGTGGAGCAGCATGCCAAGGAGCCATGCCCTAACCTTTCTGAGGGGTCAAATTTATTAATCCTTGCCTGGTGGTGGGGGTGGTGCAAGCCTTTAATCCCAGCACTCAGGAGGCTAAGGCAGGTAGATCTCTGGGAGTTCTAGGCCAACCTAGTCTAAAGAGTGAGTTCCAGGATAGACAGGGCTACACAGAGAAATCCTGTCTTGAAAAACCACACACACACACACACACACACACACACACACACACACACACACACACACACAGTTAGAGAGAGAGAGAGAGAGAGAGGACAGAGACAGAGAGACACAGAGAGACAAAGAATTGAAGGTCATTGATCCTTCAATTAATCTTTAAGCTGGCAAATCCCAGTGTCCCAGGCCAAGCCCAAGCTAATCACAAGGTCATCTCATGGTCTATGGGTATCTTACTATTCAGCAGTCTCTGGAATGTTCAGATAAAAAAAACCCTCTTCTCCAAACTTCTCTAAAAATTATTGCCCTCTGCTTCAGCCTCTTTCTTAAGGTATTGGCCACTGAGGACTTTGATTCCACCATTGTTGGATGGATGAGATTAAAAAATAAATAAAAGAGTCTCATTTCTCCCTGTTTTTTTTCCTAATTGAAGCCAGGCCACTCTATAGCTTTACCATATCTTCTCACATGCAGATAGCCACATGAACCAGTTCACCTCAGAAATTCTTAGGACATCACCAAAACCTATATGTAGCATCTTCTGTTACATTCTTGCGTTTATTAAAAAAAATCTGTGGGCACTAAATAGATACCTAACTCTTATGATTGAGACATGGTGCCAAATTTCTATTAGTACTTTTTTTTTCTATTTCCGTGGTAAAGTACCCTGACAAAAGAAACTTAAAGGGAAAACACTTATTTGACTCTAAGTTCAATGATGCCCATCATAGTAGAGAATTCCTAGCAGTACGGGTTTGAGATAGCTTGTCACATTGTACCAACAGTCAGGATGCAGAAAGTGATTCATCAGATAGCTTTCTCTTTGATATGTAGTCTAGGACCCTAATCTAGGAAATAGAGCTGCCCACATTTAGGGTAGGGTAGGTATTTCTACATTAATTAAGCCAGTAAGATAATCCTTGCACATATACCTAGAAATGTATCTCTGGGATCAAATTCTAGATTCTGTTGACAATCATTATAAAACATCACAGGTTCCATCAGAATGTCCAGCATAAAAATTAAGTACTGGGGAGAAAATGGTAGGAAGAAAGGCCTTTATTCACTGTTCATGGGAACGTAGCCTAGTGTAGCCACTGTGAAAACCAATGGAGACTTATCACAAAAACTGAAAAGAGAATGACAATACTGTCTAGCTAACAGCTCCTGGGGACATACCCAAAGAACTCTAAATCCTACTGCCTGGATATTTAGATAGCCATGTTTATTACTGCCCTGTTCACAACAGCAAAAAAAAAATTGTACTAGCTCAAATGTCCATCAATAGAGGAATAGAATTTTATTCGGATGTAGAACATGAAATTATGAACATTTTAGGAAAATAGGTGAAATGGAAAACACATTAAACAAGGCAACTCTAGGTCAGAAAGACAAATATTGCACATTGTGTCTCATATAAATATTCTAGGCTCTAAGTGTTAATTCTGTGTATCCAGGCAGGAATAAACATGGGTAAATACTAAGAAACTTGAAAGGGCCATGCGACTGGAAGGAAGGACTTTAAGAGAAGGAAGTGGGTAAGACAATAGAACAAAGTGGAAGAATACTAGGATAAAGGGTATGTGGGGAACCTGGGAGCAGGGAGACAAGGAAAGAGAAAGCTGGGGTGGGGAGTCATCCCCAAATGAAATACATATGCAACTCTCATAATTTATTTTGTAAACTAATTAAATACTACAGATTTCCAAGGCCTCATCTCCATCACCAGGCAATCTGTGGGACCTTAGAGAGTAGAGCAGTATTTATTCCTGGCATACAGAGGGACTCTAGGAACCCATACCACGTGGAGGGATGCTCTTTCAGTCTGGACACATGGGAAAGAACCTAGGCCCTTCCTGTGATGATGTGACAGACTCTGAAAATCCCTCATGGAAGCCCTTGCCTTCCCTGGGGAGCGGAGGGGGGGATGGAGTGGGGGTGAGGGGCTGGGAGGATTGGGGGGTGGGGGAGAAGGGGAAGGAAAGGGAACTGAAAGTGACATGTGTTAAAAGTTAAATAAAAAATATGGAAAAAACCCTAAAAACTAATATTTAAAACAACAATACAGTTTTTAAAGTCCAACTTTGCTATATAGTATTCAGCTCACCAAGAGTTAACTAATGGTAGCTTAAAGCCTTCGGTAGGAGGTGGACGAAGAAACCTATCAAACCAGGGCTGATGCTTTCCCATGCTATATCACTCTTGAAAACTCATAATTTTCATTATTGGCTATATCATAACTTCTATTGATAAAAATATAGGAATTGAAGGGGGGAAAACCAACATTTATTCTTCAGATCTCTGTGCAAATCTGTGTGAGAAACTAGCCTGGCTCCATTTTAAGTTTCTGATTCTCAGAACTGGGCTATGCCCCACACACCACTGTAACCATTGAATGTTCTGTAACCAATGTTCCAGGAAGATTTCCTTAACTTCTGCTTTCTCTTCTGTAACCATGCTTGCTCACAAAATCTACCCCCCTCCACACCCCGTGGTTTTGCCCTATAAAAGGGGGTCGAGAAATTGGCTCTGGCTATTCTCCTGAACCCTGCTTTGGGTGAGACAGACAGCTATCTCTCTGGAGTGCACAGTAAAGTTTGCCTTTATTTGGCCATAATGTGTGGTACCGATCTTTCAAACTATGTAGACGTTATACCAAAAAACAAAACAAAAAGCCCAAACCCAAACCAAACCAAGCCAAATAATCCAAACAAAACAAAACAAAACAAAACAAAAAACCCTGCTGATCAGTTTTTGTCTAAAGGGGCAAGATTTTCCATGCCTGTTAGAGGGCCAAGAGACTACTATTAAAGATGTTTTCCCATTTCAGAGAAGAACACAGATCTCATCATCCCCTTTCAGAAAGGGCAGGACCCAATTCCTTACTAGACATTTAACAGTCTCCTTCAAATCTTGATTTGGCCACGTGACTAAGTGACGCTAATGAAATAAGATAGGAAATTTTAACGTAGATGCAGGAGTATCTCTGAAGAGGGCTTTATATTTGCCACTTCCTCTACTTTCTCAGGACTACTGGTTTGCTAGCTGCAGCTAGTACTTGAGCTTTTGAGCTGTTACCTGTACTAGTTAGGTGGTTTTGTCGTCGTTGTTGTTGTTTGTTTTCTTTTTATGTCAATTTGACACAATTTAGAGCCCTCTATGGGCTATCCTGGGTTATGAATGAAAGCAAACTTAGTAAAGCCGCCAGGCGGTGGTGGCGCACGCCTTTAATCCCAGCACTCGGGAGGCAGAGGCAGGCGGATCTTTGTGAGTTTGAGGCCGGGCTGGACCGATAGCCTCCGAAACAATACAGAGAAACCCTGTCTTGTAAAAACCAAAAAAAAAAAAAAAAAAAAAAAAACTTAGTAAAGCAATGGAGAGCAAGCCAATAAGCAGTGTATGTCTATGCCACTGATTCTTAACCAGTGGGCTGTGACCCCTTTGTGGGCTAAATAACCCTCTCACAGGAGTCTTTTTTCTCTTTTTCTAACTTAAATTAGAAACAGGCTTGCTTTATATGTCAATCCCAATTCCCTCTCCCTCCCCCGCTTCCACCACCCTCCACAACCCCCCACCCAATCCCCACTCTGCTTCCCAGATAAATACTGATCTACTCCCCAAGCCCCCATAGATTGCCAAGGCCTCCTCAATGACATCCAGCTTTAGGTGGCCCAGGTCTTAATCTTAAAACCATCTAAAAACACAGATATTTACATTGTGATTCATAACACTGACAAAATTAGTTATGAAGTGGTAATGAAAATAATTTTATGGTTGGGAGTCACCACAACATGAGGAACGGTATTAAACAGTTGCAGCATTAGAAGGGTTGAGAACCATTGTTCTATGCCATAGTCTACGACCTCTGTTTCAGTTCCCATCACCAGGTTCCTGCCCTGCTTGAGTTCCGGCATTGGCATCTCTAGATGAATGATTGTGATTGGGACATGTAAGCCAAACAAACCCTTTCCTCCTCAAGTCGCTTTTGGTTGTGGTCCTTTGTCATAGCAACAGAAAGCAAACTAAACTATCATACCTGTAACCAAATACCCAAGATAGCCACTCAAAGCAAAACAATTTTATTGGGGCTCCTGGTTTAGGGGATTTCAGCCCATGGACTTGGCTTTACATGTCCTGACCAGTGGGGAGGCAGAGCATCCTGGCAGAGGGGTAAAATGGAGCAGAGGAGCTCATAGCCACCAAAAAGCAGTCAGGGTGTGGGGGCAAAATCTGAAAGATACAAAGCTCTGATAGGAAACACTCCTAGACTCCTACTTCCTTCAACTAGGCCCTCAGTCCAATAGCTTCCATTACCTCCTATTAATTAGAACCTGATTATTAACCCATTAAGCTAGGCATGACAACACACACTTGTAATCCCAGAATTTAGGAAGCACAGGCAGGTGGATTGTGAGTTCAGGGCCAGTCTAAGCCTTATATTCAGATTCCATGTCAAAAAAGCAGTAGTGGATACATCACTGGATCAATCCATTGCATTAGTGATAGCCTCATGACCTAATCACTTCTCAGCGATTGGCTAAACAAGCTAGGGACCAAGCCTTAAACACATGAACTTTTGGGGGGGGGATGATTCCCAGGATTATATTTTTTTTTGTATTTTCAGGACAAAGCTGATATGTATTTTATGGGCACAGTGACATTAGAATAAGAGCAACCCAAGGAACGTAGTTCAGATTGCTCCTCCAGCAAACCCAGATATCAGCTTTGTAGCAGGGAGCATGGTGACAACTCTGTAACAGCCGGTGTGAACATTAAGTCTAAAGCTATGTTTCCAACGTGGCCACTTGCTTCACTGAAAAATGAATTTATCTGTTTAGGTTTAGTTTCTTCATCCTTCTACCAGTTTAATCCATACATGAAGAGCATATATTATATGAGTGGATTCTGCAAACACAAGATCAAATTATTACTAGTCTAGAATGAGTTAGCTGCATGTCTGAGTTAGGTTGAGAAGCTAGGCTTTATTACTGTTTTGTTCTGTTATTCCGCCTTTATTCTCTTTCAGAATAGCTCAGATCTTGTTTTCTGGTCTATGTGCATTGTGCATGGTTTGCTGAGCACTGGCTGTCCCTTTGACCTAGAGACAGACATATCTGGTATTTGTAGGTTTGAGGTTAGCATCAAGAAATTCCAGGCAGATGAGTTTTGTAGCATAGCCATTCTGCAAAATGGCTATTATAATAAATGATAATAATGGACATTATTTAAAAAATTGGTGCAGCTGCGTTTCCCTCACTGCCCTCCTCTGCACTCATGAATCATGCCTTCAGCAGACGGGATTAACTCAGGGTGAAGGAGGGATTGGACGAGAGCTGCTCAACCTTCCTGCTGGAAAATTCCTGGTGAGAAAAAGAGACCATGGTCATCAAAGAAGAGAGGCACCAAGGCTGTGAGCACCTGCCTGGAGTGGCCTGGAGCTCCTAAAGATTCTGGAAATGCTCCTGCTGGAGTCCACAGGCTCCAACTGAGCTATGCAGATGAATCACAGTTTGTTCAAGTGAGAACAGCCTGAGCTTGAAGCCCTAGATGCTCTGGCAGCCAGAGCGCTCTATGCTTCCAGCCATTTGTTGTCAGGTGCTGGTGTGGGTCAGTTTGTGCTCTCCACCCCCCTGGTCTGCATGGGGGACGTTTCCTTGTGGTTCTGAGGTGAGTAACGCAGGAGGTCTCTTCGCAGTCTCTACCGTCTTCCTGACAGCATCATCTCCCCTTTCCAGGTAGCATCTACACTTTGGCCAACCATTATGAATTTAATATTTAATGTTAAAAGAGAAACTGTTTAGACAGTATAGGAACCACTCATGTGCCTCATGGCAATTATGAGGTCCCTGGGCCCCTTTAAACAAAGAGCTTTGTTCTTTTAAAGCAGTTACCAGAAGTAAAAAAATACAATAATGCCAGGAAATTTTGAAGAGGCACGTCTGCAGGAGGGTCAGGCTGTGTAACCCAGGAACCTGGACATCTTGGGGGCTAGCTCTTGTCACTGGGGCCCTCCCTCCTGGAATGGCCAGTGGAGGCCAGTTCAGATTCACCCTTGGTGGACACTCTTTTCTGGCTGGATGTGAAGCATGACACCATGGCAGAGGCAGAGGTTTGGCTGCCAGTTCGCTGGCATTAGCAGCAAGCTGTAATTAGATTAGTCAAGTGATGAGATCAATAAAAATGATTTAAGACTTTGAGAAGAAGTTTATCCAAGTTCCCCTTCCTTGATGGGAAAGAAAGTTCGCTTCCTTCCGTTCACACATGGGCCGTTGGCTACACACTGCCTTTTTTGTTTCACCCCACCAGATTCCTCAGTCCACTCCTGTCTGCCAGCAGCTCACCCAGGAGCGCACAGCCTTCTCCTTCCTTGTCTTTCTCTGGGTGCTAGCTTGACCCGACTTTCCCGCATGGCTGTCATCTTGCATTATGCCAGAGGCTGTCAGTTTGCCTCCCATTAATTGTTCGGAATCCACCACAGGGGAAAGGCTGCAAGGCTGCAGGAGGAAGGACCACAAAGCTGGTCACTATTGCCGGAAACTAAGTGCTAATTCTCCCTCTGGCCTTCTGTGGGATGTGGTACCCACCGCCCAGCGGCAGATTTCCCCCTTCCTCCTACTGCATGCTTGCTGTTGACACTACATCATCCTCTGTCAGAGTTCTTTTCTCATGCCATCCATGGGCCCTGCAGAGAATGTCTTCAAATAAGAGTGAGAGAGCTGTGGGCTCTAAAACATTGAGGCATGAGTCAGAGGTTAAAATTCTTTTTCAAACCATGGAAAATGGCCTGGGACATGTGGCCATTCAATTGTTGGGTATGCCAACTCTTGAAGTCAGAGTTTGAATTCTCTCATTTATAAATGGGTATAATAATGCATATTTTATGTTGCTATTGTTCTGATTGAGAATCTAGGCTTAAGTAGAACATGGTGGTACATGCCTGTGACTTCAGGTTAGCTCAGGCTGCATAGTGAGATCATCAAAACTAAGGCGCAGAGATTTCTCTGAGTTCAAAGGCACCCGGGAGTGGAAAAGATGGTGTGGTGACCCAGGTTCCTGAGTGTGGGTGGGTTGCCTGCCTGTGCCTCCTCCAGTAAATCTTACCCAGAATTATAAAATTGATACGTTTGATTAATTATCTACTATAGATAACTCCTATGCTCCTTTTTACTCTGCTGAAAACCACTGTGAGTTCATTAGGACTTAGGAGACAGAAATACTTTGGTCAAGCACTAGGTTGTTCGTAGAGGTGTGGTTAGCAGCCGAGAGAGTCCTTAATAGGTGTGAGTCTCTGGGTTCCAACTTCCAGCCCTGGAAAAGGAGAGTTTTCTTTAAAAATAGGTATCTCAAGCATATTTCTGAAGCAAATAAATGTTGTATGTAAAATGCATATTACTAAATGGGCAGAAATGGATGATTTAAAAATATCCTGATGGTTCTAAGAAATGTCACCCCCAACTAAAACCCCCATAAGTTTCTGCATTTTATAGTCTTTGCTTGAATTTTAAAATTATAAAATCAGCACATTATAAATTACAAAATGACATATTTCAGTAATTACAGAAGCCATTAGTAACACCCTGGTGTTATCCTTGTATCTGTTCTCCATCCCCAAGATGAATGTGCTTGTACTCTTCTGTGTGTTCCCCCAGCTCAGAGGTCATTGTAATTATTTTACAAAAAACTGTATATATATATATATTGTTTATTTGAATGTCATTAATAATGTGTTATTTTCATTTTCATTGGATGGATTCCTACACACAAACTGAAGATGATTTTATATATATTATTAGAAAACTTGAAGATTTCACACACACGCGCACACACACACACACACATACACACGCACACACACACCATTAAAAATACTCACTAAAAAACCCACTAAGTCAATCTTCCAGCTATTAGCTTAGGAGCACAGGTTATTGTCTTTTATGACAGTGATGCTACCGGCTACTTACTGCACATAGTTTTGATCACCAGCTATGTCCATACTTCCTTACTTCATATTATTTGGTGTGCCCTTTCATAGTTTACTAACTTCATGGTTGTACGTGATGAGTTGGGAGAACTGAAGGACTTTCTGTGGAAAAGTCTCCTTTATTCGCCTTTGGTTTCATACCTGTGTGTATGTTAGGTGGCTGGACACACCAAAGTGATAGAAAAAAATCCATAATCCCACATGCTGTTATGGTAACATAGAGCCTTGAAAGTAAATTCTGTAGTTTGCTGAGTACAAGATTTCGATAGTTTGGGGCATGTCTGATTGCTATAAAATGTTTTTTTTAGTGTGCAAATGGAACTGGATTCACTATGCATTTACAAAAGTCTTAGCATCCCTCAATTTTCCGGTATTGAAATTCACACTGTGCTGGACTAGCCTCATAGCATTTCTCTTTGCTGAAAGAATTCATGGGAATTTGGTCAAAGACTAGGCAGTGAGCCATCAAAGGTCACAAAGAGCTTCTTTTGAAGTGATTTTCTCGCTAGTAAGAATAATTCTATTGGGATGGAGAGATGGATCAGTGGTTAAGAGCACTGGCTGCTCTTCCAGAGGACCCTGGTTCAATTTTCAGCAACCACATAGTGGCTCATAAATATCTGTAACTCCAGTTCCAGGGGATCACACAGACATACATGCAGGCAATATACCAATGCACATAAGACAAAAATAAAATTATATTAATGAAGAATAATTCTATTATTTTCTGTTGCTTGTCAAATAACCTTGCTATTAAAAATTCTGTATGCACAAATACCAGGAGAATAAAATTTTCATTCTTGGCATCAGCCTTCCTCTTTGAATTTCATCCTTAGAGAGCCAAGAAGCATCATTCAATGTTGATTTCATTGCATGTGCCATGGAAGATGATGTGGGAACATTAGAGTGTTTGCCTTTATTTTCTGAAGTTTATTTTCCAAAATCAACATGGTAAAATTGGAGTTGCATGTGTTACTTTTTTCAGAAAGCACTGGGATAAATTTTATAAAACACAGTCCTTGACCTAACATTGTTTTATTGTAAGAGGCATCTTAGTTATGTCTACATTTTAACATTAGTTAATTTCCCAAATAGCTTCTATGGTGCATGAGCACACAGGCCTACTGTTCTCAGTGGAGTGTGTCATCCTGGAAGACAGCTTGTCCATGAAGCATCCTTGTTATATTCCTGTGGCCTTTTAAGAGATTTGGTTAGGTTATAGAGAGGATGAGGGTAAGTAGCCCATTGACTCCATGTAATGGAAGGCTATCATGGCTCAGCCAGGGCAGTCTCATGAGATGCCAGAAGCTATTAGAAAATATTGTGACTTAGCTATTAAGTGGCAAAGAAAATATCAGAAATTAGGTGTTTTGTTTTGTTTTAAGACAGGATTTCTCTTTGTAACAGTTCTGGCTGTCCTGGAACTCACTTTGTAGACCAGACTGGCCTCAAACTCACTGAGATCTACCTGCCTCTGCCTCTCGTGTGGTGGGATTAAAGGCGTGTGCACCACTGGCTGAGAATGTAGACAAAGACAAGATGTTATTTTAGAAGGTGTTAGATTTAACTGACACCTAACACCTCTGGAAAATCATAAAGATACCAACAAAGAAAAACAAGAAGCTTGTAAATATTGCATTTCCAGGTGATATAACCTGGACTATGGTTTTGGCATCTTAGATTGTTCTAATAGCGACTTTCCAGTTCTCCTGCAGAGATTGTGAAAATGCATCTCTTGCCAGATCTTATGAGTCAGGCTATCCAGAAGGTGGTTGAAGTATCCTACTTTTTCCAAGCCCTCTAGGTGACTGGCAGCCCTCATTAAGTCTTTTCAGGGCAAACAATGTGCTAAGATATTATTTTACAGGCTTCCCATGTGTGATCCCTCTCAGAATATAGAGTGACTGATCTCTGTGTGCTTACTCCATGTTACAGCAGAAGTAATGGAGGCTTCAAGTAGCCTTGGAACATGTTATGGTCACATAACATGTGATTTCTGGGGCAGGAGGGAACATAGGCATCCCTGTTTTAGAATTTACATCTCCTAGCACCATAGTGCCTTTATGCCTCATTTTTTATGCTCTAAGGACTGTAAGAGAGACATACACAGTGCCCCAGTGAAACAGAAAGGGGCAAGAGCCCCTGAACAAATGGGGAGTATGGGGGGAGGGGGAGAGAGGTAAGAGAAAGAGGAGGGAGGAGGAGAACATGAGGGATCAAGAAGATTGAGAGGGGAGAGGAATAGAAGAGAGCAAGAAAAGAGACATAAATAAAGGGAGTCACTATAGGTTTAAAGAGAAATCTGGCACTAGGGAATTGTACAGAGATCCACACGGATGACCCCAACTAGGACCCTAAGCAATAGTGGAGAGGCTACCTTAAATGCCCTACCCCTATAATGAGAATGATGACTAACTTAAACACCATTCTGGAGCCTTCATCCAGTAGTTGATGGAAGCAGAAGCAGTGATCCACAGTCAAGCACTGAGTCAAACTCCTGGAATCCAGTTTCAGAAAGGGAGGAGTGATGAACAAAGGGGTCAAGACCATGTTGGGAAAACCCACAGAAACAGCTGACCTGAGCAAGTTGGAACTCATGAACCCCAGTCTGACAGTTGGGGAAACAACATAGGACCAAACCAGGGCCCCTGAACATGGATGTTAGTTAGGAGCACTGGGCAGCCTGTGGGGCCTCTGGCAGTGGAACTGGGATGTATTCCTAGTGCATGAACAGAATTAGGGAACCCATTTCTCATGGGATACTCTCTTAGCCTAGATACACAGGGGAGGGCCTAGGCTATGCCCCAAATAACTTGACAGATTTTAATGATCCCTCATGGAAGGCCTCACTCTCCCTGGGGAGTGGATGGGAGATGGGAAGGGGGTTCGTTGGGAGGTATGGGAGGATGGGAGGGAACTGGGATTGACATGTAAAATAAGATTGTTTCTAATTTAAATAAAATTCATAAAAACAAAACAAAGAAGTACCACCTTCTCTGCCATGAAATGGGTATATGCACATCTAAGGTGTAAAATCTATAATGCTAAATTCTGAGAATGCAGTGAAGCCCCACAGTTCTGCTTTCACAGGCAACAAGGAACTTAAGAGCTGATGCAGTGGTCCAGGGTTGTTGTTTTCATTCTTGGACAGATCCCAGGGTGGGAATAATGATGATGATGATGGGAGACTTCTTTTGGGATTTTTCACGACATACTTTCTAAGGTGGTTTTTGTGTTAAGTGATTTCACTGTGGCTGAAAAAGCTGGATCCTTTCCAGTCTTTGAAAGTGTCTTCTTATGTTTTCATCAAAAAGTATTTTCTACTTTAAAAGAAAAAATGACCCTGAAGAAATACTCTGTTGTTGGAAGACTCAAACACTTATGGTATACAGACAAGAGTTCATATATCAACAAGCAAATCTGCCATTCCTTTGTCTATCATGAGAAACTGGTGACCTTATTCCCCCCCACCTTGGAAAGTACCTGAACACCCATGGGTCTTTATTTGTTACTCTGGCAAAGTAACTTGACACAAGTCTAGCGTCATGGCTTTCTTTGCTCTTCAGAGGATCAAGAGAGAGAGAGAGTTACTTGTTTTGAAAAATTGAAATGTTGAAGTGACTAATCAAACCCTTTAAATTTAAGGGCAGAAACACGGTTCAATAAATTTATTGCCTGTTGCTGAGGCTGAATGTGACAGTGTGACCTTTTAGCTATTTGGCCAAGAATTTAAATCCCCGTAACCACTTTGTTCTTTCCACCACCAGGAGTGATTCACACGAAGTCCCAAAGCAAGTAAGCCATGGTGCAGCTGTGCCCTATATTCTTAGTGAGTTGTCTTTGCAACTTACTCCCATTAACTCCTAAGGCATTTGAATGATGAGTAAGCAGGCAAAGTAAACAGCAGACATGGACGTTAGGTGGGTGAGAATGGTGGCAGAAACCTGGACTAGGAGGTATCAACAGTATTCCTTTTGAGTCAGAGGTGGTAGGGAGGCAGAAATACAAGATTTATTCCTAGGTTTCAAAGTTCTCCAGATGTTTGATGGAGGTTGTACCTAATCCTTGTAAATGTATAATGTTAAATTATCCCTTTTTGTTATCATAGTGGTCATAGCTCGAGGCAGTGGGCTGTGTGTATAATGTGGAGTCTTCCACATAGCAGCTGAAATGGGGTCTAGGAATATGGGATGCATTGTACTATGGGTCATGAGAGAGTGTGAAGTTGGTGACTCATAAATGAACTTAAAGAAATTACATTTCATGACTGGGCAGAGAGGATGGTGATCCAGCAAACAAGATGGTAAGGAAAACATGGGAAGAAAACCCAGAGAAGATTCTTTCCTGGAAACCAACGGAAGGTGGTATTTTAAAATGAGCATAGCAGTCAACATGCCAGGTGCCACAGATGGTCAGAGGAGACCAGGATGAACAAATTCCACTGATGTAGCAGCCTGGAGAGTCTCACTCACCCCAGGAAGATTAACTACAGAAATTGAAGTAAACTCCAAGGGCAGGAAAATATAGCAATATTTTTAGCAAACAGACTGTAAATCATAGATACATACTACTTTCTTTCCAAGCTGTCATATAATACTTTTGGAAAGATTTGTAGCTCTCTGGGCAAACAGTGAGGTGGGGGAACAAGTCCAAGTGTGGAAAAAATGGTCCTCAGAAGACTAACATGAATGTGGCTTTAGCCATGGGTAAAAGACATCTAGCAGGTTTGATTGCCTGCCTGAGCTCTCACATCTTGAGGGCTGGAGCCCTTAATGTATCGGTAATGTGGATACTGTGCTAAGGAGGTAAAAGGAAAACAGGATCCAGCTATTCTAGTTTTCAGCTCTACACCACATTGGAGGCAGATCAATGCACACAATTGTTTTTTTGTTTGTTTTTTTGTTTGTTTGTTTGCCTTTAATCTACTTGGAAACGAAGATGCTCAAGGTTTTTGCTTTCTGTACTAGTTACATTTTGTTGTGGTGATAAAACACCATGACCAAGACATCTTATGGCTTATGGTTTCAGAGGATCACAGTCCATGTTGGTGGAACAAAGGTGTGGTGGCAGAAACAGCTGAGAGCTCACAGCTCGACCGGCTTGTAGGAGGCAGAGAGAAAACGCTGGGCTCCAGTCTTCTGAAACCTCAAAGCTTGCCCCTACCTCCTCCAACAAGGACACACCTCCTAATCCTTAAACAGTTCTACCAATTTGGGACCAAATGTTCAAATATATGAGCCTATGGGGAGCCATTCTCATTCAAACTGTCACACTCAACCCCCTGGCCCCTTTTAGTGCATAGCCATATCACAATGTAAAATGCATTTAGTTCAACTTCAGTGCCTTCATAGGCTTTCAGTCTCAACAGTGCTTAAAAGCCCAAAGTTCAAAGTATGTTCTGAGACTCACAGCAATCTCTTAGTTGTAAACTCATGTAAAATAAAAAAGCAAGCTATATACTTCCAATATGCAATGGCACAGCATATACATTTTCATTCCAAGATGGAGGAATGGGGACATAGGGAGGAAATACTGGACCAAAGCAAGAGGGAAATGCAGAGGGCAAAACTCAAATCCTTTAGCTCCACATATGTTGTCAAAGGGCTTGCTTGGCTGCCTCTTTCCTTCTAGTTTTGATGCCTGTAACATACTTCTTTCTCTTGGGCTTGTTCTGCTCTGTGTGTGCATCTCTCCTTGGCAGATTTCTCACGGCCCTGGAAATTCTAACATCTTGGGGTCTCCAATGCAATCCAGACTTCAGTTTCACAACCTCACACAATAATCTTTTACAGCTTCTATGCAGGGACTCCCCTGGCCCATGCTTGGCCTGAGTGACCATGCTTAGCTACAGAGGAAGATTCCATAAGCTTTTCTTGTTTATCCTTCATTACTCTAAAGTCACAACCATGTGGACAACACTGCCAAGTTTGGCTGCCAATCTGGGATGGAGCCTGGCCCCATCGAATCACATTTTCAAAAGCTTTCATTTGTTGCTACTTTTTAGGAGCAAAAAAAAATCCTTAGGCATTTTCTTTTCACAAGTTGGAAGCTTGGCTGGGTGGGGTCTTACCCTGAGGGCACCCCTGCCTTAATTTTGTTTTGGAACAGGCCTCTCCTTAATCTCCACCTCTCTTTCAGCACAAATCTTGTCTCCAAATTAAATTTCCTGGAACTTTTTAAATCTTCAAACAGTATGTTTCCTATTTGTTTTCACCTCATTTGTTCTTTTTCATTACAGACATGCATAAGAGTGATTACTAATAACAACGCCATGGAATCAGTGTTGGGCTGTCTTGAAATCTCCTCTGCCTGGTCTACAGAGTGAGTTCCAGGACAGCCTCCAAAACAATACAGAGAAACCCTGTCTCGAAAAACCAAAACAAACAAACAAAAAAACCCAAACAAACAAACAAAAAAAGAACTCTTCTCTGCCAAAGAAATTAGCCTAGAGTTCCCAATGTAGCCTGAAGCAAATTCTTAGGACAAGAGCAGAAAACAGCCACAGACTCTGCCAAAAACATCACAGAAATGGTCTCTAGACCACTTGCTCATATCATTCTGCTATGAACCTTCTTGAGTTGGGCCTCCATAGTGCATACTGCTTTCAGTGATATTGTCTATCAAGCTCCTACTAGGATCACCCAATAAACACTGCTTTCAGCATTGAAATACTATTCCAACGTCCCAAAGTCTTTCACTACCCTCCCTGCTATTCCCCCAGACAATCAGACCTGTCAAAGCAGTAGCCCACCCACCTGGTACCAACTTCTGTATTAGTTACTTTTCTATTGTGATGATAAAACACCATGACCAACGCAATTTATAAAAAAAATATTTAATTGGGCTTATAGTTTCAGAGGGTTAGAGTCCATAATGGTTATGAAAAGGCATGGTGACAAGAACAGCTGAGCGCTTACATTTTGATCTGTAAGTAGGAGATAGAACATTGGAAATGACTTCAATTTTTTGAAACCACAAAGCCCACCTCTGGTAGTACACCGGATCCAACAAGGCCATGATTCGTAATCCTTCCCAAACAGTTCCATAGATTGGAGACCAAGTATTCAGACATATGAGCCTATAGAGGCTATTCTCATTCAAACTATCACACTCCCTGCTGAGGCCAGTGGTTTTTGTCTTCTCAATTAAAAGAATTGGGCATTTTACTACAATACTTTTGAATGAGATGATTTTTTCTAAGGCTATAATATTTTGGTTTTTTAACTTGCCTCTTAACCCTCTGTGTGTTGTTGTCCCTCATAGTGATGAGGTCATGCCTGCTCTCTTGGACCTCTATGTGTAATCATGGTCTCTGTAACAGCAAGGACCCATTTTCCAGAATAGTCAGGAGCCATTCCCTAGTTTCCTCAACCCTTTAAAGATCATTGACAAATGTGCACTAACATAAGTAAGCTTTGATTCTCCTCTGTTCCTATGTCTTGTAAGATATCATACCAGAGGGAACACCAGGCTTCTCTCAAAGATGGAGACAACACACTGGTAGAGTTGTCTTTAGTGGAAAGTCATTTACTATTTGCTGATGACGTTTAGTGTGTCTATCAAGGCCACTTAGCATAACATTGTCACATTTTGGACTCAATTTAAAAAATACTGGAGTGGGTAAATTTTGAAAAAAGGGTACTTGTTCTTTAGCACTGAAACACACTAACTCTGGAAGAGTAGGAACTGTAAGACTTATGCCTCAACAAAAGAAAGGAATGGGAAGAAAACTGTGGTCTCTTTGTATATTGTTAGTGGGATAATTAATAATACAACCATTAAAGATGTATTGGATGATGGAAGACAATAAATTAGTTTGAATGAGGTATTTGAATTAAAAATTCTATTGAAATGAAGGTAGACTGTGGAATCTTTTAACAGTGATACACACCTGTAGTACCAGTCACTCTATAGGTTGAGGAAGGGAGATCATTTAAGCCTATCACATCGACTGGACAATACAGTGACAGCCTCACTCACAGAAAACAAAGCAAAGCAGAAAACCCAAATAACTAGAAAAACCTTATACACTGGTGGAGTATGTATTTCTGCAAGTCTGGAGCACCTAGTGTAATGGATGTAATGAACTGGGAGGAAATGCCAGCTGTGAAAGTGAGAAGACCTGAGTTCAGATCCCTGACATACATGTACAAGTAGGGCCAGAGGAGACAAGCTAATCCATGAAGCTACCTGGCCAGTCAGTACAGCTAATCAGTGAACTCTGGGTTCAGTGAGAGACCCTGACCAGCCACTGTAGCTAATCAGTGAACTCTGTTCAGTGAGAGGCCCTGTCCAGACAGTACAGCTAATCAGTGAACTCTGGGTTCAGTGAGAGACCCTGACCAGGCACTGTAGCTAATTAGTGAACTCTGGGTTCAGTGAGAGACCTTGTCTCAAAAGATAAGGTGGAAAGTAATAGTTAACCTGTGTCCCCCCACACAGGAGAAATAGAGATAGATAGGTAGATAGATAGATTCTACTGTAAGCTGAATATGGGTATTTCCACAAAAGCCAGGTTTATTGCCCCAAACTGGGCCCAACTAGGGGGTTATGTGATATCAGCAGAGCAGAGATGCAGCTATGACTACAAGTGGTTCTGGTTTTGGTGGATCTAGCATGCCTGGGGGGTGATGGTGACAGTGTAAGTACTAGATGACACAGACAGGTTCGTGAAAACAGGGGGTAGGCATCAGTGAAAGCTCTGAAGAAGAGAGCAGAGACAAGAGAGAGCCATGCTTTGATGGTTTGAATGAAAATGACTCCCAAAGACTCACAGGGAATGACACTACTAGGAGGTGTGGCCTTGTTGGAGTAGGTGTGGCTTTGTTGGAGGAACTGTGTCAGTGGGGGTGGGCTTTGAGGTTTCAGAAGCTCAAGCCAAGCCCAGTAGCACTCTCTCTCCCTGATGCCTGACGATTCAGATGTAGAGCTCTCAGCTACTTCTCCAGCACCATGTCTGCCCCCTCCACCATGCTTCTCCACTGTGATGATAGTGGACTAAACTTCTGAACCTGTAAGTTAGGTTTAAATGTTTTCTTCATAAGAGTTGCTGAGGTTGTTGGGTGGTGGTGGCGCACGCCTTTAATCCCAGCACTCAGGAGGCAGAGGCAGGCGTATCTCTGTGAGTTCCAGGTCAGCCTGGTCTACAAGAGTTAGCTCTAGGACAGCCTCCAAAGCCACAGAGAAACCCTGTCATGAAAGACCCCCCCCCAAAAAAAAACAGTTGCTGAGGTCAGAGGTCATGGTGTCTCTTCGCAGGAATAAAAATCCTAACTTGGACACATGCCATGGTGCATGGTGTTAGTTTTGTGGGTGTGATGTCTGCTGCTGAAGGTTCTTCAAGGTGACTTCCTTGTGCTGGATTCATAGAGTGAGGTAGAAGCTCCTCTGCTCTACCAGGTCAGGTTATATAGTTTAAGAGGAGTCATAATAGGTTCTCTTGGTCATTGTCATAAAGCTATCCTATATCTGAGGTTGTACATCTCAAAATTTTCATCAAGGCACTCATCCTTTGGTAGCAGTTTGTGGCAGCCGTAGAGGTCTCTGTAAATCCAGTCCAGAGTTTCCTGCAAGCATGTCAGCAATTCTCTCTTCTTAATGACCTCTCAAATTGACTTGATTTTCCTGTTAAATCTACAGTCTTTTTATACAGGAAGATTGTTGTCCAGAAAACAGATCCAATATGAAGACGTACTGCCGCTTGAATACAGCAATTGATTTATATAACTTGGCGCATCTCTGTTCTTCACAAATGAATAAGATGACTTCACTCCTTCCGAGAAACCAGAGATAGTCAGTTGCTGCCTCTCTTGAAGACTGGAAGGTCTGTGAGCCAAGCAAGCTCAGGTAACCCCTGCAGCAGGCCCTGGGATCCTAATTAGCAATCACTGTTTCCTCTTCTTATTGGCTGTTCAGAATTTCCCTTGCCAACCTGCCTTTCCGCTAGTGTACATTGTTTGACTTAATGGGGCTTCAATTCTTCCTTGCCTTGGGCTTACAGGTATGTGGCTGAAGGCCTTGCTGCTTACAGATGTCCTGGAGCTTGGGAGCACAGAAGAGGAACTGTGGACGGGTGTGGGGAAGTCACATACTGACAAGTCAAGACTCTATATGCAATGGCTTTCATGCTCATGGTATTTTTTTTCTTCTGTAGTGTTTCTTATCTACATCTCCCAGTAACAATAGAATTAACCAAAAAACAGCTCGTTTAATGGTATTTTTAATTATGCTGATAATAGTCACTGTATTTTGATTCATAACTTCCTTGAAAGATATCTCCTTATTATCTTTACAATTGGGTGTTTGAAAACAGAAGGAATGGTTTTGTGTTAGATGTAACAATCTACTTGTCATAACTACTCATGAAATATACAATTCAAAAAATTTCAAACCCAGATATCTTGTAATGATTTGAACTTTGTAGACACAAAAATAAATCCAGAGATATAATGGCATACATAGTATAATAGAATAATGAAGATTGTCTGGTTTAGCATATACCAGGGATGGAAACACCCATTCACATAACAATCATTAGTGAGGGTTCACTGTGCCCTGTTACAGCTGTTAGGTGCACATAGATGGTTCAGATCTAGTGGGCGGCTCTGGGGGAGGAGCACAGTCAAGAGTGAGGAGGGTTGGAGAGGAGCACTTGATTTGTGATTCAGCTATAACCCCCAATCAGTCCTGAGAGGTGCTTTGGACTCTAGATCACTCTACAAGGCTTCTGGTCTCCTGACAGGAAGTCTAGGCTTCTCTAGTCCCTATGCGCCAAGAGGCTGCCTTTGAGCAGGGAGCAAGGACTTGGGCAAGGTGGCTTTTGTTAGTGAAGTCTGGTTCTTAGAAAGGGACCATAGCATCTACATTTCCAACAGCTATAAAGCTAAACATAGCAAGAGCCTCACTCTAACTACAACTAACCCCATATCCACCAAATGCCATCGTCAGCAGCAACAACCTCAGCAGAAGGATCAAACTGGCATTGGCTTGAGTACTATCTGTCTGGTTAATAACATAATCTTTGCGAGATGAGTAACAGAAATTACATTGAGAAAAACGAGCGTTGGGTAGTAAGTGAATATTGTTTTATTTAAATTAGTTAACAAGGCTGCTACGGTTTGGATTATGAATGTCACCCAAAGCCCCGTGTGTGAAGGCCTGGCTTGGCATGTGGTGCTGTAGGGATGTGGCACAGCCTTTAGCTACTGCAGTGCCCTTGAAGAGACTATTAGGACCCTTCCTCTCTCTTTTTGTTTCCTGGATGCAACGAGGTGAACAGGCTTCCATCACATACTCCTACCAGGATGCGCTGTGTGCCATAGACCCAGAGTGTCAGGACCAAGTGGACATGGGCTGAAAACATAAACTGATACAAATCTTTTAAATCTGGGACTTTGTTATACTAACAGAGGGCTGGTTGACACAAAGTCTGAAGGGGGGCAGGTGAGTTTCATTTAGCTTTCTCTGCATTTTAAGTTTCACAAGGTAATCCAGAATCTTTTGCTGGGAAGGAACTATGCAAATGGCAAAGTGACTACTTCCTTCTCCCTGGCTGCCTGATGTTGTTGCTGGTAACCTGAATGAGGCAGTAGTTGCAGATCAGTTGCTGCTTGCTCTGAAATCTTTCTCATTCAAGATTAGGTTTTCGGGAAGGAATTTGAAACTGCCCTAGTTTTCTACAGGCACACCAAATTCCTAAAAGATGAGCTTTGTATTTTCCTGAGGAATCTCCATACTGATTTCCAAAGTGACTGTACAAGTTGGCACTCCCACCAGCAGTGGAGGAGTGTTCCCCTTTCTCCACAACCTCTCCAGCATAAATTGTCATTGGTATTTTTGATTTTAGCCATTCTGACAGGAGTGAGATGGTATCTCAGAGTTGCTTTGATTTGCATTTCCCTGATGGCTAAGGATGTTGAACACTTTTTTAACTGTCTTTCAGCCATTTTAGACTCCTCTATTGAGAATTCTCTATTTAGTTCTATACCCCACCTTTTAATTGGATTTGTTGGTGTTTTGGAGACTAGCTTCTTGAGTTCTTCGTAAATTTTGGAGAGCAGCCGTCTGTCAGATGTATGGTTGGTGACTATCTTTCCCCATTCTGTGGACTGCCATTTTGTCTTGTTGACTGTGTCCTTTGCCTTACAGAAGCTTCTCACTTTCAGGAGGTCCCATTTATTAATTGTTGATCTTGGTGTCTATACTACTGGTGTTATGTTCAGGAAGTGGTCTCCTGTACCAATTCATTCAAGGGTACTTCTTACTTTCTCTCCTAAGAGGTTTAGTTTGACTGGATTTATGTTGAGGTCTTTGATCCATTTGGGCTTAAGTTTTGCGCATGTTGATAGACATGGATCTATCTGCATTCTTCTATGTGCCAGCATCCAGTTATGCCAGCACCATTTGTTGAAGACACTTTCTTTTTTCCATTGTATAGTTTTAGCTTCTTTGTCAAAAATCAGGTGTTCATAGGTGTGTGGGTTAATATCAGGGTCTTCAATTCAATTCCATTGGTCTACCTGTCTGTTTTTTGGGCCAATACCAAGTTGTTTTCATTACTATAGCTCTATAGTAGAGCTTGAAGTCAGGGATGGTGATGCCTCTGGAAGTTCCTTTATTGTACAGGGTTGTTGTGGCTACTCTGGGTCTTTTGTTTTTCCATATAAAGTTGAGAATTGTCCTTTCAAGGTCTGTGAAGAATTGTGCTGGGATTTTGGTAGGGATTGCATTGAATCTTTAGATTGCTTTTGTTAGGGTTGCCATTTTTACTATGTTGATCCTGCCTATCCTGCCTTTCCATTTTCTGGTATCTTCTTTGAAGATTTAAAGTTCTTGTCATACAAATCTTTTACCTGTTTGGTTAGAGTTACCCCACGATATCTTATGTTGTTTATGGCTATCATAAAGGGTGATGTTTCTCTGATTTCTTTCTCAGCAAATTTATTGTCTATATATAGTAGGGCTACTAATTCTTTTTGAGTTAATCTTGTATCCTGCCATTTTGCTGAAGGTGTTTATTAGCTACACAAGATCCAACAATTCCACTCTTAGGCACATACCCAAAAGATGCACATTCATACAATAAGGACATCTGTTCAACTATGTTCATAGCAGCATTATTTGTAATACCCAGAACCTGGAAGCAATGTAAATGCCCCTCAACTGAAGAGTGGATAGAGAAAATGTGGTACATTTACACAATGGAGTACTATTCATCAGAAAAAAACCAATGGATTCTTGAAATTTGCAGGCAAATGGATGGCACTAGAAGAAACCATCCTGTGTGAGGTAACCCAGTTACAAAAAAGACAAACATGGTATATATGGATTTTAGACATGGAGCAGGGGATTGCCAGTCTACAATACCACCACCAGAGAGTCTGGGTAACAGGGAGGACACTAAGAGAGACATGCATGAGCCTTCATCCAGTGGGTTATGGAAGCAGAAGCAGATACCCATAGCTAAACACTGAACTGAACTCCTGGAACCCAGTTGCAGAGAGGGAGGAGTGATGAGCAAAGGAGTCAAGACCTGACTGGTGAAACCCATAGAGGCAGCTGACCTGAACAAGGGGGAGCTCAATGATCCCAGACTGGTGACCGAGAGGCCAGCATGGGACTGATCTAGACTCCCTGAAAGTGGGTCAGTAAGTAGGCCTCAGCAATCTATGGGGCCTTGGATAGTAGATCAGTATTTAGCCTTGGCATACAAATGGACTTTCAGAGTCCATTCAACATGGAGGGATGCTCTCTCAGCCTGGACACATGGAGGAGGGCCTTGGCCCTGCCAGGGATGATTTGACAGACCTTGAAGATTCCCCATGGAGGGCCTCACCCTCCCTGGGGAGTGTAGGGGGGATGTGGTAGAGAGTTGGGGGGCAGGGGAGGAGGGGAGGGAGAGGGAGCTGGGATTGACATGTCAAGCAAGATTGTTTCTAATTTAAATACAAAGATTAGAAAATAAATAAAATAAAAATGGATTAAGACCCCCAAGTTAAAAATAAATCAATGGGCTGGGACAATGAGTTGTGTGTTAGTAGGGGATGGTTACAGGTTCTTTAAGAACAAACATTTTCTGTTCACTTTGGTATTGCAGCTTATGAGAAATGCATTTTGGAGGTGAATGTTGCTGGAATATATGGGAGAGAAACTAAGTTTTAAAGGCAATATTTTTAGGTTTCCCATTAGGATGCATCTGATAGACCCAAAGCAACAGGGAAAACCAATTCTAAATGAAAATGCAAAGGGTGTGCCAAAACTACCCTTTTCTCTTTATAAATTGATTTTTCTTAGGTATCTGTTAAAGTGACAGAAAGCTGATTAGCACAAATATGGGATACTGTTCTATGGAGAACATCAATAGGGACTCAGAAGAGAGTTTCTGGATAGAATGGTAGGTCAGGAAAATATTTCCTTCATCCTTAGACTTTGCTACTCTGAGTCCTCAGAGACAAATTCTTGACTTTTGCTCTCTGACTTGTTTCTTGGTCTTGGTTGTGTTTACCACAACCATCACTCCTTTGGAACGCCTTCATGGCTCCAATACACTGTGCCTCTTCAACATACCTCTAAGGTTGTGCAGCCTGGTAAAGGCCAGGGTGATGGGTTAGAAAGCAGGAATGGATACTTCTACAGGCAGATTCTAGCTGCCGTGTTGCTATGGTTAAATCACTTCTAAGCATCAGATTTCTTAATGGCCACCATAATGCTTATCCTTCAAGTGTCTCATTGAGAGGTAGATGAGAGAAATTAATAGGAAGTCCTTTGACTTGGACTAAGTAGTCCTAAGTAGAGACATCCAGCGATGTTAATGTCTCTTTTTCCAGGACTCTTCCTATGTCTGGTCTAATTACAGACACTCTAACCATACATAATATACAGAACCACCAGGGTACTTCCTTTTGCCAAAATAAGGTATCAAGAGTTCACGGTGGCAAATATGAGGAAGAAAATGAAGCCTAAAGAGTATTTCCAACCTGGCCAGATGTTTCTCATCTTCTCAAAGGCCCTGTTGTTCCTGAATTCTCATGATACTGTCATCTGTCTCGGGACCCATAATCCCCTGGCCTCTCCACCTAAGGCAGGCAGCTACAGAGAAGACCTAGTGTTCTCACAGGAAGGCTTGGCAGCAGCTTGGCTGCCCACATGAGCAGGATGAATGTGCCACAGGGAACGTCAGAGCAGGGCTCTGGCAGAATGTGTACTCCAGACTGCTTGGCCTTCCAGATCCGAGGTCCCTTTTGTCCCCCAGGGTTTGGCATGTGCTTGGCAAATTGGCCAGAAAAGACAAATGTAGGAGGATTTGAGAGACCTTCTTCTAAAATCTCAAAGGATAATTTAGAAAAGCCAGATGTATGCGTTTAAGTCACAGAGCAGAGTATACACATCTGGAAGGGACTTAGTACCACTAGGTCCATGTGTACACTGTATGAACATCGCATCTGGGTAGTGAGCATTCCCATCTCTTCAGGCATCATCCATTTCTCTGTGTTGAGAAATTTCAGTCTCTTTTAGTTATCAATTATTATAGGCCACAGTTACCCACTGCCTCACTGTGTCCATTACCTGCCCGTACCTTGCACAAAGTGAAAGACGGGTATCTACGAGGGTGGATGCCTCTCACTGGTTTTGAGCACTGGGCTGGCACTGCTCTTGCAGGCTCAAATCTGCATTCTGTGTGGATGGCTTGGCTTTGTTCAAAAGGAGCTGCTGGGGTCAATCTTCCCTGCTCCCCGGCCGGCCCTGTGCCAATGGTTAACAGGGGCAGAACTGTGTGTTCTTGCTTGAAGACCTAGCGGGCACTGTGACTCAGAAACCCCCATGGATCAGGCTGAAGCCAGGCTCATGGAACCACATCCTTCCTCCCTTTGCTTTGCTTCCCTCCATGTATGACTCCCCCAAGGTCCCACAGGTACCCACTGAGAGCTCTCCATTCATAAGTGGATTGCCCAAACTCCTCCTCCTCTGAATGATATAAGTCAGTCCTCCTTTATCCAACGAGTGCATCGGGCAAACGTAGTGCAGGCTTTGAAATCTTTACATGCACACAGTGTCATAACTGGATGTGACTTGTCTAACCATGGCCCTTTAGGTGTGCTCCAAACATACCTTATCTACAGATCAAACACAATTTTACACACTATTTTTATTGTTCCGACAATTTGACCATGGTCAATCACCTGGTGTCATATGTGGGATTTTTCTGCCAATCCTCATGTTAGTACTCAAAAAAATTATGGAATTCATAGCATTTAGGTTTTCAGATTACCACGTCCTAGTTTCTGCTCCAGTTGCTTTGATGAAATCCTCTGACAGAAAAGCAGCTCAGGAGAGAATGTTTTATTCTAGCTCAGAATTCCAGGTTACTGGCCATCATTGTGGGAAAACTGAAGCAGTGGGAACTTGATGTAGTGTGTTACATAATATCCAAAGTCTACAGCACACACATATGCATGCCCTCCAGCTCGCTTTGTCCACTCTTACACAGTCTGGGTGCAAACGTAATCCAATACGTGCATCTACAAACATGAATTCCTAAACATCACTGTGTGATGAAATTGGAGGTCTGAATCTCAAGAAATAAGACATACTACTGTTAAACAAGCTACTTGACACTCAGGACAGTCTTCTTGGTGCAGTCTCTATGCAGCACCATTACCAATATGTTTTTTTAAAAATTAATTTCAATAGTTTGATATCAAGTGCTAGAATATTTGCTTCAGTACCATGAGGTACTGAAGCTTGCCTTAGAACTATAATAAGGTGGAGTCTCTGTCTTATTAAAACTGCTGGGAAATTAAAAGGCACCAACCATAGTGATATTAAACACAACCCTTGTGGGGCTTGAAAGATGGCTCAGTGGTTAAGAGTACGGGTTGTTCTCCCAGCACACTCATGATGGCTCACAATTATCCAAGTCTAGGGGCTCCTATGCCCACTTCTGTACAATTTAGACACTACATTACGTGGTACCCAGACAGATGGCAGGCAGAACATGCATATACATACAATAAAAATTAAACAAACAAACATCCTTTGGTGTCCTCATGGATTTTGTGAGTGAGGAACTTAGATAAGTATGACTTGGTTTAACTGTTTTCTAATGTTTGGCCTCACCTCTGATAGAAGATTCTAGACCTGTGACTAGGATGGCCTCCAGGCACTGTAGTCTTGGTGGTAGTATTATGTGCTAATGCTGTTGTCAATTTATCTTTGTCGAAGGATACAGTTAGAACATGTACAAGTTTCTCCACATGGTGTGGACTTTTATAAAACATGGTCTCAGAAAAGCCAGATCCTGACATTGTAAGATGGGAGTCTCAAAGCTAAGTGGGTGTTTTGTTTTCTAGCTTTAAGGTGGTAGCAGCTTTACTGTATTCTCTTTTACAAGAGTCACCAGCTCAACCAGACTCAAGGGGAGGAAGACTGACTCTTAACTTGTTATGAAGAAATAGAGAGCCACCATTAATAAAAATCTACTGTTTGGGTTCATTTAGAAAACACAACATGCAGCTTCTCAATGACACTGGCATGGGTTATTATAAAACTATGGGTATGCAAACAATTTGCTTCTTTACATCTATTTCATTCTTCTCTTTTTGCATCCTAGGTCTACCTGTAGGCTAAGGAGAAGGAGAACATGTTAGCTCAGAGTCTTCAATACTATTCTTTTAAAGTGAGGGCAACGATTCTTCATAGATTTTTCTCTTGTTGAGAATTAATGATGTACTCTAATCAAGAGGCTAATGTACACCAAACTGAAGGGAACAGTTCCAAACTGTTCTTGATGCTTATCTAACCTTTCAAAGATGGACGCAGAACCTCCTTAGCTGAGTTGGCTTGGCTGAGACCAGGGTAGCAGGCTTGCCTATAAACCCAGGGCCTCTCTTCAGACCAGGTGACACGGCCAGAGAGCTTGTCAGGTTTCTTCCACCAGTTTACTTCTCCCAACTTGTTTTAAAACTAATGTCAGACTCGATTTTTATTCCCCCATTAAAAGCAAGCACCCTCTTAGAATTCCCCGAGAGCCTTTTCCAATTAGCAAAGCTCCTGTAAATAAATAGTTAATGAAACTCATCAGACTTACAATAAAGGCAGCAGCGTTGCTTTAGCTAAGTACTTTATGGGCATCCATTTATTTTTGTCATTGTACCATTTCATTTGGCAGGCATAGAACAAACCTTGAATTGGCAAATGCCTCATTTGTCATTGTGTGACTTCCTTTTAAAAGATAATTTTTAATTTTTTGAGATTATAATTACATCATTTCTCTCTCTTTTTCTCCCTCTAAAGCCCTCTCATGTACACCCACCACCTTCAAATTCATGGCTTCTTTTTCTTTAATTGCTGTTACATATACAGGTTATATGTATTATATGTGTACATACATATGTTTTATCTATATTACATATAGATAATATATAAAATCTATTACAACATCCATGCTATGAATGAATATTAAAAAATATGTGCACACTGGGCTGCCCCATCCCTCCTCAATCCCTAGAGAGAATAAATGTGGTTATTTTAAATATATATGTATATATACAAACACAAGCACATATGTATAACACATAACATATATGTTTTATATTAATATGCAGGTATGTGTGTGTGTGTGTGTGTGTTAATATCAATTCCCAGCCTGGTGTGTGGATTTATGTGTGAGTATACATCCCCTTATTTCCACAGGCCCAGAATCTTTGGCCTTATTTGTGTGGGCAATATTCATCATTTTCTGTACTTACTTAGACTTGTATTCTACCCCAGTTCTTTTTTTTTCTGCCCCAGTTCTAAGTCAGCTGTAAACTGATGTCTATCATTGATAATTATGGTAGAAGACAAACTCTATACCGGCAGGAAATTTTTTTTTATTTTTGTGTCTGCTGCTCAGTCTTTGTCAACTTGACACAAAGTAGAGTGACTTGGATAGAGAGAACTTTGACAGACGAATTACTTCCATGAGATTGGTCTGTTGGCATGTCTTGGGAGTTGGCATTTTCTTGGTGGTTAATTGATACAGGAGGGAACATCCCACTGTGGGTGGTACCATACTTAGGCAGATGAGCCTGGTAGATGAGCAAGCCAATCAGCAATATTCCTACATGATCTCTGCTTCAGTTCCCACCTCCAGGTTCCTGCTTGAGTTCCTGCTCTGACATGACTTACCTAAGTAACAGAGTGTGACCTGGGAATAGTAGATGAAATATAGACTTCCCTCCCCAGGTTGTTTTGTGTCATGGTGTTTACCACAGCTACAGGAAAGCAAACCAGGAATGACATGTCAACAACATATAGTCTATTAACAGCTACAGCAGTCCTACCAGATAGTGGAATCCCAAAATGAGTGTTTTTGTGATGCAAAATGCATGTGCAGTTATACATGCTAACCATCAAGCCATTAAAGGATACTTGTGTTTTAGTGCTTAAAACAGTTAAAAGCTTAGCAAAATAATTGAGTAGTTTAACAATTATAAACTTAGAGACATTCCTGGTGTTAGAATCCCTTGAAAGGAAGTTGCTTTTGCCCCTTAATCTCCACCTTTACACACGTTAATTACCATTTTTCTCCTCATATTCTTGGCTTACTATCCTTGCAAGATCAGTAGTGGTAGGAGGGACTCAGAATCTGTTAGTTTATGCAGATGGGGGAACCAGTGACCCGCCTTCATACTCACATGCAGAAGATAGTCTTGCTTTGTTTTTTTCCTAAGCTGTTATAGGCTTTTCCTTTAAGAGGAACCTAGTTGTCTTTAACTTCCTTTCTGACTCCAGTGGGGACACCTTGCAAATAGAAAGTCAAGGATGTGTTCTCATGTGATGTGGTTAAGGCTTTGGGTGTGTGAAATTGACTGCAGCATAGGTAACACAATTCTACCAAGACCCAGGACTGTTCCGACCCACCCCGAGAGGTCTCCTGGGAGGCAAAGTCCTGCTGAGCACTGAGCCAGTGAGTGTGCCAAACTCCAGAGCTTGGCTGGTAGTCTCTCTGGACAAGGATGAGCAGAGCCACAGCTCCTTCAAGTGACAGATTTCTGAATTCCTTTCCAGACTACACAAACAAAATGTCAGAAGGTGGTATGTGGAGGTGTTGACAATATTATTAAAATTATCAGAGAAGAATAACAATTGTTTACTTCAGCATTTACTCTGTATTCCCATTTACATTGTCAAATTGATTTCTTCTAAGTTATTTATATAGAGAATAACGATTGCCAAGCCTTTCCCTATAATTCACACGCTTTCAACATGCTGTTTCAGGGAATCAGCTACTTGTCCATTTCCCTCTATTTATTTGTTTCTTGGTGCTGGGAACTCAACCAAGAGTCTCACACTTACTAAGCATGTGCTCTACCACCAAGCTTCAGCTGATGTTGATGTCTTCACTAGTTTGGTGTTGTGATTAGAATATATCAAAGGTCTTCCTACCGTCATTGTTGCTGTTGCTGCCATTATTTACTGAGTCCTTATTGGGAATGGATTAGATTCTGGGCCAGATAAATATATATATATATATATATATATATATATATATATATATGTATATATATTATATATATATTCATCCTTGCATCTTTATGTCCCACTCAAGAAAGAGTGAGACTATTTGATTAATAAAGAAATTGGCGTTTGTGGAGGCCAAATAACTTGCCCCAAAGTCCACATGGATGCAAGTCTGTCTGCCTACCATAGCTTTAACTATGTTACATTGCTTTGTTAATAATGCGATTTTTGGTGTGGTTTTTTTTCTTTTTGTAAACTCCAGAGGTCCCACTCAGGATGAGTAATGTTTTCCTCCCCGGGTCCCTTAATGCACTTCCGTGCATCGAGGAGTTCTGCTTGCATGTGCAGCAGTGATGTGAACAGGAAGGTAACAGAGTGATGGATTATGCATAAGCTCCTTAAATAATGGATCACAAGCGGAGCTCTAAAAGCTTGTGTGTTCAGCTGCAGATGTGAGCATGGGAAAAGGAATGGTGTCCGAATGAGAAAGGAGAGGTGCTCTGACCAGTGTCAATCTGCTAACTTTGTCTGCAAACCTTCCCAACAGCAAACCCGAAGAAGCGGTTTCATCACTTCTCATGACTGTCTTCTTGCACCACTTTCCTTCAGCCTCGCCCACTGTCCCAACCTCCCGCTCATGCCTGCAAGGCATCTTGGCATTCTTTCTTTCTTTTTTTTGAGACTGGGCTTCTCTGTTTAACCATCTGGCTGTCCTGGGACTTGCTTTGTAGACCAGGCTGGCCTCAAACTCACAGAGATCCACCTGTCTCTGCCTCCAGAGTGCTGGGATTAAAGACATGCACCACCACTGCCTGGCTTTATATTTATTTTTATGTACATACACGTACCTAAATAAAACAATAAATCACGCACTAATGCATAGTATATATTGTTCAATTGGTTCTCTACTGCCAAGAATCTTTCAGATGCTCCATATATCATTTGAAATGCATCATTTCCAAACTTTCTAGACCATGAGATCTTTATTGATTTTTTTACTTCTAATATCACAGAATCTGGGACTCAGATTGAGAAGTGCTGGTTTCAGTAAATGATGATTATGTGTGTTAGAAAGATAAAAGTGTTTAATTTTTACTAGTATGACTGGCCAAGGATTAGAAAGATGTTTTCGTTCACTGAAGTAGAAATATCTTTCAGTTTAGTATGCTGCTGCTATTATGTCTGTGAGTGTGACAATGTAATAAGGTTTGAGAGTTGTAACGTTTTGTTTAATCTAATAATTATTTGTTGTTCTAGTTTGCTTTCTATTTCTGTGATAAACATCAGGACCCAAATCAGCTTCAGGAGCAAAGGGTCTATCTCATGTTCCATTCCCACGCCACACTCCATCACCGAGGGAGTCAGGACAAGCCCTCAAGGTGGGAACCTGGAGGCAGAAACTGAAGCAAAAGCCACAGAGGAACCCTGCTTAAATTGTTTGCTCCCCATGAAGTTTCCTTAGACTATCAGGAACCACCTGGTTGGAACTGCTTGTTGCCTGGGCCCACTTACATCAAGCATTAATCAAGAAAATGCTCCCCAGGTATACCTCCAGGCCAATTTGAGGGAGGCAATTCTTAACTTGAGGTTCCCTCTTCCCAGATGACTCTGTCTACGTGACAAAACCCAACTAGCACATTTGTGCGCATGTTTTATTTCCACAGGGTACCTCAGAAACTATGAGGAAGCAATAAGGTTGAAGATGCAAGTGAATGGCTTGCTGCTTTACCAAGCTGCTGGGAAAGTTGGGCCTTGTTGGCTATGAGGTGTTACTTAGTATTAGACATCTGGATCTAGATAGATTTTGTAGAGTTCTCACTTTGCTAGGTCCAGTTCCTGAGGGCCCGAGGGACTGGGATTTTTGCCTCAGAAGTGGGAAAGATAAAGTGTGGTAATGATGATATCAAGAGGTGGCAATCCTACCTCCTCTCTATATACATATGTCTATGGTCACACAGCTGTTTTTTGAAGTGGCTTGTTTGTCAGTAACATGAATAAATAACCTATTCACCAAATAAGCACTGTGTCTCTGAACTTAAACAACTCCTTGTTTAAACACCATCTTAATGAATGCAACAGAATTAACTGCTTTTTACCTTCTACTGTATTTTGATGCTTTGATAATACTTGCTGGTAGGTTATAACTTATGATGTATTTTAGATGATTCGTGTGTCATGTTTGCATTTATATTGATAAAAGAAGCCTTCCTTACCTCTGAAGTTCCATAACGCACTGAAATATGGAGACAGTATTGAATGCTGCAGTCAATTTCACACACCCAAAGCCTTAACCACATCACATGAGAACACATCCTTGACTTTCTATTTGCAAGGTGTCCCCACTGGAGTCAGAAAGGAAGTTAAAGACAACTAGGTTCCTCTTAAAGGAAAAGCCTATAACAGCTTAGAAAAAAAAAAAAAAGCAAGACTATCTCCTGCATGTGAGTATGAAGGCGGGTCACTGGTTCCCCCATCTGCATAAACTAACAGATTCTGAGTCCCTCCTACCACTACTGATCTTGCAAGGATAGTAAGCCAAGAATATGAGGAGAGAAATGGTAATTAGCGTGTGTAAAGGTGGAGATTAAGGGGCAAAAGCAACTTCCTTTCAAGGGATTCTAACACCAGGAATGTCTCTAAGTTTATAATTGTTAAACTACTCAATTATTTTGCTAAGCTTTTAACTGTTTTAAGCACTAAAACACAAGTATCCTTTAATGGCTTGATGGTTAGCATGTATAACTGCACATGCATTTTGCATCACAAAAACACTCATTTTGGGATTCCACTATCTGGTAGGACTGCTGTAGCTGTTAATAGACTAAAAGATGTGGCTTTGTTAGAGTGGGTATGGTCTTGGAGGAAATGTGTCACTGTGGGGCCTGGCTTTGAGGTTTCCTATGCTCAGGATACAGCCCAGTGTTTCAGTTGACTTCCTGATGCCTGCAAGATAAAGGACTCTCAACTACTCCAGCATCCTGTCTGCCTGCATGCTGCCATGCTACCCACCATGATGGTAGTGGACAGAACCTCTGAAGCTGTAAGTGGCCACACAATTAAATGTTTTCTTAATAAGAGTTACCATGGTCATAGTATCTCTTTACAGCAATAAAAGCCCTAATTAAGACAGTAGACCCATCTTTAGTTATTTGAGGGGCCCTTATACTGTTCGCCATTCAGCTGTATTAACCTACAACTGTACCAACGATGTATCAGAGTTCACTATTCTCCACATCATCACCAGCATTTTTTTTGTGTGTGTGTACACATGAACATATGTGCATACACATGTGGAGGCCAGAGGTCATCATCATGGGTTTTCCTTAATCACTTTCCACATTATTATTATTACTATTATTACTATTATTAGAATCATGGTCTTTCACTTAACCTGAAGTCTGATGACATGGCTCACTGACTGCCCAGCAAACAGAGGTCCTCTGTTTGCCTTTGTCTCACGGCACTGGCACTTATGTGGGTGATGGGTGTCTTGTATGAATGTAATGTTAGAATCCAGGCTCTTTGGGGCCTTCTCTCACAGACATCGTGGGTTATGTATGAGTCCTCAGCTAGCATACTTGGACATTCAACCTGGGAGTGCCACATTCAGCTCTGCACTCCCTTCCCCACCTTCTGCCTGAGAATCAGAGAATCTAGCTGCAGGCCTTTGCAGTGAAGCCCCTCCTGTTGCATAATATTTGTATAAAGAGGCAAAGATGTGCTACATTTGTTTATGCTTCATTTGTTTAAGTAGGCAAAGATGTGTTGCATTTGTTTATGAATCTTTTTTAACCATGTAAAGATGTGCTACTTTGCCTGCCTAGGGCACCTGATTGGTCAATAAAAAGCCAAACAGCCAATCGCTAGGCAGTGGAGGGATAGGCAGGACTTAAGGGTAGAGAGAATAAGTAGGAGAAGGAATCTAGACTTGAGAAAGGGAAAATGAGGGAGAAAAAAGGGGGCACACTTGGGGACAGCCAGGCAGATAGCAGCCAGCCAGACACAGAAGAAGCAGGAAAAATAGGACATACAGAATGAAAGAACGGTAAAAAGCCCAGAGGCAAATGTAGATGAAGAGAAATAGGTTAATGTAAGAAACAAGGAGGACTCCAAGAGAAGAAGACATGGTTCCCCAAAGAAGGGAAGGGGGACAAGAACTCCTGAGCAAATTGGGAGCACGGAAGGAGGAGAGAAAGGAGATGGAAAGGGGAGGGGGAAGAAGGGGATGGAAAACAGGAGGATGGAGACAGGGGAGGAATAGGGGAGGGCAAGAAAGGAGATGCCTTTTTAGAGGGATCCAGTACAGGTTTGGAGAGAGGTCTGGTACAGAGAAAATGGTAGGGAATCCACTGGGATAACCCCAACTAAGAATCTAGGCAGTGGTGGAGAGGCTGCCCTTCCCCTATAATGAGATTGATGACTGCCTTGGTTACCATTCCTAGAGTCTTGACCCAGTAGCTGATCGAAGCAGAAACAGGCACCCACAGCTAAACACTGAGCCACACTCCTGGAATCCTGTTGCAGTTGTGGAGAGGGAGGAGAGATGAGCAAATGAACCAAGACAGTGCTGGAGAAACCCAGTTGACTTGACCTAATGAGAGCAAGCAGACCCTAGTGTGTAAAGTGGGGGAACCAGCTTTGGATTGAACCAAGCCCCCCGAATGTGGGTACCAGCTAGGAGGCCAAGACAGTCTATGGAACCTCTGACAGTGGAGCCAGTGTTTATTCCTAGGTCACAAATGGAATTTGGGAGCCCATTCCTTATGGAGGGATACTATTGCAGCCCAGATCCCTCCCTCAAATAATGTGATGGACTTTGATGATCCCCTGTGGAGGGTCTCACCATCTCTGAGAAGTAGGTGGGGTGTGGGTTGGGGTTGGTGGGAAGCATGGGCGTATGAGGGGGCGAGGGAATGGTGGGATGGATATGTAAATAAGGGTGTTTCTAAAATAAATAAAAAACGAGTTAGTGGGACAATCCTAAACTAAGGTCAAATATTCATTACTAACAATAGGTGTCTGTGTCATGATTTAGGGGCCGGTGGTCCAAGAAAGCCTGCTACACCTTTCCATTATGAAAATGGCATAAAAAGAGGCTCCCTCACCTGTAATGAAGGATCTGATTCTTTTCAGAGGTCCAGCATCTCTGCATCTAGTGGTGGGGTCTGAACTCTCCTTGGAGTCCCTGGCATGCTGCTGCCCTTCTGCCTGTTCTTGGTTTTAGTAATTTTTCTAGTAAATTTCTTAGTCCCCAGTAATTCATCTCAGTGTCTCCTTGAATTTACCATCTTTGCTATCTGAAACCTAAAGGATGTGGACTTCAGTTAAGCCTAAGGTGACCGAATCACCTAACTCTCCAGCCCCTTGCTTGTTTTTTGTAAACAGCGCTTCTGAGCCTGAAGATACCTACCTCTTTGCATCCTCTGGTAGTTTAGGTGTAATCGACCTCACAGGGAAGTACTCAGTAGGCTCTTCACAGAAAGCCAGCGTTTGGGTTGCTCCAGCTGAGTTGTACTTTATAAGATCCAGAAGGGGAAAGAACACAGAGACCTGAAGAGGTCAATGGTTTTGGTGACATTCAGAAATACAGTCTGAACTTTTCTATTTCTAATGCGGGTAGCTAGGAAATTAGAACTATCAGTACTAAAGTTCATAAAGCAAAGGTGAGGACTGCTTGGTATCAGGCCAGAGAGGCTCCCACTACTGCTCACTCCCCAGTACCTTGCTCTTCCTTCTAGGGGAGCAATGGCTGGTTCATTGGGAGCCCCCACAAGGGCATGTGGTGCTCAGATGATAAAACAAGATGCCCTGGCAGAGAGGAGTTTGTTTATGCTTTCCTCTCCCTGCTTACTGAAGGCCAACTTTCCACTTTAGGAGATCAATAGCCTTAAGTTGTGACTCTTTAGAAGCCTAAAGGAAGTGGACCCTTGTTAAGCTAATGTGAGCCCTCTCCCCATTACAGGAGAGCAAAGCTCTCTTCTCTTTCAGCTTAACTCTCCCCTGCCTTAGAATAAAGTAGAGGCAATCTCCCTAGAGCCCATAACTGGTTATCCTTAGCATCCGCAGTATAACCAACCAACTCTTTTTACCTACCCTAAAATGTAGAAACTGAGTCAGGGTCTTCTGAGGGCACTGTGAGTAGGAAGTGAAGGTTGAGAATTGGTTTTTGTTGTTATTATTGTTTTTCCAAGACAAGTTTTCTGTGTAACAGCTCTGGCTGTCTTGTAGACCAGACTATCCTCAAACTCAAAGAGATCCACCTGTCTTTGCTTCCTGAGTGAGAATTATAAGATCTCTCTCCCTGTCCCCTCCCTCTGTGTGTGTGTGTGTGTGTGTGTGTGTGTGTGTGTGTGTGTGTCCCCTTCAGCCACTAGGCCATGGATAAATCATCCAAACTCTATGGTCTCAAGACGGTAGTTTATGTATTATCTCCTTGGGTATTGGAGCTGGAGTTGGGGAGACCTCTTCTGACTCAAAGGGCAGGACTTTCCAGAGGTATTTGTTGCTTTTCTATAATAGTTTGATTACTATTATATTGTTAATGTCTGTGAAATTTCCTGCTTTCTTTGCTACACCATAAACTTGATGTTCACAGACACCACTGATAAGTATTTTTTGGATCCCTGGTTGTGGGTTTCTCTGCTAATGCAATAATCCATGTGCAGCTAAATTAACAAATCAGGTTTAATAAACAGAGCAAAGCATCTCCTGGGTGACTATTGGGAAAGGCAGGAGAGAAATCACATGGCAGTTCTAGGGACCTGGTCTTAATTACCCTGTAAGTGTGTTCTTGAACATCTCAGGGGGAGGAGCCACTGCTGGGAGGGCTTTCTTGGGTGGGGGTCTAGAATGGGAGGAGTGGGGCCAGAGCAGAGATTCCCAACAACTATGTCCAACGTTCAAAAGCAAAGTTTGGTTCAAGACAAGTCAAGGGTAAGGTTTATAAAGCCAAAATCCACAATTACGTCATACCAGAGGCAGGCCTGGCAGCTTTTCCATTCTCTTGATTAAAACAATTTGTCTTATGTTGTAAAACAAAGGACCCCCAAAATTGCAGGTGTGACTGCTTGAGAAGGCCCTGCTCAGCAGAATGTGTTCCGGGGGTGCTGGAGAGCAACAGAGGAGAAGGGGAACACAAGACGCAGTTAGCTAAAACTGTGACAAAATGGAATCACATTAGGCAGTTCAGAAACCATGTTCTGCTTTAAGCCACAGTGTACTGCAAATGTCCACATTACTTCAGCCTTCAAAGGGAAAACTGGCCGAGGCAGTTTTTCTAGTTTTGGCGCCACATGTTGCTGTGTTACATGGTGCTTCTGTCATGTCCTGTGTGCTTAAGGAGTTAACTTAAGACCCTGCCACTTGCCAACATTCAAGATTATGATTTAATGGTGGGTGATCCAAGGAAGTGTTTGGGGTTAGTGTGCTCTGAGCAATAAAGATGATGAGATGTATGTAATGCTGGTCACGGACGGCTGTTGCCCATGGCAGAGCTTTTCTATTTGTTACTCTGTAGTCAATGTCACTTCACTAACCAGCTTTAAGCAGGAAGGTTCTATAACATGGTTCCATGTAAATATTTAGTTGGTTGATATGGAGGGTAGAGCAGGAAGGGAAGAACAAAAAAGCTGTTTGGAGAGCATTGAGTGATCCGTATTAAATGGCAGAAGGTGGTAGCAATGAAGGAAGGTACCTGGGCTCCTTTAAGATGGATTTAGGGAAGAGCTGAAAGGACCTGGGAAAGTGGATGATGATCAGGCTGTTCACTGGAGTTTAGAAGCCCGAAGGAAAGAGATGGTTGAGGGGAAAGTTCAGGAGCTCTCTTTGGCACAAAATGATCGAAGGACTAATGAGGCATTAGGTTATATATATGAATGAGCATACACAGCACACATTTCTTCTGGTTGTCCCCACAGCAGCTAATAGTGTTAGAAACAACAAAAAAAGGGGTGTTAGATGGCCATGTAGTGACAAGCACTTAGGTAAGGGGCATAAAGTAAAGGTAATTGTTGGACATGAAATGCTTGTATGACATCTGGACTTTGGAATACCATGCAAACCACCACTGAAACAATGAACATCAAATGTATTTTGACCTCCTTGTAAAATGACAGATGGATATGTTGAGTTTAGCCAGAGTTCTGGATACAAATGAAGAATTTCACCTGAGAATTTGTAACCACAGGCCTGTTCTCATGTGGTTTGTGGTTTGCATATATATTGCCTATTTGATCTGGTAAACCATAAAACCATAAGTCAATTAATATTTAAACATAGTTCTTGAAGTCCCAGATCCAGAAATAGTGGAATCCCTTTTGTCAAACTATGGATAAAATACTTTTCTAACCACAACCGTTAGAAGCTACTGAACAATAAAAAGCAGTAGGCTCAAACTGGGGGAAAGATGATTGATTGACTTTTGAAAGAAAAAATGCCAGATGGGAGTGGCATTTGCACCACTTTCTGGTGATGTAATATTATGAAAATATCATTCACATTCTAAGAGCCTGCAACTTTTTCTGGACCTCACAGCCAGAGTTAATAATGCACCTTGAAGTCACTTAAAACTTACCACTGCTATCCTACTATGTACTCAGCCTGTCTGTTTAACTTGCCTTTAAGAGAACAATCTAATAATTAATCTTATTTTCCATGGATTTCCATGTAACCAACTTTCATTAACAACCGAAGCTAACATAACTGCACTCTTAAGTTGTGGACTCTTCTGTGCCCCTGATTCAGATGGCACGTGGGTATCACTTGCTGAATGCAGCAAATACAGAAGTTGAAAACAACTTACTTAAGTGTACCATAAAGGTTGACAGCAAACATTTATGGGTATTGGCTGATAAACAATGATGCTCGTTATCTGGGTCAGTTGGGATCAGTTGGAGCCATTGACTTGTAACAACTCTATTGAAGATTTCTGTAAAGAATCCCATCCCTTCCCCATGGGATGCCTTCTCTGCTGCTCAATAAAGACAGAGCAAAGCCTATTGCTAGGAGTAGACACACCCAGTCACTCAACATACACACAGACACAGACAGGGACAGGTTCACAGGACAACTTTCAGGAAGACACAGATTCAGACTCATACAACAGACAGGCAGATGACAGAAGACATGGAGAGGAGCATGAAGTAGGAAATTCAAAACTGGACTCGAGCTTGGTTAAACAACTTAGGGGGAAAGTGCTTTTATTTCTTTTCTTAATGCAACACCAATGCATTTCTGGTGACTCAGAGTTAATCGCTGATGTGTAGAATTCCCATGCCATCTTCTGAAATCACTACAGCCATGTACTTTGGGGATAACCAGAGTTCAAGCAGGGTGACTTAACTGCTTGACAGTGTATTCTATCACGAAAGGAGATTGTGGCTATCAGAGAAGCTAGAAACTGAGGAGAAATATATCCTAAGACTGAAGGAGGCAGAAGAAAGGGCACAAAAACCTTACAGAAAGTACTCATCCATACTTGGCATAACAAGGAACTCTACAGTGACGTCAAGGAGCCCATGAGACAGCAGGCACATTGTTAAGGACTGAAGGAACTTTTGAAGTTGGGTTGTATTTTGCGGTATGCAATGAACGTGAGACTTAGGGACCAGGGTTGGTAGGCTGTGACTTAGAGTGATGTATTTTGTTGTCAGATTGTAAAGGGGTGAAAGGAATTGTGATAGTTAAATTCACTTGTCAGACTTGATACCACCTTTACTTTGAAGATAGCCTTCTGGAAATGCCTATGAGAGAATATTTTGGTTAAGTTAATAAAGCTAGAAAGACGAACCCACTGTGACTGGCACCATTCATTGCATTCCCTGGGCTGGGAACCTGGATTATATAAAAAGGAGAAAGTGAGTCAAGGACAAATATTTATTGCTATCTGCTATCTCTCTCTCTATATATATATGTATATATATCTCCTTTTTTAAAAAATTTAAATCAGAAAGAAGCTTGTTTTACACACCAATCCCAGTTCCCTCTCCCTCCCCTCCTCCCCTGTCCCCCACTGACCCTCTAGCCCATCCCCTTTCTGCTCTCCAGGGAGGGAGAGACCTTCCATGGGGGAACTTCAAAGTCTGTCATATCATTTGGAGCAGAGCCTAGACTCTCCCCCGTATATCTATCCCTCTATGTGGAGTGGGCTCCCAAAGTCCATTCGTGTACTAGGGGTAAATACTGATCCACTACCAGAGGCCCCATAGATTAACCAGACCTCCAAACTAACATCCACATCCAGGGGGTCTGCAACAGTCCTATACTGGTTTCCTAGCTATCATTCTGGGGTTCATGAGCTCCCCCTTGTTTAGGTCAGCTGTTTCTGTGTGTTTCTCCAGCCTGGTCTTGACTCCTTTGCTCATCACTCCTCCCTCTCTGCAACTGGATTCCAGGAGTTAGGCTCAGGGTTTAGCTGTGGGTGTCTACTTCTACTTCTGCTTCCATCAGCCACTGGATGAAGGCTCTAGGATGGCATATAAGGCAGTCATCAATCTCATTATCAGAGAAGGGCATTTAAGGTATCCTGTCAACTATTGCTTAGATTGTTAGTTGGGGTCAACCTTATAGATTTCTGGACATTTCTCTAATGCCAGATTTCTCTTGAAACCTATAATGGCTCCCTCTATTATGGTATCTCTTTTCTTGCTCTCCTCTATTCTTCCTCTGACTCGATCTTCCTATTCTCTCATGTCCTCTCCCCTCCTCTTCTCCCGTTCTCTTTTTCTAACTCCCTCTTCCCTCCCCCATGCTCCCAATGAGCTCAGGAGATCTTGTCCCTTTCCCCTTCTCCAGGGGATCATGTCTCTCTTAGGGTTCTCCTTGTTTCCTAGCTTTTCTGGTGGTGTGGATTTTAGGCTGGTACTCCTTTGCTCTATGCCTAAAATCCATATATGAGTGAGTTCATACCATGTTTCTCTTTTTATGACTGGGCTACCTCACTCAGGATGGATTCTTCTAGTTCCATCCATTCGTCTGTGAATTTCAAGATTCCATTGCTTTTTTTCCACTGAGTAGTACTCCATTGGGTAAATGTTCCACATTTTCTCCATCCATTCTTCAGTTGAGGGGCATCTAGGTTGCTTTTAAGTTCTGGCTATTACAAATAATGCTGTTATATACATGATTGAACAGATGTCCTTGTTGTATGAATGTGCATCTTTTGGGTACATGCCTAAGAGTGGAATTGCTGGATCTTGTGGTAGACTGATTCTCATTTTCCTGAGGAACCACTATACTGATTTCCAAAGTGGATGGACAAGTTGGCACTCCCACCTGCAGTGGAGGAGTATTCCCCTTTCTCCACAACCTAGGAAGGCTTTAGTTTCTTTATTTCTTCCTTGACCCAGGAATGGTACAATTGTGTGTTGTTCAATTTCCATGATTTTTTAGGGTTTCTGCAATTTGTGTTGTTTCTGAATTCTAACTTTAAAGCATGGTGCTCTGATAGGATACAGTGGGTAATTCCAATTTTTTTGTACCTGTTGAGGTTTGAGGTTTGCTACATTGTCAAATATGTGGTCGATTTTAGAGAACGTCTCATGTAGCACTGAGAAGAAGGCATATTCTTTTGTTTTTGGATGTACTGTTCTATAGATGTCTGTTAAACCCAATTGAGTCATAACTTCAGTTAGTTCCTTTGTTTCTTTGTTAAGTTTCTGTCTGGTGGTCATGTCTAGTGGTGAGAGTGGGGTGTTGAAGTCTCCCACTATAACTGTGTGAGGTCTTATGTGTGATCTGAGTTTTAGTATTGTTTCTTTTACAAACGTGCATGCCTTTGTATTTGGGGCATAGATGTTCAGAATTGAGAGTTCATCCTGATGGATTTTTTTCTGTGATGATATGAAATGACCTCCTTCATCTCTTTGGATTGATTTTAGTTTGAAGTTTAATATGTTTGATACTAGAATAGCTACACCAGCTTGTTTCTTGGGTCCATTTGATTGGAAAATCTTATCCCAACCCTTTACTCTGAGGTAATGTCTGTCTTTGAAGCTGAGGTGCGTTTCTTGTATGCAGCAGAAGGATGGATTATGTCTTTGTATCCTTTCTGTTATCCTGTGTCTTTTTATAGGCAAATTGAGACCATTAAAATTGAGGGAGATTAAGGACCATTGTGTGTTAATTCTTGTTTGTTCTGGATTTGTTGTTGTTGTTGTTGTTATTGTTAGTGGATTTACCCTGCTTTTTCTTTTGACTTTTGGTAAAGTTGGATTATCTATTGCCTATGTTTTTGTGAGTGTAGTTACCTTCCTTAGGTTGAAGTTTTCCTTCCAGTACTTTCTGTAGGGCTGGATTAGTGGATATGTATTGTTTAAATCTGGTTTTGTCATGGAATATCTTGTTTTCTCCATCTATAGTGATTGAAAACTTTGCAGGGTATAGTAGTCTGGGCTGGCATTTGTGGTCTCTTAGTGTTGGTAGAATATCTTTCCAGGACCTTCTGGCTCTCAGAGTTTCCATGGAGAAGTCAGGTGTGATTCTGATAGGTTTGCTTTTTTATGTTACTTAACCTTTTTCCTTTTCTGCTCTTAATATTCTTTCTTTTTCTGTATGTTTGGGTTTTGATTGTTATGTGGCAAGGTGACTTTTTTGTGGTCCACTCTATTTGGTTTTCAGTAAGCTTCTTGTACTTTTACTGGCATGTCATTCTTTAGGTTGGGAAAGTTTTCTTCTATAATTTTGTTGAATATGTTTTCTGCCCCTTTAAGGTTGTTTTCTTTACTTTCTTCTATTCCTATTATTCTTAGATTTGACCTTTTCATGGTGTCCCATATATCCTGTATATTTTGTGTTGGGGATTTGTTGGACTTAAGATTTTCTTTGGTTGATGAATCTATTTCTCCTAGTGAATCTTCAACGCCTGAGATTCTCTCTTAACTCCTATATTCTGTTGGATATGCTTACATCTGTAGTTCCTGATCGTTTATTCACCTTTTATAATTTCAGCATTCCTTCAGACTACGTTTTTTATTGTCTCTATTTCAGCTTTCAAACCTTGCACTGTTTGAATTGTTTAGTGTAATTTTTGGTTTGTCTTTTCTTCCATTTCTTTAAAGGATTTTCTCATTTCTTCTTTTAGGGTCTTTATTATCTTCATGAATCTGTTTTTAAGTGCATTCTCTTCTACTTCATCTGTGTTGTGATGTTCAGATCCTGCTGGTATACAGTCTCTAGACTCTGGTTGCATCATATTGGTTTTTCTGTCATTGAATTTGTTCTTATATTGTCATCTTCCCATCCCTTCTTTTGGTGGGTACAGTTGGGGTCTCTTCCTTTCCTGGTGGGTATGGGTCTAAGGTTCTTTTCCAGTGGATGTAAGCAGGTCCAATATTCTGATAGGGCTCACCATGGGTGCAGAAGGGTCTGAGGCACTCCCTCTACCCATGGGTGGGAGCTCTGCACTCTTGCCTCTGCCCTGAGTGGGACCAGGAGGAGACTGGCTCTCTCAGTAGGCTCCTGGTTGCTTGGTCCTCCAGGGAGAGTTGACTTGGCTGCAGTTTCCAGCCCAGGAGATCCCAGAGAGGGTGAGCAGAAAGAAGTGGGGACCAAGATGGGGGCCCAGAGCTCACCTCTGCCCTCTGCCCTCTGCCCTGAGTGGGGGCAGGAGAAGACTGGCTTTCTCAGCAGGCTCCTTGTTGCTTGTTCCTCTGGGTGCAAGTTGATTGGGCTGCAGTCCCCATTAATTTGAAGGAGAGAAAGGAGAGGTAAATTAGAGGGTTTGGAGGGAGAAAAGCAAAGGGAAAATGCTATAAAAAACAAACACACACACATAATGATAAGTATATTAATGTTATACAAAGTAAACATTTTAAATGGATTAAACGGTGTAAAAATATATTTCAAACTAAATATTGTTACCAAGATAAAGAGTAACATTTTGCCGGGCATTGGTGGCACGCACCTTTAATCCCAGCACTCGGGAGGCAGAGGCAGGCGGATCTCTGTGAGTTCGAGGCCAGCCTGGTCTACAGAGTGAGTTTCAGGACAGCCTCCAAAACAATACAGAGAAACCCTGTCTCGAAAAACCAAAAAAAAAGAGTAACATTTTATGAAGACAAAGAGAAAAATGCATAAAGAAGGCACACCAGTCTCAAATGTGTATGTTTCTAATAATTAAACTTTAAAAAGTAAGCAGAACTACACAGAGTCAGGAGGAGAGGTGTACAAAGTCCATTTAGGGTGAACAATTTTATTTTTGCTTTTTATAATCCATTTTCAGTAATTTAGAGAAAATTAAAAATCTCTAAAACCCTAAAACAAATTGGCCTGACTGCTAGTCACTAACACTACACCAATTGACTTAATTATTTACTTTCAGTGTGAAAGAATATCCAGTAAGATAAAACACATCCTATGTCATAAAATAAAGGCCAATAAGTTCTTTAAGATGAAAATCTTGTAAAGCACAGTCAGATCATGTACCTCAATATTTGTTAAATAAATAACATACTTTGAAATGACTCATGGGTTATGCACAGTAAGCAGAAGAAAAATTGTGACATATTTTATAGCAAATAAAAATATAACCAATAAAAGTTTGCAGGTGCAGTTACAGTGAACCTTATATACACAGCTTTTAGAGAAAACAATGAAATACAATGTCACTCAGTTAAATAGTACTCCAGGAGAAAGGATGAAATGGAGATTGGGAATGGGAACCACTGAGTGGCCACAGACCTCCACTAAAAGGACTTTTGAAGAACTTAATCCAGAAGAAGTTAAACTAAGAAACAGAGATTCAGATACAAGGATGGGTAATGACTAAAGACATTGACATCAATGTAGGTAAATCTAAACGTGCCTTGTGTATATATTTTTATTGGCTGCCAGAAATAAATAAACTTAAAAGAACACAAAAGAAAATTCCTACAGAAGTTGCATTGGAAAAATGATTTGACAATAAATATGAAGAGAAATGCATTTGTTTTTATTATTATTTTAAAGACACAAAACGAGAGCAAATTTTGACACTGGAGAACTTACTGGGATAGATTGTTTGAAGAACTAAGAGAAAAGATTGAAGAACAATGAAGAAAGCCTCCAGTATTTGCATAGTGACGTCAAGAAATTCAGTCGGGAGTTAGACAGTTTTCTGTTACTGTTAAAAAAGTTTATGAGGAAACTGACCTAAAAGGAGAAAGGCTTATTTCGGCTTGTGGCATCATGGTCCATGATTGCTTGGCTCTGTTGCTGTGTGTGTGTGTGTGTGTGTGTGTGTGAGAGAGAGAGAGAGAGAGAGAGAGAGAGAGAGAGAGAGAGAGAGAGAGAGAACAAAAATAGAAACAAAACTAAACCACTACAAGTAACTCCATGTCCATGGAAACTGTCTTTCAAAGTTGAAATGTTAAATTAAGACATTTCCATATGAACAATATATTTCATTGATAACCAAATTTTATTTCAAGTTGTATGAAACAACGTTTTTCACAACCCAGATTACCCACTGTACAATCAAGGTTAAAGAAAGTCTTTTAGGCTGAAGTAAAATGGTACAACAAAGGCTCAATGTTACAACAAAACCATCACATATGATGGATATATAAATATAAACATGTGTATAGAGGTGTTTGCATTTATGTCCAGTTTTGTCTACTTTGGTTGAAGTTTCAAATTTCATCTAAAGTAATTAAAAATTAACTTCAAGTAGATTGTGATAAATTAAAGATGCCTGTTGCAATCCCTAAAGCAATCTCTAAAAATAACTCAAATAAATGATATAAAAAATGTCAGCAGCAAATACTTATGCTGACTTGATGCTTGACAAAAGCCCTTGATTGCCCATGAGTGATGGCTTCTCAATATTTAATATTAGGAAATTGTCTGAGATGGTTGCCAGATAAATTCTTTTTGAGAACTACTATTATCCTATTATTGATCACCAAAAGTATATTACTAAATGACACAAACTATTTGTGATATGGAATGCTTTAAATGCAGTTTGAGTATGCAAGTTCACTGCCTAGAACATGTTTCAGGGGAGTTCACTGAAGGTGCCCAGTACAGACATGAGCAGGCGGCTACTATGGCTTTGATTCCTAGACAAATCTTAGAGTTGGCTAACCCCACAGTGCAATTGGTATCCTTATATGGTTAATATTGAAGCTCACTAGTAGGCAGTAAATCTAGCATGGTAGAAGGCCCACTCAAGGGTGTCTGCTCTGTGTTCTACAGTTGGCTGCACAGTGGCAGAGAAAAGGTCTGTCGTGTCATTTACCAAAATTCTGGAGGGTGTGCAATAAGGTATGAGAGAAATTGACTTGAGTGTCTTCTGCTTTGTGTTAGGGGTGGTTTATGTGCCCAATAGACAAGACATGGCCACTCCTTGTTGTGTTACCCAGTCTGCATTGTGGTAAATAGACTTATTTAGAAGCCAATCTGGCATGACATAGGAACCATGTTAATAATAATGGAAGTAGACTTATCAGGCACCATAACCATGCCAACAGACAACCACAACCATAATAAACAGTTTTCCTGTCACTCCATGGAAAGACTCCAAACTCGATACTAAACTAGATTGTCACTGTGTTCCTTACACTCACACACTGCTAGATCATCAAGGCCTGATTGTACAAGTCTGGGAGCCCAGCTGTTTATGAAACTGAGGCAGTAGGATTATAAGTTTAAGGTTTTCCTGGGTGATAAAATGAGTTCAAGGCTTGGCTGGACAACCTAGTGAGACCCTATATCAAATTAAAAAAATAACAAGGAAAGAGCTTAGAGATACAGGTCAGTGATGGAGTACTTGCCTAGAATGCATGACTCTGTAGATTTGAAAGAAAGAAAGTATGCTAGATAGTGAGAATCTTATACTTTAACATCCATTTAATTAATTATGTTATAGAAATAGACACTTTACTCTAAGGAGCTTCACTGGATATGAGTCTGTGTGGAAACCATCCATGCAAAACAATGTTCTTCTCCACAACACAGGCTGACAGAAGTAATGGGCACAAACACGGGTGTTTAGAAGCAAATTAAATAGGCATGCCATATCCATTTAACACATTAACAGCAGTAGCTTCCCCGCTAAGACCCCTTACCTCTCTAGTCAAAGATAATTTTTCTTGCAATATCCTTCTTACAAAGGCCCTTTCCTGTGGATCAGGCCTTAATGCAACTGGAAGGCAGTTAGTAGCACCTGTAGCATCTGTGCCACTATCGCACCAACAGGCACATATTGCTTGGGATGCTTATTAGTGCATTATTGGCTCATTATCACAGAGAAGCACAGGGAGATCCTCCCTCGCAGAGGAGGGTAGCAATCAGCTAACAATGTAGCTCTGAGCACTTAGCTCAGTGAGATGGCAGCATCGAAATCTTTTCTCCTTCTTATGCTTGTGTTTTTAGAGATGGTGATAGTTGACCAATCCACATAGCAGCTCCATTTCTTCTTGTGAGTTCCTCTGAGGGGCAAACTCTGTACTTTAGATGAACTTATAATGGCTACACACACACACACACACACACACACACACACACACACACACAGAGAGAGAGAGAAAGAGACAGAGAGACAGAGAGACAGAGACAGAGAGCCAAGGAGAGAGAAAGAGAAAGAGGTGATTTGGGGTTAGATAACCACTTAGATCCCTTCCTGTTTAAAATTTCTGTATTCTAAATACAATCACTTATTGACAAGGAAGTACCTTGAATGCACTTCATGGCATCTTCATTAGGAACGAGACGAATGCAATGCATGTCTGCACCCACATGCAGCATTTCCATCAATGTGATTTGTCTCAAGGGAGTGTCATAAAGAGATGGGGAAACAAATTGGTCACTTAATTAAATGTAGCACCTGCAGCACTCTGTCAACACAGCAAACCACAAGATGCTTGAAGAGGTAGGATGCAGCCTGCTCCTTGTGGAAACTCAGAGACACTTGGCTCCTGTGAGCCTCATCCAAGAAAAATCATTGAGGACTCAAAACAGAAAAAGAAAATGCATGAACAGTCAGGAGGGCTCGCAGGCTCCTAAATTCACTGCCATCTGGAAAGTTCAATTTGAAATGTGAAATGAGACTACATTCTGCTTTTTAACCGACTGATTAATGGTTTCAGCCCACACGTCCTGGGCAGGCAGCCGACATCAGCATCTGTCACAAATCTCCAACTCTCTCTGTAAAGCACCCTGTGGAAATTGATAATAGATTTACAGATAACTTTTTTCTAGACTGTCTCACTCTCCACATTGCCTCACCTCTCAATGTGCCGAGATCTCTAGCTAATACTTTTCCATCAGCGTGACCACATTTTCCTGTCAAATAATCATGATTTTTTTCTAGGAATAAATGCATGTGAGTGGTCTTTAAAAACTGCCTGGAAGTAGCTTTAAGTTGAAGATTCTTAACCTCTCTCTTTGGTGTGGTCCATTACCCAGAAAACTCCAGTTGGTCTTGAGAAGCCACAAACTCTCTTTCTGTAAACTTCTAAACAAGAAAGAGAAATGGGGATGGAGACTCCTGCTGGTTTCTCTCAGAAGAAGAATGGGAACCTGAAGAGGCTTTTCTGTTTTTAAAATCAATGTAGGTTGGAAAAAAAGTCTTTATGTCATATCTAAGTGTTGAGTGTAACGAAAAACAAATAAATATACAAAACACAAATCTGTTCCAGCCTCCATTTCCTTCTTCCAATAACCTCTAACTTCATAACATCACTAAAATTTAAATTCCAGAATGTCACTCACATACCTGGCACATGAGTTATGTAACACTTTGGGACTTTGGATACTGTTTGGAAACCTTTAGAAAGGGGACCTTACTGGAGAAAATGGGTTGCTGGGCTGGAACTTATCCACTAAAGCCTGGTCCAGGTTCTAGCCCAGATCCTCTGTTTACTCATTGGCCACTGAGAAATGAGCAAACCCTCTTACAAGCCTATTGCCATGAAGAGCTGTCCTCACCACAGTGATCATCAGATCCTTCTCTGCCATGAAAATGTGCATGGAAAAAATTCTTTCCCTAAGTTCTTCAGTCAGGTGTTTTGTCCCATCAGCAAGAAAACTCGCGGGCTTGAGTGCACAAGACTGCAACCAATCAGGCAGCCTCTTCCTCTCTTCTCTTTCCTGTGTGTATCTTCCTTTTCTCTAGTTGTAAATATACCCTGCTTGTGGTGAGTAGACAGTTCTGAAAGGCTTTGGGTTCAAGCAGCTGCCCAACTAACTGGGATCACAATGAACATCATGTAAGAGCTGCAAGGTTAGAATAGTTGCTACTTTGTCTTGTGATGGCCTATAACATCTAGCATATGGTTAGCATCTCCAGTTTGGACAATGAGTATTTGCTAACAGAATTCAGGAAGGGCCCGGAGAGGTGGCTTAGCAGTTAAGAGCACTAGCTGCTTGGCAAAGGACCCAGGTTTGGTTCCAAGTATTCACATGGCAACTTACTACCACCAGTAACCCTAGGTTTTGGGGAGAGGTTGCCCTCTTGTGGTCTCCAAAGGCACTCCCCCAGACACACACAAAGTACACTTACATGCAGGCAAAATACTCACACACATGAAGATAAATAAGCCTAAAAGAAAAAAAAAATAAGAAAGAAGCAATTGAAACATATGAATTAAGAAGTGTGCTTAACCCACAAAATCTTAACAGTGTGGTTGCCTAAGCAAGACTTGGACAGTTCCAACACCAGTTGATACTGCACCATTAATGATGGTGAAAATCTCACAAGGCGCTACCCTTAGATGAAGAGCTGCATGGTAGTTAATGACTCCTAAGAGACGGAAAATCAGTTCTCTCCAGAATTGAGTCCCCTGACAGGTTATAAAATCCTAAATGGTCACCACTAAACACATGTACATATGAGCAGCACTGATTGGATTCAGAAGGTTATATTCATATATACATGTACACACACACACACACACACACACACACACCTATAACAACAATAAAGAAAAAGGTCATGAATTTGAGAAGTAGTTGGGGGGGAAAGAAGGATGTGTGGAAATGATGTGAACACAGAACAAATGTATGTAATTCCAAAAATAACTAAAATGAATGCAAACAAAAGTGTGCTTAAACAGTTAAATTAAAAATAAACTGATTGTACCTATTAATTATTGTTTTATCTACATTTTTCTATTACCAGTAAAGACGCAGAAGTCAGATATTGGGGTGAAAACCTGATAGATCAAAGAAGCAGAGGAGGAGTGTCCAGCTAACCTCCCCCCCTTTTTTAACCAACAAGCACCTCTCTTTCCACACATCCCTGACTGAAGAATGTGCAAAATCTCCAGGTCCTTCTCTCCTGCTTCCTGAGCATCGTCTCTATCCCTGTTCCTGGCTTCTCTATGGCTAATTCCAGTTGGCTAGTTGCTGGCTCCACCCCATAATTCCAGGTTAACTTTATTGACGCAGTCTCGGGGTGTAACAGTGTGATCAAATATCCTTCAACAATTTATAGACTCTTCATTAAGGTAATCCCACCATGTGTGTGTCAGTAGAACAAATAATGCCCCCGAGCACGGGTCATCTGCACTCAGAGGCAGTTCTGCTGAAGACACAGACACAGAGGGCGCTCCCCCCCCAGGAATTGCAAAGCAACACAGTCCTTGAAATGGAATGTTTTTCAGAAACCCCAGGCCTGGATGGAAACTCTGTCACTCTTTTAGCAAACGAGGTCTCACAGCATCTGTGATAGGGATGAAGAGCTGTGGTGACTACAGACACAATCATTCCAAGGTTAGCTGGGGTCCGTGTCTGCTGAAGGCAGTGGGGTGGCTGATTGTCTGACAATGCATTTGTCATGGACTGGCTGTGGAAAGCAGCAGATCATGCTGAGACTGTCCATAGTTGATTGATACTAGTAGGGAGGTTTTCTCTTTAAATCTCTAGACAGTCATTGGAAAGCCATTACAGTCTTCAGATATATTAATTTATTTTAGGGCCACTTTGAATGATGTTCTCAGTTTGGTTGGCTTAAGTTTTTTTGGTCCTTTCTCTGAAATTGCTTGAGTGTACTTAGGATGACTGTATGTGTTTTGGCAGAGAGCAGCCTTGTGGTTTATTTCTTTCTTGGACTTCTTGGGAAATAGCAAGTGTTGGAGCTCGTTTCTCTGATGCCTTCCTGGTTTTGGAGTTGCTTCTGGTTTTGACCTAGTTTAGGAATGTATTGTGAGTTCTTGTAAGGAGACCGATATGAAAAAGAGGTAACAGATGAGTCAGCCACTCTCAGGGCCTCACTACAAAGCCAGGAGAACACAGAACAGTTTTGAAGGTGACCCATCTACTGCCTCTCAGACCTGGGCCCCTACTGATTTCAATATGTTTGCCCTGACCATGACTTGCATTTCATGAGTGGTATGTGCTTGCCCACACGTGGCTCACCTTGCTCTTGCCATATTTAAGCCCAGGCCAAGTCTAGCAACAATGGCTTCCACCTCTTTGCTGACCCATGTAGTCAAACAGTAAAACACTACTTGTGGTGAACTTAATGTGATCTTTGGTCATTGATGAGAGTTGGTGTATAAGCACCCGGGGTGTTTTCAAGCTAAGAAACCATAGCTTTAAGTTCATCATTATCTTCCACAATTCCCTAGAACCCTGACTGACAACTGAGTGGACAATGAACATGTACCTGATACCTTCATTGGCATACCCAATGTCTCTGTTCTCCTAACAGTGTTTTTTTCACTTCAGTAAGTGATGTGTGCACCCATTCCAGTCCAAAGGCCACTCCCAAGGGAAAGCAAACTGCGTTTGCACAAGTCAAATATCTGTTAGCAGGTAATCAGCCTGGAGCTAAGCATTGACAAAGTGAACTCTTGGGGTGCTTCTGTTCTGTCACAGACTTGTGCATGATGCTGTCGATGGTCCAGTTTGCTGGGCTCACAGCTTGGTCATTATAAACTGGAACAAAACCTTCCTTGATTCAATTCAACCACGACTCTGTGCCCACTCACTTCAAATGCTCATTTCTAGACTTCAAGAGTGTCACAGATAAAAGGTTAAGATCTGATCCTTCTATATGAATTAAAGTTGAACTCAAGATGAGAATACACACTAGTGTTAGTCCTAAAGGATTTGGGTTGATTTAGCATAGTATCACATGAAAATCAGCCCATCTCTGTGGTTTTTTACTTTGCTTTTATCAGGATCCCAGGGTCATGCTGAATTTCAGGTAAAAATTCATACTTAGCATGATGTCTTTTTTGACTTTTAATGTTCTCCTTATTGACTGAACAAACAAAAATTTATTCAGTACTTGTTCTGATTAAATCTGCAACAGATTCCACTGATTTATATATTTAAATTAAGTATTTAATGAAAAGATAAAGCTCAATGTAATGGCTAGTTTTATATTAACTTGGCACAAGCTAGAGTTGCCAGAGAGGAGGAAGCCTCAATTGAGAAAATGCCTCCATTAAGATCATCAGGCAAACCTGTAGGCCATTTTACTAATTGGCGATTGGTAGGGGAGGACCCAGCCCATTATTTGGTGGTACCATTTCTGAGCTACTTGTCCTGGGTTCTGTAAGAAAGCAGGCTGAGCAAGCCATGATGAGGAGTCCAGTAAGTAGTGCTCTTCTATGACCTCTGCAACAGCTCCTGCCCCACAGTTCCTGTCCTGACTTCACTTAATGATGAACCGTGATATGGAAACATAAGCCAGATAAACCCTTTCCTTCCCAAATTGTTTTGGTCATGGTGTCTCTTCATAGCAATACACAGTAACAAAGTCACTCAAACAATTTTTATTTTTTGGAGATGGGTCCAAGACCCAGGGACTTGGGCTTATCTGGAAGCTCACTATTGCTGAGGAAACACTTAACTCACTTTGAATGCCTTTGAAATTTTGTCAACCATTTAATTCCATATGTTCTAGAGGAAGATATTTTCTCTGTCTCAAACGCTCAAGACATTTTCGCTGTGTCTTTCAAATGTAACTTATGTTTCAGTTTGCAGATTATTTTTGTCCAGTGTTCTGCAAATAGTCTCTGGTAGATTATACTCTCTTTGAAGAAGGAATGGGGCATTAGCTTCATTTCTCTCACACTGTTTAAAATACACTCAATGTAAAAAAGCAGCCACACAAATGTTTCTTTTATGATGTTCAGATAATGTGGCTCATAAAACTTAAATGGCTTGTGATGAAACTTTCTTTGCCACTTTCATATCCACTCATAGCTTATGGAAATCATCTTGGGCTTATTTTTCATCACTTAGACATTCATTATTTAGAGAGACAAAATTGCCCGAGACAACTGGATATTGTCTTCCTTTAGGAGATTTCCCCACCAACTTACTGGGAGGAGCCCAAGATGGGTCTCCATTCTGAATTCATTTACAGGCAGATGGCCATTAGTCATCCTCCCAGAGTGAAGGTCTTCTAAGTTAGAATTAATAGCTGAGCATGACCACTGAACAAGACCACTGAGAGAGATGTTTCTTCCCACACTAATACCAACACATCCCATTTTGCTTTTGCTATCTCAGTAGTCACAAAAAGTACCTCCAAATCATGAGTCCATCTAGATAATTCTGCTAAATATCTAATGTCATCGCCAGTGTATCATTCGAGTCCTCAAGCCCCATGGAATTTGATGACATTTAACAACTAACTGGATGAGCTATTGTACTTTACAGATGTTGTGAAGAGAATGTGATCTTTTTGTTTATCTGGGTTTTTAAATATTTTGAAACTGAGAATCAGTCAGGCTAAGGCAGCCTTGAGTTAAATGGCAAGAGTATGAATGGTGGATCATCTTTATTATACATGTTTGTCACATTTCTCCAACATTGATATTTGGATTTCAGGGTGGCCAGGGCAATTCTCACATGAGCAAGAAAGTTGCTGGCTATGATATCTCCAATTGATGTTTACTGTGATTTCTCCTAACTTGGTCTCAAGGTCTGCCTGCAGAGTATCTAGCCACAGAAGCTACTTTCTGTAAGAGCCTGATGAAGAGCTGGTCAGGCTCAGGCTTGTGTGTCATGTGAGAGACAGAGAAGGGGCCTCAACAAATCAGCAACAGAGGGGATGTTGTCTTTGCAGTCTTGGGGGAAAGAAGGGGAGCTTTAGGGCCAACAGAAAGTCCAGAGATAGCAAGGTGCAGAACCAGGAGTGGGAGAAAATGGGGACTGTTGGACTATGCTTTACTGTTGCCCATGATTATTCTTCTTGACTTTCCCGTAGAGATGGAGGGTTGACCAGCCTAAAGAAAAAGGATGAGAAGTGGAGACCACTTTCATCTGGTTGGAAGCTGTGGGATATGCTAGGCTTTGTGTCATTGGGATGAGGAACATTCAGGCTATATCACAAATCACCTTATGCGGGGTGGGGTCGGAGAAATTTTGATTAGTCTGGAAGTGATGGGGTACGGATGACTGATTTCCAAATGACTGATTAAGACTGAATGGATGCTTTAATCCCAGCACTCGGGAGGCAGAGGCAGGCGGATCTCTGTGAGTTCGAGGCCAGCCTGGTCTACAGAGCGTGTTCCAGGACAGCCTCCAAAGCCACAGAGAAACCCTGTCTCGAAAAACCAAAAAAAAAAAAAAAAAAAAAAAAAAAAAAAGACTAAATGGATGCTGAGATAACATGAAAAGAAAGCAAGGATTCTTATGTTTGTTAGATATTGACTAGATAAGGTATTGTCTCAGATCAAGTCAAATTATACAGAGAAATGGGACCTAGGAAGAAAGGCCGTGGAATTTGAAACTTAGAAACACGCTCATGGTCCAAGCTTGCCGGTGCTGCCACCCATGTGGTGTCATTTGATTGCCACAAGACTTCTGAAAGACAGGCATCTCCCTGATTCTACTCATGGGTTTGCTACAAGGTGGGGTAAACCCGCTGCAGAGTGCATGACTTATAAATGGCATAACCCCAGAGATGGCTGCCTCTAAAATCCTTGCTTTCCAACAAGAGAGAAAAAGAGAGGGAAGGGGGAAATAGTGAGAGATATGGAGGCAGAGAGGTAGAGAGAAGAGAGAAAAGCAAGATGATGTGCAAAATAAAGGATGCTGATGCCTAAGGAACTGTAGAGATGGGACAGGGAGCAGGAGCAGGAATATAGTAGATGTCACCTGTCACACATGGGTGGTTTCTCGGTTGACAGTTTTACTTTCTCCTCAGAACCAAGGGAATGCTATTGCAAGTCAGGAAAATGGAGTGGAAAAGTATTAGGTCTGTCTTGAGGTGGCAAAATAGAGGCAGGGGGCGGAGTACGTCATTTGCAGTCGATATTTTCACTTAAAAGCCTATGGTGCTTCCCTTGCTATATTCAGCTTCCCATGACTACAACATGATCCATCACATTCTGGAGGAAATTAAGGATGCCTCCTTTTGAGGAGCCAACCTAGTTAGACTTAGAGTCTCAGTGTCTGCCATGGGGCTGGAGGAGCTTGCCACTGCTGTGGATTTTATTGGGTGGGCCAGTGGACAGTTACTATGCTAGGGCCCTGCTGATGCATCTCTGTTGCCTCTGTGGCTGCCAGGGTAGTAGGCTCCCTGGGGGCCTGAGAGGCCTTGATGGTTAATGTGCAGTTTGTAAATGCACTTGCATTCACAACCATAGAATCAAGATGCATTATTAATGCTGGATCCAGAAGAATAGTGAGGGGCTTTTGTGGTTTATGCAATAAACTGTGTTTTCACTTAAGAGTGGAATATAGTAAATACAAATTGATGATACAGGCAATAATTATTCTAAAACCACAGCACAGGAAAGCTGACAACGGAGGCCTGGGGCTAATTTGCAGCTAATTCGATGGCAAATGTTTCCCTGTCAAAAGTTTCTTGCCTGGCTAAATGGGTATTCACAAACACTACTCACAAAGAACTCTGCATTGCCATAGTCTAGAAAAGCCAATTTGTTTTTCAGATATAGTTTGTATTATTACCTTATTTAATGGTTACTATTTTGGGACCTCAAGTTGTTATTTTTGTTTTTAAGTTACGTAATTAGACTATTGCACATTGCAACAAAATTATTCCAGTATTTTCAACAATAGAAAGAAACTTATTTTATTCAGACAAGGTATTTTTTTGGTTAGCATTTTGCTCTCCTAAAAGATCTGGATGGGGTGAAAACTGTGTGGTTCCAGCAAATAAACTTTATGCATGTTTAGAAAGCGACAGCTCAGACCGGCAAGCCTCAGTTCTGATATTTGAGGAATGAACCACCAGAGAGCACACAGTGATTTTGCTGGCAGCTCTCTCCTTGCTATGTCCCCAATTAAAGAAGGTGTTACCCCGAGTCATCACCATTTAGGGGCAGCTCTTACCCAATGTGTACCTTGGAGTGGGGGAGGTGGGCGGGGTGGGCAGGGCTTAATAGCAAGCACCCAGGAGAGGAGAGAGTGAGGGAAGAGTATAGTCCATTTGTGGTGGGCAGCTATCTTTAGTGCAAATGCAGTCCACCACACCAGTCACCTGCACACTATTACTCACTTACTGCAGAAGAAAATCTCCTACGAAGCCCCTGAAAGAATGCTGAAAGTCAGGATATTGAAAGTTGTGTAGCAATTCCCATAGAATTCTTAAAACACAGTAGTCATTTCTCTCTGGATAGTATCGCTTTTCAGCTGTGGGTCTCAGAAGGACGGCATTACAGATGTGATGTTTACAATTTATTTCCCCCATACTCACATAATGCACCATGATCTTTAGAGGGAAAAAACACATGCACACATTCAAAAATTCCACCTTCAGTATACTGCAATAATCATTAACTTACGAAGGGAAAAGACGATGTGCCTTAAAATGGGAGAGGTGGGTAGATAGAGTGTATATGTTTCAAGCAAAATGCAGCATATTTTATAGTATAGCTCTAATTTTTCAGAGAAAACATACCCAGACTTTGTACTGTTATTACTTACTTTTGTAACTTATTTATATTTTATTTATTTTTTTAGAAGAAGCTTTTAAAGCTTTTTGGAGTTTTAGATTTATATTGTTTTATGTACAAGAATGTTTTGCCTGCATGTGTATGTATTTGTGGACCACATTCATACCTAGTACCTGGGGAAGGCAGAAGATGATGTCAGATCCCTTGTAATGTGAGTAACCGGAGTTAGGAATGGAGTCACCATGTGAGTGTTGGGAACCGAACCCGGGCCCTCTGCAAGAGCAGCAAGTGCACTTAACCACTGAGCCATCTCTTTAGCCCCTTTTACTCAGTTTTAAATTATATATTGCTTTTAATTCCATGTTTACATGGAATTAAAAGTCTGGGCAATTCTTCATGGATAGTACAAATTACACTTTTTCAAACAGTTTAGTATTACACTGGCAGGACCAGCTGGCCCTTGTGATATGATCTGAGTGTTTCAGTGTGTTCATCTATTCTGTCTCTTTCTCTGAGATCCTCACTCAGGGAGTATCACTAGGAACTCTGTTGTAGGCACTGTCTGATGTAGACATTCGGAGTCTCCTCTCTTTTTCACAGACAATGGAGCGGGATGACAAATGACAGTCACACAATTTTGTTGTTGTTGTTGCTGCTGTTGTTCAGGGAACACCAGTGGCAGCAGGTACTACTGATTTCTGAGAAGAGGTAGCAGTTTAGAACCAAAGAACATGGTCCTTCATGTTGGATTATAGCAATCTTCAGTTTGCTTACAGAATTTATTGCCCTGCAGAATGACTACTTGAGGTTTCAAATTAGGCCCAGATGAATGTAAAGCTGCAGAGAGACAAGTGTAGCAGATGGTGTGGGATTCTCAGGCAAGTCAGGACGTTGCTGGCTCACATGAACTACTGTGAACTACTGTGAACTAGGTGTTACACATCAAGGTAGCTTTGCATATATTTGTCCTTTTTCTGTATGACCATGTTGTATAGCTGAAAAATATTGGTGAGTTTAGTGGGCAACTTATAGTGATATATCCTTTACCCTGTCAAGTGTTTGTTTTGCTCTGACCCAGGGCCTAGGAAGCCTAGATCACCATCTTCATCCTGGAGGAAAGTGCTTCCATCCTTGTGGGATGAGCTGTTACTTCTCATGCGGTCAGTTCCGCTGTGTTTGGAGCAGGACCCAAGTGTTTCTGGTGACTCTGGCTGTGTGTGTGTGTGTGTGTGTGTGTGTGTGTGTGTGTGTGTGTGTGTAGGTGATTTTCTTTCTCAAGGTTTGCAGCTGTGCACACCTTTAGTGCCCATTTGAGCTTTGAGTTAGGTGTTTTGCATGGAATGCTTAGTCCCCATCACGTTCAAATGTTGAAACTCTGACCTTAGTGTGACAACATTCAGAGGTGAGGCATTTGGGAGGGGACTAGGAAGGCTAATGAATAGGATTAATGTCCGCATGAAGGTAGGCCGCATGGTGGGGTTAATGCTCTCCCAAGCAGAAACATGAAACTCCTCTCACTCTTTCTTTCCTTTCAGTGCACAAAGGGCAAGTCATGCACAACAAGATAGTGGCCTCTTCAAACTAGAGAGAAGTCATTTGACAGAAACCATCCATACTCACACCTTGATTTCACTATTGCAGCATCTACCACTGTGAGGTGATAAATATCTATTCTTTAAGCCACCTTTTCTATGGTGTTTTGGTATGATCCACTAAGCAAGTTTAGTACAGTAGGAAAAGAATAGACTGGGTTAAATAATGGACAGTGTTTTGTTGACTATAGAAGGCAGAATAATGGCCACTCAAAAGTTCCAGGTCCTGAAAGGGTTCAATTACCTGTCTCAACATGAGGCCGATGATGGACCTTGATTAGCACGGGAGAAGAAAATGGACTTATCAGCAACCAGAAGGCTTCATCTAATCCAAACTTTAGAAAGATCTAGTAACCAGCATCTCCCAAAGAGGTAAAAGGAGGGCCCATGAACACAGAAGAGAAGGTGGTGTCATGATCATGGAGAGACTGGAATGGTATGACCACAGTTAAGGAATGCACCAGCCTGATGGATGAGAGGAGGGACAGGTTGTCCCTTGGAGCCTCCAGAGGAAGAATGGCTCAGGGGGATACCTGTCCTTGGATTTCTGGCCACTGAGACTATGAGGTAATATATGTTTGTCATTTTAAGGCCCTTAATTGTATCATCTGTTGTTTGCTATTGGAAACTATTCTCAGTGTTTCATTTTCCTGGCTTAAATTATTGGTGTCTTTGTAGCTACAGAAATGGGGCAGGATAGCTAGTGACTTAGCTTGATGGTGCTGCAAGGGCTGAGGAATGCTTCTAACCTCTGGGTAATGGCCCAAGGTGAGACTCAAGTCCACACGATAGGATGGTGTCTGGCGATTGGGCCTCATGGAATTTCTCAATGACAGCTCATTGTGTGGTGCAGGGAAGACAGAGGTTTGCCAGAAAGCTGCTGTGCAACCAACTCACACCTCAATTATCCGAAAGGGAGACTTGTGGTTTGTTTGCTTCACTTTTCTGGAGGAGAGAGCCTCAGATGTATTTCTAGAGTATGAACCCCTTTCTGAGGCTACCAAACCTCCGGAGGAAGAAGAAAATCAATGACAGCGTCAACATTGTTCTTCCCACCCAAAGTTTTCTGAGGATTAAGGAAAGCTCTTTAGTTTCTGGAAAGGACATTTTCTCCTCCAGGGACCAGAAGGACAGACAGACACTGAAGTGGCTTTAACCTGAAAAGGCCAACTTTCTCTAAGACAGGCCATATTAGTTGGAAGTTTAATTTTTTTCATCCCCATTTGGGATGTGACTGAGGCTCTGCCCCATAATGGAAAACATGTGTACAGATCCCTTGCCGCAAGCTTCCGCTTTTGAGGTCAGCAGCCAGTGCTGTTCAAGTTTCTGTGCCTGTTTCTATTTGCCAGGAGGAAAGAGTGTGGGCCTTGTTCTCATCAGACAGCTGCTTGTGCATGTTGTGGACGCTTGGGCCGGTTGCCCAGCTCTCAGTTTCTCAGTTAGGTTGATCAAAACCTAAAATAAAATTACTAACCACTGAGATCTGCATCAGCTTTCTCAGGTCTATTTGGTGATCTCTAATGCCACTAATACTTTACTTATGAAGAAAACAAAAACACAAGAAGAAGCTCAGCAAATTCTGACTTCCTGTCTCTGATTATTAGAATCCAGCAAATAAATATTCCTGAGAGCAAACACCTAAGAAATTATGCCAGGAAGACCCAAGAAATTGCATTAAAAACATACCACACATGAGGATTTTGATGGCCTACCAGAAAGTCTCATTCCTTGGTGAGTTCCTTTCCTTTGAGAATAGCACACACACACTAGTTGAAGAACTACTTATGTTTTTAATGTGTTTGTCATCTGAAGCACTCACATATTTATTATGTACTAAATGTAAGTAAAAGCCTCTGAAGAATGAGTACCTAGAAAAGATGTTTGGAGACAAAATGGTATCTTTCACATGTGTGGGCCACAGGTGTCCACAGAACACAAAGACCATTCACTCTGTCTACAGGTTCTTGGCCCCTGTTCTGAAGAAGTTTTGATACTAAGAGTGGCATTGGCAAGTGCATTGTCCTGGAGAACAGCTCAGGTTTCTGAAAGCCCTGTTGGGAATTCTGGTTATCTTCATAGTTGTCTGTGCTCGGAGCTCAGTAATTATAGGATGGACCATACCATCTGATTGATAAATAGACATTTTTCTCAATGCACATTTTTTTTCCAGCAGAGATTGCCTACCTTAACTTGAGAATTACAGGGACTTTTGATAATATTGTAGGGGTCAGAGGTATTAAAAAGATTTATGAGAACAGTTTTACTTGGTTACCAACATCCATGGATATTTGTTGCCTTCAGGATGAAATAGACAAGCAACTTGAATGTATTTTAAACATAGGAACACAGAAGTATTTTGCATTTTCTGATATTTAGAATAGTTAACCCAAGAAGTTGCAAGTTTTGTGCAGTTAATATGCCTCTAATGTAACAGAGCATCTTAGTTCAGGGACAACAGAACTAAGCACTCTAAAGGCAGCACCACATCCCTCTTACTCCAGTCAACTTCCTAGATAGTCTCTTACAAGTTGTAAAACAAGAAGTCACAATTACTGGCTAATGAGTCTGGTCCAGGTTGTTAGGTTTTATGAATGACAGATGCACTATGGCATTCTAGATGGCTATGAACTGAAGCTTTCTGAATTATTTAAAAACTAGTGACAATGATATTTTGCCAGAGAAAAATCAGGGAGTTTTAATGTTCAATAGAGTAATCTAAATAAATTTAACTTTTACAGTGTCTATATGAGATTTTATGCTTGAGATGGATATAGAATGTAGCGTTTCCTTGAGACATATGCAAACTGAAAAGAACTTTAAGTGGAATGTAGAAGATATTAAACAGACATACAGGGAGAATGAGGACAGACATCTGGGGAAATGAAATCAGGTTGAGAAGGTCAGGAGTGATGATGCCCAATCTGAACCATAACATATGTATACTATGTATGTAGTATGGAGTATGTATACCATATATGTTCCCAACAGGGGGAATATGTACAGAGAGAGAGAGAGAGAGAGAGAGAGAGAGAGAGAGAGAGAGAGAGAGAGAGAGACAGACAGACACAGAGACAGAGACAGAGACAGAGACAGAGACAGAGACATACTTAGGGCACAGAGGCACTTATAGCCTTGTAGGCATTACAGTTTGGAATTGTAGGAGGCAAAATGTGGCCTAGAAACGGGCAAGAAAATAGAGCCAGAGAAATGAATGCTAAGGGGCTGCAACAGTTTGGATGTTAAATACCCAAAGTCCCACGTGCCTAGTACTGTACTTTTGAGAATGGTAGCATTGGAGGTGGGACCTAGTAGGAGGTCTTCAAGACTTTGAGGGAATGCCATTGAGAGAGACAGTGGGACTGTGCCTGCTCTTCCTCTCCTCATTTGGAACACTGGTTAGAAGGAAAATGCTTTTTCTATTGCCACATGTTTCCCTCCACCCAACCAGGGCCCTAAAAGCAATGGGTTCACAGTAAGCTGTCCTTTCCTGTAAAGTGAGGTGCAATAAACCTTTGGTGTGACAAATTGAATATCTTAAGTTGTATTACACTGTTGGGGTGGTAGCATGGGTTTGCTTTATGTGTTAAAAACAGAGGTTTCATCTCATACACATGAAAAGACATGGAGCAGGGGAATGCCAGCCTACAATTCACATCGCTAGAGATGCTGGGAAACAGTGAGGACCCTAAGAGAGACAAACATGGTACTCCAGAGAAGGGGAAGGGGACAGGAGCTCCTGAGTTAATTGGGAGCATGGGGGAGGGAAGAGGGAGCTGGGAGAAAGACAGGGGGAGAAGAGGAGGGGAGAGGAGGACATGAGGGAGCAAGAAGGTTGAATTGGGGGAAGAATAAATGAGAGAAGGATGAGAGATACCATAATAGAGGGAGTCATTATAGGTTTGAGGAGAAATCTGGCATTACTGAGATTTCCAGAGATCTATAAGGATGACACCAACTGGCAATCTTAGCAATAATGAAGAGGCTACCTTAAATGCCCTTCCCCTATAATGAGATTGATAACTACCTTATATGCCATCCTAGAGCCTTCATCCAGTGAGTAGCTTATGTAAGCAGAGACAGACACCCACAGCTAAACACTGAACTGAACTCCTGGAACCCAGTTACAGAGAGGGAGGAGCCAAGGCAAGGGGGTCAAGACCAGGCTGGTGAAGCCCACATAAGCTGCTGACCTGAACAAAGTGGAGCTCATGGACCCTAGACTGATGCCTGAGAGGCCAGCAAGGGACTGATCCAGACCTCTGGAATGTGGATGTCAGTGAGGAGGCCTCCTCTGCAATCTATGGGGCCTCTGGTAGTGGATCAATATTTGTCCCTGGCGAATGGACTTTGGGGGCCAATTCCACGTGTAGGGATGTGCTCTGGGCCTGGACACATGGGGGAGGGCGTGGATCCTGCCCCAGGTGATATTACAGACTTTGGGGATTCCCCCCATGGAGTGCCTCATCCTCCCTGGGGAGCCAAGGGAAGATGGAATGGGGGGCTGTGGACCGTGGGGGAGGAGGGGAGGGAGAGGGAGCTGGGATTGACATATGAAGCAGGCCTTTTTCTTTCTAATTTAAATAAAAAAAGAAAATACAATCCAAGCTGGGTATGGGAGCATAAGACTGGAATCCTAGCTTCTAGAGATGTAAAGGCAGAAGGATTTCAAGTTAAGGTATGCCTAGGAAGTTTAATATGACCCTGTCTCAAAATAAAAAGTAAAACAACATAAAAGTAGGGACTAGGCTTTGTGGTAAAGAGCTTTCCTGGGTTGTGTGAGGCCCTATGTTCGATGTCTATACAGAACAGAAATTAAGAAAGGGCATTCACCAGCCATATAGGCAACAGATGAGAGAAGCAAAAGCTGGGTCAGTCCAGTTGTGAAGGGGAAAATCGGATGGGTGGATCTTCTTTCCTTAAGGAGCTCAGCACATTGTAACCTGGAGTAATGCTGATATCCACACACGTCAGAAGATACCAGAGGCTGGGCTTACTCCCAAGGCGGCCACCCATCCAGTTATGGCCAGAGCATGTGTGTGTGGCTTGTTAAAATGGATGCTTTGTTTTGCTTTGCTGGTAGACAGTCCTTGGGGTATGTCAAGTCACTCCAGTGTGGGGAGATGAAAGCAAGTCATATGAAACCAGGGGGCAAAGCAGATACGTTTCTCCAGTTCTTTATAAACCTGGACATTTCACTTGCAAGAAGTAAAAGTCTAGCTCTTTGTTACTCAGCAAAGTTAACTACAGGTTGAGCTATTGAAGTGTGGCGTTTTAGGATCTAGTTTTCTTCAGAGGAACTGAAATTGTACTACTTTTAAGTTTAGTAATGTGTAAGTTGTGACAGTGTTTTGGTGTGGTAGTTTAAATCTGAATATTTTTATGACTATTTAAGTATCAATATTAAATCAGCAATTTCCGAGTTATTGTGTATTCTTAATGGCAAAACAATTGAGATTTTCCCTTGTCCCTGAGCACAGCACAGGTGACACCACAATAACTCGGAAATTGACAAGACCCAGCAACTCCACTCTTAGGCATATATCCAAAAGATGCCCATTCATACAACAAAGATGTCTGTTCCACTATGTTCATAGCAGCTTTATTTGTAATAGCCAGAACTTGGAAGCAACCTAGATGTTCCTCACCCGAAGAGTGGATAGAGAAAATGTGGTACATCTACACAATGGAGTACTATTCAGCAGAAAAAAATAATGGAATCATGAGATTCGCAGGCAAATGGATGACCAGAAGAAACCATCCTGAGTGAGGTAACCCAGTCACAAAAAGAGAAACATGGCATGTACTCTCTCATATATGGATTTTAGACATAGATCTGGGGAGTGCCAGCCTACAATCCTATGGCCAGAGAGTCTGGGAAACAGAAACTTCATTTAGTGGCTGATCGAAGACGAGGCAGACTCCCTTGGTTAAGTACTGAGCTGAACTCAAGAAAGCCAGTAACAGAGAGGGAGGACTGATGATCAAAGGGATTAAGACTGGGCTGGTTTAACCCCCAGAAACAGCTGACCAGACAAAGGTTAACTCTTGAATCCCAGGCTCAGCCTGGGAATCCAGCATGGGACTGATCAAGACCCCCTGAAACTGGGTGTCAGTGAGGAGGCCTAGGGAATCTATTGAGCCTTGGGCAGCAGATCAGTACCCATCCCAAGTATACACACGGACTTTGGACTCCCATAGAACAATGTGAGGTGCACTCTCACCCTGAACTCTTGGGGAAGGGTCTAGGCCCTGCCCTATATGAAATGACAGACTATGGACACCCCCATGGAGGGCCTCACCCTCCCTGGGGGAATGAGGGGATAACGGGGGGGGGGGTTTGGGGGAGGGCACGGGAGGAGGGGAGGGAATGGGAGAGGGACCTGGAACTGACTTGTGAAGCAACCTCGTTTCTTATCTAAATTTAAACTGGAAAAAAAAAAGAATACAAGTGAATCTCAAGACTCAATTGTATTCATGAATAAAATAGCAAATTGGACATGAATAAAATAAACATATCTTGTGAGGTTCTTGTCAGAAACAAGGATCCTCACTCGGTAGCAAGAGTACTAGAGACTTATGGAGGTGACCCTGAGGCAGGTTTGCTTACAGCTTTGCAAGGTTGGGTATCAGCCTAGAAAGGCAGGTGTGCTGAGTGAGTGTAGAATATGGTTTATAAACCCTAGCTCATGACACTCTCTCCTTATTTATTTTGTTTTAATAGCCAGGAGGGCACAGTCTTATGTGTCATCTGGGTCCTGTCTTTCCTCCTCCACTTAATGTTTGTGCTCTTCCTAATAAAACATGTGCACTGGCTCATCTCTGCATTTACATCCTTTTTGTTTTTAAAGGCTATTAGACTCATGGTCTTTCAGGCAAGCTAAGCTCTGAGTGATTTTCTGTTCTAAATTTCTAGGTGTGTGTGTGTGTGTGTGTGTGTGTGTGTGTGTGTATGCTTGAGTACCAGCGGCACTTGCAGGAGGTAGCTTACTAGCATTTGGATGGTGGGAGGAGTAACTTAATTAATAGGCATTCACAGGGTCTAGTGTTTTCCCTTGTAGAAGGAGCTAAGCTGGCTCAAGGTCCCTTTGAAACTGAGCCATCAGATGTTATTTCCCATGGTCCTTTGGAACTTTACAAATGATATATTTAGTTAGTGATACATCTTTTCAACCATACTCTAGGATCCATCCTTCTGTAAATATTAAGGGACCTGGGAAATGAACTCAGGTCAACAGTGTTGGTGGCAAGCATCTGCACTCACTGAGCCATCTTGTAGATCCCAAATAACACTTGATTTTTAATGTTGGAGGAAACTCATACCCCTCTGAGAAATATGCATAATAATGGTTCATTATTACCCTATATGCTTCCCTGGATGCTATATGTAAAATTTTACACCTGTGTTACGAAGGACACCACTTTGTCTCTTTTTTGGGAACAGCTTTAACATTGTGAACTATTCCCCCCCCCCTAGAAAATGCCAGTTTTGTTCTTTCTGGAAATATGCCTGTTAAGAAGGCGAGGAGTTAGTCTTTGCCTTGGATTCCTTCTATTCCTGTTCCAGTTCCTTGGCTGGAGTCAGCAGACTGAATATTTGATGGTCAATATCTTGAAAATTATGGTGACTTTTGTTGGTTCTTTGATAGAAGTTTCAGAAAGTACATGATCAGAAGCCACCGCCAAATCTGTGAATGGTGTGATTAGTTTATGTAGATGGCAGAGACTTGTCTAAGATGAGAGTCATAGCTCCTCGTGTCCCTCCAAGTCTTCCCACAACAAGGTTGCCAGGTGGCATGCCTTAACAAAATGGCTAGAATAGATAAAACCACTGCAGGGCTTCCAAGCAAGTCAAAACTCATCTTTGTCTCATGCAAGGGAAGGCTGCTTTGTGCTGGCAAGAGCCTTTCAATGAGGGAGAACATTTATAGTCAAGCGGATCATACAAAATATTTCTTTTCTAATTCCTGATGTCACATTCTTCATTTTACATGTGATGGCAGAGTATGGGTGAGGTCATAAAGTTACACTGTAATGAAGTTGACAATAATTTTCATGAGATGAGGGATTTTTCTAAGCAGTCTTGGAAGCTCTTCGTCTTGAACAAAACACTTAACCTTCCAACCTTTTAATTCATCACTCTAACATCCATGAGTTAGAGCTGACAGTCCATCTCAGTTCTTGCTACTAAGTCCAGTGGTGGATTGCAGCTGCCATTCCATTTGCCAGGCGTGGCTTCAGTAAGGGAATCTTAATCCAGGCCAGGGTATTGCCAGACTCAACAGTCACTCTTGTGACACGACTTTCATCTCAACCTTAACAAAGTCACAAGCACATGAGTGTTCTGGATCAAAGTTTGTTTTTAATATTCTGTGAGACTGCAGCAGTTCACACAAGTTGTTCCCAGCCCTGCCCAGCAACAGCTCCTCCAATGATGTGCTACCAACTGGTCCCTCTGGTCTCTAATACCAAACACCAGATGTAAATTTTGTCTTGTTCCTACTTCTTCAACCTCAAAGAGGCCCATAGTCTACTAAGTTATGTGTAGAACCCATTGGGATGCTTTTCTGTTCCCAATACCACATTGTTGTACCTTATTTCTATTTTACCTGTATCTCTTCATTTTTATTAACTTTGGTAACACTAATATTAACATGTCCATTAAGACTATGCTTCTGAAGTACATGCCATCGTATCAAACTAAGATTTGGGTTAACATTTTATCCAACACACTTAAACAACATATATTATATAGTCAGATTTGATTCATTTAATGAATAAAATTTTACAAAATATTAATTCCAGTATGAATTTTCATTTGTACTTTCATTTCATTCTTACTTTCAAGGATAAATATAAGTAGGTCAAATTTTGCATTCCTAAAATTTATATCAGACTATATGATTTTATTTGCAAGTTTTGATGCAGCCTTAGAAGGTCTTGCTATGTGAGGTTTTAGCAGTGCCAGAGAAGTCTTTTATTGGGCAACACGAGAGGAAACAGCTCAGAAGGTGTCTCCCAAGAGTCAAACAGTCTGCTTGTGCATGCAGAGAAGGGTTGCTCACTCCAATCATAACAAACCTTGCATGCAAATGAAGCCTTGTGCTTGCCATAATCCCAGTACAGTCCCTTTAGCACCAGTCACAGGAGTCCCTCTGCTAGGCCACAAGGGGAAGTGTTGTTCCCCTCTCTAGCCAGGGTGGAAATGCTTGCAGGATCAGCTAGAGTTCATGACAGCTTGGATAGTAATGTGTCTGGTACAAAATGTTTGAAACGGCCCTGGCAAAGGCTGCACCCACAGGAGCCAGAGCAATCATTTGTGATCACAGTGTCATTTGCTCAAAGCAACTGGAGTGTTCAGAAGAGCTGGTGTTGGCACAAGCTTTGGTCCAGCTGGCTGCTGGATTGATGGTTCCTCGTATTAAGGCATCCAGAGCTGCGAGGGAAACTTTAACAGCTGCCAATAAGGCAGCTGACTGTCTCATTCCCCAACATCTTTGTACATCAGAAGGAGTGTATACAAGAGCTTAAAGACACTGTCATCTACACTGATGGTGAATATTAAACACACGTTAGCCGGGTATAAATGTTCTCAGTGTCCCAGGGAACGGTGGATCCTCTTCATTTTTCTCACAGTGAGTTCCAGAAGGTTCCCCAGGCCTACGAGATCATGGATCATTAGAAGATAGGGAACTAGGAGAGAAAGACTTGTAGTCCAGGCAAATGGCTGTTAAGCTGATGGCGGGAGCTATGTTGAGATCAAGGGTCCTAATCACAGTGGCTGCCCATCCCACTCCTGGCGCTTCAGTCACATTCTCGTATCAAATGCCAATAACCAGCGGTGGCCGTTCTGGAGACCGTCCCCACAGGCTTCTCTGGAGGTGCACATGAAATGAGCACCTATGTATCCTCACAACTGGGATCACGTGGGCCATTCTTTCCCATTCAGTTGTCGCATGGATTTGTGACCATGCTCCTGAGTAGATTAATGCCATTTTTAGTGGCTTCAGGGTAAATGGTCTGTCGTGGTTTGAATTCGAAGTGTCCCAGCTAGGTTCACGTGTTTGAATACTTGGTGCCCAATGGGTAGTACTGTTTGGGGAGGTTACAGACCCCAAGGAGGCACAGCCTTGCTGGAGGAAGTGTGTCACTAGGGGTGAGATTTGGGAGTTTATAACTCACCCACTTCCAGTTGCTCTCCTTCCTGTGCGTTGTTACCTCTCAGCTTCTCAGCTTCCTGTATGTGCCATCATGCCCTCCCTACCATAATGACAGGTAGCCCTGGAACCACAACCAAATAAAATCTTCCTCAAGTTGCTTTTGGTCATGTTAGCTCATCATAGTAACAGAAAAGTAACTAATACAGAGTCTAAGATGGTTGAAAACACATGTCCAACCAGGTGCATTGTGGACATTTAAGCATTAATTGTGCATATGAAAACCTTACATATATTTGTATTTCTTCTTCACGTTAACTGACCATAAGTCTTTGCAGTTTTTTGGCTTTGTGTCTATCATGTCACTATCTAATTTTCTATAGTATTATTTTTAGCCATTAAGAATTAGGTATACTTTGATTCAATCCCATGATCCTTTCCTTTTCTGGCTTTTATAATAAACATATTTTTGTAATTTGTCATTTCCCTTTCTAAAAAATGTTTGTTGAGCAGTGAGTGACACATGTCTTAACGCACTTGGAGGACTGAGGCAGGAGGAAAGTTACAGGCCATCCCTCTTCTAGTCCTCAAACAAAACACAGCAAAACAACTACACCAAAAATCAAAACAAGTCAGGGAACTTGAGTTTTTATTTCATTACTTTGCACTCATTTGTGTACTGTCTCTGTATTTAGCATCATGTTTAGAAAGATTTAACTTTTGCACCACAATACACTAAACTGCAAAAAAGTTACTTTTTATCACATGAATTAAAGCATCTGGAGTGTCTTTTGTTCCCAGGACAAAATAAACATCAATTTTTTATTATGCTTCAATTGAACAATTATTTGACCAGCTATAGAATTATCTATTTTATATGCTATACACTTGAAATACATAAATATATTTCCTAAATACATATTGATATTTTGAAATGCTCCTACTTTTTTAAAAGCCTGTTTTTCTACTTATTTTTCTTTCTTGCACAAAAATTGATTACTTAAATCAAATATTAATAATTAAAGCTAGGCATCATGATGCATTTATTTAATCACGGAGTTCAATGTTATCCTCAACTGCAGGTTGTTTTGGGCCAGCCTGAGCTTCATAAGCCCTCATCTCAATTATTAAACATATTTTCATCTTATTACATTCTATTGATTTATTATTAAATTAAAATATTTTTCGTCTTTTATCTCTTGTGTGTATGTTGGTATCAGGGAACCACGTTCAGGAGTCAGTTCTTTCATGGTGTGGGTTTCCAGGACAGAACCCAGATCATCAGGCTTGGGGACCTTCACCTGATGAGTCATCTTGCTGCCCTGTAACATATTTTAAAACCAGAGTGACAGTTTTCAGAAACTCTCCTGTGGTAGTTTGAAGAGAGTGGAACATTTTATCTACATACAGGAAGGAGAGCGAGCGAGCGAGAGAGAGAGAGAGAGAGAGAGAGAGAGAGAGAGAGAGAGAGAGAGAGAGAGGGCTGTAACCCTCAAAGCCACCCTCGGTAACATACGTCTTCCAGCCAGGATCCACCCACTAAAGGTTCTATAACCTTCTAAACAGGTACATCAACTGAAGACTGAGTCTTCAAACACTTGATCCTAGGGGATATTTTTCATTTAAACCACAGCACATCATGAATGTATATTTAGTGGTTTAAAAAGTGTCTAAAGTTTTCTGAAGGGATTTGCACCATTTGCAACTTCCACTAGCTGCATGAGAATTCTGAGTGCCTTTTATACTCCTAACACTAATGTTTGTAGCCTTCTAAGTCTTAGGCCTGCTAAGGGATGTGTAATGATACCTTATTGCAGTTAGAATTTGTGCTGCCATAATGAACTTGTTGAACATCTTTCATGTATTTATGTGGCATTGATTTGTTTACTTAGGTGATGTGGCTATTCAAATCCTTTGCCCATTTAAAAACAGTTTTGCTTTTATATAACCGAATCACTTCTACTTTAATTCCAATGTGGAAGCAAGATATTTTAGAGAATGCTTTAAAACATACTAAGACTTGTTGCAGAACATACTTTATCTTGTTAAATATCCTAAATTTACTTGAGAAGAAAATTAGTTCCACTTCCATACTGAGTGATTAATCTGTTTGATGGTATTGTTCGGGCCCTCCAAGCCTTATTCAGCTTCTTCTTACTACTCTATTAGTTATTGTAAAATGATATTAAAATTACCTAGTACACCAGTGATTGATTGTTTCTTTCTGTCTTATTTTTATTCTTTTTGCAGTTTCCCTCTTATTTTCACATAAACTAGAGCTCCATACTTGAGCATCTGGAATTTTTAATGACTTGAAATTCCAGCGTCACTGCCCCTAGGAAAGTCCTTCTCTGAAATCTGCTCCATGGTGCTAATATGGACACAGTAGGCCCTCCTGGTTCTCGCTCACAAACCGTACTGTAAATGTATGTGTGTGTGTTAGCATGCTACATTTCTCTATTTATTTACTTTAAAAATTTACATTTTTAATAATTTTTCTAATGGAGAGTGGTAGAATCTTGCCTTTTTAGGTAGTCATGTAATCTATGCCTTAATAGCCAGATCTATATTTAATGTGATTATACAAATTTAATATCTTAAAGCTGAAGACATTTGTAGACTAAAATTCCTAGGTAAGTACATCTTCCTCATGCATCAACCTTCCCTTTAATAAGAAATAAGTATTGTCTGGATTCTTTAATGCTAGAGAAAAATAAGTGTCTATCTTGCCTAATTTTCTGGTATTCGGGGGTGGTTCTGTTGTCTGCAGGTAAACACATTCCTAACTGGTGTGAGTAAAACTCATGACACTTTTGAAACTGTGTCTGCTGAGAGTACCTGGCTGAGCAGGATTGCAGGACTGTCTAGAGATTGGAATGTTGCAGTCCAGAGGCTAGTTATCTTATCTTGGGCTAGTCCTATCCCTCTGGAGCAGTCATTCCTTGCTTTCCTTCTGTGTTTTAATGAACATCTTATGATTAATAGACATTGGAGTGGAAAGATCAACATTGAATATGGGTGGCACCATTCCACAGGCTGGTCTCCAAGACTGAACGAAAGCGGAAGTGAACTCAGCATAGTTAATCGCTTCTCTGTCCCTGCCTCTTGATGCTGTGTGGCCATTTGCTTAAATCTCCTGCTACCTTAACTTCCCCACCTCCATACCATAAGCCAAGACCAACCATTCTTCCCTTTACTTGAGTTTATTGGCTATTTGGTTTCTACAACAGGAAAAGGAACCAATCCTTCATCTTCCATAGCTGCCCACTTTTTCCCTGTGGTAAGAACATCTGTAATCTGCTTATTTAGCAAAAACCCTGAACATAAAACATATGCATTCTTATGTTTTAAATTAACTGCGTGCACTTCTTCAGCCAAAATATTTACAATTTGATATCACTTTGACATACATGTCTCAATCCCATTCCCATTCCAATCCTACTCACCACAATTTTATTTTCTTTCTATATTTCATTTTTAAGGTCTTTCTAGTAAGTGAAATGAATGCAATGTGTTTATTTCAGTATCTGATGTATAAAACATTGTGTCCCGCAGGGTCATCCAAATAATTGACAAGAAAAGAGTTATAAGAGAAAGAGTTTATTTTGGCTCATGGTTTGGGATTATCATCATGATGAGGACAGTGGCTCACACTGTCAGGAAGCCTAGAAAAATGAATACTGGTGATCAGCTTACTTGTTCTTTATATTTAAATTAGAAACAATCTTATTTTACATATCAATCCCAGTTCCCTCTCCCTCCCATCCTTCCATGCCCCCCACTGATGCCCCCATTCCACCCCTCATCCACTCCCCAGGGAGGGCGAGGACTTCTATGGGGGATCATCAAAGTCTGTCACATCATTTGGGGCAAGGCCTAGGCCCCCCTGTTGGGGCCCGTATATTTGGAAATCTATTCCACCCTGCCATGAGTTCAGGACAGCCTCAATTTTTATTGTCTTTAAGATGTCAGCTAATGGCTACAGGATGTCCTGGCCTTGGTGGATAATGGCTCCTATCTAAATAACAATAAACTTGGGTCAGGGTGAGTTTGCATTCATCCTGAAAACTAAGTGAGACTTGCTGGTATGGAGTGTCTGAGGCTAAGAAGTGTCTTTAATATTAAGGGAAGGGGAAGTAATAGCTATCTGCCCTTTATACATGATAATAAATGTCTTTTGCCATCGCCTCCACCTTTGGATGGTTACTTAAGATGATGTATGAATAAACTGGGTGCTTTCAGTATTAAGTGACTGCCCTCCTGTTATGATTAGATATCTCTGTCTTTTCTTTAACATTGGATAGCTAGCCTTCCATCATCCACACTACCCCACTCAGGAATGGATCTGGGGTTGTTTGGCTGGTTCTGATTGTAGCCCTAAAGATATCAGTAAGCCACGTATGGCTCCACAACATGGAGCTAATACAAATGGTAATGGACACCCCCCCTGTGTATCTAGGCAGAGAGAACATCCCTCCATGGGGAATGGGCTCTCAAAGTCCATTTGTGCACTAGCGATAAATAGTGGTTCCACTGCCAGAGGGCCCATAGACTTCCCAGACCTCCCAACTGATACCCATGTTCAGGGAGGACTGGTTCAGTCCAATACTGTTTCTCCAGCTGTCAGACTGGGGTTCGTGAGATCCCACTTGCTTAGGTCAGCTGTTTCTGTGGGTTTCCCCAGCCTGGACTTGACCACTTTACTCATTACTTCTACCTCTCTACAATTGGATTCCAGGAATTTGGCTCAGTGCTTAGCTGTGGATCTCTGCTTCTGCTTCCATCAGCTACTGGATGAAGGCTCTATGATGGAATTTAAGATAGTCATCAATTTCATTGTAGGGGAAAGGCTTTTAAGGTAACCTCTCCACCATTGCTTAAATTCTTAGTTAGGGTCATCCTTGTGGATCTCTGGGCATTTCCCTAGTGCCAGATTTCTCTTTAAATTTATAATGGCTGCCTCTATTAAGGTATTTCTTTTCTTGTTCTCTTCTATTCTTCCCCTGACTCAATATTCCTGATTCCTCCATATCAGAGGCATGGAGGCAGAAACACAGAGATGTAACTCAGATAAGAGTTTTTAAAAAAAATGCACTTTTACTGAAGTGATTTATGGCCTTTTTGGAGAGGAAATATTAAAGGAGGGGACAACCTGAGTTGTGTTAATTATTCATGGCTTTATTGTACCTTCGGAAGTCTCCAAACCTCTCCAGCTTGGAGATGCTTTTGATAATGCTTAAGGAAATAAATTTTAAAAACCCTCCCGATAATGGAGATGCAGTACTTATGTTGTTAACTGAAAACATTATTCATGCTCATCAAAGTGGCTCACGGAACTCTGTTAATGTAGTTGTCTTTTCAGTTGAAAGTTTGCTGACTATCGATGGCTGCTGCTAATGCATAGCGAACCAACAGCCATGGGTGATTCATACTCTCAGGTCTTTGTTTCTAGTCTTTATCTTGGCATTGATAGTTTCCTATACTCTCACTTAACAGATAATATTTAGCACTGAACCCCAAGACAGTCCCTGCCAATGAAAATGTTTCCTCTCCAGGACTCAGACATACTCCAAAGACACAGTGGATCAGAACTGAGTTAAATGGTGTTGCCTGTGTCTGACAGTGCTGTTCATACGCTTCTAGCTTCTATCCTGGCAACGTCTTCCCACAGATGCTTATGTTACAAATGATTGGTGCCAATCAAATGGGTTCATGTACTTGAAGTTTCTGTGAGAAATGTAAATGTGTAAAAGTTTATCACTAGTTGTTATACCTGAATTCAATTTTTTTTTTTACTTATTAGCTTCTTTGATTTTGGCCCTCAGCATAAACATTCCTCTGAGTGAACATATTCACCTGTGAGAAAAGGGAGTGGTGTGTGTGTGTGTGTGTGTGTGTGTGTGTGTGTGTGTGCAACAACTTTCTAGTGTGAGAGTGTGACCAGCAGTCCCAAGGGTGGGAGAGTTAGTAGAAGCTTCAGTAACAAGAAATATCTGCTGTGTTTTGATGCAATCTGTCATTTGTCACCTTCTGTCATGTTGGGTTGGTACTTAAGAATCAGATGATCCTTTTTTCTTTCCCTCTCTCTGTCCCTCCTCCCTCCTTCAAATCAAGCAAATAAAAACAAACAAACATAAAACAACAAAATAGGAAAACCAAGGACAGTTGGACTGTTGTAAGTAATTCATCAACAGAGCAATTGAAAGACCTTTGGAGTCAGAAATGTTTCCCTCTCAACAGCTCTAGTACAAACAATGAAAAGTGCTTGACACTGGGTTTGCGATTTTAATATTGCCCATAATAAATCACTATTTCATCTTTCTCAACTTCACAGTTGATGTACTAAAATCCCATGATGACAAAATGTCTTTGTCAAGCAATAAAAGTGTGGTTTGCCCAGAGAGAGAAGTTCTGATGACCTTCAAGGGAAGATCAACCTGTCCACTTCAGGATAGCAACACTTTGTTTTTCTTGCTGAAAACATTTATTTATTTATTTATCTATTTATTTATTTATTATTTTTAAGATTTATCTATTCTGGGGAGTGGAGATTTGGCTAAGTTGTAAAGAGCACTTGCTGTTCTTAAAAAGGACCCAGGTTTGATTCTCAGCACCCACATGGAGGCTCAGCTCCTCAGGCACCAGGCATGCATGTAGTGCGTAGAAGCAGGTGAAACACTCACATTCATGAAATGATAAAAATAAGCAAAAAAACTTTAAAGATTTATCTCAGTGAGAGAGAGAGAGAGAGAGAGAGAGAGAGAGAGAGAGAGAGAGAGAGAGAGAGAGAGAGAGAGAGATTTTGTGCATCGTGTTCATACCTCTGCCCACAGAGGCCAGCAGGGGATGTCGGATCCCCTGGAGCTAGAGTGATGGGCAGTTGTAAGCAACTTCAGGTGGGTGTTGGGTACCAAAGTCAGGTTCTTTGGAAGAGCAGCACATGCTTTTAACCACTGACTCATCTCTCCAGGCCCTGATCGAGATGTTTCTACAATTCAAATATTTAATTTATCTTACTTAAAAGATAAAACACTCTTGTCATTCCTATTCTAATCCCTCAGTACTTGCTAAAGATAAAAAGCAATTGGAGGGCTAGATATGGTGCTGCAAGCTCATGATTATGGTACTCTGGGAGTTGAGGCAGGAAGACTCTGAGGTCAAAGCCAGGCTGGTTTACAGAATGAGACACTAGCTAAAAGAAAATCCAAATTGGTTCGCTTTTCAAAATACAAGCAACCATCTCTTTGCTCAGAATAAACTGTAGTGAACCTTCCCTCAGATGCCCACACTTGAGGTGAATCTTCAGCTGGGCTTTGGTTTGGCTTTTGTTGGCCTTCAGTAAGACAAGCTTCCCCAGCATTTAGGGAGGCCAATCTGTTTTGATGATGGGAGAGCTGGAATGGAAACTCTAGTCCTCTCCGGAATTCTGGCTTTGAAAACTCTTGACTTTCTGTTTATCCCTTAGCACAGAGGCATTGATCCACATTCTGAGGGACCCTGCCAGATTTTCCCCCAAGCTTGGAAATTTCCTGTTTTGGGCTTTCAACTCCAAGTTCCCCAGGGACACTCAAAATTATAGTTCTTGAAAAGTAGGGTTTTCTTTTTTTTTCCATTAAAAATGAGGCCCTTCCAATAATGTTGTATCGAAGTGGACAAAATTGCTGGTATTTCTGGGAGGAGAAAACAATTTAATACTAAATGAATGTTTAAAGTTCACTCTTTATGAAAAATGTTTTACTGATTTCCCTCTTCCTGAGCTGGGTATCTTTTTTTTAAATGGCTGTGCTGAATTTGAATTTTGAAAACCACCACCATGCACCAATCCTTTAGTCTGTGAAGGTACCCAGGCCTAGAAACCTAGGCGTGGGGTCAGTTCATCAATCCTCTTCAAAGGTATGTCCCCCCAAAACCCCCACTAGACTCCACCTCCTAGACCAGTGGTTCTCAACCTTCCTAATGCTGTGACCCTTTAGTACAGTTCCCCATGTTGTGGTGACCCCAACCATAAAATCGTTGCTACTTCATAACTGTAATTTTGCTACTGTTATGAATTATAATTTAAATTGTAACACAAATAACCTGATATGTCAGATATCTTCTTTTACAATTCTTATGTATGTATGAAGCAGGAATGGGTGATTAGAGACTGGGGTTAAAGGCTTGTAGAAAGAATAAATGCCATAGGACAGACCCTGATCCACCTAAGCAAAAGAGAGGACCCAAATGAACAAAACAACATTGCAATAGATACCTCAGAAATTCAGAATGTCATAACAGAAAATTTTAAAAACATGTATTCTATTAATATGGAAAAATCAAAAGAAATGAGTGAATTTTTAGATTCAGTGAATCCACCAAAATTAAACCAAGAAGAGTTCAACAACCTAGACAGGCTCATAACAAAGGAGGAGATTGATATAGCAATAAAAACCCTTCCAACTAAACAAGTTCAGGAACATTGACATCTTGCAATTAGCAGGCAAATGGACGGAACTAGAGAACACCATCCTGAGGGAGGTAACCCAGACCCAGAAAGTCAAATATAATATACTCACTCATAAGTGGATATTAGACATAAAGCAAAGGACAACCAGCCTACAGGCCACAACCCCAGAGAACCCAGATAACAAAGAGAACCCCAAGAGAGACATGGATCTGCCTAGGGAGGGGAAACGGACAAGATCTTCCGAGTAAATTGGGATCATGGGGGGCAGGGGAAGGTGGAAGGGGAGAGGGGGAAATGTACAGCTTAATAAAAAAATTAAAATGTTCAGGAACAGATTGATAGTTGAATTCTATTAGATTTCAGAGATCTACAGTCAATTCTTTCTTTTTTTAACATGCGAGACTGTTTAATTAGGTTGTTAGCAATTTAGAAAACCAGTTTGTGATTACACACCCCATTCTCTCTTTTTTTTTTTGCCAGTGGATGAAATTTATTTTATTTTATTCTGTTTTGCTATTGACCTCAAACTCCTGATCTTTCCACTTCCTTAGTACAAGGGATTACAGGCATATGCCACCACACCCCATAGTTTATGTGGTGCTTGCGATCAAACCCAGAGTACTAGCCAAGCGCTCTACAATTGAGCGACATCCCCAGCCCACTTGTGTGGCAGGTTTTTGTTTTTGTTTTTGAGTTAGTAATGTGTTATGTAGTTCAGAGTCACCCCAAATCTATCCCCTTCCTACCTCTGATTCCTGAGTGCTGGGATTACAGGCATGTGCCCCCATACCTAGCTCCACTGGGTGAAGTTTTGATGGTTAGGGACTCCATTTGTTTTGATTCTTATTGTAAAAGTGATCAAAGGAAATCATATTGCATTATACAACGTTGTACATCCCGTTTTTGTTTTGTTTTGTTGTTTTGAATTTTCGAGGCAGGGTTTCTCTGTGGCTTTGGAGGCTGTCTTGGAACTATATCTGGTAGACCAGGCTGGTCTCGAACTCACAGAGATCCACCTGCCTCTGCCTCCCGAGTGCTGGAATTAAAGGCATGCGCCACCGCCCAGTGTACATTCGGTTCTTAAGAGAACTGAGATCACAAGCAGCCCTGGAGTTGAGGAACAGCTTTGATCTTTGGCAAAAGCTGAGAGTCCACCGTTTTCTGATGCACATTGCACTGTTCTGAAATCCTCCTCTCTGTGAAGTGATAGCCTTCCTGATGCCTGGGCTTGCCCAGCTGCTGGAAGCAACCATCAGTCAGGAGTTTGGGGATTTTCTCTTTCTTAATATCAACTGTTGTAGAGGTGGCGATGACAAACGTCTAGTGTGTTCTTCGCAGAGGAACCCTGTTGAGGTCAAGAGTTCCTGTCACCAGCACTAAACCGCTGCCCAGCTGCTTCAGGAAAACCACTGTTGCCCCTGTGGAACTGGTGAAGATGATCTGGATGGTCCTAGAAGTGATGCAGGCATGCAGCCTTCTTATGTGCTTTTTGCCATGGCTCAGCAGCTTCCGAGGCACATCTACGATAGGATAACACCTGCATATTTTTTGAGGCTTAAAAACCCATGTATCACCATTTTTCTCATTACCAACAGTAGTGACAGTAGCAAGGACCTTCTCCTTTTTATTCCTTTCAACCTTGGCTTTTGCAGCTGAGTGTTTTCCTTTTGCACAAGGCCTTTCTGGAATCCATGGCAGATCGGAATAGCTGCCAATCCCTCTAACCAGGACAGGGCTTCCCCTTCTTGGACTTTTTAGCCTTAGGGTCACCCTTTTTGGCTGCACCAGCAACAGGGGAACCAGCAGCAGGGGCATCACCGCCAGCCTTCCTCGATGCGGGTTTCTTCTCATTTGTGTCAGGCTTCTCGGCTTTTTCACCAGATATCTTGCAAAGTAGGAAAGAGACCAATTCTTTCTAAATGATTTTTTTAAAGAAATACAAACAGAAGGACCACTTCCAAATTCCTTCTGTTCAGCTAGTATCTCCTAAACCAGGTAAAAAGCAAAACAACCACCAAAAAGAAAGGAAGGAAGGAAGGAAGGAAGGAAGGAAGGAAGGAAGGAAAGAAAGAAAGCTACAAGCTAATATTCTTGATGATCCTAGATTCAAATACACTTAATAAAATGCTTACAAACAAAATACAGATAGATATGCAAAAAAAAGGATTATCCACCATGACCAAGTTGGTTTTATCCCTGAAATACTGGTATAATTCAACCCAGGCAAGTCAATAAGTGTAATAAACCACATAAATGTATTTAACTATAAAAGATGACATGATCATCCCAATAGATGTCAAAAAGCCTTTGACAGAATCCAGCATCTCTATTCCTAACATTATAACAAAAGTCGTAGAGATTGTAGGGTTGAAGGGAATACACCTCAACTTAACAATAGCTGTGCATAAAAACCCACAGCTAACATCATCCTAAGTGGAGTAAATGTGAAACAATCCTACTGAAGTCAGAAGTGAGACAGGACTTTTCCATATTGTGCTTAAAGCAGCAGCTGGAGCAATAAGGCACGAGACAACAGTTAAAGTGATACAATAGGAAAAAAAGATTGTGGCGACACCAGACCTTGTTCAAAGACCCATTTCCCCATCAGCCTGGGAGTAGGCAGCTGTAAGACAATGTTTACTAAAAACATGTTTACTAAAAACAATACAATGCCCAGGGCAATAAGTTCCTGAAAAGGGCTGGCCCATGGGAACCGCCCTGGCCTCGACCTTGTCCAAAGACTAACCGCCTCTTCTGACACACCAAGATCAGTTTTTGGTGTCAGAGCAGAACCAGCCAGGGTAGAGGAGAGAGCAGAAGCTTCTCTGGAGGGAGCCTTTCTTGGGAAGTTTTCTTGAGCCTTTTTGGGGCCTGCTTAAAGTTTTCTTTACATCGTTGAACGAGTCTCTGTGTTGTCAATCCCCGACACCCTCTGCAGGTTCTCAGACACAGGCTGCGCAGCGGATGTGGCAGAAGATATCAAACTATCCTTATTTGCAGACGACATGATATTATATACTAGAGATCCCAAAAATTCCACCAGAAAGGTTCTAGAAGTTATAAACGAATCCTGTTATAAGAACCAACTTACATAAACCAATAGCTTTTCTATACGCCAGCAACAAACCTACAGAGAGGGAGATCATGGACACACTCCTATTCATAATAACTGCAAAGAAAATAAAACATCTAGGAATAAATCTAACCAAGAAGATGAAGAACATTTACAACAAAAACTTTAAAACACCTAGAAAGTAGATAAAAGAGAAAGACATCCCATGCTCATGCATTGGTAGAGTTAATCCCATGAAAATGGCTATTTTACCAAAGACTATTTGTAATTTCAGTGCAATCCCAACTCATATACTCAACTGCTTCTCCATGGAAACAGAAAAACTATCCTAAAATTCATATGGAACTACAAAGAGTCAGGAGGGCCCAAACAATCCTGAGCAAAAAGGACATTGTTGGAGAGATACCATTCTAGATCTATTACATATTACAAAGAAATATTCCTTAATTCAGAGTCACAGTAATACAGCAATACAGTATCAGTATAAAGACATATGGACCAATGGAACAAGATCGAAGATCCAAACATGGATACATAACCAGCCATTTCATATTTGATAAAATTGCCAAAAAAATAATCTGCAGAAAGGAATCATCTTCAACAACAAGTGGTTCTGGGAAAACTGAATGACCACATGCAGAACGATGAAATTAGACCCATACCTATCACCTTTCACATGAAGTAACTCCAAATAGATCAAAGACCTAAATTTACAACCTGAAACTGCTAGAAGAAAATATAGACACTACCCTACACAATATAGATGTAGGGCAGGACTTTCTGAATAGGATTCCATTTGCCCAAGAGTTAAGGTCATCAAATGACAAGCAGGACTTCATCAAACTAAAATGCTTCTGCACAGCCAAGGAAACAATCTACCAGAAGAGAGGAAGTTCACCGAATGGAAGAATCCTTGCCAGTTACACAGCTAACAGAGGGCTAATATCCAAATTATAGACAACTCAAAAGAACAAAAGTCTTAAAAAGAGAGCAATTAAAAAAAAAGGGGCTTGGGATCTGTGAACAGAGAGTTCTCCAAAGAAAAAAATGGTTAAGAAATATTGCTCTTGATAATTCTGTACACTGTGAAAATGTGCTGCTTTGCTTGTTAATAAGAAGCTGATTGTCCGATAGCCAGACAGGAAGTATAGGAGAGATAACCAAACTAAGGACTAGGAGAAAGAGGGGTGGAGTCTCAGGAGTCTCCAGCAGGAAGCCAGATGCACAAAATGAGGTACTAAGCCATGAGTCATGTTTAGAACAAGTAAAGGAATGGAAATGGGTTAATTTAAAATTAAGTGTTATCTAGTAACAAGCCTGAGCTATTGACCGAGCATTTGTAATTAATAAAAGCCTCAGTGTGTTTATCTGGGAGCTGGTGGCAGGACAGAAACTTCTGCCAACAACAACAAATGTTCTTAGTTCCTAGCAATTAGGAAAATGCTAATCAAAATAACATTGAGATTTCATCTCACCCCAGTCAGAACAGCAGAAATCAGCAAATGCTGAAGAGACATGGGGAAACGGAAACCCTCATTCACTGTTGGTGTGATTGCAAACTGGTGCAGCCACTGTGGGAATCAGTGTGGAGAATTCTCAAGAAGCTAAAAATAAATTGACCGTATGACCAATGTAAACCACTCCCTAGCATATGCATGAAGGATTTGGCATTTGACAACACAGATACTTGCCCAGTCATGTTCAACGCTGCCCTATTCACAGTAGCTAGAGAATGGAACAACCTAAATGTCCTCCACTAAGGAATGCATAATGAAAATATGGTACATATACTCTATGGAATCTATAAAGAAGATGAAAATCATGAACTTTGCAGGTGAATGGTTGGAACTAAGAAAGTTCATCTTGAGTGAGATAACCCAGACCCAGAAAGACAAATGTTGCATGTTCTCTCTCATCTCAGGTTCCTAGCCCCAAGTCTTCAGATGTGAGTCTATAACCTGGAGTAACTGTAGAAACCAGGAAAGTAAAAAGGGACCATTGAGGGGAGGGTGGAGGAACAATAGAGAAGAGGATTATAAGAGTGTAAGTGATCTGAAGAGGAAATGGGGGGATTATACAGAAAAAGGAGGTTAAAAATAACAATAATGATATCTGAAAAAGTCGTAAGAAATACATTAACTGTCTATCTAAAAATATCTAAAGTAATTGTAAATGAGTGTATAAATATACATCTAAAGTTTAAATGAAAATTTCCCATATAGTCTGACAACACTGTCTCCAAACTCCAATGACTATCCTATGACAAAATCCCCAACACCAACCATGAAAAAGAGCCCTCTTTAGCATTGTTGGTCAGGGCTGCCCAAGAGACTATCAAAACATTCCAGGCTATTGTTATTGTCCTTGGTTGTCCACAGAAGTGGAAGGTAAATTCCTACTGCTGAAGACTCCATTCCCTTCAGACATAGGGTGCACAGCCCCCCTGGGCTGGAACTGAGTTGAAATCTTCCTCTCTAGGACTAGTTTCAGGGTACCAGGAGGTGCCACGTAAGCTTCCACAGGAAGTAAGCAACCAATAGGCCTACCCAGCTATGATGCCTATGAACCACAAAAATGACCAACATGGCATTCTAACCCTAAGGGTACAGTGGTGGCACACATACCATGGCAGTAAGCCATGGCTCTCTAATTTGACTTGTGGTGCACTCAACAAGGCAGAAAACATGCCTTTATACTGGAAAACTAGCCAACTACCCAGGGCTAGCAAACTCATGCATCTTAGTGGAAGGAGGGCCTATAGCTGCTACTTTGCTAACCAGCATAAGCTGTATCTATATTCTAGATACTTGTTCTCATACTTACACATGAATGTTGTCTTAGTCTCTCATCAAGGGATGAGGAAGCTTCTCTTTGTCACAAAAGGAAACCATTACAGAAAAGCATAACCATTCAAAATGCAGAGTAGTAGAGCCCAGTCCCCAACAGAGACATTCACAATACAACTCCTGAACCTAAGAACTCAGGGATCATTGTGGAAGAGGGGGTGGAAAAATTGTGAGAGCCAGAAGAACACAGTGCTTATGTGACATTGTGTTTCCTAACAATGTCAGAAGCTACGCCTACAGACTCTCACCAACATGAACAAGTAAGACAACAATGGACAAGTTAATGTGGATGAGGTGTTCGGGGAGAGGAGCAGAGGACAGCTAGTCCTCTACACGAAGGACGACATGCAGCTAAGGAATGCTGAGAATGAGAGAAATAGTCTTCCTCAGGGAAGAACATATCCATTGGCTCTCCAATATCAAATTGTCATCTCTGAAAATATACATGTAAGTAGAACTATATAGATTGAGCAGGTTGTATTTATGTATTTTGGAATATTTATGTATATAATAATACTTAATGAAAAGAGAGGCCATGAACTTGAAAGAGAGCAAGGGGAGACATATAGGAGCGTTTGGAGAGATGAAAGGGAAGTGGGAAATGATATATCATAACTTCAAAAAGTAAAATAATTTTTTAGATCTCAAGTTTCCCATATTCAATGTCTTCTGTAACACAAAAAGTAAAAGACCCAGAGACAGATATTGGGGTTCAAGCTTTAAGCTGAAGATCAGGAAAACAAAGCAACTGGGTACTAACTCTCACTTTACCTCAGACTGAAATGGTTGATCCACAAGCTCTCCCAAACCTCAGACTGCTGCCTCTCCTCAGCATGGCTGGAGAATCCTGAGACCGAATGTCTTCCTGTCCTCAATGTGGCTGGAGAATGAATCTCTGATACTGACCACTGAAGACCCTGCTCCTATCTTTTATATCCATCTAGTGCTGGGATTAAAGGCATGTGATCCCAGGTGCTGAGATCATCTTTGTGTGAGCTGTTTCTCCTTAGGCCTGGATCAATCCTGTGGAGATTTGGGTGGCCCTGGACTCACAGAGATCCATCTACTTCTTAATCTTGAGTTTTAGGATTAAAGGTATGTACCACCACCTCCTAACTTCTGACTTCTGGGATTAAAGATGTGTACCACCACTGCCTGATCTCTATAGCTTGAGGATGACTTAGCTTTCTGAATCCTCAGGCAAGCTTTAATATATCATAAACAATGTATCCCCACAATCTTCTTTTCAAAGTACAAGCTAGGAAATGATCGATCATCTCCTGTGATGTGATCTCAAGTGGTGTGTTTTCACTTCTGGCGATTTACAGTCAAAATGCATTCTGAGAATATATACACTGCATGGGGTGTTGGTAAAAACAACAACAACAACAAAACAAACAAGATCTAGAAAACAGAACTCTGAGAACACAGGGTGCTTTAGGCTGGCTTTAGAGCACAAGGTTGTGCCTTGCCTCCTCACCTGGAAACATTTCTAGCTTTTGTGCTACCTACCTGACCTTCTTTAAAAGGTCAAGATACCTCTCAGAGCAGTGCCAGCCTTATTTGCTGTATCATGGCTGGTGGGATGCTGAGAGTGGGGAGGATAATACTGATACCTGTGGTGAGAAAGATTAGCCTCCATCTTTAGAGTCTCAGGTTTAGCATTTGGGAGCTTGTCAACGGTATGACCCTGTGGGCTGGAGAGGATAAAGAACATCAAATGAAATAACAGCTTCGTGTTTTCCCACATCACACTGGGACTAGTGGTTTACGTCAAAGCTGGATCATGAGTCAAATACTTTTCAATTAAAAACCCTTGCAGTTTTTCTTTTTCTTGTGTGTGTGTGCACATGCATGCATGTATGCAAGAGAGACAGAGACAGACAGACAGGCAGGTGGGCACACACAGACACACAGATACACACGTGCACGCGCACACGTACGCGCGCACACACACACACACACACACACACACACACACACACACACACACACACGGTGGGGCTGGTGTGGAATGGAATGCTTGACTGCTTCTGACTTCCTGTTCCTCCTACCATTAAACCCTCTTCCCAAATGACCAAGGCTGACTCTCACGTTACACAGGAAGTGAAGTTAGCATCACAGTTATGTATTTTGGAATGAATTTCTTATATTCACTTAAGAAGGTTCAGAAAAGCCAGGGCTACGTGCAGTCTAAAGAACTCAATCTCACACCGACTTACTGGAAAATGATTGCTTCTTAGCTAAATGTTCAGTTTCACACCACAGAGGAAACACTCCAACTAAATACAGGTTGGGTCCCAGAATCCATTTTAAGAACTATGAGGTTTTTGTTTTATTTCCTAAAAATAAATAAATAAATGGATAAAATATCCTCTTTGAAGAGGACAAGGCCAGGTCTTTCATGTACCACAGGTGGCTGACTCCCTCTGAGACTGCCCCTGCAGCCGCCTTCTGTCTATGACCACATGTATCACCCTAAATGCTAGAGTTAAAAAAAGTTGATGAGAGGCCCAGGTTTGTCTTTCATCTGAGAGCCCCAGGGATGCCTATAGCAGAAGCTTATGGATACAAAATAACAGAACCCAGAACTGTGGCGCCCTCCCCTTCCTTTTTTCCCCACCTTGGCTGGTTGCACCCCCCACTTTCTGTTAGAGCTTTCTCTGAAACATACATACTTAGACAAAACTACAGTTAATATGCAGTATGACTTTTATGAGCTTGAAGAATCATTGAATGATTTTTGGGGTGTTAAATAACAAGTGTCTATAGTTCCAAATAAAACCACATGCTGTGCTTGTAGATCAAGGATAACCCAGGACTAACCACACCACTGCTATTATTCCATCTCAGAGTTTAGTCAGAATGTTGGAGGGTATAATAATTTCACTTTCATCTTCATCAGATTTCCTGAAACAATGGCATGCTTTCATTTTTATGTAAATGCTATAGTGTGGCTAGAATATCCTTCAAAGATTCATGTGTTAAGGGCCCATTCCTCAGAGAAGGGCCCATTTCCCTTGGGAGATGGCAGATTCTTTAGATTTTCAACTTGTGGGTCTGTAATGGACAATTGTAATAGAGTCCACGAAAGCCCAGGTAAAGGAAAGTCAGGTATTTACTGGGGAATCACTCACAAATGACAAAGCAAGGTAGGTCTTCTGTGCTTAGCTGCTGGATGCTGCCATCCAACTTCCAACCACCTTCTCTCCAGAGCTTACTCCCAGTTCTCACATAGCACCTGAGACCCCACCCCAAAAGGAATGGTCCTCCAAAGACTTTTTATTGCCTGAAACAATTCCTGCAACATTCCTGCCCCTTTGGGGGTCTTATATCAGATATCTGGCATATCAGGATATTTGCATTACAATTTACATTATAATTCATAACAGTAGCAAAATTACAGTTATGAAGTACAGTGAAATAATTTTATGATTGGAGATCACTGCAACATGAGGAACTGTGTTAAAGGTTTACAGCATTAGGAAGGTTGAGAATCACTGCTTTAGAAGGTTTAGAGTCTAGTGGGAGGTTTCTAGGTCACTGGGGGTATACCTTTGAAGAGGATTGAAGAACCTAGCACCTTCTCCCTCCGTTTTTGCTCTTTGGCCATGAAATGAATGCCTTTGCTTAATGCCATGCTTCTCCTATGACAGGCTGCCTTGCCACAATGCTGGAGGGCAATAGAGCCAACAAGCCATGGACTGGAGTCCCACAGCTTTGAGCCTTCCTCTCTGTAAGTGGGTTTTCTCAATGCTTATTAAAGCAGCAGAAAGACTATTAACATAATAGGTAAATTCAGCCTCTGGACTCATGTCTGGTAAACATGTAGGTAAGGGCCTGAACCCTCCCCAGGTTTCCTCCTGGCCAACATTGCTTTTGGAGTGTTTTCTGTGGTTGCCAGGAGGAAAGAGTTTTTGAGACAAGCTGAAACTTCTAGACTGATAAATCGGCTATGCCTACATGAATATTATGCTGGGTGCTGGGGTCTTTACTCTGAAGGCCATAATTGACTAGTTACTTGCTGCCACTCGTTTTCAACACACAACTCAGATCTTTCTAACAAATGAGATTACCCAACTGGTAGAGTCAAACAGTCACTCAGGGCATTTTACCTGTTACAGCTTAAAAAAAGAACAAAGAGCTCTTTGTGTTCAGCAAAAATGTCTTCAAGAAAAAGATAGATGAGGAGGGTAGCCTAAGTGCAAAAATGTTTTTTATTTTGGTTAAGAAAATGTTTACTGTTCTGTCTTTTTCTCTTTAATACTTTATATTATATACAACATTCTGACTACAAATGGTAAAAGCCTATTGAATAATTTGACTTGGGGATGCAAATAATTTTTAAAACCCCAATGGATAAGAGAAATAAATTATAGTTTATGTTGCATATATATTAACTGTCTAGTGTAATCATTCAAAAGTGTTGTGACTGAGAACAAGTTTTTACTTTAACCTGTTTGTGCAGTGACATTTGAGAGCAGAGAACAAATGGCTATATTCACTGACTTTCATATCACAGATGAAAATCTATCTGAAGAGTTATAAGCAAGTGAAGGCAGCTGTTGGAGGGCTGCGGCTGCAGGTCAGCTTAGCCACAGGCAGCACAGCTCTCTAGGGGTAGGTCGTTAACCATCCACACTAGACAGAGGTGGACTTCTGTGTCCCACCATAGATCCATAGAACCAAAATTTGGGCTTGTTTGGGTCAGGACGTACATAACAAGTGAGCATCCTGGAGGGTCATTCAACTCTCAAAGCTTGAGAAGAAGTGAGGCTTAGAAGTGACCCAAGGGTGTTTTTGATTTTAGCCATTCTGACAGGTATAAGATGGTGTCTAAGAGTTGTTTTGATTTGCATTTCCTTGATAGCTAAGGATGTTGAGCACTTTCTTATGTGTCTCTCAGCCATTTTAGATTCCTCTGTTGAGAATTCTCTACTTAGTTCTTTACCCCACTTTTTAATTGGATTATTTGGTGTTTTGTTTTGTTGACTAGCTTCTTGAGTTCTTTGTATATTTTGGAAATCAGCCCTCTGTCAGATGTGGCATTAGTGAATATCTTTTCCCATTCTGTAGGCCACCATTTTGTCTTGTTGACTGTGTCCTTGCCTTACAAAAGCTTCTCAGTTTCAGGAGGTCCCATTTATTAATTGTTAATCTCAGTGTCTGTGCTACTGGTGTTACATTCAGAAAGTGGTCTCTTGTGCCAATTAGTTCAAGGATAGCTCCCACTTTCTCTTCTAAGAGGTTCAGTGTGGCTGGATTTATGTTGAGGTCTTTGATCCATTTGTATGTAAGTTTTGTACATGAAGATAGATATGGATCTATCTGCAATCTTCTACATGTCAGTATCCAATTATGCCAGCACCATTTGTTGAAGATGCTTTCTTTTTTCCATTGTTTAGTTTTAGCTTCTTTGTCAAAAATCTGGTGTTCATAGGCATGTGGGTTATTATCAGGGCCTTCAATTCAATTCCATTGGTTTACCTATCTGTTTTTGTGCCAATACCAAGATGTTTCCAGGACTATAGCTCTATAATAAAGCTTGAAGTCAGGGATGGTGATGCCTCTGGAAGTTCCTTTATTGTACAGGGTTGTTTTTGGCTATCCTGGGTTGTTTATTTTTCCATATAAAGTTGAGTATTGTCCTTTCAAGGTCTGTGAAGAATTGTGCTGGGATTTTGATGAGTATTACATTGAATCTGTAGATTGCTTTTGGTAAGATTGTCATATTTACTATTTTGATACTAAGAGCATAGGAGACCTTTCCATTTTCTGGTATCTTCTTTAATTTCTTTCTTTAATGACTCAAAGTTCTTGTCATGCAGGTTTTTTACTTGTCTGGTTAGGGTTACCCAAGATATTTTATGTTGTTTGTGGCTATTGTAAAGGGTGATGTTTCTCAGCCCCTTTATTATCTATATATAATAGGACTACTGATTTTTTTGAGTTAATCATGTATCCTGCCACTTTGCTGAAGGTGTTTATCAGCTGTAGGAGTTCCCTGGTAGAATTTTTCGGGTCACTTATGTAAAAATATTATATCAAACAATTGCATCAATTGAGCAATTCACTTAACTATTAAGGAGGTAATTTTACAGGAAAGTATCATTCTTGAAGTTAATATATTCTGGAGGATATTAAAATCCTGTTTTAAATGTGGTGATAATTAGTCAAATTACAACCCCTCTCCCTTGGAGGATACTCTAAGAGATAAGAAAATAAAACAAAGTACATAACAGAACAGCATTGGGTCATTTGCAAAGCATAAAATTACAATGGTGTGGGATGTGTACACTAGACATTGTACATTATAGAACAGAAGATCCAGAACAAAGTATATATGAGCATTAGTTTGTTGGATTGCTGGATGGTATGTATACCATGAGATTGTTTATGTAAAGCATTAATCTTTATCATTATCTCTTTATCTCTGTATATAAACAGAAGTCATCCATAACACTGATAACAATGGCTCCTGCTGGGCTATGAAGAAGAGAAGGGCTAATTGTCATTCTGTCAGTGCCTTATTGTCACTTTACAGGACGGTTTTATAGTTGGTTTTGTTTTCTGAAAGAAAACAATTATTCTGGTAGTTGAAAGGTAGAAATAGTCCATGTCTCTTGAATGATGTATAACCCTGGCTAGTTTTATGTCAACATATGCTAGATTCATTGGAGAGGTGGGAACCTCAATTGAGAAATTGCCCCTATAAGGTTAGGCTATAGACAAGCCTGTGAGCTGTTTTCTTAATTTAGCAACTGATGTGGAAGGGCTCATCCCATTGTGGGTGGAGCTACCTGTGGACAGTTGGTCCCGAGGTCTATAAGAAAGCAGGGTGAGCCAGCCTCAAGGAATAAGCCAGTAAGCAGTAGCTCCCTACTGCCTCTTCACCAGCTCTCTCTCCAGGTCCCTTTTCTGCTTGAGTTCCTGTCCTGACTCCCTTCTATTAGTATTCAGGCATCTGTATTGGCCTGTCCTTGGGGGTTCTGACAGGATATGCCCTCAGATGCAGCCACTAAGGGCATTACCTGTGCACATATACTACATTCCCTTTTAAAAGGGCCCTGCCCACCGCCCATCTCTCTCTCCTCCCCTCTGTTTCTTTCTCTCTCTGTTGCTCTGTCCCTCCCCTTCTCTTCTGCCATTCCTGTCCCCCAGAGGCTGGTCTTCCCGTTCCCTTTCCCATTTACTCCCCCCCAAAAACCCTCCCACCCAAGCTCTATTGCATGACGTCTATCTCTCTTGAGCTGCTTTTAAAATTACAACACTTTCAATGATGGACTACGACGTGGAAGTATAAGCCAAATAAGTCCTCTCTTCCCCGACTTACATTTTGGTTGTGGTGTTTTATCACAGCAATAGAAACCCTAACTAAGACAATGCGTATTAGCCAGACTTTAAAGTGAAAGAAAGTCCAATATGCTTTCAGGAGACAGGCTCTGAGCTTGTTACTATAAAAAGTAAATATGCCAGGGCGCCATATTTCAGGGTTCTACGTGAACTAAACTAGCCAAGTATGGAAAGAAAACTAATAAGCTCCTGGGGTAGAGCAACTCCTGAGGACAGAAAGTAGAATGGAGTTTTTCTGGGCAGGAGGAGAGGATTGAAGTCATTGCTCTTGTGTGTGAGCTCCCAGGTTTCCAAGGGGAAGGGCTTTGATGTAGGTTGGTGATGATAGATCACTGTCAGGCCACCACGCACCAGCTCACTAAACTCTGGTGGGTGAGAAACTTTTTGCCACTTTTCTAAGTTCTCAACTGGGACGCCTATCCAAAGGATAGATTCACAAGAGAGAAACAGAGAATTACAGTTATGTCTATTTACTAATGAAGTGGGAGAGAGCTAGGAATGAGTAACAGAAAATGTATAAGGTTTAGTCATCAAACAAAAAACAAGAAAACAGTTCAGGCTTAATTACCACCTCCACATAGAAGAATGAGGAGGAGGAAGATGATGACAATTATGGGCATGTCTGAGTGAAAAGAAGACAGAAAATCACAGTAAACAGCAGAAAGGTCCCTTACACCTTCCCCAGTGTGAAGTCTGTAATGACGGAGAATCTCCCTCCCTTCCTGGCACAGAGACACTTCCAAATGGAGCTGTACTTCCTAACTCTAAGTTTTCTGTATAAAAGTGTCACTTCTCCATGTTCAGAGTTTCTACAATGTCTGCTGACTCTCAAGATCCATCTCAGAACAACCTTCAGGCACAGAGGCATATTCAGGAGGGCGTGCTCTGGCTGTCTTCATCAGTTAGTGGGGAAAGGTTAAGCTGGCACACTTGGAATTCCATGTGCATTGTCACACTAAGACTCAAGTGACCCAGAACAACCTTCCTACACATAGCCACAAACTTTAGTAGGGAGACTTCTCAGCTTTTGGAGTAAATCTCTGAGGTTAGAGTAAGTGCAGGAGAATTCTTACAGCAGGGTAAGGAAGAACCTACAACATTGATGGAGAGGCAAAGACTGATCTCAATCACCTCCCATTAGACCCAAAGAATTTAACAGTGACCACACCTTTGTGTGATAGGAAGTGATATTTTGTAGCACTGGGTGGATTTTAGAAACATCAACAAACTCATCAAAAAATAAAGGGTGTGTGTGTGTGTGTGTGTGTGTGTGTGTGTGTGTGTGTGTGTGTAGTAGTAGTAGTAGTAGTAGTAGTAGTCGTAGAAATGGAGATGTTTTTAAAGACTCTAGGAGTGAGGTAGGTGGAGGAAATGGAAGCATGTGTGAACCACAGCAGAGAACTCCTGACTACCTCTTTGAAGGGCAAGGCACAGAATGGGAGAGATTGTAAAGCCACAGACATTTCTTTGAAGGGTGAGACAAAGAGTGGAGGGGATAGTGTCTGACATGTTGTGAATGAAGAGTTGTTTTCCTTTGAAGTAAGCCAGAGACAAAAGCTCTCTGACCAAGCAAGGTCCTTCCTTGCTTCCTGCTTTTCCACTCACACTCCAATCAAACTCTTAAAATAACCTTCCTGTCTCATGGTCACAAGCAACTGGGACTTCTGGGTACTGATATGTTGGATGCTTCATTCCTTAAAAATACTAATCCAGACTGGGAAAACAACTCCGTAGGTAAAACACTTGTCACTCAAGCACAAGGACCCAAGTTTGAATTCCAAGAAGCCACATAAATAACCCAGTGTTGAGCCTGTGTGGGGGTAATGCTAGTTTTCCTGTATCCAAAGTTGTCTTCTGACCTCTACATATGATTATGATGATCTGTGGCGTCCTTGTGTCCCTCAACTGATGCATACATGGCAGTAAATAAAAAACATTTAAGTTGGAATTTACTCTTTTTTTTTTTTTTTGGTTTTTACGAGACAGGGTTTCTCTGTATTGTTTCGGAGGCTATCGGTCCAGCCTGGCCTCGAACTCACAGAGATCCACCTGCCTCTGCCTCCCGAGTGCTGGGATTAAAGGCGTGCGCCACCACGGCCCGGCGGAATTTACTCTTTTTGAGGATGGAGTGCCAAAGATTAATCCACCCCTCCACACACCTGTTTTGTCAGAGATAGGCATAGATGTCTGCAATCCCAACTCCTGGAAGATGGAAGCAGGAGGATCAGTAGTTGAAATTCATCGTTGGCAACATAGTGAATTTGAAGTCAGCCTGAGATATATGAGGTTCTGTTTCAAAACCAAAAGGAGGAAAAAGTGAACATCAAGAGGCGGTCTTGGTGGCCCACGCCTGCAATCTTAACACTAAGTGGGCAGAAATAGAAGGGTTACCACAAGGTCAAGACAAGCCTGGGTTACATCATGAATTCCATGCAGGCCAACTAGCAATACTAGGAGACCTTGTGTCAAAACAAACAAACAGCAACATTGTAAAATAAGATGTGGCATCTCCTGCTTCTGCAGTCCTCTTGGTTCACTATAGTTTCGTTCTTATTCAACCAAGGTAATGGTGGAGAGACTGTTGTTTGGGCAAGTTACAAAGACTGCTGACTGCTATGAAAACAAGGCCTGCCCCTGCCATTCAAAGGGTTGTGGTTTCCACCCTTGACCTCAGGCCACAACACATCATAGGGAACATAGTCATCTTGGGAGATAAATGGCAGAAAGAAAAAAAAATGTAGAAAATTTTCTGGCGGCTGAAAACAGCGCAGACATGAAAGGGAGTCGGCAAGATACCAGGTCTTATGACGTGTCACATGCCTGCCACTGGGAGGATGACTCAGGCTCACATGGAGGAGCAGGGGCCCACGTTATCTGTGAGGAAAGCTGACCACTGGAAGAAGGAGCACAGCCCTCCCACAGGGGGTTGAATCATAGAGAACTCCGCCTTTGCTTTTCATTCCACAGAAGTCCCTCTTTTCCCATGTGGCTCAGAGTTGCTTGCACATGTCCACCCATGAGAAGGGGAAGAGACCCAATAAATACTGTGGCCTCTGCTACAAATGGGGCACTTTTCTCAGCCTGAAACTCAAGGCCAAAACGTACGATTGACAATTACATATCGACAAAGATGAATGACTTCTAGGAAGATGTAATAACCACTCTTGCAAATATATGATGCAAAGTGCTAAATTTCTAAAAAAAAATCATGGACTTTTAATAGGATTTATACTCTTTAAAACAATAAATAGAAAAGGCAGCAGGAAAAGTTTAAAAAGGGTGGATTTGAGTGACCCAGGTTGCAAAGTTCATGAGTGAGGCTTCTTTAACACATCACAGATTAATAAGAGCAAAGTATGTATTTTGTAATATGTATTTATTTACTATTACAATTACCTGGGAAAGACACCTCAAAGGAAGAAAGAATTATTTTTGACTCATGGTTTCAGAGGGTTTAGTCTGAGTTTGGCTGATTCCATTGTTTTGGGCCCCAAACAATGCAAACTAACATGTTGTTTAGAACATTTGGCAGATGTCATTCAGTTTATGGTGGCCTGGAAGTAGAAGGACACAGAGGAACAGGCCAAGGACAAGATGTGACCCTCCCAAGACATGACCTCTAGCTAGACTCCACTCCCAAAGATTTTACCACTTCCCCAAGTAGTACCGCCGGATGGGGGCTAAAGCCTTAACAGACAATCCTGTGTGTGATATTAATCATTCAAACTATACCATTTATTATTATAAAATTTCTATGGCTCAGGAGACTTCAGAAGAAAATGAAGACTCTAAGAAAAAAGTGCACTGTTTCTATGCTTAGGACTATGGAAGCATAGTTGAGGGCAAATATCCCTGGACCAAGGCTGGTCTGAGTCAATGGGTATCAGTGGAGGAAGAGTTAACCTTGCCTATTTGTACATGATCTTCTCTGCACCCTGGCATCTTCAGAGAGAACATCTCATAACTCAGGATCTTAAGACGTACCCTGGGCAGAAGAACAAGCTGTGGAGTGACCTCCCTGTGTTTCATGATTGCTTCTGGAGAGGAGCTGGATGGGAACCTTCCTTCTTTTACTGTTTGTTCAAATACCAAGAAGTGCCTATAACCACAATACAAAAGAAAATCCAAGTGGAACAAAAACCACAGACTACATTATGCTTGACAAAGCCCAACAAGTAGCTGCTATGCTTTGGTCACATACTGATTTCAACAAGGTAATAAAACAGACTGAGAAATTCATATATCCCCCTCAAAATGACTGACCACTAAGAAGCACAGTTTAAAATATTTCAAAGAAGAGTTGGAAAGAGGGAGGGGGAGAGGGTAGGGAGTCATTAAGACAAATTGAGAAATATGTAAAGAGTATATCGATTCTAAGGCAGCATTTGTGAAATATCCTTAGGTTAGCCAACAGAAGGGAATTTATAGGCTTGAAATGCATGACAAAATAAATCTTCTCTCAACTTTTCATATTTCTGTAAAGTTCTGGCCTCTGAACCACTGAAATGAAAATGAAATGCTATGGAGCTAGGGAATGTCTTACTTTGACCTCCAACTATTTTACTTTTCTCATGATTCCACTATTATAACTGCAAATATACTTCCCCTTGAGGATGAAGCTAGTTCACACCCATCCCAAACACAACGGGAGTGCTTTGATTTTCCTGAGAGTGACAAAGGGTTGCATTCCTGGGAAGGAACCCAGGACAATGAAAGACAGATTGAATATCCCTGAGATAACCTGGGAATTTAAAGTCTCTGTCTAGACACATTCATTTCACAGGGCTGGAGTCCTGGATTGCAAACACAGTTTTGAACATTCCTCTAGAAATATTTAAAACATTCCAAAGGCCAAGCGGATGGCTCCCTTTACACTTGGTGATATTGCGGCTGTGAATATTCTCTGCCTCTGTGTGTGTAGAATAAACCATACTTTAGGCCACTTTATCTTCTCCCAATTTGCTCCCTGTGTAGGAATGGGGTGGGTATTATAATATTCTTCTGGATGCCTCCCTGACCCTTCTGTGACCCTCCTTTGCTATCATCTTCATTTTATCTACATTTGCCATGAATGTATCAGCAGATGTTGTCCCTGTTAAATGTGGTGAGGACACATACAAGAGCAGTCAAGTTTTTGTGTTAATAGAGTTCATATTTGGAATATTTTAGATTTATAAAATATTGAGTGGATCATATAGAGAGTTTACATAGACCCCACTCTTGCATCACAGCTTAATACAATGTTCACATAAAGAATTGGTATGATATGACTGCTACAATCAGTGGGCCTAAATCATTACATTATTGTTAACATGTGCCTATCATTTACCTTAAGGGGTCACCTTGTGCTGCATAATTCTAAGATTTTTATAAGTGCATATTTATGTTTTCAGAATTACAGCATCATAACAAATAGGTTTGCTGCACTAAGTCTGCCCTGTGTCCCACCCATTCTTGCTTCCCAGATGCCCCATAGGTCCTCAGTAACTGTTAAGACTAGATTTCCAATGCAGTTTGCTTTGTCTTGATTGTTGTAAGCTGAAGATACACAGTCCACAACCTTTTCTAACCAGACATTCCATTTATAAGTATACACTCAAGGTTCTTCCATGTCTTTATATATTTTTAGGCTTAAAATCTTAATTTTAATCCTTGCACAATGTTCATTTGCATGCATATACCATAATTTGCTTATCTATCCTGATTTCATGTGAGAAAAAATTATTAAATCTATTATAAAATTATTATACAAAATTATGTATGAGTATAACTGTTCATCTTATTTGAGTGACTGTCTAGGCTAATGGTGGCTGGATCATTTGGTAAAGCATATGCAACAAATTACAAATCTGTCTTTCTATGTTTTCGGGTATTAGTATAGCCTCCTTTGCTCTCTAAGCTACCATTTACATGGAGAATGTTTCTAAGTCCCTGTATATCTGCTCTGTCTGTGGTTTTGAAGGGTTTGTGAGTCTCTTGTGGGCAGCATATAGTTGGATCTTATTATCTGATCATCTTAGTCACTGAATATCTCCTGACTGGTATTTTAATTAATAGGGCAGAAAACAGGGAAATTGTGCAAACGATTAAAAAATCAGAGTCAAAAATTCAAAATCTTGAGGTCAACGGGGAAATGTCTAGCAAGGTAGATAACTTACAACTTAAAACTACTGTCCTAATAGCCAAAATAGAATCCATTCAGGAGGACATTATCAGGCTTGCAGAAACAACTCATTCTATGTCTGATGACTTGATTAATAGAACTCAAAGACTGGAACATCAGATTGGTGAACTTACTGAAACAATTCATTCCAGGTCTGAGGATAATGACTGGCTGGCAGATAGAGCATTGTTCTTAGAAGGCAACTTACATGCCATTCAAATAATGTCTAAGGATGAGAATATTAAATTCTTAGAATCACTTATAATTGATGAATTCAAGAAACTGATAGACTCTATGAAGTCCTTAGAAAAATTTTTGACCCAGGAAGTTCAAACACTCAGAGAAACGATGGTCAATAGGCTGCAGGTCTTAGATGATTTCCAATCTGATACATTGGATTCAGAAGTACTAGTAACAGGACATGACAGAGGTTTACCTATACCTCTCAGACACCGGGAAGATCTTCCTAAGGTTGTTATGCTATCTCCTATGGCCTTCCCAGTATCTATGACTGGAAAACCAGCAATGAAGAAGCATCCTAATGGTTTAATTGCTTACCAGTGTAAACTGATAAAGAACCTGAAGGGAATCAAACAAGTCATTGTCTCTTATGGTATTCACTCCTTTTATGTTAAAGAGTTACTGAATTCTTGGGCAAGTACAAATAGGGTGACCCCAAAGGATTGGAGTCAATTGGCATCAGTGGTGCTAGAAAATTTGCCTCAAATACAATGGAAAACTTTATGGAACGAAGAAGAAAAGGCCCTCGAGCTTCAAGGCCTATGAAGCTCCCCAAGACAAAATTCTTGATGAGGGTACTTATGATGACACACAGGTTCAGGCTGTGTATGAGGAACATATCTTTTCTTTGTGCCATCCAGCAGCTCTGAATGCTTTCAATAAGATTCATGAGCCAGGAGAGCACATAGAACAAGGTGATTCAGCGTCCAAGGGGAAAGTTCACTGAATTTTTAGATTGTCCAGAGCAGTAGAATTACAGGTAACTGACTCAAATTCTAGGAGAATACTCATAGAATCTTTAGCTTATAAAAATGCAAATCTACAATGCAAACAGGTGCTTTGGTCATTAAAAATCAGATCAGCACCATTGGACTAGTGGGTCTTGTATAAAGCTAATATTAGGTATAAAGATTAAGATACAGAAGACTGGGTAGGAGATGCAATTTCTAAAGGTCTTGAAGAGGCACCAAGATGTCAAATGTCTTAACTGTGAGGATATAGAAACTTGGGCAGGAGAAGCAATTTCCAGAAGTATAAAAGACATCAAAATACCAGATATTTTAACTGTGGTAGAATAGGACATCTGAGAAGAAATTGTAGGTAAAGCATTCCTAGAGATAATGCTCCTCCTAGGAATAATTCAAATAGAAGGCCCCAGCCTTCTAGATTATGAAGATGTGGCAAAGGCTGATATTAGACCAATGAATGTAGGTTGATCACAGACAGACAAGGTAACCCTTTAAAATCGGGAAACTCCCTGGGACAGCCTCTCAAAGGCCCCCATGTCAAAAGCGGTCCAGTCATTCCCAGTCGGTATGGAGGAGAATCGCTCTCAGGATAATTAGAAGATCCACTGCCTACTGTAAAAAAAATACCACTCTGGATGATAGATTAGCTACTGAGGATAAACCAAATGTAGCTGGGGAAAACAAAAAGGCATATTTTTACAAACTTCTATACAAGATCACAGACCCAAATTACCAGTTTAAGTGAATAATAAGGTGTTTATTGGAATTGTAGACACTGGACATGATGTCACCATAACTTAACTATCCTGGCCTTCCAGATGGCTACTACAAGAAGTAAATATTCAATTCTTAGGGATTGGAATGCTATCTCAAGTAAAATAAATAACAAGATGGATTGACTGTATAGGCCCAGAAGGACAAAGAGGAAGACTGAGGCCATATGTTGCAGACATAGCTATAAACCCCTAGGGTCATGATCTATTACAGCAATTGAATACCCAGATTAACATTCTGCCAGTATCAGATATTAATCATAAACAAGCTCTTGGTGGTAGAAAAAATATTGTAAGGCACTACAGAAAACAGATGCCAAACATACAGGCTGCACAGAAACAGGATGCTTAGTGCTACACCTACAGGGGAACCAAAAGCCCTACCCTTAATATGGCTAACAGATGAACCTGTCTCGGTAGGGAAATGGCCTGTGACTTCTGAGAAGCTAGAGGCTTTAGAAGAGCTGGTTCAGGATCAGCTAAATGTTGGACATACTGAAAAATCTAGAAGTCCATGGAATTCTCCTGTGTTTGTTATCAAAAAGAAGTCTGGTAAATGGAGGATGCTTACTGATCTAAGAGCCATCAATAAAGTAATTCAACCTATGGGCTCTCTCCTAAAAGGAGACAAGGACTTAAATAGTCCATAAGTATTATCAGCTGAGGCTGAAAAAGAATTACAATATGTAGAAAAGAGAATACTAGAAGCACATGTGGACCATGTGGATCCCAAACTAGACTCCATGCTGGTTATTTTACCATGTAGAGAATACCCCTCAGGGATTTTGATGCAGAGGGAAGCTATCATATAAGAATAGATATTTCTGTCCTATAAACAGAATAAAAAACTGAAGGCAGATATAGAAAAGATCTCTGATTTGATTTTAAAAGGTAAATTAATGCCTCATTAACTAACTGGAAGGAACCCGAGAGAAATTATTGTATCTTTAACTAATGAAGAAATTTCCTCCTATGGAAGGATCATGAATACTGACAAAGAGCTGGCAGTAACTTTTTGGGAATGATTCATAACAATTATCCCAAAGCAGAAAGAATCAAATTCATAAAGAAAACAATTTGGATCCTTCCACATATTGTAAGAAATATGCTACTCTCTAAAGTTCCTACACTCTACATTGATGCAAACAAGTCAGGAAAGTCAGGTTATAAATCAGCCAATATAAGTAAAGTAGATCAAAGACCTTACAACTCTGTACAAAAGGCAGAGTTGTATGCCATTCTTATGGCACTTATGGATTTTACAGTGTCTCTCAATATAGTTACTGACTCTCAATATGCAGAAAGAGTTGTCTTACACATTGTGTCTGCTGAATTTATTCCTGACTGTACAGAATTAACTTCATGGTTTAATGAAGTTCATGGTTTATACAGTTGCAGGAAACTATCAAAAACAGAACTCATCATATATATATATATATATATATATATATATATATATATATATATATATATATATCACACATCAGATCCCATATGGGTCTGCCAGGTCCTCTTGTACAAGGTAATGATCTAATTGATCGTCTATTAATAGGAAATGTGCTAGAAGCTTCAAAATTTCATAAAAACACCATGTTAATATCAAAAGCTTAAAGCAGGATTTTTTCTATTCAGTGGCAACAAGCCAAGGAAATAATAAGGAACTTCCTCACCTGTTCATTCTATAAGCAAACTCTGGTACAAGCACGCAGTAATTCCAAAGATATTCACAGAAATGAAATTTGGAAAATGGATGTGTTTCACTTTCCAGAATTTGGAAGTTTAAAATATGTGCACCATACCATAGACACATTTTCAGGGTTCCAATGGGCTACTAAAAGGCTGATTCTGTTACACCTCTTAGAGGTGATGGCTGTTATGGGTATACCTGCACAAATAAAAACTGACAATGCTCCAGTGTATGTCTCTAGCAAATTGGAACAGTTTATCAAATATTATAACATAAAACACATAACTGGTATACCTCACAATCCCACAGGACAAGCAGTGGTTGAGAGATCTAACCACACCTTAAAAGAAATGCTTCATAAACAGCCAGGGGGAACAAAGACCATCAGACACAGATCACACAATGCCTTATTAACATTGAACTTTCTTAATGCTAATGATAAAGGACAAACAGCTGCAGAAAGACACTGGACTACAGAAAAAACTTCTTTTTTTCTCTTCTTTTTTTAATTTAAGTTAGAAACAAGCTTGTTTCACATGTCAAGCCCCTCCTCCCCTACCCTCCCCACAAGTCCCCCCCCCCCCAGTCCACCACCCAACCTCCACTAAAATCTCCAGGGAGGGTGAGGTCCTCCATGGTGGATCTCCAGAGTCTGTTATTTCATCCAGGGTAGGGCCTAGGCTGAGAGAGCATCCCACATTCTGCGATGGGAACTCAAAGTCTGTTTGCATACCTGGGATAAATACTACCTAAGGACCCATAGATTACCTAGGCCTCCTCACTGACACCCACATTCAGGGGGTCTGGGTCAGTACCGTGCTTTCTACTCAGCCATCAATCTGGGGTCGAAGAGCTCCCCCTTGTTCAGGTCAACTGTTGCTGTGGGTTAAACCGTCCCAGTCTTAACTCCTTTGCTCATCAGTTCTCCCTTTCTGTCACTGGATTTCAGGAGTTCAGTTCAGTGTTTAGCTGTGGGTATCTGCCTCTGCTTCCATCAGTCACTGGATGAAGGTTCTGTTTCCCAGACTCTCTGTCAGTGGAATTGTATGCTGGCACTCCCTTGATTCATGTCTAAAATCCATATATGAGTGCGTACATACCATGTTTCTCTTTTTGTGACTGGGTAACCTCACTCAGGATGGTTTCTTCTACTGCCATCCATTTGCCTGAAAAATTTCAAGATTCCAATTTTTTTTTCTGATGAATAGTACTCCATTGTGTAAATGTACCACATTTTCTCTATCCACTCTTCAGTTGAGGGGAATCTAGGTTGCTTCCAGGTTCTGGCTATAACAAATAATGCTGCTATGAACATGGTGGAACAGATGTCCTTGTTGTATGAATGTGAATCTTTTGGATATATGCCTAAGAGTGGAGTTGCTGGGTCTTGTGGTAGACTGATTCCCATTTTTCCTGAGGAATCTCCATACTGATTTCCAAAGTGGCTGTACGAGTTGGCACTTCCACCAGCAGTGAAGGAGTGTTCCTCTTTCTCTATACCCTCTTTAGTATAAACTATCATTGGAGTTTTTGATTTTAGCCTTTCTGACAGGAATAAGATGGTATCTCAGAGTTGTTTTGATTTGCATTTCCCTGATTGCTAGGGATGTTAAGCACTTTCTTAAGTGTCTCTCAGCCATTTTAGACTCTGGTACTGAGAATTCTCTATTTACTTATGTACCGTACTTTTTGATTGGATCCTCTGGTGTTTTGGAGACTTACTTCTTGAGTTCTTTGTAAATTTTGGAGATCAGCCCTCTCTCAGAAATGGGGTTAGTGAATATCTTTTCCCAATCTGTGGGTTGCCTTTTTGACTTGATGACTGTGTCCTTTGCCTTAGAGAAACTTCTCAGTTTTAGAAGGTCCCATTTATTAATTGTCAATCTTAGTGTCTGTGCTACTGGAGTTGTGTTCAGGAAGCAGTTTCCTGTACCAATTTGTTCAAGGGTACCTCCGACTTTCTCTTCTAATAGATTCATTGTGGCTGGATTTATTCTGAGGTCTTTGATCCATTTGGATTTAAGTTTCATTCATGGATCTATCTGCAGTCTTCTACATGTCAGCCTCAAGATATGTCAGCATCATTTATTGAAGATGCTTTCTTTTTTCCATTGTATAATTTTAGCTTCTTTGTCAAAGATCAGGTGTTCATATGTGTATGGGTTAATGTAGGGGTGTTCAATTCAATTCCATTGATCTATCTGCCTATTTTTGTGCCAATACCAAGATGTTTTCACGACTATAGCTTTGTAATACAGCTTGAAGTCAGGGATGGTGTTTCCTCTGGATGTTGCCTTCTTGAACAGGGTTGTTTTGGCTATTCTGGGTTTTTTTGTTTTTCCATGTAAAGTTGAGAATTGCTATTTCAAGGTCTGTGAAGAATTGTGCCAGTATTTTAATGGGGATTGTGTTAAATCTGTATATTGCTTTCAGTAAGATTGCCATTTTTACTATGTTGACCCTACCTATCCAAGAGCATGGGAGATCTTTCCATTTTCTGGTGTCTTCTTTAAAAGAAAAACTTCTGAACTAAACCAGCCTGTGTATTTCAAGGATGTTATGACCTCTGGTTGGATATCAGGATATGTGTTACTTTGGGGAAGGGGTTTTGCCTTTGTTTCTACAGGAGATGAAAAGTTTTGGATTCCATAAAAATTGATTAAGATTGGATCTGAACAGGAAAATCCTCAGGAGGAGGAAAGATGACAGCTCATCCACAAAGTCACATTCTGTGGGGTATAATGATACTTCACAAATGGAAAGGAAAGTGTCTTGTTCTTTTCTCCAAATAGCGAGAAGATACTAAATGTGTGGATACCTAAAGAAGAGAGGATGGCTACCCAAAAATCATCAAACAAAGAAAAATCTAATGCTTGGTATCAATGTCTAATTCTCTAAACTTTATCTTATAATATCTGTCTCTTTACTTCCTAATACTCTTTATATATGTTTGAGACAATTTAGTTATATTTCAAGTCTAAATCTTTCTTTATACTAAAAGGAGAATTGCAGGGAGAGATCTCACATACCCGCAACACTTACCATGCCCACTTGGGTATGGTCACAGTTATGTGCAGGGAGGAGAGATAAAAGGAAAAGGGAAAGGGGCACTCGCTCTCTTTTTGGGGTTACAGTCGAGGTCGGAGTGGAACAGAGCACTGACCGCAGTTCTCAGCTTCTCATGTAAGTGACTTCTCTCTTTCTAATAAAGTATCATACAACCCCCCTCCCTGGTGTCCTTGGCATGGCTCGTTTACCATCACCACTTTGATAAGAACAGTGGTCACCTTAGCTAGGGTCTCTGCCAGCCCCTCTTCACCAGGTGAGGCAACAGTATGCCAGAGAGTTAACTTGATTGGATGGAATCAAAGAAAGACAAAAAAGTTGGATTTTATGCCAAAGGACCAAAAAAGTAAACACATTAGCTAATCTGTGTTGAGAAATTGGGTGGGGAATACAACAGAAAAGCCATTGGTCAGAAATTCAATAGAATATTCTAGGCAATACAGCTGGTATAACAGATCTTGATGAGATTCTACATATATCCCTTATGGCCTTTTGTTTGGCTTAATCATCCTAAAAATCTTATAAATAAATAGCTGGTTTGCAAACGTCAAAATTCAAAACAAGAGCTGGGTGATAAAAATCATGTTTATCCCATATTCTGTTTTGTTTAGAATAAGTCATATGTTAAGACATAATGTTCATTTGTGCCAGGAGGCAATTCATTGCTTAAAGCATTCAAGGCAGTCACAGCCTGTGATGGAAATTGAGAAGGAGGGCCCTAGGCATATTCCATCTGTTCTAAAACCAGTTAGTAGTGATGGTTTGTTGAGTATTGAAAGTGAGATGTGCTTTTGATCATTTTTCTTCACAAGTCTGTTTCCTTAAGAAACCCCTTCTGTGATTATTTTCTTGAAAATATCCCAAGTCAAGCACTCAACCCCAAAGAATAAGGAATAGAACACATTCTGATACTCTCATTGCCTTAATGGTCTGGGTGTGTGTGTCACTGTGTTTTGTGCTAAATACTTGCCTCTTTCTGGACCTCACTAAGTCAAACCATAAGCCAGTTGGCAACCAATGATCTTTGAATGGAGGAATTGGGAATATCTGGGTGGAGACAGTATCAACTATTCAAAAGTCAAAAACAGTCTAATAACTTTCAAAACACTCCTCAGACTTCTTAGGAAACACAAAGAGGACATTTATTCTGTTATCTCTCTCTCATGCAACATTGCTGAGCTAATATAATTTCCATAAACTTAAACCAGAGCTTCTAGCTCTGGAAATGGCAGCATTGAATAAAAGTAGCTATTTCTACAGAAGGGAGATATAATGATATAATGCCAGGAAACAGAACTCCTGAATGATTCTTCAAGTCAGGCTCAACTGTAAGTGACAGCCTCATTGTGTTGCTGTTTTACCAAAATGGCAAGTCTTCTATGCCATTCTCTGTTTCATTTCAGCATGTTGTAAACACAGAAACACTTATATAGCTCTGCATACAGTGCTGTAGAATCATTGCCATCTGTGTTGGACAGTCAGTGGTTTGAATGAGAAATGTCTCTATAGGCTCATGTACTTGACCACTGGGTCAACAGTGGGTGGCACTGTTTGGGAAGGCTATGGAACCTTTAGGAAGTAAAGCCTTGCTGAGGGAAGCATGTCCCTGGGGGCACAGTCAAGAACTCTTGTGCTGCTGTGTTCTGGCTCTCTTTACTTCTTGTGTCTGGATAAACATGTGATCAGTCAACCCCCTAATGCTGCCGTCTGTTGCCATGCTTTCCCTACCATGAGGACTGTGGAACTCTAAATCAAAATCCTTTCTTTCAGGTTGCTTTTGGTCATGGCATTTTATCACAGTAACAGAAAAGTAACTAATACAAGTGGTGAGGGATAAATGAAGGAAGTATTCCTTTTAGTCTTCATAGGACTTAGACTTACTGAGACAGTAAACAGTGAATTAATGTATGCAGAAGTAATTCCAGTGATGGGTAAAAATGATATACAATTCTGGGGATATTAGGAGGGTTATCAATGACTTGAAACATTGAAGGATGAGAATAAGTTAGACCCTTCGCTTCAGCTCTCTCTCTCTCTCTCTCTCTCTCTCTCTCTCTCTCTCTCACACACACACACACACACACATACACTCACAGTCTCTATGCCTCTCTGTCTCTATCTCTCTTTCTTCCTTTCCTTTCTCTCCCTAGTTCATATGAGGTGTATATATATTTCAAGTGGGTGTGTGTATGTATACCAGAGCTGGGGTTCAATGTCAGGGGTCTTTCTCTATTGCTCTCCAATTTATGTTTTGAAACAGGATTTCTCTTTGGACCTGGTGCTCACTATACAGCTGTACTGGTTGGCAATGAACCACAGTAATCCATTTTATGTACCTCCCAGGTGTTCCCCAGTACTGATTACAGATACATGCCATACATTCCATCATATAATATTTTGTATGTGGATGCTGGGGATCAAACTCAGATCTCTGTGCTGTCAGGCAAGCACATTACCAACTGGATTATCTACTAAGCCTGGCTTAGATCGTAACAGCAAGATAAATTTGGCCTTCTTTGTTGTATGTCCTTCATTTGGTGCCACTTTATGCTCTTTATGGCTTTAAAATTTGACATATACAGCAATTTCTCAAAATCGAAGTCTTTATCTTGTAGTGACACTAGTATCTAACCACTCATATGTGATACGGACATATTAGAATCCCATATGGCAGGCGAATCTCTGTGAGTTAGAGGCCAGCCTGGTCTACAGAGCAAGTTCCAGGACAGCCTCCAAAACAATACAGAGAAACCCTGTCGCAAAAGACCAAAAAAAAAAGAATTGTATATGGATAGAGGATTCCCCACTGTGGATGCACTGAAGCAGTAATCATGGTTGTTAGTATTTTCACGTCATGTGTGTTCTTTTCCCTTTTCTACTTAACTGGAATCAGTCATGATGCCCCTCAGTAGGGGAGTGGATAAAGAAGCTGCTACATTCAGAGAGTGGAATGCTATTTACTGCTGAAAAGAAGAGAGTAATCATGATGGTTTGAATAGAAACACCCCCATAGGTCCCTAGTGAGTGGCACTAATAGGAAGTGTGGCTTTGGTGGAGGAAGTGTGTCACTGGAACTGGGCTTTGAGGTTTCAGAAGCTCAAGCCAGGTACAGTGGCTCACTCTTCCTGATTCCTGCATATCTGGTTGTAGAATTCTCAGCTCCTTCTCCAGCACCGTGTCTGCCTGTGTACTGCCAAGCCTCCTGCCTTAATGATAATGAACTAAACCTCTGAACTGTAAACCAGCCCCATTAAATGTTTTCTTTAATAGAGCAACCATAGTCATGGTGTCTCTTCACAGCAATAGAAACTCCAACAAAGGCAGTGATCAAGCCCTGAAAAGACATGAAAGAATCTAAAGTGATTCCTGCTAGGCAAAACATACTAACCCCTAAAACCTCCACATTGTATGCTTGGTGATATTCTACAAAAGGTGAGATGATAGTAATATTTAAAAGTTCAGTAACTATGGTGGGTCAGGGAGGGTAAGATTAATAAGCAGAATACATAAGACTTTTAGGGCCATGTAGTTACTCTCCTTGATACCATAAGATTATGTGATGGTTTGAAAAAGAATGGCCCCTATCAACCCATATGTTTGAATGCTTGGTCACCAGGGAGTGGCACTATTATGAGTTGTGGCCTTGTTGGAGGAAGTGTGTCACTGGGGGTGAGCATTGAGGTTTCAAAAGCCCAAGCCAGCCAGATCCAGTGGCTCTCTCTCTTCCTGCTTCCAGATTACTGCAGACCTGTGGGGACTTTTGAATGAGTGGATGCTTACATTATCCCTTTGCTCCGCATTCACAGAGTTTACAGCTGGAATGGCATTCCTGTAGCTGTGGACTCAGTGATTCTGCTGTACAGTTGGAGGTCCACTAGTGGTAATGAGTGCATCTGTGTGGGAAGGAACCCTGGCAGTGGAGGAGGCTGTGCTGAAATGAAGCCAAGAGGAACTCTGCTATAAACTTCCAAACTGCTTAATAACATCTATGGAACAAATGGCTTCTGCAGTTAATATTACTTAGCTTTAGCTTAATAGCTTTCCATTTTATGAGATGTTTCAAAGGTGAAATTTTGTTATTAATTTTGTTCTGCCTTAGAATCTATGTCACAAGAATAGAATACTATCCTATAACAATCCAAATCTTCAGATACAATATTATACCACAGCAATCAAATCTTCATTATTAGATGGAATGCAATATTAGCGTTTAATACATCTCTGGGCCACTGTCTCCAAGAGATGACCAGAGCATCTTCAAATATGTACTACCTGCCAATGCCAACACTCACATCAGATTACCCCATGACTGTACAAGCAAATATTCTATGTAGAAATGTACAGTAGAGGAGGCCCACCAACTTCTCTCTATGTTCTGTTTTGTTTTTGATACAAGATTTCAAGATTTCTCTGTGTACCCTAGCTGTACCAGAACTGTCCCTGTACACAAGGGTATCCTTGAATTCAGAGATTGCTTGCCTCTGCTTTTGTAGAGTTGGTGTTAAAGTGATGTGCCTCTATGGCCAGCATCTTCTCTTTCAGAAAGAGCAAGTCTAAGAGTTTCATGGACTCCTATAAGATGTTTAAAAATTAATGTGTATGAATATTTTGCCTTTTCTGTTTGTATATGGACCACATATTTGCCTATTGCACAAGGAGGTCAGAAGAGGGTGTTGGGTCCCTTGGAATTGGCATTACAGATAGTTGTGAGTTACCTTGTAAGTAATGGGAAGTGGACTCAAGTCCTTTGCAAGAGCATTTAGTCGTCTTAGTTACAGAGCAAGGATATATTTAAAGAGCTAATAAGTGTGTGTGTGTGTGTGTGTGTGTGTGTGTGTGTGTAGCAATAACAACTAAAGAAAAAGAGGCTATGATTCCAAGAGGAGTCAAGGACAGGAAAATGGATAGGATTGATAAAAGGGAAGGGAAGGGGGAAATGATGTTATTATATTTTAGCTTTTAAAAGAGAATAAAATGTGAATTCTGGTCTAAAGACCAACAAAAATTACTGTTTATTTAAAAATGATTCATTTATTATGTACACAGTGTTCTGACTGTATGTATTCCTGCATACCAGAAGAGGGCATCATATTTCATTATGGATGGTTGTGAACCACCATGTGGTTGCTGAATTGAATTCATGACCTCTGAAAGAGCAGCCAGTGCTCTTAACCTCTGAGCTATTGCTCTAGTTTCTATTATTACTATTTTTAAAAGGATCCTTTTCGTTCACTAAAGATTTCTTTAGGCCATTCTGTATTTGAAATTCAGCCTTTCATAAATTCCTTGGAATTAATAGAGGGAGATAAAACCGAGTCTGTAAATACTCAACAGAACATTTCTCTAAGCTGTAAAAGCTCACTATTTTTAGGATCACACATGGTTATTAGATGCACCCTCAGCTGGTATAGAGGTAAAACAGTTAAAACTGTGAGACTTGGCTGGGTCTCTAATTGTATAGCTTTCTTTGTTCTGCATCATGTCTTAGGTTTTCTATTGTTGTGAAGAGATACCACAACCATGTGGCTTGCCTACAGTTTCAGAGAGGTTCAGTCTATTATGATCATAAAGGAGAGCATGGCAGCATGTAAGCAGACATGGTGCTGGAGCTGAGAGTGCATTGAGTGAAGCTTGAGAAAAAGACCTCAAACCCACCTCCATAATGACACACTTCCAAAAGGAGGTGTGGCTCTGATTAAAAGGGTGCCTTCCAGCCTCAAGGTCTTGATTAAAGGTGTGTGTCCTCCTGCTTCCTCCAATAAGACCACACTTCCTCCAACAAGGCCACACCTCTTAATAGTGCCACTCCCTATGAGCTTATGGGAGCCAAATACATTCAAAGCACCACAGCTGGGTCTCTAATTATTTAGCTTTCTTTGCTCTGTATCACATCTCTGCAATGGAGAAAATCAAATTCTTAGCCTTGCATGATAAGTTAAATACTATAAAGATCCCCTTCTGCTATGTGTGTGACTACAAAATCATCATTTTTAAATACTCTGTGGTGGTAGTGTTAATTGTTAACTTGACAGTTAGCTGTCAATCTGGTGAGATCAGGAATCACCTAGAAGGAGCTAGCAGGATGACTTGATGTTCTTGTAGAGGACTGGGTCCTGTTTTCAGCACACACATGGTGGCTCACAATTGCCTGTAACACCAGATCCATGGGATCTGACACCCTCTGGCCTCTAAGATACCTGAACACACATGGTACAAATATAGTCCTACAATCACACATACATATGTATAAATAAAAAATAAATCTTAGAATCACCTGAGAGATGGGTCCATGAGCATACCTATGAAGGATTATCTTGATTAGGTTAACTGATGTTAACTTCACTCTGGACAGGGATTCTGGAGGGTATATAGTCAGCTCCCTCAAGCTCCTCCTGCATAAGATCACTGTCACGATGCATTGTGTATCCTGGAATTGTGGGCCAAAATAAACCTCCCTTTCCAGAAGTTGCTTTCATTAGGGTATTCTATCACAACAACAGCAAAAGAAATGTCACATGTCCTCTCCTATTTAATTAACTCCAGAGCTTGTGTCTGAATCTGTTAATGTCAAATTATCATTTAGTCCATGGAAGTCTAATAAATAATCTACATCCTACTTCAACATAAAATTTAAAAAAGCAAGTAGAGGCCATTTCTTGAGATCTGTGTCAAACAAATATTTCCTGCAAAAGATAATTTACTACTTGAGATTTTTGGAAAAGAACTGTGTTTCTTTTAGACTGGCTGAGGTGAGCCAGAAGGATTTATTAATCTCTAACATTTCATTCTCAACTTGTAATAAATAGACAAAAATGACTGTCTAGTGCTAATTAAAGCTAACCCAATCAAGTCAGCTTACCCCTTCAGATAAGAGATGGAGACTGTCCAGGCCCTTCCCTTGCTTCCAACAAGGCAAATAGCTTAAATGCCTTAACAGATAAGAATATTGCTGAAAAGATTATCACTAAAGAAAAGTGATCACTTTTTTTTAAACCAAGTGAAAATGAAAATAAATACAATTCCCAGTGATTACCAAACCCAGCAGAGCTCTTACAGACTGCTTACTTCTGGACCCAGAATGTCCTCAATTGACAATAATAACCTTTGAATTCATGGAGTGATTACTCCTAGATATTCTGCAAATGACGGTAAACAGTAGTCCAGATAGCACAAATGACTATCCAACTATTGTATATAAATATATACACACCATCAGGAAATAGCAACAATTCCAGTCATGTTGGATCATCTGTAAGCATTCCTACATTAAGACCCCGCAAATCTCATAGCCATGGCTGTCAGACAGGCTTTCAGACTACACGCAGAACCAGCTGCCTAAGCCTGAGACTGGATGGGCATTAGGAGGGAGAAAACAGAAGCATAAACCTGGGTTTTTAAATGAACATACTACTTTCTTTGTGTGCTTGCAAAGCTGTTCAATGGGTGACACTAAGGGTAGGATCTAGGACTTTCCTGACTCTCACCTCAGGCAAACTCCACAATTTTTCTCTTGACTTTTGTCTACCTTGTGTGCAGAAATTGGTGGGGACACTTCAGAGAGGAATTAAAGTTCCATTTACTCTATTCTCTAGCATCTAAGATTCCGGTCCTACAGGTCTTCCTTTTTCAGGACCCCACCACCAACACCTTCGTAAATCTTTTAATGCCAAACATGATTAGGATGGTCCATATCCCATCTTGATTTCTCACAAACTTAACTCAAGTCTCTAGGCAGTTTGCAGGCCATTATTTTGCTCTAGATTCCCAACATTTCTGGGAGTTTTATGATTTTCACAGCCCAGAGGACTTTTTGCACGAACTTGATAATTATTTTTGAAACTAGCAAAAGAGAAACGTGTTTTTAGCCTGTCTAGGATAGTGCTTTTCCCTGGCCAGTGTCTCACTGGCCACATCAAAATCATACACATTGTAGACCTCTCTGAGCTTTTGAAGGTGGTTTGATTGCTGTCTCTTGTGTATAACTCCTCGACGCATAGACTGGGAAAGCCCTGAGTTGAGTTTTAAAAACTATCCTATGAGAAACACTCTCAGCTTTCTGAAGAACAGTTAGCTATTTCCTAGCGCTTAATATAGATGTTGATAAGGTTCATCTGTATGACTAGTAATATGTTCCCAATGGACGTTATGCACACCCCAGGGAAAAGCACAGGCTCTCAGTATGAAATGTTGGTAGTGCAGGATATGCAACGGAACAGCAATGTACGAGCTTGCTTCTTTGTCTCTCAGGATCCAGAGATTGAAGAGACCAGTCTTTATAAATTCTTCAATTCCTTTCCAGGGTTGCTCCACTGGGAAAGAACTAAGGCTCTGTAACCACAAACTTCCAAGTGGACCCTGGGGATGACCAAAGCCTCAATGACCTCTCACTTGAGGACTTGAAGGTCACACTGTCCTCAGGATTGGGTAGCTATGGCCTGGGTAAAAATCTATCCTCTGTGAGCAACAATGTTTTAGATGCACTTCACTTTCTTCAGTCATAAAACTGGGATCGGTTTTAATTGCAAACCTAATGGAAACCTCAGCAGCCACTGGAGAAGGGTGACTGTATTAACTTAATTTCATTTCATGGAAAAAATGTGAATTGTTGTCATTGTGAACAGGATGGACACCCAACATAAAAGAGGGTCTAAAGTAGATTCTCACTGCCTGACAGTTACCATGAGCCACATGTGACTATTAACAGTAGATTTGGGCTAAGACAATCTTTTTAAGAAGGGATGCTGCTGATGGCAGTGGTGGTAGCACACACCTTTAATCCTAGCACTTAGGAGGCAGAGGCAGGTGGATCTCTGTGAGTTCAAGAACAGTCAGGGTTATATTCAGTGTCTCAGAATAGCAAATAAATAAATAAACAAATAATAAATAAATAAATAAATAAATAAATAAATAAAAGAGAGGTGATACTGCCTGCCACAGACTATGGGTACCAGGACTTGGCACAGGGAGGTGGAGGAGTCTGCAGTTAGCAAGGAAACACTGCTGTCGCCGCCATGGAGTCTGCAGACCTTGGAGAGCTTCATGGAGTTTTTGGACTTTTTCCTTTAAGAACTGGGAGTTGACCTCTATATTTACTGAGGGAGTCTCCAGTCCCTGACCATGAGGCAGGATGAGGACACTGTGTACAGAGGACCAGGACCTGCAGATATGACAGGGATGTGTGCAGACAAGGTTATGGCCCCTCAGAGCCTTAAGCCCTTGAGCTGTCCAAAGCTGCCATGGAGAGGAAACTTGGTAAGATCCAGAGCCCCAGGTGGAAACATAATGGGATGTTCCAGGTCAGGGTTCCCTGTGCCAGGTGCCATGGAGCTGGACTTGAGCAAGTGTCCAGATGCTTCCTTTCTGACCTTTGTATTTTAAACAAGGTGATGCAATGTGTGGAGGCGGGGAAGGATATGGACTCCATTCCTGGCACATAGCAGGTGTGCTGTAGACCACTGACTGCCTCAGTTCTTGTCATTGCGACCTCCCTAAGCAACATAAAGCGACGCAGAGATGACCCTGGTCTTTGAGAGTCTATTCCTTCCCAGGGAGAAACACCCAGTTGCAACTCCCAGACTGATTCAGGAAGATTCTGTAAGTCCAATGTGTGTCATGTGTGAGGGCACGAAGACACAATATTGAAGGCACAGTAGCCTATATCGTAAATATCAGTCAGGACTGTCCTGGAAAACTGAGGCATGTGGTCTCCCCGAGTCAAAACCAAAGACCTCTGCCTTCCTGAACCAGACTGAGCCTCCTTCCAGTGGCATCTTAGCATTCTGAAGTCCCCATCGTTACCTTTACTACATTATATGGTAATGGTTACTAATGTTCTGTCACCTTTAGCTCAAAATAGACCCTTGCTCTGATCACTAGATGGTGCAGTAACAGGATCACATAGCACTCATCTTGCTGTCTGTTCATTGTAAATCTGGTCTGGAGTTCAGTTGCTATTCATTAGGTGAAAAATGTTACTTCCACATGTTAGTAAACAGGATCTCGGATTTTTGCTTTCTCTGTGTTAATATGTATGGGCTAATGTGTAAAGCAAATATATAATAAAGCTCATATAGTATAATTCTGCAAAATACATACTCTTTCATGTGTAATTCAGTAGCTATCTTTGTATGTGGTTTTAAAAACCAACTAATGAAAAGAAAACAGTAAAAGTTCAATGCCTTATTTTATGCTAATCACACTTCAAGCATTAAATAACCACAAATAGTTAGTGGTTATAATGGAGGATAAAATCGTGCCCATCACTGCAAAAATTTACGTTGGTCTCACTATGAGCTTAATTAATAAGGATAACTCAGGAGACTCCTGTAGAGCCAATAATTATCAGAGCTCCTTAAAATAAGAAGACACAATCTTACTGTGTCATTTAAGAATAACACTCCTGAATGTATTTTGTAAAGTTCAGGTGACATCGGGTATAAAACATGTTGAGAGACTGAAAATGATGCTCTGAACACCAAGGGATGCTGTGTATGTATTCACTGCATCAAACTCCAGACCTTTGCATTGAATCTGTATCTGCATTCTCTGCCTTGGATGGCACTATTTATACACTGGGTTTTCCTACATTTGTGTCTCTCGCTTAAATTTCTAGGGTTGGAAATTTGTAATCAATCATGTACTTGACCTTTCTTTCTGAGTTTCCTATGGGGATCTCAGGCCAGCCATGCCCCTACAGACTTGTTCCTTCCCCTCTCACACCCACTCCTAGGTGTCTTTCCCATCCCCTCTACTTTTAGATGTCACTTGCTTATACTCTGCTTTATTCAACTACTCAGTTATAAGCCTAGATATTTCTTGCTATGATTACTTTACTCCTGTAATTGTCCCTTTCCTAATCTGCTGTCCTGAAACTTGTTTCAATATAGTAGCAATATAATGTTAGATTATTAACTTACTTTTCAACCTTGACTATTGTGTGTTAACCTGGTTCTATTATGTTAAAAATAACTAAGAAGCATGGGCAGACCTGAACTTTCAGTACTATTGGAAACTCTTTAGACTCATCATCTTTGATCTTGACTCTCAGAAGGAAATGACCTCTCAATATTGTCTTCTATGAATAACAAGAATCTGATAGTTTGAAGGGAAAATAACCTTTTGGCAACCACTTCCTGTCTCCAGGCATTCTTTTGTGCCAAAGATGAATGTTTTTGTTTACTGTCTGATTTTGAATCGCTTGTATCTAACCTTTCCACCATGTTTGGAATTACAGATAACTTATTTTACATGAGATTTAATTAATGCAATGGATACCAAAGAAAGTGGTCTTAGTTACCTTCGGTTCTCTATACAGTGATTTTATATATACTTTTATAAATAAGGAGACATGTCTATGGTGGATTTCTTGGGACTGCTAGAATCTGCCTTTAGACATTTTGGAGTTGGGACCTGGAGGGCACAGACTTCCTTCTGACAGTGCCAAACTTCAAATGTCAGAAAAGGACAGAGATAGAGATGGTTCATGGATTCATTTCAAACAGGGAGATCATACTGCAGATAAGGACCCTTGGGGCTGGGGCAGGGTAAACCTGGGGTGATGGGGTAGCAGCTGCTACAGCTGGATGGAGGAGGGTGTCCTGAGGAACAGATCTTCTTCCTGTTGATAATAATAAGAATGGCACAGGGGCATGTGTCCTTTCATCATAAAGTTCCTTGTCCCCTACATTATGCTGTTATGATCAGCAAACAATTAAAGCTAGTTTATTAGCTCATTTCTAATGGACTCTGGGAGGAGGCAGAGAAACTGTGGGGGAAACACGTGGAGGGTGGGCTGTGTGAATAGTGTTCTGGGGAAGCTGGGAGAACAGATATGGATTGTTAGGAAGGCTTGGGTAGCATCAAAGTGCATCAGTTAAAACGAGACAAGCACTGGCCATGAGTGAAAGTCTTTCTGCCTCTCTGGCTTTTGGTAGAACTCCTTCCTATCTTCTGGTCATCAGAGTTACAGCTTTTCCTTGCTTCTCTGAGCCTAAGACTTCAGTTTTAGACACTCCCAATCTCACTGAATCTTCCTGATTTTCCTAATTGTATGAAAAACTATTTTGTCTTATAATTTACATTCACTAATTTTATTCTTTTTCCATTGATATTGACAATTCAATGAAAAAAGCAGAAGTAGATACATTGCAAGTAGCATATGAGCTGACACACATGCTTTCTTAGTAAACAGGATTTCAGTTAGTTTTAGAATGTGTATTCAGGGTCCAGAAGGAGAAAGTATGGAAGGAATGATGGGGAAAAGCTAAATCATCTAGAAAAAGAGTGGTAAAATGGCAAATGTGAGTCCTACCTTAACAGTACTTACCGTAAGTGGAAGAGAATTAAACTTTTCAATTACGAAAAAGAAAGATACGACTGAACAATGTGTAGAGAGTGAGAAACCTTAGAATACTCAGCCCTAAATGTGCCTCCAACACATTCCTCCTCCCAGGGATTAGGCAACACTGACGAAGAGGAGGTATGAAGACTAAGAGCCAGAAGGGATGGAGGACAGCAAGGAAACAAGGCCTTCTAGACACAGCATGACTGGCCCACCTATGAACTCACAGAGACTGTGGGAGCACACACACAGGGCCTGCACAGGACTAAGCCAGATGGGGGCCCAGTGCTGAGAGGTGAAGCAGACACAAGTACCCATCCGTAACTCAGAAGCTACCACCAATTGGTAAGAGTTTGCGAAAGAAAAACTAGTTTTCTCCGATGGAGCCTCATTGACTGGATATCCAAACCACTCTTAAGGGCCCCATGCCAAGCAATAGATGGCCAACACAAAATGAATGCAATATTGACCCCTCTCTTTCCATCTTTGTCTTGCTCTGGGCCAGTGTTTTAGTTCCCAGTATCTCCGTGCTTGTTTTTGTTTTGTTTTGATCATTGATGTTTTCATTTCTCTGTGAATTCTTTTAAAATAGTATGTGCACGGCATAAATTTTTATCTCAGTGCTAACTTATATTTAACCAGTTTCCTTCTGACTTCATCTCTGGGGCTTTCTTCAGGACCTCCCATTCTCATTGTTTACATAGGTCATTTTTTTCCCCCAGTGTGCTCTGAGTTCTTTCAAAAGTCTCTTGAGTTTTCAAATATGTACGTTTATTTACAGAGTACTCAATTATCACAGTAGGCATTGGGTTGAGCTTTCTCACCGGCCAACTGTAACTCTTCCATTAAAGTGCGTGTGCTCAAGGATTAGGGCAAGCTTCAAGGGTAGTGGTTCCTGGTGGGATCTGCATCTTGTCTATAAATACCCTATGTGCTTAGGCCTTGAGGAACTATTGGAAAAGTTAGGGGTAGGAACTAGTAGAAGTTAGGTCACTAAGGGGTATGTCTTAGAAGGCCACTGCAGGTCACTGGTCCTTTATTTTTTGTTTTTTTTTTTCTGCCTTCCATAAGGTGAACAGCCTCATCTGTCCCAAACCAGCAGGAATGAAGGTTTTGAACCACGAGGTGATTGTCCAGGGATGAGAACTAAAGATGATAAGAAATGAAGAAGACAGAAACAATAGCTGGGACCAGGAGGGCTTGCATAAGCTGACGATGACTTATACGGAGCAAGCTTATTAAAAAGTACATTATCCTACATACTATTTGAAGGTGGAAAAATGAGCTAGGTCAGCAGAGAGCTAAGTCAGACAATGTTGGCAAAGAAAACATAGGATACCTCAGACAGACACAGCTGCCTAAGGACTGACAACTATAGCCCCATGGAGAAGAGGCAGGTTCCCAGAAACACAACATTGACTCTTTTGAGGTAGTGGTTCCATCCTTAGATAGACTCTGTCCATTCCTGGACCTGAACATAGAACTGAAGTTCCCTTCATCCTTTCATCAGGGCCTCTGAGAAAGTGCTGTGTCAGCCTGGTTCCCAACACTCATCGGTGTTACCCGTCAGATGTACTGCCCCAGTAATAGGGTTAAGACTCTGTGGACTGAACTCAAATGCTCAAATAAACGTTTCCTTCCAATAAGTGAATGTTTTCAGGTCCTTGTCATAGTGACTGAAAGTTGACTGGCACAGTGAATGGGACCAGTCTATGGTTTCACACAAAGGCAGACATCCTACCTGCTTAGCAACTGGTGGTAGAGAGATTTGGAGTGCTCACTGCCCCCACCGTGTTTCCTTTTTCTACAGTACAGCTTGCTGTCCTACGTTTAAATCCTCTTTCCCAGAACTACAGCCTTGTTCCTCCCCACCAAGCAAACTAGTCTTCGTGACCAGCACATCATGGCCGGAGCCTTTTGCACACCGAGTTTTACCTCCAAAGGATGTTGAGCAAGGTGAAGCCAGAGTGATGCTCTGGTATCCATGTGTGATCTTCCACGAATAAAGGCCAAATTGTTGGGCCTTCTGAACAACATTTCTTTTGAGCCAGTGCTCCAAAGGTTCAATGATCCTTCCACATCTGGTCACAGTGGCCTAGGATGGCTGTGGCTTTGCTCACAAGCATCCCCAGGAGCCCATCTATGGAGACAGGGCGGTGCAGGTGCATGCTATCATGACACAGCTTGCTTCTCACAAGACCTCAGCTCCACATCACCTCTCAGTCAGCTCTTCCATAACCTACTCCCAAACTGTTTTTCTTAAACCGGAGCCATTATCTTCCTCTAGCAAATATTTCGTTCTAAACCTGGTATCAAACCAGTATCTCTCTTTGTGTCTGTCAGTGTGTCTGTCTGTCTGTCTGTCTGTCTATTCATCTATCCATCCATCTATCCATTCACTAAAATTATAAAGTGTATATATATATATTTACATATATATATATTTCCATGTTAAAATTGAAGATAAGCTCAAAAGCCAACAAAGAAGCCTATTTCCCACTAACTAAAGATGAAAATAAAGTAAAAAGTTTTATGCCTGATTGTGCTTGATGAGTGTCTTAACAAATGTGTTTGTGACTTTGAGTTGTGGTAATTCAAGGAAAAGTTTCCTGGGAACACCAAAACATTTGACACATGAGAATGATTATTAGTCCCAAGCATGGCTGGAAAGAAATGACTAAGACAAGGCAGAGAGTGTCCATGTTCCTGCTCACTTCCGAACTAAGTGGGTTGAACAGGGACAGCACCCAGCTCTCTTCACTCAGCAATGCCAACTGCACTGAATATGTCCTTAAAATGCTAGCAGAATAACCTAGATGATGACAATGAAGTCTGGAACTCTGAACCAAGACTAGGCTCTGTCTGGGGAGGCGATGTTCTGAGTCTGCCAACCATTTCAACACTTGTGGCTCTGAGGACAACCTTTCCAGCATGACTGGATGGGCAGGAATCTGCAGCAGTGTCTTCAGAAGGGCATGCTTAGCTGTGGGCTCTTCTGGACCTTCTAACAAATGAAATTATGCCAGTGAAGTAAAGGACGGAGGAATATATGCATGCGAGGCATTCTGGAGAGGAGAGTGGGATGAAGAGCCAACCCCTGAACCTTGGGGGTGCACAGTTTGGGTTTTGCAGGCTGAGGAAATACAGAAGGCAGAAGTCAAGGGTGGGGTGCTGGCATTGGGCCTGCAGCCTGCGCCTTTGAGTTAGTCAGTGAGGACAACCCACACAGGCTGTCTTTCAGTCTGGACATTTTTGGTTTTGTTTACAATAGCTGTCCTGATTACTTTAGGAAGTGGGTTTCAGGTCAAAATGTAAGTCCAGTGCCAGAGAGAGTTTCCTGCAGGAACCATTCCTAACGTGGGGAGGGTTAAAGCTCTTGAAGGAAGTGGAGATTAACACTCTGCTTCAAAGTATGTGAACTTCAATGACCACTTCCATCTGGGTTTTCCCAGCATCCTTTGCTTCTTTCTTCATAGTGTGCTCCTGTCTGTGTTTTGGAACATGTATGTATGTTTTTGTGTTTTGTTTTTTGTTGTTGAAAATAAAAAAAAACAAGTGCTATTCATTTGCAGGGATTATGGTCAAGGAAGCTGTTTTTTCAAACAAAAGAGTCATCTGTGGTGATTTACATGATCAGATTCTGCAAGATTCTGCTCTGCATTGGTGTTTGCTGTTTGGAGGGTTGGTTCTGACTCCACAATGTCTGTTAGTTCTCTTGCTTGTTCTTCAACACATTGAGCAGAGGGGCTGGCCGGCTGGCTCTGATCCACCACGTGTGACTATGACTTCATTGCCCTGGGTCTAGTGGAAGAACGGAAGACTTACAGATACAGTTTGTCATGTGTCTGGACAACAGGTCTGTTGAACAAGGGACAGTAGGGGTACCACAGACAAAACATTTTACCAACTCCAAGTTATGTATACATTTAACACCTCAATGGAGTGACATTGCATCTCTCAACGGCTTCTCTAGCATCAACTAGTGATGTGTAACTTTCCTTAGAAGTACACATAACAAAGCTGTACACTACAATTAATGGTCTCTTAGATTTGATAGACAGCCAGGAGACATTCCCTTTCCTCCCAGATGAACCCCCGCAAAGATCTCTCATCAAATACAGTAATCAATGTTTCCATCTGCTGCCTGGTTTGTGGATAAGAAATCCAAACTCATAAAACACAAGGGGTTTGATAAGGACAAGTTCTCCCGAGATGTCACACAGAGGAACAGACTGGTGTCTACCAGTTGTCAACAACACAAAATGAGTTGGGAGGTTGCACAACTTAAAGTAAGATAAAGATTCTCTCACATACACAGTCTGGATAATTTATGCACTTGGTTGTCCTGGGCGGCAGTCCCCATTCTGTTCCCAGCTTTTAAATCTCCGTTACGGGGTAGTTGGCCTCACTTTTCATTTCTTGCACATGGATGAAATCGTACCTTCTTCAGTTCTGGTAGCCACCAAGACTAGAGTACCAGCATGGTTAAAATAGTTTCATTTGTCCCATTGGCACATGTCTAAAGGGCAGATTGAACTCAACTGACAGTATCCATCAGTGCCGTGTATCAGGAAACCTGCACATGTCAGAAAGCCTTCTTTTGTGGGATATCTTCACCTCTTTCTTCTAGGTGTAGAGGGAATCTCAGGCAGTGGCAAATTGTGCTTTTCTGTGGCCCAGAGTCCAAATCTGGCCAGACATCTGATCCCCAGCTTCTGGGCGCTGGGAATGATAATAAATATTAGGGCAGGAAAAAAAAGACCCTTTTTCTCTATATGTTTGAGAGAGTATTCGTTCCCACCATCCTACGACTAGTGAAGTCAACACGTGGGTTTAAATGCCCCCTTGGCTCTAACGCTTGGGGAGATGAAGCCAAATCCTTACTCAGTAGGATAATGATGTATAAACATTTGTTTCACAAATGCCTTTATGTTAATTTCCTGTGTTATATTTATAGGCTGTAGAGCATGTGGTGGGTTTGTACTACATGCACAATATGAGCATTCATTGCCAAGGCAGTGCTTTTCCAGGTAGTGTTAATTCTGCAAAACCTGCCTGCCAGCTCTGTCTCAAACAAACACTGCATTCATGTAGATTTTTTTCACTCATCATATGCTTGTCTGTGTAAATGCAACACACAGAAAGCATTGGGGGTATTTTTTTTAAGGATCATGGTGTTCTCTACAGGGTGCAGAGAGGATATTTAACAAATTACAGCACTGAGATCTAAGTTGTTGAAGATTTCTGTTTTTGTTTTTCCAGTGTCTGTCAGGATACATTGACAATAATCACATGCTATATCCTTGAAAATGATTAATGAAATCATTATATTTCTATTATTATTATTGAGATTCTCAAGGCCACATTTTCTCTTTTAAAGCAAAAATTATATTTCTGTGTAAGAAAATTGGATGGGGGTATTCTGATGCCTTTAAGGTTGGGTAGATAAACACAGGAAAAGGAGATCTAGATTCAAGGCACTTTGGGATTTGTAACCTTATGCCAAAGGATGAGGCAATGAGGACTGAGATTTATATTGGGTGGAAGCCAATGAGTAAGGAGGGAAACAATATAAGATGTGAGAATTTTACGTGGTTTCCTTCCAGAACAAGGTAAGACTTTGGATGACAAATCACCAGGAGTTAAACCAGAGAAATGATTTCATAGACCCATCATGGATCTTAACGTGAGCCAAGCAGAAGGCAAACAGAGGGTTTGTCTTGAACCTGTGGGACTTTAAGTTGGAAACGGAAGAATTCTCAGATTCCCCCTGCTTTACTGAAGACTTGGTTTTGTTGTCTTGTTAGTTGCTGGTGTAGACAGCAAGGCTGGTGTGAGGAAGAGGCAAGCTAAAGCCAGAGTAGAGGTAAGGAGGAACTCCTTACCTGCTAGGAGGCTGCTGATTTGTGTGGTGCTTTTAGGCTATTCTTAGTGTTCCTTCAGATAGTTAAAAAAGGAGAGAAGCATGGATGAGATTCTGTAAGCATCCTCTTAGTGTATATAAACATTAATGAATGTGTCACTATTCTGTGGTCCATCCACATTTTGTATTTTAAATGGAAAAGAAATCTTTAAAGTTTCTCATGGAAATGAAGTAATAATTATTCTTATCAGCAAGCATGACTTTCTTTTTCTTATTTTATTTATTTATTTTTCAGTTTAAATTTAGATAAGAAACAAGGTTGCTTCACAAGTCAATTCCAGGTCCCTCTCCCTTTCCCTCCCCTCCTCCCGTGCCCTACCCCCAACCCCCCCATTATCCCCTCATTTCCCCAGGGAGGGTGAGGCCCTCCATGGGGGTGCCCATAGTCTTTCATTTCATATAGGGCAGGGCCTAGACCCTTCCCCAAGAGTTCAGGCTGAGAGTGCACCTCACATTGTTGGATGGGAGTCCAAAGTCCGTGTGTATACTCGGGATGGGTACTGATCTGCTGCCCAAGGCTCAATAGATTACCTAGGCCTCCTCACTGACACTCACATTCAGGGGGTCTTGATCAGTCTCAGCAAGCATTACTTTCAACAGGAGAGTTGAACTTCTCCAATTCCTTCTCTTGATATTGATCATGAGCATTTTCCCTAGTCTATGGTTTCTTCTGTGGCCCTCCATTAAATTAAGATGGTAGAACCAATAAAATTTAGGCACATGCACAAAGCAGTGAGATACTGTGTGAAGTGTGAAGCTATAGGGAACCAACCAGGACGTATGAATACTTGGGGGCCATGTGTTAGTGAGGGACACACTTGGAGGTGAGAAGGCAGAGCTTTACTAGTTTTAGATGAAGATGAACTTGAATGTGAGAACGTTGAACACTGTCATCCAGTTTGCAGCATGAATATGCGGTGGTCTCTTGGAGACCATGTATTTAGCTTTTCAAGTATCCAGTGATGGTGGTACAACGTCCTCTTTCACTGCTTTCCAAGGCTCGTATTTCAACCAACCTGGGATGCTGTATTCAGTTGCCACAGGTTGGGTGGCTGATAGGCAATGACTGATTCTTTTTTACAGTGCTAGAGGCCTGAATTTATAAGGTCAGGGTGTCTGAATGTCAGGGACCTCCTACTGAATGGACACATCTCTTTGTATCCTTAAATTGAATAGAAAAGGGCAAAGCTAGCTCTCACAGACTCTTAAAGTGATGTGTACCCTCTTGGGGCTCTGACCACATAACCTCACCACCCACTGCATACTAATCACCTTCCAAAGCCCCACCATCTAATGTGTTCAAAAAGGGAGAAGGGGTTTGACATAGGCATCCATTTGAAAAGCAAACAAATTACTCATTGAATAATGAATTGTAGCAAAGGGGACAAATTCTGCCTGGAATGGAGCCTGGGATATTCTGGAATGTTCTGAGGCAGGCCACATAGGAAAGGCTTGGCTTTGGGATGGGGGCTTGCAGGAGTTCATCAAGAAACCAGTACCTTCAGGCATTATTTCTGAGTTCCCAAAGCTAAGCTTGGCCTCTCACCTCTCAACTCCCTACATCCTGACCTATGAGGCCCAGTTAGACATGTACCCAACTTCAAATTGAGCTGGCCTGTTTGCTTGTCTCCCTCTATCACATTGTGGGTTCTATGAGGGAATGTTGAGTCTGTATTCCTAGCATCTCAACTAGAATTAAGAAAAATGACAGGCAAGTGAGTGAATGAGTGGAACAAAGCAATCATCTATTAAGTAGACCTTTTTCAGCAAGCTGACCAGGGCTCAGATCCAGGCATACCCTGAAAGGGAGCTTATAACCATTTATATTAGTTTGGAGTTTAGCCAAGTGTTCAGGTAGGAATCTCACTGGAGCCATATGTATATCACAGCCCAGAGCCAGACACCTGTAAAATCTGCAAAGAAAGGTAGCCCCTTCGCTGTGCATTTATGAATATTTCCTGGCTGTTTCACTCACCTTGTCTCCCAAGAACAGCCCCACCCTTCCTCTGTGGGAAGTATCTGGGCTCTTTTCTAGCACTGGCTCATCATCTTGACGTCACTTGGCCACTCCCACATAGATTCTCTAGTGGTCCATGACTGTATGTGTGTCAGGGGTCCAGGAAGGAAGAGGGAGGGGGAGAAGAAGTTGTAAGCACTGAAGGCTACCGGGATAGAGGGATCTGGGAACCTGGAAAACCATGTTAAAAGATTGTTCATATTTACAAACACAGGGAGAACGTGTATGGGTGGGGTGAGGAGGCCCCTGCAGTGTGGAGGAGGGCTCCTTTGGCCTGCTCCTGGGTAAAGACTTGAGAGCAGAATCACGTGATTGAATCCCAGTGGCTTTGTAAGCAGAGAGAGATCAGACCCCGAGTTATTCACAGTCCTGACTTTCTCCAGGTGATGCTGTCCCACAACACCCCCAGAGAGATGTCACTTGAATCTCACACCTCCAGAGCCAAAAAAACTAATGCAGTCACTGATTTTTCCAGACAGCACTGTGGGCTGAGATGTGGACCAAGCACCTCACCTTGAGCCAAAGTAAGCTTCTTGGGAAAAACTACTGAGTCCTGTAGTTTGGATTTTAAACGTCTCCCTTGCCCCAGTGTTAAATGTTTGTGTCCCAGGATGATATTGAGGAGTGGTAGAAACGCTGAAGGGTAGAGCCGTGTGGAAAGTGCTCAGAACACTGCAGGGAGGGGTGACCTCAAAGAGGATTGTGGCATTCCATTCCCTCCCTCTCTCTTTTTCCTCCACGCTTTAAGCATCCCCGTGGCTACCACCTCGAGCTCGGTAGCACACCATCACACATTTCTACTCTCCTGGGTTCAGCATTTCTCGTTCCTGGAGGACAATACTGCAGGAATAGAAGGACGCCGTAGTGAGAGTACAGACACACATGTCAAAGACACTACTGCTGCCCCTGGCGACTGTCATCAGGCAGGGAAAGAAGGACCGACAATAAGTACTTTACAGAAACATCTGCGAGTGAGGATGGGACTGTGCCATTAGGGAGGCATCCCTAATTCAGCACAGCTCCAGAATCCGCTCACTTTTCCATATCCATCAGCACCACCTTAGAGGAGGTGCCCCCACCCCTCCCATCTACCCCCCTCCTAGTTTACCCAGGAGATCTTTACTATTTTCCTTTTCTAGGGCCCTCCATTTGTGTCCCTCTTAGGGTTTTCCTTTTTACCTAACTTCTCTAGGGTTTAGATTGTAGCCTGGTTATCCTTTGTTTTACATTTAATAGCCACTTATGAGTGAGTACATACCATGTTAGTTTTTTGAGTTTGGGTTATCCCATTCAGGATGGGTTTTTTTAGTTCTATCCATTCGCATGCAACAGCTGAGTAATACTCCATTGTGTAAATGCACCATATTTTCTTTATCCATTCTTAGACATTTAGGTTGTTTCCAGGTTCTGGCTATTACAAATAATGCTGCTATGAACATATTTGAACAGATATCCTTGTGGTATGATTGTGCATACTTTGGGTATATGCCTAAGAGTGGAATTGCTGGGTCTTGAGGAAGATTGATTTCCAATTTTCTGAGAAACTGACATACTGATTTCTAAAGTGGTTGTATGTGTTTGCACTCCCACCAGCAAGGGAGAAGTGTTCACCTTACTCCACATCCTCTCCAGCATAAGGTGTCTGCAGTGTTTTGAATCTTACATCCTGATAGGTGTAAGATGATACCTCAGAGTCATTTTGATTTACATTTTCCTGATGGCAAAGGATGTTGAGCAACTCCTTAAATGTCTTCCAGTTTAGCCTCTTCTTGTAGAAGAAACTCATAGTCAAGAGGAGAACAGGTGTCCTAAAGCATGGTCTGTGTTCCATGTCCCTGCAACCTTAAACTTCAAGCTTTTCCAGGTTTTTAACCTTCTACCTCCAGACCTTACTGTATTCCTTTTTTTCTAGCTCAGTGAAATTCTAATGTACTACTTCAGGGTTCTGTTGTGGGATATTCCATGGTAGATTGGATGCTATTCATGTTGAAATTTGAATGACCAATGTTGGATGGCAGGTGGAGAATGGTGTTAGCCTTTCTGCTCATCCACTGTGATGTTTATTTATCTATAAGATGTTAGGGAGCCATTCTAGCAGTCATTCCTGGTTTTCTGTAATGCTCGGGGGATGACTACTTGTCGTATAGGACTTGGTCCTTTGGGAGTCATTGGAAATTCTCCCATCTCAAGATATCTAGATGTAAAAGCAGCAAGTCTTTTAAGCAAGTGGTACTTAATCTCAACTCCCATTCACATGGACAATTTGATCTGTGACATGCAAAAGGATACTTCCCATAGACTCCCTAGAGTGTGTAAACTGATGAGAAAGTTTCTCTTGAGAATCAGTGAGTTGATGACTGAGAAGACATGGTCTTCCTGAAGCATGGTGTTGGCTACTTTATGTGAACATTTTAAAGATGGCCTGAGTGGCCAAGAAACTCTTCCCAGTGTTGATTGAGTGAGGCAATTTCATTTTGTTCTTTCTTTTTTAAAATAACAGGTGTGTGTGTGTGTGTGTGTGTGTGTGTGTGTGTGTGTGTGTGTGTGTAGGGTATATACACTGTGAATAAAGAAACTCAACAAGGCTGTTGGTTTCAGATGCCTTTGGAGCAGGAGTTACAGGCAGTAATAAGCCACTCAACACAGGTGCTGACACTTAACGTGGGTCCTCTAAAAAGCATCCTGTGTTCCTCTTCAAATGTTTTCATTTATTTTTCTTTTTATACTCACTGCTGAGCTACCTGTCCAGATCTCACCCGTTCATTTCTTAATAGGTCTTTTTAGTCATGGGTGTATATTATTGGCTGTCATTTTTAAAGTATATATCCCTTACAAAACATTTCAAAGGGACATTTGCTATTTACCAGAGACCAATGCAAGTAGATTCGTGAAACTAAACATAAGTAGGAACTCCTTAAATATGGGTTAAATAAATGGAGACATGTTTGCCTTTATTTCAATAAGTTTAGTTTTTCATAGAAATAAGAAGTAGGAGTAGATTATCTGGGTATTTCCAGACAGTTAATAACTTTATCTCTTAGTTTGCACCTTTCCTTTAGATGTGTCTGAGCTCCATAGAGAAGTTGCAGAAAGACAAATAGACTAACCTGACACTTCAGAGTCTCAATTTCCTTTTTTTTAAGATTTAAGTTTTTTAATTTCATTCAAAATTTCAGCCAAAGTTCTCCCACCCCTCCTTCCATGCCCCCTTTCCTCTTCCCCCAGCCCATCCACCATCCACTCCTCCCAACAGGTAAGGGCTCCCACAGGAGTTGGACAAAGTCAGACACATTAAGTTGGGGCAGGACCAAGCCCTTCCCTGATGTGTTAAAGTTGAGCATGGCATCCCCTTGTAGGGAATGGACTTCAACAAACTAGCTCATGCACCAGGGATAAATCCTGGTCCTACTGCCGGGAACCCCTCAGATAGCCTAAGCTATACAACTGTCTTCCACATACAGAGGGCCTAGTTCGGTCCCACAGCTGTAGGTCCAGAGTTCATGAATTTCCACAAGGTTTGTTCAGCTGTCTCTGTAGATCTCTCCATCACGATCTTAACCTCCCTTGCTCATGTATTCCCTCATCCCTCCCTTTGACTGGATTCCTGGAGTTCGGCCTGGTGCTTGGTTGTGGATCTCTGCATTTGGTTCCATCAGTTGCTGGATGAAGGCTCTAGCTTCTCTGGAGCTGGGGACTGCAGTCTGCTTATCCTTTGCTTTACAGATAATATCCACTTATGGGTGAGTACGCACCATGTTTGCGATTTTTATTTTTAATAGCATGCCATTTTTGTATTTATTCATTTATTGTGTGTGTGGGCACATTTGCACATGCAAGTGCAAACATGCCATGGAGAGTGTTGGAGGTCAAAGGACAACTTGCAGGAGTCACTTCTCCCACCATGTGGGATCAGGGACACACTCAGGTCATCCAACTTAGTGGCAAGTGCATTTACTTTCTGAGCCATTTTACCAGCCTCCCAATTTTTATTTCCTGTGTATGTGTGTGTGCTTGAGTGTATATATGTGTACTTTATGAATACAGGTGTCAGTGGTAGCCAGAAGAAAGGGAGCATCAGATTCTCTGGAACTAAAGTCACAAGAGACTGTGAGTCCCCTGGTGTGGGTGCTGAGAACCGGACCCAGATCCCCTGTAAGAGCAGCAAGTGTTCTTAACCATGGATCCATCTCCCCATCCCCAAGAAAGTAAATTTCTTAGTTTCAAGAGTTCTTTTTTTCTTTCTTGAGCTTTGAATTCTCCTTTCCTGGAAAGAAACATTTAAATTGTATTCAATCTAAGATTTAAGAAACAGAAATGTGTCAACTTCAATATTTTAAACAGTGCTGAAAAGCAGAGATAGAACGATGCTATAAAACTAAAGAGCCCCAAGATTCTTCTCTATGGCCAGATTCAAACCAATAGTGCATGGTGGTTAGTTTTCTAATTATAAGAGAAGTTTGTACCGGCTTGGAAGTTCGTCACCAATCATACCAGGTTTTAGTAAAGAATAGCAGACTCTAATAAATATTTTGTATGTCTGTGAAGTAATTTGGCTGCTTATCCTAAAACAAGCAGTTATATGCAGCTTGGAGGCTGCTTTCAAATTCTTATTACCACATCACTAGACTGAATCTTTGATAAAACAAAAAAATTAAAGGAAGGCCTAATGATGGTTAGATTTCAATAGAGAACTATAGAATTGCAAGACTTTTCACCTCCTAGGGAAGACTGAGTTCAATGTCTGGCTCAATAAAGCTGATCAATCCTACAGGCCTTCCAAGTTCAACTCCAGGTGCTCATGGAAATGTCCTTGTTAATAATTAACTTAACGTATGAAAGGCAGAACAAAGTCATTTAATGATTGACATACTATGGCAGGTGGCAAGGAAGCCTGATGCTTAATATGGTAAATGAAACTTCAATAATGATAGGTAGGCTCTTGGCTTATGTGTTTTTTTTTTCTTTTTTAGAATTTAAATTAGAAACAAGCTTGTTTTACATGTCAATCCCAGTTCCCTCTCCCTTCCCTCCTCCCCTGCTCCCTACCAAACCCCTATCCCATCCCCTTTCTGCTCCCCAGGGAGGATGAGGCCTTTCATGGGGGATCTTCAAGGTCTGTCATATCATTTGGAGCAGTGCTTAGACCCTTTCCTGTATGTCTAGGCTGAAAGAGTATCCCTCTATGTGGAGTGGGCTCCATTCATGTACTAGGGATCAATACTGATCCACTACTAGAGTCCCCATAGATTAACTAGACCTCCAAACTGATGTCCTCATTCAAGGGGTCTGAAAGAGTCCTATGCTGGTTTTCCAGCTATCAATCTGGGGTCCATTAGCGCCCTCTTGTTCAGGTCAGCTGTTTCTGTTGGTTTCCCCAGCCTGGTCTTGACTCCCTTGTTCATCATTCCTCCCTCTCTGCAACTGGGTTCCAGAGTTTAGCTCAGTGTTCAAATGTGGGTGTCTGCTTCTGCTTCCATCAGCTACTGGATGAAGGCTCTAGAATGACATATAAGGTAATCATCAATTTCATTATTGGAGAAGGACATTTAAGGTAGCCTCTCCACTATTGCTTAGATTGTTACTTGGGACCAACCTTGTAGATCTCTGGACATTTCCCTAGTGCCAGATTTTTCTTTAAACCTATAATATCTCCTTCTATTATGGTATCTCTTTTCTTGCTCTCCTCTATTTTTCCCTGACTTGATCTTCCTGCTCTCCCATGTCCTCTTCTCCCCTTCTCTTTCTCCTAACTCCTCCCCTCCCCCCATGCTCCCAATTATCTCAGGAGATCTTGTCCCTTTCCTCTTTGCTGGGAACCAAGTATGTCTGTCTCTCTTAGGGTCCTCCTTGTTTCCTAGCTTCTCTGGCAGTGTGGATTATAGGCTAGTACTCCTTTGTGCTATGTCTAAAATCCATATATGAGTGAGTACATACAATGTTTGTTTTTTTGTGACTGGGTTACCTCACTCAGGATGGTTTCTTCTAGTTCCATCCATTTGCCTTCGAATTTCAAGATTTCCTTATTTTTTTCCCCCCGCTGAGTGGTACTCCATTATGTAAATGTACCACATTTTTTTCTACCCACTCTTCAGCTGAGAGGCATGTAGTTTGCTTCCAGGTTCTGGCTATTACAAATAATGTTGCTATGAACACGGTTGAACAGATGCGGTGGTGGTGCACGCCTTTAATCCCAGCACTCAGGAGGCAGAGGCAGGCGGATCTCTGTGAGTTCAAGGCCAGCTTGGTCTTCAAGTAGAGTTCTAGGACAGTCTCCAAACCTACAGAGAGACACTGTCTCAAACCCCCTGCCCCCCAAAAAAAAGAAAAAAGAAAAAATTGGCTTATGTATTTTTTTAATTTAATTTTAAATTTAAATTCAAAGTAGAAACAAGGTTGCTTCACATATCAATTCCAGGTCCCTCTCCCTTTCCTTCCCCTCCTCCCATGCCCTCCCACCAACCCCTCCCATATCCCCTCATTTCACCAGGGAGGGTGAGGCCCTCCATGGGAGTGTCCATAGTCTCTCATTTCATCCAGGACAGGGCCTAGACCCTCCCCTGGGAGTCCAGGGTGAGAGCGCATCTCTCATTGTTGGATGGGCACCCAAAGTTCATTTGTGTACCCAGGATAAATACTGATCTACTACCCAAGGCCCAGTAGATTACCTAGACCACATTCAGGGAGTCTTGATCAGTCCCATGCTGGATTCCCAGCCATCAGTCTGGATTCAAGAGCTAACCCTTGTCAGGTCAGCTGTTTCTGGGGGTTAAACCAGCCCAGTCTTAACCCCTTTGCTCATCAGGCCTCTCTCTCTGTCACTGGATTCCTTGAGTTCAGCTCAGTGTTTAGCTGTGGGAGTCTGCCTCTGCTTCCATCAGCCATTGAATGAAGGTTCTGTTTCCCAGACTTTCTGGCAATGGGAATGTATGCTGCCACTCCCCAGATCTATGTCTCAAATCCATATATGAGAGAGTACATGCCATGTTTCTCTTTTTGTGACTGGGTTGCTTCACTCAGGATGGTTTCTTCTAGTGCCATCCATTTGCCTGCAAATTTCAGGATTCCATGGATTTTTTTTTCTCCTGAATAGTACTCTATTGTGTAAATGTACCGCATTTTCTCTATCTACTCTTCAGTTGAGGGGCATCTAGGTTGTTCCCAGGTTCTATGTTGCTATGAACATAGTGGAACAGATGTCCTTGTTGTATGAATGTGAATCTTTTGGATATATACCTAAGAGTGAAGTTGCTGGGTCTTGTGGTAGGTTTATTCCCATTTTCCTGAGGAATCTCCATACTGATTTCCAAAGTGGCTGTAGAGTTGGCACTCCCACCAGCAGTCCGCTCCCGATCTCTTCTGTATTTTACATCGTTGCTTTTGCACCTCGAAGGCAGACTGGATTGTTGTCATCCATGTTCTGCAAAGGAAACCAGTTCTTGCCTTTAGAGAAAGAATGTGCCAAACCCTGCCTTAGACAAACAGAGTGAACAGACCTGAGTCAATACAAAACAGTGTTGACACAGTCATTCTGTCTACCTTTACCTCACACAGAGCACAGGCCCTGTAAGGAGGAAGATGCTCCCTTGCTGTTTACTACAGTTTGGATCCTGAATATACCTTTTATTACAGGCCCTATAGCCTTGGTCCCCAATGAACCTTTCTCCTTACTGACTGTTCCAGGGTTTTACCATAATGATGGAAATCTAAGTAGCACACCATCTCTCATTCTTGAGTTGTGAAGAAGTTTATTGCTGAAATATCTTCACCGTTGTTTCTAGGATTACGGACACTATGCTGTAGTTTCCATCTTTCTGCTTTAAAATCTGAACTCAGGGTTGTGCATATGCGGGTGATGCGAGACAGTATGCTTAGACTGCCTTCCTGCGGGCTGGCAAGGCACCTCCATAGTCCCTGGTAACTCGATTTCCTGTGGTTGCTGTCCTAGGATTGAACTGTTCTGTTTTTCTGGTTCTTGGTAGGTTGTTTGCATTTGGCAAATACAGCCTGTGGAGTTGTTTCTACAATGTGACGTGAGCGAGATTAAAGAAAAAATGTTTTAAAAAAAGCTTGGCAGTATCAAAGTGGCATTTAGAACTATTTAATTAAATAAGGACTATTGGAATCCAAACAAGGGGCATTTTCAGGAGTTGAAACCAATTTACCATGTATTTACAGAGGGCCTTCTGTGAGAAAAGCAACGGAGTCAAGCTGATGAGAGGGAAACCAGCTTGTTGTCCTGCTGCTCAATGGCCTGAGCCCAGCTGGGGTCAGGGCGTCCCGTGACTGTCATGCACCCAAGTAGACTTGCCTGTCCCTCTCTGAAGTCTGTCTTTCTGACCTTTTGACCTTTAGTTCAGTGGGACTTTCCAGCTGACAGGCAGAAAGCTGCCTCTGCACTTGGCTTCCCCTCAGGCATCATCTTAGTTGCATGAGAAACCCAGCAGGCTGTACATCCATCCAATTTTCCTGTGGAGTGCATGTTTGAAAGTGCTTCCTTGGAGTGCTCCTTGGCAGTAGAAAAGTAGTTAAGAACACATTCTCTGCTGAGAGCACCGATTATCAGCGGCCATTCATAACAATGCGTCTGCACTTTAAAAGCCTTTCTTAGGAAGGCAGAGGGAGGTGCCCAGTCCTCCCTGACTCAGCCTGTTTGGCTTTTGGAACTCATAGGCCCATATGCAGGCTCCCCAGTTCCATGGCTGCTGATAACTTTAGACTCATTTTATTATTGAATGCCCAGAAGTATCAGCGTGCATTCTGTGGGTCCTTCTTTATAAAAGTATGCTCAAATTTCCCACAGATTGCCAGCATTTTTACTCCTTCAGAATTCAAACAGATAAGCAAAATGTTCTGAAGACTAAGACATAAAGGACTAACCCCCCCAGCATTTTAATATTCTGAGCGTGTTTGAATAGACACCTGGGGTATGAGCTAATCCACTCTATAAGGACAGGTAGGTAAGTAAGAAGTGGAATGTTTTGACTACTTTATAGTTTCTACAGGGCTATATTTTTTAATGTGTTACACCATTGTTTAGGTGCAGCAGTGTGCCCTTCAAAATGATTTGATTCTCCCAAAACGCATTCATCTGCAAAGCTAAGCATCCTTCTGGGGTTCTTTGTAAGGAGCTATTTTCTTCTTAAATTGATGCAACTGGAGAGAGCTTTACAGTTTTTTTTTTCTAGCAGTATTTTACGGTCTAACCTGAAGTTTCTTTGCAATCAACCACTCAACCTAGTCTTCCCATGTCTCCCTGCGAACATGGCCCTAGCCCATGGCTCATGTTTGTTCTAGCTTTCATTGCCTGCTCTCTCGGGCATGGGGGCGGGGGTGGATGTGCTTCCTCTGGTGTATCCCCCAGGATGGTTCTTTCTGCTTTCTTTCTCTCTTTGTTCCTTTGACAGTTCTTCGTTTTTCCAGATCTCTCCCACTTCTCTGAACTGTGACTCTCCGTTCTACAGCACCGGCCCGAGTCGTCACATCTCCCTCTGCTTAAGGGAACTGTCCCTCGAAGGCCACCGTGGGACCCGATTGTCTCAGAGAGGATAGTTGCGAGTTTGTGACTGCTGCCGCCACTTCTCGGTTCACTGAAGTTCCGGATAGGAAACTCTGGCTGGAGCGTTCCACTTTCTCAGTAAAGCGCACCAGACTCCTCCCAGGTGCTCGCCCTAAAGCCATCCTCATTTATATCCCGTTCACTGCCTTTGTTCAATCATCAGTTCCACGGACACTGCCTTTTCTTTTAATTTCCCTTGGAACAGCTGCCCTTGCCTCTCCTCCCACAGCTCCTCAAAAGACTTCCAGCCCACCTCATACTCCCTGTTGCTGCCACTCCCAGCCAGTCTTCTGGAGACATCAGAGCACTTTCCCCAGGCAGAAGGCCAAACATACCACTTTTTCATCAACCCTTACAGCCACAGAGAATAAATCTAAACGCAGCCTCATAGCCAAGGCCTGCCCTGCAGCTGTTCCAGACTCACTCACTTTCAGGCCTTATTTATTTATTTATTTATTTTTTTATCATGCTTAACTCCTCTGGGGACCCTGGGCTTTCTTGAATACAGACACAGTTCCTCTCAGTGTGTGCTTTGCTTTGCAAATTCTGCTCTCTGCTCAAATTCTTTTCTGTGTTTGAAGGACAGACACTTATCTCATTCTGCAAGTCCTTGGAGTCATGTCAGCATTCATGAGCTCAGGTCGTCTCTGACCTTCTCCAGCTCTCCTGGCATCCACATCCAACCGACAGAGGAAAATTCTCTATCCAGTTATATAACACTGTATCTTCTTCATTCTTCGACTTGTGCATGCGTGCACGCGCGCGCACGTGTGTGTGTGTGTGTGTGCATGTGTGTGTGTGTGTGTATTCATGCACACCTGAGCACAGAGAGCTGGGGACTGAACCCAGGGCCTCACCCACTAGGCAAAGGGTTCTGCTGAGCTTCATTCTCAGCCCTTTACTTACTTGGTTTGCAACCACTTCTTCCTCAGCTTTTTGAGTTCACCCACCTCAACTCAAAGCATTTAGCTGACATCTCCCATCCCCTCTTACTAACTTCTTAGGAGCCACAGTCTTCGGTTAACTACTTCCTTTAACTTCCTGCCTGTGTCTAAGCCTGATAAAGTAAGTTAAACTAAGGTTGGAGATTACACATAAATTTCATGCCTCAGATGTGAGCCAAATGTCTACTGAATTTACTTTGATAGGATGGATAAACTTTATTGTTGAAGGGTATGCTTTGACAGTGAAGGTTAAGTGAGCAGGGCTGTAAAGTGAGTTGAGTGGGATTCCTTGGCCTTTGCTTGCTTGCTGGGTAGTTCACATCTGAAAACAGCATTATGAGGCTTATTAGTGAGGACCGTTGAGTTTTCTTACACAAATTCTTGGTCTTTCCATGAACTGTTGTAGTTGCAGGATCATCAATGAAGGGTGTTATGCATGCTGGACATGCACAGTTTAACTGAGCTACACTGTAGCTCTGTTCCTGGCATTTTTTCCAAGAGTCACAAAAGTGATTGACATGTATGTGCATTGTTAGTCTCCCAAGGATTCTCTGATGTCGGTGTTTTATTGTCATCTCCAGTTTACAAATTATACAAATGAGGTTCTGGAGAAATAGTCCAACTGTTAAAGCGCCTGTTGCTTCTGCAGAGCCCAGGTTCAGTTCTTAGCATCCACATGTTAGCTCACAACTGTTTATTACTCCAGTTATAGGGAATTTAACACCCTCTTTTGAGATCCTCACACTCTGGGCACACATGTAGTGCACACATGTGGTACACACACATTAATGCAGGCAAACATGCATGTGCATGAAATAAATAAATTTCTAAAAATGATAAAAACAAACGAGGAAAGCAAGGCCCAGTGACACCTCACTGTACAGATAGTTTACCAATTGGGAGAGTTGATGCTTTTTCTCAGAGCATGTGATTTGCTGCAACATTTTCCTGACTTGCTGTTATTACAGTATAGCAAAATATGCTCATATCACATTTGCCATGTAGCAGATATTTAATTATAGTAACAACTATTTTAATTATAATGGAATATACCATAGCATAGTAAATATAATTATAATTGAGTCAAATAACTTTTAATTTAATTATCTATATTGAGCATTTGAGCATGGAGGTTTTATACTTAGCTAGGGGTTGGCAGACCCTCTTTAACTTTTGGGAATGTAATATTTAGCTGGGCAGAAGATCCCTGTGGCAAAGAAGCAATGAAGACATATGTCAAAGAATCCTACAGCCAGGAGCGATTGAGATTTCTCTATTTTCAAAGTTGGCTGCTGTTTAGTTGCAACATACAGGCCATGCATGGGGTCAGTCGGAGTTTTCTCCCAGGGCACAGTGCTTTCTCCCCCTGGTGGCAGCCTAAGGGTCCTCTGTGCACTGCAGGTGTGGGCCCTCTCCTGGTTATCTCCAAGCAGCTTTCAAAACTGTTTGTGGAAGATGTAATGAAGGGTCTGTGGCACACACAGAAAGTGCACAAGTCAATGAAGAGAAGCAGGAAGCGAATGAAGAATGCAAGAATCAGCACAGACCTCAGGAAGCTGGGTTTCTTGCTTGACGGGCACAGTCAGGTGACGGTGAACACAGGGGACCTGGTAACTGAACAAGGACAACAGATCGTGACCGTAGCTCATGTATGGACCTCTTTGTTTGGGTCAGAGTATTCACAGTAATTAGGCTATTTCTTAAAAGGTGTTTTCCATCTTTGTGGGTATGATGTCTCTCTGTGTGTGTATGTGTGCACAAGCATGTATGAGTGTCACAGGACAAGCTCGGCTATCCATCCTTGTCCTCCACCTTGTTTGTTATCCATGGCTGCAAAGATGAGACAAGCTGATCCATGAGCTCCTAGGGGGTGTCGTCCCCCCATGTCTCCACCCCTCATCCCACCATAGGAGTGCTGAGATTACAGACATGGGCTAAGATGTCTGGCTTTACATGGATTCTGGGGAATCTGAACTCACTCTTCATGCTTATGCAACAAGTACTTCATTCACTGAGCTGTGTTCTCAATCCTATTTCTTAGAAGATTTTATCCTAAAAATGTTATCCTAAGCTTTATGTAACAGGTATCTTCTATCCATTCAGAAATGAGATCAAAGTGTTTATTGTTTGCGGTCACAGTGCATTCCTGGGAACTCACAAGTTCTTACTCTCAACAAGTAGACACTGTGTTGTTGTCAGTGGCTGAAAGCCTTTCCGTGCTCTCAATCTGGGGCTATTTCCTGTTCTGCTGAGCCTTTCTGGGTATATGTCTCTTTTTTTTTTCTAAACAGGGTTTCTCTGTGGCTTTGGAGGCTGTCCTGGAACTAGCTCTTGTAGACCAGGCTGGTCTCAAATTTACAGAGATCCTCTAGTCTCTGCCTCCCTAGTGCTGGGATTAAAGGCCTGTGCCACCACCTCCCAGCTCTTGGGTATATGTCTTGCATATTGCCTCTTGTTGAGGAGTCTGTTTCAGGGTTTTTTGTTTACACCCTCTTGGACGGTAGGGAGATACAATTTTATAAAAGGGCTGCTTCACACCCAGGGACTTGAGATTGAGTTTAGCCTCTGAGCAGCCTGCAAAACATCACCACGACCTTTTCTGAGCTGTCCGAAGGGCCAAACCCAGTCAATAGTTACCAATATCATATTCCACTTACTATCTGTATGTTCCATTCTTAGGATCAGTTTTCTTGCCTTGTTCTCTGACTATATAATAACAGTTAATTTGTGTGACCAAGAACTTGAACAAGGCCAAGTTCAGTGGAAAATGATAACCATACAGCAGTCCTGATGACGAGGCTGATTGGGAACTGTCTCCTCTGCTCATTAGGAAACAAGTCAATCAATAAGGTGTCTCCAATTGGCCGCCTGGAAGAAAAGATCCTCTGCTTATTTTTTTGTAAAAACTCTAAAGCTTTAAAGCACGAAAAATAATTATAAAAGGTAATCTTGAACACACTCTTGTGCCTTCCTGTTCTGGGTGAAGACAGGTCCTGGTGGGGCCGAGGGCTGCGGAATGCTGGATGTTTGTAGCACTGGTCAGCAAAGCCTGGCACTCTGCTTCCCCAGCCTGGGTAGTCTGTAACTGCTGGAAGTGGTGGGCTTGAATAATGCATGCTGTGGTCCCTCCCTGCATCAGCCAGTGTAATGCATATGCATCTAATTCAACTGCCCAGCCCTCCTAAACTGAAGTTTCTTCCTCAACCCTATGCCAGTGTGTTTGCAGCTCAGTTCTGGGGGCGGTATTTTCATTAATTTCCATGAACTGTAAACATCCTGTCCCCTTTTAACTGCATCCATGGCTTCCACAAGGCTGAGGTGTGTGTGTGTGACTGTGATTCCTGATGGCTCCTGTAGCTGCTTTCAAGCTGAGGAATGTTATTTCAATGTCAAAATCCCTGGGCTCAGCAGCCTTCCTTGCTGAATGATTACAGAGAACAAAGGAGCAGCTCAGTCACTTGGGGAAAAAACAAAACAAAACCCCAAACACTTAGAATGCTTTCAGGGTCAGACAGCACTCTCTGATGAGAGTTAAATTATTAAAATAACAGGAGTTCTGGGAAAGACCTGCCTGTGTTTGCTGGATGACTTGGCTCTGGTCTAAAACTCTTCACCACCGAGACTAAGTTTATTTAGTGAGAGAGCCTAAGAAACAGGGATTAAGACAGGTCAGGGGTGTGAGTCATCACAGGCGAAACATTGCAGGCTGATATGTTAGCCAATTTCCCAACCAAAGAACCCACAGGAAAGCCAGGAGGAGCAGGGTGGAACCTGGGAAGCCAGTTGAAGATCCTAGGTCTGGGATATATCTTTCTGGAAGGGTCTCTTCTCGTTGACAAAACAGTCCAGATTTCTGGTTACCTAGTTCAATTAAAGAAGCTAATTTTGCTGAAAACTTACCAAGTGTGTCCTCCCCATGGCTCTTGCTCTTGTAACTCCCTCCTCCCTGGAGTGTCCCTTCTGTTCCCTAACACTGTCTCTAACATTCCTCCTCAGGCAGCATTTGTAAGTTGATGTATTTCTAGAGATCATTTGAAGTGTGAGTGCAATTCTGTGATCACACCAGCCTGTTGGCCACACAGCATACTGATGGATGGACAGACCCAGACTTTTGACAATAGTCATTTCTTACTTGGGTGAGACCAGCATATGCTTTTTTACACAACACCCCCCAAATAATTCCATACATAAAGGAAATATGGGATTAAGTACAGTTTGGAAAACTATTGATTAATAAAATATACTAGCACATGTCATTGGTGGCAACATTATTGGATCTAGACAGTATTTTAAGTGAAATAGGCAAGGTCTGTAAGACAAATACAAATACTTTGTCATGATATAGATATGTGGAACTGAAAATTATTGATTTGTTAAAAAATTGAGGTAAGAATACTAGTTATGTGGAAGTAAAGAGAGAAGGGGAAAATTGGGGGAAGAGCAGAGGCTGGTCCACAATACATTGTTAAAGTTTTCAGGTAAAATTACTTGTGTTCTATGCTATCGTTGATTAACCATGTTAAGAATGTTCCATGTGGATATTTAGAAACAATAACTTCAATTAATTTTTGTTGCAAAGAAATGTTAAAGTGTAAAGTGAGGGAAAATAAGTTGACACCTCAACTAACATGTCCAATATCTGGGAATCTACAAATAAAAGCATCGATTACAAAACACATTTCTCAGACTAAAGCTCAGTAGACTAAATGAAATTTTTCATATTAATGTCATGGAGATAACTCACACATACCTACATATAAAGAAATAAAATATATTCACTATGTGGAAAGAGATCCCATGAGTAACATTATCTTATGGATTATTGGGGTATTAAAATCAGTTATAAAATCTATTCTGTTTTTCTGCTTTGGTCTTCATTATGAAACTCACTCTCTCCTGGAGATTTATGTTGTCTCTTCCAAATTTATGCTTTCAAAAGTTAAATGTATTAGATGATAAAATGTCAAATTTCTATTTCCATAATGTGACAGACCCAGGTTCCCAGTGCCATCCTAGGGGTTAGGTTTAGGGTATTGATGGGGCAAAGAAGCAAGGTGGTTTAAGGCATGGAGAAAGGTGGTTGAAGGTGAAGCATCAGCACTCTTCTTGTACATGAGGATACGCCACACAGAGTCAAAGTGCGTGGCCGCTTTGAGCCGGATGTTCAAAGGGTGTTGTCACCATGATCTGAGATGCGTTTTTTGACCTTCTGATGTCGAAAGGCCACCAATCAGACATGTGGGCCCCAAAAGAAAAGTCATTAGTTTCAACATCAATTGGCTTTCAAAACCCCTGAAAAGTAACATAGTCAACAATTGTCATCATGACCCCGCCATCAGAGCTAAGTGTAGTTGTTTAGAGCAGCCAGTGGCAGACTGATCACACAGCTCTTCTGTGTGACTTCCGGAATCAGATGTTCAAGGTCAACTGACAGTAAGTGAGTAACAGAGAAGCAGAAACAACCAAGGGTTAGTTGGTGAAAATGGAAGCCAGCTGTCCACCCTGTGGCTGGTGATGGTCAATATTAGCACTCTGCCCTCAGGAGTCTTAAGACCTAGGTCCTATTCCTTAGATGGTTACATTCCAGAGCATGACTTTCCTCTTGGCCTTGAGAGACTCTCCAAGCAGAAGATCCATCTTCATGATTGTAGGTCCTTCTTTTAGTCAATGCCTGGCAGATGGTTGCAGCCCTTTCTGCAAAGACTTGGTTTTAATTGTTTACATGCCTTGCTTATGAACAAATAGGCACTGGCGACTTTCCTGTTTGGTTTCCTATCGGCTAATCAGAAAACTCAGTTAATCAGCGCCCTCCATCCCTGAAGGCTAGCCAAGTTTTTGTTGCAATTTGCAAAATAAAAGCTGAATCATAAAATCAAACAGTGCTGCTTTTGTTTTCATGGTTTTGGTTTTAATCGCCATCTCCTTCGGCCATCCTGTGTGCTACGCCACTGTAGATACTGTTAACAAGTGATTCAACATAGAGAATCTATTTAAAGCTTAAAAAATGGAGTTGGTATAAAGTGTGACAGAAATGGCACTGAGACAAATGAGACACCCCCTCTCCTTGAGGCATTGGGAGAGCATTAGGCAAGGTTAAGATCACATTCCTATTAAACATGAGCTCTTTAAACTCTTATTGTCAGCAGCCCTGTTGTTCATTTTCCAGTAAAGGAGCAAGGCTTTGGGGATGGGATACTTTGACTCTAGTTTGCAAACTTGGACTTTCCCTTGCTTCCTTGGCTTTGTAGACGCGCAACAAAAATTGCTGGCTGGACTCTTGCGACAACAGTAAACCTGCCTGTTAATATCTGCCACTCTCCTGTCTCTCTGCTAGCCTCCATCAAACATCAAGGATGTAAAAGCTACCAGAGAGGAACTCTTGGAGAGCTTCTCTGTGTCTGCCTACAGTGTGCATCCTGGTAGAGCACAAGGACTACAGCTAGACTAGAAGTTCGGTCACAGTGTTGCTCTGGCTTGGTCCTTATGCAGTAGGTGGAATGGCCCTGCAAGTCACAAGCTGTATGACATCATTCTTCCCCTTCACAGCATGTGCCCTGAAAACTCTGAAGCCCTCAGGTGACCTCTGTGACCTGTGCATCTCCCCATGTGTGGCCCAGAAATCTAAGATGTTATGAAAGCATAATTATGTCCTTGAGTGGTAATTATTTTGTAAAATTATTCTTGTACAATCCCTATAGAACACTGAAACATTTTTGGTCAGGCTGAGGCACCAAAGACCATTGTGTGCAGACAGGCATCTTTGCAGCCTTTATAAGGCGTCACAGTGTCAAAACATGTGTCTTCTGTCTATAGATAACCTTTTAAAACTGATGCATAATTATATGAATATGTGATGTATCGTGTGAAGTTTCAACACCAGCTGGTTTTGTGCAATGAACACTTTAAGGTTTGGAGAGACAAAACAAAGATTCTAAAGGAGAAATAATTTCTTGTGTTATTTTACACAATAGAATGACTGTGTACTGTTTTTAACTATAATTAATGTCATACATTGTATATAACCATGTAATAGTCTATATTTCAAGGTAGCTACTTTAACTTTTAACACAGTGTTAGTTTTTTTTCCTGCTTCATTGTGCCTCCTATAAAAGAGTGGATTGGTTGCTGCTGCTCCTCCACTTAGAAGCGAAACTGCATAACTGCATAGGTGCTGAAAGGGACAGTATTCTTTTTCTCCTTTGCTCCAAGTCATGGCCAAGGTGTACTTCTGCTTTCATTCTTTTTTTGTTTTTGTTTTGTTTGTTTTGAGACAGGGTTTCTCTGTATTGTTTTGGAGGCTGTCCTGGAACTCTTTCTGTAGACCAGGCTGTCCTCGAACTCACAGAGATCTGCCTGCCTCTGCCTCCTGAGTGTTGGGATTAAAGGCATGTGCCGCCAACACCCGGCTTCTGCTTTCATCCTTTAGCCTTCCAAGCTAAACCAAGGCTAAGGCAGGGTTTCTCTTCATTCCTCTGAGAAAAAACTTCCCCTTGTTCAGAACTGTTGCTCCCGTCAGGTCCAAGGCTCTTGGTTTTATGCATGCCTTATCACTCTGCTCTCACAGGGATTCAGGAGTCAGCACTCTTCTTCTGGCTCTTTTTTTTTTTTTTTGGATAAGGAAGGCAAATCAAGAGTTCAAGCCATTTGCTTGTGGTCACTCAGTTCTGGATCTGGGAGTCAGGGTTTCTGAATCAGGCTAACAGTTCCTTAGGTCTACAGAGCAACCCACTTCCTCCAGCCCCTTGCATTAAAATATATCTTTAAAATATAAGATCAACTGCTTCTCTTCTGTGGTATGAAAAATCACATGAAGAGTCACAGAAAGAGTGACTACACAGAGTTTGGAAAACACGTGTAACAGAACAAAATACAAAGCAAGGCATTTGTGCCCATCCCAGTAACAACTACTTAAGCTGCAGAGTGGAGCACTTAGATCAATACAAATATCCATGGAAAGAACTAGAGGTTTCCCCCGTGTGTCAGAAATCCAAAGTCACTGTCCAAATTGTTATGCAAATTTATTTAACATTAGTTAAATCATAGAATTATAAAGGAGATTATACCTCCTTAACTATTAGTAGGTCAAAACAGAGCCAGAAGATGATTATGGTGGTGGTGGTGGTGGTGGTGGTGGTGGTGTGTGTGTGTGTGTGTGTGTTTACAATAAAATTGATTTCTTAAAGGTCCATTAGGTTTTGGTATGGAAAGCCCTCATAAGGTGTTGAGCTGAAGATTTTCTAAGTATTCTGATTTGATTTCACACACCATTTGTAGGTATCCCCAGGATTCTCTTCAGGTAAAGGAAGAAGCATCAAGAGTATGCTTGGAATACCTGTGACCTCTTGATAGAACCAAAGCCACAGAGGTCTGGCATGAAAGAGCTTAGAGATGAACCCCAGCTGTGAGTCAGAAGTCTTTTCTAGTGAAAGCAAGCAAAGGGAGAAGACTTGGAAAGGGGTAAGAAAAACTGACAGCTTCATCACCACTGTCCCTTCATGTCTGTTTCCTTCACACTGTAATTCAGAAGTTTGCTTATTTTTTCAGTCACTGTTAGTAAAAGCAAAAGATCCAACTCTGGTTCCATGGAATACCAGAGCTCTGCTCTGATTCCTTTCACGCTTTGGGCCCCACTTAGCCAGGAGAGTCTGTAGGAAGAAGCATCCTGGGGGTGGGGTTTACTTCCTTTTCCTAGTCTGACTTCCTCTCATAGTCATTGGTTAGTAGGAACTATCTAAGGAGTCCAGTGAAGGGTGGGTGAGACCAAGGGATGGACACTGTTAACCAAAACTAAAGCAGTGGAGAAAATCATTTTATTCTTCCCCTAGACTTACATATCCTCTTCTGCTTAAAAAGACACTGATTTTTTTAAGTTAACACAATTCCCTCCAATTCATGCTTTACTATGTGAACCAGTCATCATATGAGATTTCTCTCTGTACATATTAGTTACTTTTGTTGCTGTAACACACAGCCTATAGAGGATTGCATTTAATTTGGCTCACAGTTTCAGAGGGAGAACCGTATGGCAGAGTAGGCATGGCAGCAAGAGGCTGGACCAGGAAGCTGAAAGTCCACACCTCAGCCTCAAACAGGTAGCAGGGACAAAGCTAGATATTCTCAAAGCTCAGTGCCTTATTTCCTCCACCAAGGCTGCACCTCCAAAAGGTTCCATAACCTTCCCAGAGAGCATAACCAGCTGGAGAGCAAGTGTTCCAATATTTGAGGCTATGGGGGGGGGGCGACGACAACATTTTTTTACTCAAGTCATTACAAAGTGTAGCGAAGGTTGTGATCCTGCAGTCAAAAGATAAATGACTTAGCACAATGGAATATTAATTAACTATTCATTTACTACACAACATTATTCACCCATGTTTCTGCCACAGTGTCCAAAATTCTGCCTTGCTTCTGTATGAGTTTGGGGTGGGAAAACTGTATAGATTTGGTGGCGACTGTTGCACCATTAAAGGAGAAATGAAACAAGTAGTCGAGAAAACACCAGCACTGTTACCTGCAGGACTTTTCAGCAAAAGGAACCATCTGCAAAAGGAATCACAGAACCAGTTTTTCAGTACAGTAAGCACTTAATGGGATTTCAGACACAGTACCTAATTGGTCTGCAGATCAAAGATTTGCATTTTCCAATGAGCTTCTTCCACTGGCAGTGTTAATGAATCCCTGAGAGATAAAAGCCAACAATCAGCTAAGGCAGGCGCCCTGATCTGCAGTGGGAATGGATGCCTTGCCCAGCAAGCCATCACATGTGTGCATGTGCTTACTTTGAGAAGTAGAGGCCAGTGTAAACTGGGGCTAGGGAAGAAGATAAAATACAATCAACAACACAACTGAGGATGTCTCTAAGACACAAGAGAGGACATTCTTTTGTCCTATGCGCATCCACAGCTACCATGATGATAGGTCAATAGAAATCTATACACACCCTCCTTCCTAAATTTCCCTTCCCAATGTCTACCTCTCTGTTTTATTTGTTTGTTTATTTCATTATTTGGTCTTTTTTAGGCAAGATCTTGTTATGTATACTAGGATATCCTTGAACTCTCTATGTAAGACAGGCTGGCCTTGAATTCTCAATTATCCTGCCAAGTGCTAGAATCATAAACTTACTCCATACCTTATTTAAGTTTTTAAAACTTATTACTATTACTATTACTATTGCTATTACTATTATTATTATTATTATTATTATTGTGTGTGTATGTGCCTTTGCAGATGGAACCCAGTGTCTTGTGCATGGCAGGAAAGAAGTGTTTTACTTCTGATCTTCACCACCATGTTCTCCATGGTACTACTACTGTCATTTTTAAATGACAGTTATAGTAGCTACCATGCTAGAAAATAACCCTGGTCATTGTTCATTTGTTCAGGGCTGGGCATCAGACTCCAAATAAGTTAATAAACGGAACACTTTAGGAATTTTGTGGGGAAAGAAGCATGAGTGTCAGACTTTTCTGAATCCCTCTCAGGGTGCTAAGGTCAAAAACAGGTGATGCTGTGCACAGCGAAAAACAGTCAGAGACTAAGGGAGATGGTAAACGCGGGGAACCTGAAAGCAGACAGCAGAGACAAAATCCCAATACCATGCTATTTGGTCTCCCTTGAGCCTGAAGCCAACCGTTCCCCCACCCAGTCTCTGAAGGTCCCAGTGTCTTCGCCCATAATTTTGCTTTACAGAATATGGAGTGAGTTTGTGTCATAGTCAAGCTGTGCTTCATGGCAGGAACACAGTGGCATGACCAGGTGTTTCTGTTGTGTGTGAACATTAAACATACTTCGAAAGTTCAGATATCTCTGATGTCACTAGGCGAGAGAACCTGAGGGAATCAGCACTATGTGTGCCTTCTGTCCTTGACTGCAATGTTGATATATAGCACACAACTGTGCTTAGAAACTAGGCTCCTAAATGATGCACACACTTAAGCAAATAAAATCACATGAACTTGATTTCACAAATATTTTGACACGGTATGCCTGGGGTGATGGGGAATGGGAGTGTAGGTGAAGAGCCCCGGCTATTGCTACAGGTTGTGCTTGCTTTTGCTTACTCTGCCATTTGTAAAATGATCTCACTAGGAGCAGAAATGAAACAGACCTCAATGCTCTCGTCTGCATGAAAATTCAGTTTAAAGTTGCCAGAAGTCAGTGTATAGCTGGTTTAAGAGACAGGCCTCCTGTGTGAATGACCAGGAAGGAGGAGTTAAATGTCTGAGGGAGGTGAGGGTTCAATGTCTAAACAGACAGTTGGAGCACAAGAACCCTGAAAAAGCCTGATTCTTGGCTGAAGGGTTTCTTGGACCTGACAAGTAGGAGTTGTCAAATAGGAATATTTGCAGCGAAAGGAACATGTGAAATCTCTCATTTGGCACTTCAAATAAGAAGTCTTAATACAGAGTTCCTCAAGGAGACAGGGTAAGAAATGTGTGACAGAAGGAAATTGTCAATAATGTAAAAGAAAGAGAGCTACAATCAGATGTCAACAAGAGCAGTGGCTGCCAGTGGTGTTTGCGCAGAGTGGAGTGGGTTAGACTGCCGGCTGAGCCATCTGTGTGCCATGTATTACGTGGTGCAGAGGCAAACATTTGCCCAAAAGTGTATGTGGGGGACATGCAATATGAGTGTATGGACTATTGTGTGAGAGGATGTGACTCTGTGTGTGTGTTTGTGTGTGTGTAGTGCATACTACATGCATATTTTAGAGGGATGTATGTGTGCAAGTGTGTGTGAATGTGTGTGTGTGTCTGTCTGCCCCTGTCTGTGTGTCTGTGTATGTGTTCCTGTAGAGAGCACTAATGTGAAGATGTTTCTGACCTTGCCTTTTCACTGGATGTTGTATGAGTTGCTCAAACCAACCCTCCTGAGAGCCTTTTTGTTAAAGGAGTAACTTGTTAGATTTTTAGAACACCTCTCAGGTATTTCCCTATATACTCATTCGCTCAGTCATTGCTCACTTTTTATTTGATCTCTTCGTCTCCAAAGGTACACTATTTTTATTGAGTTGAAGACATTATAGCGATGAACACAGGCAGTAGAGTGCAATTCCAGCACTTCTGGAGGGCACGGCACATGCATCTTGTTCTGTGGAAGGCCACAGAAGGGCTCCTTATGACATTGCAGAGAACAGAGAAAGCCTGAGGAGGATCCTGAAGGGTGGAATGGAGTCACCCAGAACCTAACAAGGAGGGAGCATGGGAGCCACATTTACAAAATCTCAGAGAAGAGGTGGGAATGAATGGCTTGTGTCAGACATGATTCAATGCTCTATCTGTATAGTGTGAAGACAAAGGGAGAGAAAGAGGGATGGTGTATAAGAACATTTATAAATCTGAAATATGAATGAGAGATGTGTGTTCATGTGTACATGGTGCAGAGAGGCTTGCATAGTATCTATGATTATCTATAGTGTAATGTATGAGCTTGATATGCATGAGACTGTACATATGTTATGAGATGTGTCAAAGTAAGTATGAGAGTGTACATATGGTATGAGATGTGTGAAACTGTGCGTGGGTGTGTACATGTGCTGAGATGTGTGGAAATGTGCGTGAGTATTTGTGGAGAATGTAAATGAGACTTGAGACACATGGAAGCAGGTGAGGCACTTAAATGTGTTTATGTAAAGAAGCCCAAGGCATTGCTTATATGATCTATGGGACATAAAGGATCCTTCATCAGCTACCACCGCAGAGGGTAGGGGTGGAATGGTCCTAAAGACCTGAAGTTTCATCCCAGTTGGCCCAGGTAATGCATCCTGTTCAGTGGCTCTGCAGTAACTGTGAGCATTTTCAGGCTCTGAACTCATGGGTCTTTGTCATCAAGAACACAAGGAAGTACATGGTATTCCCATTAGCATTTTACAGATGAGTCCTTGGAAAGTTGGGGAAAGGTGCTGACATAACTTAGCATAATTTCATAGTGGATCCAAGCTAGAGAAAAGGATAGACTTGGCATTGAGCTTTTTGAGGAATCTCCTGTCTCAACTATGCAGCTGCCAAGTCACTGCTAGAAGAGACTTTGTAAATGGAAGACACATTGTTTCTTATTGTCCTGTCTGTCTCCAACAATAAGGTTCCCAAATGGGTGGAAGAACCTCAGGATGCACGATGCACGGTGCAGGGTGTTTCAAGACAAGGTGAGTTGCTTCTTGGTACCCTAGCAGCATGATGTCAAGTGAAATACTTGTATCATTAACCCTTAGCAGCTAAAATGTGGGTACCAGAATCAGAGATCCTGCCCCTGAGGCATTTCAGCCTCCACTGTCTGGCTTCCTCTCCAACTGCTCATACTTTGTCTACTTTATCATATTATATCATTTCTACAAGGACTTGTGGTGACAAAGCTCAGAATGACTGTTTTGTTCTCTTCTCCAGTGCCTCTTGAATGTGATTAGATGACGGGTATCTACTGGTTGAAATGTACTAATGATCTGTCTTTTTTAGCCCTTGTACACCCTTGGTATGTATACATGCTCTCCTGCAGCATCCCCATGCCCACTCTTGCATACATATAGACACTCCTCTGCAGGACTCCCATGTCCACTCCTGTGCACTATCCAAGTGATTCTCTAGCATTTCTGATTGAGGAAGGAGAAAACACCTAAGAAAGGTGTAAGACACTAAACCTCTAGATGGACTACAGATTAAGTTTGACCTTGGACATGTTATTTATCAACTCTGAGCATCACTTTTCTCCTGTGAATCTGTGAATTAAATAGCATATAATTTCCTTTACAGTTCTGTGGAGTTCACATAAGCAAAATAAACTTTGCACCCCAAGGGCAGAAAGAATATTCATCTGAGGCTTGGAGATGGAGTGTTCTTTCTTTTGTTCTCCCACAGCTGGAGGTAATTAATTGCCAATAAAAAATGCTCTCTGGCCTGGCTCTTGAGCTGTAACAGACTAGATGGTATTTCCATGAACACTACAAGATTTACTGCTTATAGAATTACAGACAGCTGGCTTTGCCAGATCCAGGCTCAAGGGTGGATTGTAGAGTGCCAAGGGGGTCCAGAACCCACCTGGGGAAATGTGACATGGATTTGTAACAAAGGGCTGGAAATGTCCATTGTTAGTGCCATAGCAACACCTACAAGGAATGACCCACTAAGCCAAACATTAAGGTGTGGTTTGTAGCTTTACCAGAAACTGAATAAAATAGCTTGAATGTTCAGTATAGTATGAATGTTAGTAAAGTATACTTGGGTATTTACTTCATCATTCTAGATGTAATTTTGTCTCCCATCTCACAAAGAGAGGTCCTAGGTGTATGATAACAGGGCTGTTTGTGAGCAGACAAAGTTATTAGAGATGCCCATTCACTGGCAGTGATGCAGGTGAGTGGGCTCTGAGGCCGTGAGAGTAGGAGAGCTGTCATGTGGTGGCATGGGTGAGGGAAAGATGCCCCCTCCACACCCCTTGTTACTTTCGACAGACAAGAGAGCTGGCTCTGAGGGTCACAAGACAGTGGAGAACTAGCCCTGCCCCTCACCAGCTGCAGCATGCAGGAGAGCCCAGCGTATGCAATAAGCCCAACACATGCATTTCACATTGCACAGCAATCCTCTCTCCCATAACACACAGAAAACACACCCCTGTGACGCTCTTCCCATGACTTCCCATAGATGCTGTTGTGCTTCAGATCTCAGCAGGAGGCTGTTCAGCCTCCCCAATGTCGACTTCTTCTCCAGCTTCCTGAATGTCAGTGCCCTCGTGTAACTTAGAATATAACCTGACGAGGATAGTATCACCCCTGTGCTCCAAATCACCTATAGCTTACCAAACCACTGAGAGAAAATCAGGGGTCTTCACAACAGCTTTTGGGGTCCATGAAATAAAAAAGCTAAAATGATACTGAAGTTCTTAAATGTGCACGCACATAGCACTGAGTACATTTGTGTGCTCATGGAAGATTTGTTCAGGATTTTGTAGCTGTGTTAGACTTTTGTGAACTCTAACACAGTAGTAACAGGAAAAGTCCCCCAAATTCTTGGAAGTTAAACAACACGCCTTAAAAAAAGTGTGTCAAAGGGGAAGTCTCAAAGGAGATCAACATTCAAAACTAAGTAAAATGTCCCTTTCTTTTTTATTTCTTACAGCAATCTGTACAGAATTGGTGTGGTTACTTTTTTAAAAAAGGAGTAGGCATTCCTGAATTGACCTCTAGATAGTGTTTTCCTTTTAATAATTTTTAACCTGCAAATTTGATTTCTTAAACAGATATAAAATTATTAAGGCTATTTCATCTTGGCTGAGTTTTACTTTAATTTTCTAATGTTTCTTATTATTTTTCAAAGATTTTGTTTGTTTTACTCTCTCACTGTGCACGCGCATGTGTGGGAGCGCAGGATGGGATAGCATGTAGGCTTGTATGTGCCAGTGTGTAGAGAGGCTGGAGAATCTCTTGTCATGTTGTAGGATTTGAAGATGGAGCTCAGGAACTCAGACCTACACACAATCTCCTTTACTCACTGAGACATGTCTCTGGCTTGCATCCCTTGTTTTTATAGCTCCATGTTCTTCAAATCCTTCTCTTTTCTGCTGTTAACCAGCAGATACTTTTCAGAAAATCAAATCTTGCTAATTTTTATACAAAAAGTTTTAATTAGTAGCATAAGGAAGCATTTGTCCTTATTTGTGGGTAGGCATACATGCGACTAATTCTAGTAGGAAAAACTCCAGTGATGCCACTTTATTTTATTAAATTCTCTCTCTCTCTCTCTCTCTCTCTCTCTCTCTCTCTCTCTCTCTCTCTCTCTCTCTCTCTCTCTCTGTCTCTCTCTCTCTCTGTCTCTCTCTCTCTCTGTCTGTCTCTCTCTCTCTCTCTCTCTCTCTCTCTCTCTCTCTCTCTCTCTTTCTCCGTGTGTGTGTGCACGTGTTTGAGCATATGACACATGTATGGCACCTGAAGAGACCAGAGGAGGACACTGGATCACTTGGAATTGGAATTAAAGTCAGTTGTGAGCCACCTATTGTGGGAGCCGGGAATTAAAGTCAGATCCTATGGAAAAGCAGCCGGCATTTTTCAGCACTGACCCGTGTCTCCAGCATGAGGACTCCCTTTTGTAATGTGTTTTGACCACTGAATCAGGGGAAGTGATTGGTGGTAAGTGAATAGCAGAGGAGAATCAAACAAACAACTCACACATAAATGTCAAGACCCATTTTAGTTCGCCAGTCCCAGAAGCTCCCAGTAGGGGGAGCAGGCACTGAGTGCCACATCAACCACGAAGAGCTGTACTGGATAGCAGAGGACCAGAGGGAGCTGTGGGAACCAAGTTTATGATAAATGGGGGAGATTTTCTGGCTAGGAAACTTAAGCCCATTAGACTTTGGATTGGGTTGAAAGCAACTCGTCCATCCTGCAGAGGCATTAGCCCTGTGCAGCCTTTCTGGCTGAGTGAGAGAGTAAGTAGGTTTGGTAGAAATTTTGGTTAGACTTTTGGAACCCTGTTCGACTCACAGATGCCATGTTAGCTTTGGAAATTGAGAAACGATGCTAACCTAGGCCACACAGTACAAGATTTCTTATGTTTCTTTGGTGATAATTTCAATGCAATGCGACGAGGAAAGGCCAATGGTTGTCGTCAAGTCTGTTTCTTCATAGTGTGGGTTTTGTGGATTAGAGGATAGGGAGCTTATGGTGAAAAATACTGCCTTAGATATATCCAATATATTATCTGAAGTGATTGTAACTAGAATGGTTATTCATTAGGTTAATTCTATCATGAACCCATAGGGGAAGATGAAACACTCCTTGTTTCTTATCCAAGACAAACACCCCGCTCTGTCTTTCCTTTCTTTGGCAGCTCTCACTCTCACTTTCTTAGTAAAGAACATGGCTTCTCTATTAAGTGCTATTTATCACAAAAGAGCACTATGGGTTTCTAAGATCGCTCGAGTGAATTTCAATGGGAAAGTGTTGGAGAGGACACATAGGCTCATTTAGGGGAACAAAGCCCATGAATAGGAAGTCACACAGTAACCTCATGGATTTGTTTTTCCTTAGTGTGTCTAGAGAAAAACCGAATTATAACTGCAACTGTTCTGATACACATTTAAGATAGTTTTGAGCAAAGTAATGTAGAAACCTGTTTTCTACCCGTCTCCTCTGATCTACCCCTTCTCTGCGCACACCAGGCGTCCTACACCTGAGTTAGTATTTGAGTCTAGAATGTTAACCCACAGGCTCAAGTTTTGGGCACTTATTTCCAAGCGTTACTGTTTGGTGGAGGCTGTGGAAGCTGTAGGAGATCCGGCCCAAGTGGTGGAATTAGTTTCAGGTTTTTGAAGATTGGAGCCTGTCCTCTGCCCTTTGCTGCCTGGTCCTGATGTGAGGCACCTCCCTGACACCCTCCTCCTGCCATGAACCCAAGCCATGTTTTCACAGCCACAAATGGATGGGACTTTGAAACTGTAAGTCAAAGCACTGGGGACAGGGCAGAGGAGGGGTCCATGTACGGCTCTGGAGCCCAGCACCACTTTCTTTTCATTCTTTGCTTTCTGACTAAGGGTGTCATCTGGCCGTACTTTCTTTCCCGTGGTGGACTTAATCCTCTGGAGCTGTGAACCACAATAAACCTTTGCTGACTTAAGTGCTTGTTGTCGGTTATTTTGTTATAGCAGTGGATAGTAGCCTATATACAAGGCAAGCTTTCTTCCTGAGAGCAGTTTCTCTCAAACTGCACAAAAGAGTGGATATGTTCAAACATTGAACAAAGGTAGCTTTATTCTGAAAAGTGGTGAGGTTTAGAGTTCTCTACAAACAAGTTTCAGTAAGGGGAGAAGTGGTGACTTTTGTTTAGTATCGGGGTGCGCAGACTGCAGAACGGCTCAGTGTACTCAGTGTGCCTTCCACAGCTCATGATGGGGCATCTGCTTTGTGGTGCTGCTCTTTTACACCTGGTACCTCTTCTCTTGCCATGCTGTCTGCCCGTCTCTTTTCCCTTTGAACGTAGGATAAACTCTTCTTGTCTTTAAGAAATTAACCTGTGTTTCGTTTTCTCCTATAAATTGCTTCTTACTGGTTTTGTAGATGACCTCAGGAACTTCAGTGGTAGATTCAAATAGTCTCCCTATGCTAAGCCCAATGGCTTTGTTTCAGAAACTCACAACATATAAGTATAGCTAATGTCACTGTATCATTTAACAAGTAAAATTATATAGACATATTCCTGGAAAAATTGTTCATGTGCTAAATAATGAACACACAAATAACTGGCATTTACTGTTATGAGTGTAATTTAGGATTTAGAACATTTTGATCTATTACAGTTTTCCCCATTAAAGATTAGAGAATTATCTATAATAAACATAGGCAGTATCCTACTTGATAACAGTGAAGAGTCTAAAATTATTCTTTTCTTTAGAAAAATTGTGTGGTACTCTAAAGCCACAAGTAAAATATTACTATTTTATAACTCATAAAACTAATCTAAACCCAACCCATGCCAGAAAACAAAAGTCTACATCATGGCAGAACAGTGGAAAACCAATCACTGCTCAGGCATTGGAACAGCCTACGAAAAAGGAGGGCAGAGAGGAATGACTCCTTGAGGTGGTAAGGGAGCCTTGGGTGTGGGGTATTGTGTCCAAAGGCAGATTGAACCCTGTGAGTCACTCTGTCTAGTCTCAGGACCTTGGGAGATCTTTGTGGTTTCCTATTATTTTCCCAGGAACTTGGCATTGACCTCCACATTGTCCAAGGGAATCTCCAGTCCCTAACCACAAGGCAGGATGAGGACGCCATGTCGAAAGGGGCAGTCTTATTGACCTCCCACGGATGAGGGAAGATAAGATAATGGCCCCTTAGAGCTATGAGCAATCTCTATGCAAAGCCACATAGGATAAACTTCTGGTAAGAGGGCACTGCCTTGATACCTCCCTGTGGAAATGGAGCTGGGAAGCAGTGTGACATGCTTCAGATAAAGTCTCTCTGTGCCAGAGGTCCCATGACTCAACTTGAGCAAGTGTTAGACCTCTTCCTTTCTGCCTTTTAACTTTCTTTCACTAAGGTGACATGATATGTGGGAGACACAGAAAAGACCAATGCCCTGATGTGGCACATAGGGGCCTTATCATTGATCACTGCTTGACTAAATTCATAGGGTTGTGCCATCCCCGAGTGACATGAGGTGCTGCCAGGGATACACAAAAGCACAGAAATGACCCCACCCTAAAGAAGCCACTCTTCCCAGAGAAAGTCAGTCACATGCAGGCTGGCCCAGACAAGTACTAGTAGTGTCAAGGAAATACCATGAGGGCAAAATGCCACAAAATCATTGGTTATACTTCTGGATAGATACAAGGCTATTGGTTATTCTGTATAGATGCTGATCAGGACTGTCCTGGAAAACACATGATCTCCCTGAGTTATAACCAAAGACTCCTTCTCCTAGACCAGACTGAGCCTTTTGATGGTGGCTTTCCTGCCAGTCTGAGTTCCCCATTATTACCCTTGCTGTATTATAAGGAGCTGCTCACTGATGCCACATTTAAATCAAAACTCAATGGGATCAAAAATGTATTCATTTAATCCCCTCTTTACCCCAGGTCTGGGTGTGTAGTTGAAGCTCAATAATTATCTATTGAATAATTACAACATTAACCATGAATGACAGCTACATAGTCCATGACTATGATCCCAGTTCCCCCTCTGTTCCCCCTTCCTTCCCCCACCCAACGCCCCTTCTCACATCCTCCCTCCTCTCCACCCCAACTCCCTGAACAATGTATTTGTTTAACCAAATATATGGGCTCCCTCTGACTCAGTCAGGTTGATACACAAATTTAATCACCATATTAATCCATATGTCCAGTGAAATGTTTTCAAAGAACAAAACCAGTCCATTATGCTTTGTCAGTAACCACTGCGCCACAAAATCCTTTGCATACAATACATTCATTTTTAAGGACTGCCTTTTCTGCTAAGATTGTTCACGTAGTTTATCTCTTTCTCTCTATTTGACCTCTTATTTTTCTAATTCTTACCAAATTTACATATATGCATATGTATGTCTGTTTGTATATATAATCTGCTCTGAGCATGATTCACTAAACAACAGTATTCTCTGATAGAAATGTATTTATTCCACCAGCATTTCAGTATACAAAGCATTGCAGAGCTTTGCTCTGTCCCCTCTTCCTACAGTTTCTTCTTCTATTATTTTCTCTTTTTAATACCTGGTTTTATTTGTGTTTAAGTGTGTGTCAGGTAGGGTGTGAGCTTGTGAATCCCACAGTGTACATGTGGAGGTCAGAGGATAACTTGGGTGAAGTGATCTTCTCTTTTTCCTGTGTAGGACCCAGGGGTCAAACTCAGGTTGTCAGGCTTGGAGCAAGTGCTGTTCCCCACTGAGCCATCTCTTCTGGACCAGTTATACTCTTCAACGTAAAGCCTAGAATCTCTCCAGACAAGTTCACTTTGATGACCCTGGTAACCATGTCTTCAGCATGGACTTTGCATGTGATGAGAATGTGGGAGCCTTTAGGCATTCATGCAACTTTTCTTGACTTCCTCACTGAATTGTGGTGAGCCTAGCACCCACGTCTTTTTCCTAGCTAGTACTTTACTTTTATTTTGTTTCTGCCCACATAGGGATGACACATTATTTCTCATCGTAGCAGTGATGTTTGGACGTTTGATTTTATGATTTGGCCAATTGATGGTATTTATTGGATTGGAAATTGTGGATGATTTGTCAGGTTAGAAATGATAAAGGATCTTTTTGTAAAGTGTTTTTCTTTTTGTCTGATTGCCTATGTGTGAGTGTAAATAGGTTAAGAATTTCATGTTCCTTGGGAAGGTGAATGAGTCTTTGCAACCTGGACTGGAGAGGTTTTATGTTTCTGTATTTACTTTTGACCCACAGTCCAAACTATAGAATTAAAATAAAAAACTGGGATCCAGTCATGGTGGCACATGCCTTTAATACCAACACTTGGAAGGCAGAGGCTAGCCTGGTCTGCATAGTGAGTTCCAGGACAGCCAGAGCTACATAGTGAGACACTGTCTCAAGATAAATAAGTAAATAAAAATAAAAGTAAAACAACAGTGAAGAAAGAAAGCAAAACCGAAAATTAAACCAAAACAATAACAACAACAACAACAACAAAACCCTCAAAAACTGGCATGCAGGCACACGCCTGAAATACCAGCTACTGTGGAGGCTGCAGTGTGAGGGTTAAGAGCTCAAAGCAGCCCATGGCACTTAGCAAGACTCTTAGCAATAACTAAGATTACTAAAAATCCCTCTGAATGGGTGTGTCTATAATTTGGAGAGGCCAAGCTTTATGTGAATATTAAATATTTTCTTAGTGTTAGATGGCAATAATACATTAAATTGCAATGTCCGAATACCACAGGAAAAAAAACTCTAATACCTTTAGTATGATACACTTTGTGGAATTCTAAGAAGTGATTCTTACAATTGCTAGTTCAAAATGTTTGAAAACATGTATCTGGAAGACACTGTTTCCTTAGAGTCAACCTTCCCCTTTAGCTCTCAGGATCTTTCTGCATCCTCTTCCCTGAGCCTTGAGGGAAGGGATTTGAGGGAAACATCCCATTTAGGACTGAGTGTTCCAGTCTCTCACTCTCTGCACACTGTCCAGTTGTGGATATGTATATTCATAGCCTTCTGCTGCAAGAAGAAACTTCTCTGACGTGGATTGAGTGAGGCAAGATCTACGGGTGTGGCAGTATATCTTTAGAAGTCATTTTATTGTTACATTCCTTTAACATAATGATAGCATTAGGTTTTCATCTAGGCCCATGATTTATCAACTCTCAGGTTCTTGACTCCTTTGGTAGTGTCAGATATGGGTTCCATCTCTTGGAAGGGGTCTTAAATTCAATTAAGAAGTGGATGATTACTCCCTTAACCTCTGTGCCATTATTGTACCAGTATATCTTGTAGGTGGGTCATTCTTGTAGGTCACAGGGTTTGTAGCAGGATGATATTGATGATTACCTTTCTCCTTTGGTAGCATGTAGTAATACCTTTCAGCAGCACAAATGTTGTGCAGTAGGGGTAAAGTTTCAATACTAATATGTATATGAACTCACTGAGACTATAGCGGTATACATTAGATTCACACAGGCTCACGCCAGACTGGGTCTCAGCACTGAGATAGGGAAGAAGACACAGGGTCCCACCTATAATCCAGAGGCTATTGGCAACTGGTCTCTGCTGATAAAGGGAAAATCAGCTTGCTTCAATGGAAAGTCACTGGGTATACCAATCATACTTCAGGACAGACCCCATGCCCAGTAGTTGGCCAACAGAAAATAAACTCAATGTTTTTTTTTGTGGCATTTTGTTTCATTTTATTTTGTTTTGGATTTTTTTGTTTGTTTCATTAGTCTTTGGCCTGTTGGTTTTGATTTTTGTTTTCATGGGAGTTTTTTGTTTCTTGTTTTCATTGTTATTTTGGTTTCATTTTTGTTTCTTTTGGGGAAGGGTTGAGAGACAGATAAAGAGAACATAAAGTTGAGTAGATAAGGAGGTAAGAGTAGATCTGGGAAGGGTTTGGGGAGGTAGAAAATGTGATTAAAATATACTGTTTGAAGGAAAAACTTTTCTAATAAAGAAAACACTTCAGTGACTGTGATTCTACTGAGTAAGACTAACATCGGAAAGCATAGGCACAAGTGAGGACTGTATTCTTGCCCACCTAGCTGACAAGACTGTAGAGGAGCATCATCTCAAGGCATCTGATCCTTACACAGCAGTGATTCTCAACTTTCCTAGTGCTATGACCCTTTAATACGGTTCCTCATGTGGTGACCTCCAGCCATAAAGTTATTTTCATTGCTGCTTCATAACTGTAATTTTGCTACTGTCATGAATCCTAATGTAAATGCCTGATGTGCCACCCATGTGGAAGGGTCTTTTGACCCCCAAAAGAGACAGATTGCAATGAAAACCATTGCTTTAGAACATGAGCTAAGAGGGGAAAATAGAACCCAAGATAATACATAAAGGTGCAGGTTTTCAGAAAGAGAACCTCATTCATTTGATTTGTAGTAGCAAACTGGAAGAGAGTAAAATGCATTTCAATATTTTCAAGTTAGGTTCATTTTTGATGGATTTATTCATAAGAAGGGAGACTTTTTGTGAAAGTCTTACTGCCAAATATTATATTAAACCTTGAATTTGGTTTTCTCTTTGTTGAGATGACACATTTTTAAAGCTTTTAAGAACTTTTTCTATAGCCTATTTGTTGGGGCAATTGCTATATTTCACTAGAAAAAAGTGTTTGCTTTGTGTTCTTATTGGACATTTTCCAGTTTTATATCTAGCCAGCGTTCTTTCATTTGTTTATTTTTAAAGACAGATTCTCAGTCTGTAGCCCAAGTTGACCTCAGATTCACTCAGGAAATCCTCCTGCCTCACTTTCCAAGTGCTTGAATCATAGGAGTGAGCCACCTTACCCAACCACATTCTTGTCATCTGATCACTATTTAGCATATTAGATGTTTTTTGAACTATCCATTGACTTCTTACTGGCTCCCTTTTAAATTAATGAATTAAATAAGAGTCTTCAGTGCATGCTTATTTCATTTTCCTGGGAGACAGATTTCTGAAAACTATAGCATTTTATTACTAATAAAGAATTAACACACTGATGAAGGAGGAATTTGTCCCATAGTCTGGGTGTGGCTGAGTGGTAGAAGGTACACCTGGCAAGTACAAGGGTCTCTCAGCTTCCCGCTTTAGTAGTAGGTCACAGGTGAGGCTAGGTCTTTCTGGTCCTGCCTTGCATTGGGCAGAGGGCTCACAGTCTAGCAGCTTCAGCAGCAAACCCACGGTGGCTAGACTGAGGTTGTTAGACGAGAACCAGTGGGAATGGTTCTGTGCATGGCAGCTCCGACAGAGCTTGCTCATCCTCTGGAGAGCCACCTGCACCTCCAGTGAAGTCAAGACCATAAGTAAGACATGCCATTCACTCCAAGCACTCCCAGACCTGCTCACAGGGCAGGAACTTTCCTAATGGCTTATAATGACAGTTCTCATGAGTTTTGTATTTTAATTCACTCCTGCGTTGATGTAATCTAAGAAGAATTAGAGCTAAGTAGAAGGCATGTGATTACAGTAAGCTCACTGGTTCAGTAAGCTAGATGTATGTGGCATTGTGTCTTTAGTTTGTTGTCAGTGCTCTGTGTGGGGCGGATATATGTTTGCTCATGTCTCCCCAGGAAAGGTCACCCAATGCCAAGACTGCCTGATATCCAGTTTCTCATCTGTGTAAAATGAGACTGACTTTCCGATTGAGTCACAGAGCTGTTACAAGGTCGCATGAGTACATATGTATATTGCCATACAGTGGTCAGCATTAGAGTCTCACTTTTCATGAGCTCAGCAGTGCTCTACATGCTTTTTGGTACAGATGTCATATAATACTCACAGTACTCCATGAAGACTGAAAAGTATACCCAGATTGTTGATTAGGATGTTACCCAAAAACTGCACAATTTTGTCCTGGTGGAGCCAAGATTTTAACCAGCTACCTTCTCCCTACTAATACCAGTGGAAGATAGTCTAACAGTTTGCGAGGACTACGTGAGTACTATTTCTGCTGCTACCACTGCCCTCAAGGGAGTACAAGATAACAGGACGATGGCATGGCCAGTAGCCACACAGATGACAACCCTGAGAGAGTTGAATGTGACCTTCAAGCCCCAACTCTTCCTTTTTGGAACACGTCATTTTCTGCCATTGGGTTTATGACAGTATACTTTACAGTCCTTCCCAAATAATCTTGTAGAAAATTGAAGGAGTTCTTTCAAAGACAAAGACGACTTGGAGATTCTATCAGATGTCTGGAGAGGGTCCACCTGTGCCTGTGCACCTTTTCAGGAAGTGCTGACCTGGGTTTGGTGTGATAATGCTTTGGTTTGAGTGTAATGTGCATGTCCTCCCAAACCTGTATGTCATTTGTCCCCAGGATGGTGCTGGTGGCAAGTGCGGTGCTGCTTTAAGAGGCGGGGCCCGTAGAGCTCCTTAGATCACTCAAGGCTTGGCTTTATACAGTATGGCTGGTGGGATCCTGATCTCTCAGTCTCTGTCTGCTTCCTGCTTTGAGATGTGAGCAATTGTTCCAACTGACCCTCCTGCTGTGATACACTCTCCTTTCTAGAAGCCCAAAACCATTTGGTTGCCTGACTTATACGGGGAAGTAAGCAATAATGTGTCACATTTTAGAACAGGCCTGTACTTCTGAGCATACGTTGGCCGTTCTTTACATGTCACTATGCATGAGAAATAGGTACATTTTAGAAAACTCAGACATGGTATGCCTGGTGTGCAAATGGCCCCCAGATGGGAATGTTGGCATTGGAAGACAGCCTTCACGCTTCACTGTAGAGCCATTCCTTATGACTCTGGAGTGGTGTCTGGTCGGTGCTGCTGGCATATATTTTGGTGATGTGCTGTCAGAAAAGGTCTAGAGATGAGGTGTACTCTTGCCAGACTGCCTCATGAATGGACTATAGTAAGTGTAAATGTCACCAAGATGACAGAGAAGACATCAATGATCTTGCTACCCAAGTTTGGCTTGAGGACTCTGCCTCATGTGAGGGCTTTTGTCTTTATGATGTTACCTTGTCTTAGACTGAGTCTCTGCATCCATTGTCTTGTTCTACATAAATCATAGACAATTCCTCCTTCTTTAACTCTGAAGCTAGGTAAACTGCCATCTGCTTCCCCCCTAGAACTGGGAGTTCTTAGCCTTCAGCTGCCGTCCCAATACCTGCCTCCATTTTCCTATGTCCTATATAACTTAAGTTCCAGAGAGGAAGGACTGCAGTAGCTTGACCCACAGTTACATCTCTTGAGATCAAGTTCTTTCATGGTTGTGGGATACACATCAGAGGCTTGCCATTCATTTTAGAAAGAAACCTGGAATCCTTTTTTTGACTTCATGGGTTCCATACAGGTAAGTCCTGCCTGGTTGGGCCTGGCATGTCTCCCCTGTGCTCACATTAGTCCCTCAGTACAGTCTCCTTCTCACACTATAAGGTCACAAGGCAGACCTACCCCCTACTTCTCAACCTCTTTAGCCATACATATCCTCTGACACATCCCCATTGAGAATGGGCGGTAGCCCACCTTCATCACTGACTGTTGTTCTGAAAGTCTTCCCAGCTTCCTTGTCTCCCTTTTCCCAGGTGCAGCTGGGCATCCATTTGTGTGGCAGGGGGCAGGGATTATGTCCTTTCTTTTCTCTAGGTTTAATCAACCCAAAGACAGGATGAGGGATCATTTTTGCCCTTTGATTCATCTGTACTGGTCACATGTTTAGCAAATAACACAGACTTACAGAATGATTGCATCAGTGAATGCTAGGTTTTAGGATCTGAGGTACCCAGTGCCTGTTTCATTTGTGACCACTATTAACTGGTCCTCTAACAGAGCTTTGACAGATCCAGGAGTTTGTCCCACTCAGAGATGTCATGGCTAACCACTGAAGTCTGCTGGGTGTCTTGAAATGCATCACTTGTTTGATGCCTGTAGGAGGCTTATGAATTAGGTTCTGTTTTTTTTTAATTTCTAAAGTTCCTTTAAATATTTTTTTGCTTTTTAAAATTTAAATTAGAAACAGTCTTATTTTATATATCAATCACAGTTTCCTCTCCTTCCCATCCTCCCATGACCTCCACCAACCCCCGCCCCATCCGTCTTCTGCGAAAACAAGGAAAGCCAAGAAAAAAATAACTAAATAGGTTCTATTTTTAATCCCTGTTTTCCTCAGCTATAAACTGAGGAACAGAAAGATTAACTCAGTTCCCCCAGAAGACACAGCAGTGCAATGATTTGAATTCTGCCTTGAGAGCCTGTACACCATGCCTCACATTTTCCTTCAGAAACGAGACCGAATAAAACTTAGAGAAAAATACAATAAACTTTTGTGGTTAAAAAGCTACAATATGAATTATTTAAATAATGGCTTTCTTCATAGATGCATATTTTATGGGGTTTTTACAAAGGTATTTCCTTAACAATAAAAAGTCTGTGCACAAATATTTTATTGTTTCTGGGAACAGCTCCTCATGTGCCTTGTGCTCTTAACCCTTAGGATGATGGGCTGCTTGTTTTCTGGGGTTGTCTGGGTGGGGGCGGGGTACAAAGTGTTCCTCAGAGCTGTCTGCCTTTGCCTAGTAGGATAATTGTGCTTGTCATATCCCCTCATGGTATCCCCGATATCCAATCAGCTATCTCTTTGATTGCTTTTCTGTTTATGTATTTTCGTTTAATACTGGAGTCACCTTTCACAGACAGTCTCCTGATACGTTAGGACATATGCCATATATGCATTTAAGTGCTGTGCTCCTAGCAGTGACCCTGGATCATAGACCTTTGTGATGTCTTTCAGCCTCTGCTAATACCAATCCAATTGTGAGACAAGGCTACCCAGCTGAGCCTCGGAGTCCCAGTTTTTTTCAAAGCATCTGTCCTTGCTGCTCTGAGAAGCTGTGAAACAGCAGTAGGATGCCGTATGAGTCTGGTCTCCTCAGAGATGTGGTTTCCCCTCTTCCTCAGCTTTGGTCATCTTAGTACAAATGTTGTTTATTCACTCAGTAATGAAGCTATTATTCATCCAGGGAGCTTAATAAATGTTAAAGAAATGTGTGAATGTGAAGGATTTGGGTGAAATCTTCATGTTGGTATCTTTTGGCTTGTATAATATTGTAAACATGATAGAAAACTTGGAAATATAAGTCACCATTACATAGATTTAGAAATACATTTCTTGCTATTTCAGGTCTCCATGTGTGATATCTCTCTTATCTCTCTTGGATGGAGTGGTTGACCTTGGTGACTTCAGGCTGACCTTGTCTAGAGGCTTGTCACAGACAGAGCTGAGGCACTCATCTGGACCTGGCACTGTTGGTCAGTATCAAAACAGACTGAAGGCAGCAGGTGCAACATCAGCTCATGCTCACTGGCGTGCTGGCCAGGATGTTGCGTATCATCCAACTCGGAGATTAGTGAGGTGAACTGGCCTGGGTATGTTGTACTCTGACATGGAAATCCAGAGAACTAATTCAGGATGAGTGAGCTGAAGCAGGTCTTGATCAGTCCATCAGACATAGGCATGAGAAACGAAAGTGATAAGGTGGTCTCAAGCTTAGAAGACCTCACGTCTAGCTAGACCAGTGATTTCCAACCTATGAGTCATGACTCCTTTGGGGAGTGTCACATATCAAATATCCTGCATATCAGATATTTGTATTATGGTTTATAACAGTAGCAAAATTCCAGCTATGAAATAGCAACAAAATAATTTTATGGTTGGGGTCACCACAGTATGAGGAATTCAGGTTAAAGCATTAGGAAGGTTGAGAACCAATGAATTAGACAATGCTGACTATGATCAATGGGTTCCCAACAAAGTCACAAAAGCACTCTACTGTAATTATCCTACTTCCTGCATTGGGACTAGTGAACAGCATCATACATTTGAAAGTATCTAGTTGCATAGTCATTTTAAGAAAAATATACAAATATTGAAAAAAGATCCACAATGTTCTACTGAACACGTCTATCCCATCCAGCTTTCCATACAGTATATGTATCGGATAAAGTCTATCATTATAGTAATTTGGAGCTATTAATAATTTATCTAAGTATTATGTATACAGTTTCATTTTACATTACAGATCTGGACAAGTTCCCTTAAACAAGTCCCAGCTATCATCTCCATTCACCAAAGGTCACTGTGAAGTCCTATTCCAAATTTCTTTGCCCCTTTATACTATGATGTGCATCTCAGAAAGAAGTTTTTAAAATAAAGATTCATTTATTTTATGTGTATGTCCTGTGAATGTCTCTGCCTGTCTCTCTGTATCTGTGTGTGTGTGTGTGTGTGTGTGTGTGTGTGTGTGTGTTGTGGTGGTGTTCATACATTGTTTCATGCAGATAGAGGCCAGGAGATGGACTCAGGTGTTCTCTATCAGTTTCTATTCCTCAGAGACAGCGTCTTCCTATAAACCTGGGACAGGGGTATTTTCAGTAAGGCTGGAAGCTGGCAATCTTCAACAATCCTCCTGTCTCTATTCTCATCAGAGCTAAGGATACAGGTATGTGACACTTATTACATGGATGCCACATGGGTGCTGGTATCTAAGCTCCAGTTCTATTGATCACTTAGTGTTGTGGTTTCATTCTGTTATACCGAAAGACACTATGACTAATAGAAACTCAGGAGGAAAGGGGTTTATTTGGCTTACATTTACAGGTCATAACCCACTATCAAGGAAAGTCTTGGAAGTGACTCAAGCAGGAACTGAAGCTGGCTGGTGTTGTCTTATGCTCAGCTAACTCTTTTGTAGCCCAGAACCATTTGTCTAGGAATGGTACAACCCACAGTGGGGTGGGCTTTCCCACATCAATTAGTTATGAATATGCCTGCGTAGCATGCTTACCAGCCAATGTGATTAAGTAAATTCTTCATGTTGAGATTTTTCTCTTCCTACCTGACTTTAAGTTATTTCAAATTGACAATAAAAACTAACTAGCACATGAAGAAAAACACTATTCTGTTTAGGCTCAGAAAAGCTTTAATAACCTGTGTTTATACTAATTATTATCAAATTATAAAATATGTTCTAGTTTGGATATGTAGCTCAATTGTAGAGTTTGAAAGACTTAAGTCTATCTCTGCTCCCAAGAAAATACACACATACATATGTATTCAACCATATAATATAAATGTATGACAAATAATGATAACAAGTAATGTAACATATTACTAATATACCATGTGTTGCTATTTACCTTTTAATTTAGTTTTTAAAAATTGCCTTTGGTTATGTGTCCTACATATATATTATGGCTTATCTCATATCTTCTGGCTGGTTTTGTCTTTTTATTTTTATTCATTTGAATGAACTTTCTTTTGGACAATCCCATCATCTGTGGTGGTTAATTTAAATTGTCAACTTGACTTAGCCTAGATTCATCTGAAAAGAGAGTTTCAATGAGGGACACTCTAGATTGGCTTGACCTGTGAACACATTTGTAGAAGACTATGTTTAATTAAGTCAATTGTTTTGTGAAGACACAGTCCACAGTTGGCAGCACAATTCCCTAGGCAGGAGTTCTTGAACTGTCTAATAATGGAGAAATTGAAGTGAGCTCAAGCAAGCAAATAAGAGAATATGCATGCATTCACGTCTCTCTGTCCATGGTTGTAGATAAGATGTAGCTAGCTGTTTTAAGTCTCCACCTTGACTTTCCAATAATCAAGGACTGTAACCTGGAATTGCAAGTTGAAATAAACCCATTGCTGCCAAACTTCCTTTTGTTAAGGTATCTTCACCACAAATGAAAGTAGAACAAGACACCTTGTATGTATCTGTTTATAGATATGCAAGGGTTTCTGTAGATAAGGCAAGATGAAGTCTGGAGGCAGATGACTCGACTGTGTTAAGGTATAGTGACTGCCTCCGATTCTATGTATGTGTTAAATGATACCCACCAGCAACACCTCAACGCTATGCAGTCCTTACATCTTGGTTTGCATCAAGGTTAAGGTTGTTTGATGGGAGAATGTCCTGCTGTTGTTTGTTTTCTCAGCCTGCTAAGTGGAAAATGAAAAACAAAATAAAACAGGATCCATCTTGTATTAGTAAGCATTTCTTCAATAACCAGAGAATCCAGCATGTGCCACTGTCTATTATTAAATTGCTTCTTAATGGCCATGTTGTCCATATACAGAGCCATTGTTATGATCAGACTGTTAATTGTCATCTTAAGACTGACCTGAAGATTTCTGCATGACGACTCCCGATAGAATCTTTATCCATTATTCATGGCCCTGCCACTACAATCCTTTTTATGTTCTACTTTCTTTTTATGTTAGACAGAAACAAAAGCAATGCTTTGAGAAATTACAGAGCAGGTGCAATCCCAGGGACACATTGACCAATGCACAGATGATAGAAACTCCAGGGAGGGTACTTGGCCATTCAGACTTGCTCCCCTCACACCCATGGATTACTAGGACCATTTCAAAAGAATGTGTAGTATATGAGCTGTTCAGATTTCTGTTTGCCTCTAAGATCTAGAAGTAGTGGTTAGAACCTTTGAATAAAGCATCCGAGCTTTAATTGTTTATGACAACAATTTCAAGGTACAGACAAGTTGCAATACTAGGACTTTTTAAAGTGCTGAGGTCTGGGAAACAGGATAGGCCTTTACATTGATCTCACATATTGGCTGTGCTGAGAAAACAGCTGCCGAGGAGCACACTGCATCAGCTTTAGACGTGAAATAGGCAGAAAAACGTTATTCAATTGCAACTTGGAGATGAACTTGGTGACATAGGTGCTCCAGGTAGAAGTGTCCTGTCAATGACATCGAGAATCCAGTCAATGACCAACACTGTGCTGGAACCACCCATGAGCCCTGAGGAATGCAGGTTCTGAGGCCTACCCCTGAGACTTGTGCTTGGAACACGAGTTTTGTCAGCCTGGAAATCTGTGACCAGCCACCAGCTGGCTACCCCTGTATCGCTGCCTGGCTGGTGAATCAGCAATTACATAATTGACTCACTTTCCCAACCAAACAGCTTCTCCTAGTTCAACTATTAACAGTCCTACTTTCTCCCAGGTGTCCAGATCAGAACCCTGGGTCGTGTTTACACCGCAGCCTCCATAAAACAGTCAGTTCTGGTGATATTTTCAATAATATCTTTTGACTGTGACCTCCCTTTCCACCACCGTGATTTGCATGCTTAGAAATCTGGCCCTGAAGTTGTCAATCACGAGTCACACTTATCTCAAGTGTGGTTCCTGAAGGGTCAGCTTTGATTGTGTTGCCGACTGCTCTCACATACATAATTCATACTTGCACCATGAAGTTCAAGCTCCATGCTTCAAAGCGTGAAGTTTGTCGCATGCTCCCGAGATGCTCTTTCCAGCATTGCTTCCCACTCCTCTGTGGCACATGTCCTTGGCCTTACTTGGTTGTGTGATGGCCACCTAGCAGTGTATTTACTATTTCAGGTTTGATTTGTATTTCTAATTTTAATTTAGTTTTTATATCTTTAAGTCATTGTTGAGATAATTTCTTTGACATCTTTGTGCATTTCAAAGTGGCTCTGTAATCTCCCCCATACTGATACTCTCTCAGCCTAGACACTTGGGGAAGGGTCTAAGTCCTGTTCCAAATGATGTGACAGACTTTGAAGATCCCCCATGGAAGGTCTCACCCTCCCTGGGGAGCAGACAAGGGATGGTATAAGGGGTTGGTGGGGAGCAGGAGAGGAGGGGAGGAGGGGAAGTAGGGGGAAGGGAAGGGAGAGGGAACTGGGATTGACATATAAAAGAAGCCTGTTTCTAATTTAAATAAAAAATGGCAAAAACTCCCCATACTGCTTAAACGATATCTCGTTTATTTTGATATATTTAACCTTCATTTGGTTCAAAGTATTTTGCCATTCTTTTGATTTCTTTTTTGATTCTTGGTTTATTTGAAAGCATGTTCTTTCATTTCCCAAATCTGGAGATTTTTTCAGAGACATTTCTGTTATTAATTTTTTTATTCAGTTCCATTATGGTCACAGAATATTCTTTGTTTGACTTGGATCTATCTGTTCATCCAAATTTATTGAGTCTTATTTTATGACATAAAATCATGTTTATCTTGGAACATGCCCTAATGTTCTTGTGTGCATGAAAAGAATGTATTCAGTTGCCATTGAGTAGACTGGTCAAGACATGCAAGTTAGGTCAGGTTGATTCAGTGTTGTTTAGGTTTTCTATATGCAAACTGATTTTTCTGTTTGTTCTTTTAATTACTGAAAGAAGGGTGGGACATTCCAACTCAAAAATGTAAATTTGGCTTTTTTCTTGCAGGTTTGAGTTACTGTTCTTCTATTTCAAAGCTCTAATAGGCATATAAATATTTAGGGATGTTACATCCTTTTGACGAATTGCCCTTTTAGCCTTAATTCAATTTTTGGTATAAAGCAGATCTGTTTGCATCATTCCTCATAGCTTCTCAACTTCTATCACATGGCTCTATTTTACATAACTGTAGTCCATGGGCCAATGGCAGCTTCCTGTGTTGAGGAATAGACACTGGAGATTCCAAGATTACAATGACTGCTCCTTCAGAAAAAGACACCTCAGGGGCACAGGGAAATAGCAGGACTGCATTATTGAGTTCCTACTATACTCTGTGCACAGAAGTATACCACCAGTACTGCTACCCTTACTAGCAACCACAGGATTCATTAACCCTCGTTCTATTTAACCCCCTATCGAGACAAGCACTTCACACAGGTAGTTTCATCTAATTTTGATGACAACTCTGTAGACTACATCTTAATTAATTCCACTTTAATACAAAAAAACTCAAAGCTCATTTAATCTGATGGGCTAGCCTAGAGCCATGCAGTTTGCAAACCAGCTCCATATGTATGATTCTAACATAGTTCCTTCAGCATTTTATCCCCTCCAATTCTTTCAAATACTTTCCACTTCCTGGAAAGACTTGAAGATGCAATCAAGACTCCTAAACAGCTGGCTTTAGACAGGGAAAGCATGTTGGGCTTCCCTGGTAGACCCAAGGCAGTCACAGGATATCACAGGAATAGGGGAAGAGAGTGGAAGAAAGAATCTATTACACTAAGTAGAAGGACAGAATTATTGACCCAAATCTTTTTTTTATGCTTGCCCAAAGCAGCTGGAAACATATATCCACTAAAATTCCTACATGCATGATAACAAATGTGTTCATGGCTCACAATTAAACTTTCCAACCACTGAAGTTTTATGAATAACTTAAGAAGAAGCTATTCTTCTTAAGCAGCACCATCACTCCTTCCTATTGGCTAACTTGTTCATGTCCTGTTACTTAAATCCTATATAACCCTACATGTCTACCTCACAGTTTTGGAAGGCTCTAACTTGGGTGTTTTGAGATATACTCTGTTGATATATTACCTTTCCTAAGCTGCACAGTCCCATTGCTCTTGGGAGTATCAGTATCTTTTGTTGGAGTGGACAAGAAAAAATCTTGAAGATCATTACAACCATTAAAACTCTTCAACAGAAAGATGCCTATGTCAACTGAGTAGGCAATCAGGGAGCGTGTATGGATCTGATGTAGGTCCTCTGAATATATGTTATGGTTGTATAGCTTGGTGTTCTTGTGGGACTCCTAACAGTGGGAGAAAGGGCTGTCTCTGGCTCTTTTGTCTGCTTTTGGGACCCCTTTCCTCCTATTGGGTTGCCATTTCCAGCCTTGATATGAGGATATGTGTCTAGTCTTATTGTAACTTGTTATGCCATGTTTGGTTGATATTATTGATCTTTTCTAAAGGGAAATGGGAAAGGGGTGGATCTAGGGGAGATGGGAGAGGGGAGAGGGGCTGGGAGGAGAGGAGGGAGGGAAAATTGTAGTAAGGATGTAATATATGAGATGGAGAAATAGAAGAAGAATCAGTAAAAAGAAACAAAAAGAAAGATGTCTCTGTCTAAGTCAACACTGCTACTGGCTGGAGATTCATCTTCTCAATCAGATGCAGACCCTTGGAAAGGGACACAACTAGAAGCCTCCAGGATCAGCACAGTCAGCTCTGAGTGGGATGGCCAGGGTTTACCAGCAGGTCATAAAAGGGGACATGGGTATAAAACTCAGTAGTGAAAACAATAGTTTTCAAGTGATTCATCTTTTATACATTTCACTGAAAGTAATTAAATGGATTAGATATTCATGGGAGATATTTTTGCCTTCACTGAACTTATTGCTTGTTGGGAGCCATAATTTAAAATAATTTCAAAGGAGATACATATTTTCACAAGGCAAAGGCATCTTCTCCTTCCCACACAGCCAGGATGCTGAGTGACATAGCACATAGGAACTTGGGACCTAGCAATAGACAGTGGCAGGAGATCAAACTTCTGGCAAGTTGGTGTGTCTGTGAAAATTACGGGAGCAACATAAAACCTCTCCGGGTCTGGATGTCCTTTGTTTAGCCTTTTTGTTTTGTTCCTTTTGCTTGAGGATGAAAAGAAAGTAAACCCCGTTTGAAAATTGTTTAACTCACTTTTGGCGCTGAAGTTTGTAGCTCTGAAAACAAAATGATTCATCTCCTATAACCCTAGCCTAATGCGATGTTGAGTGGTATGAGGTCTAATGGGAAAAAGCCATGGAGTAATTAATACTGGACACAAAGAGAAGCAAGCTATGTCTCTTTTCTTCCCTATGTGTTATGGCATCACCAAGTAACAAGCAAAAGGAAATGGAGAAGTCTTGTTTTCCAAAATATACTACACGTCTCCACAAGTCTGGAGTTTCTTTCTATATTTTATCCTAAACAAGATGTAGTCAACCTTTGGCATCTTGAAAGCACATGGGATTTAACTAAGGGATCAATAGAGAAATTTATAAAGCAAATAAATGTATAGTGGTACTCTGGAGACCGAGGCAGGAGAATTACCATTAGTTCAAGGCCAGTCTGAGTTATACAGTGAGTTCTAGAGCAGCCTGTGTTACAGTTCAAGACAGTCTCAAAAGCAAAAACACAACAAAACATTTATATCCTGAGCGTTTATGAATGATTTGCATAGCATTTACATTGCATTGGACATTACCTAGAGATGAAATAAAGTGCAGGAGAAAGCATACGTGTACCTGTAAATTTATATGCCAATTTATAGAAAGGACCTCAATACCTTTGCATTTGGACAGTCCTGGAAGTTCTAGAACCAATCCCCTGTAGATAACAAAGGACAACACTATTGCCATCTACTGACTGGGTGCAGATATGATTCTGGTTTCCCCTCACTGTGCTTGGTGGCTTCACAGAGAGGTAGCACTCTGGGTGGTTCTGAGTAGTGACATGATTAAAGAGTTGGGAGAGCAAAGCAGCTAGAGGTCCTAGGGAAACAGGATCTAGATAAAGGAGTTTCACATGGCGGCACGACAGATGTTTAGCCCTACTAAGACAGATGCTCACTCCTACTAAGTGCAAGCATGTAGGGAATAGATATCTGTCCTTGAGCTTTCTGTTGAGCACCAACCACTATGCACACATGAGGAAACTACTCAAGGTTTGGAACAAAAAAAAAACACCCAAAAAAGAAAAGAGGAAATCCAGGTGGAGATAACAGCAGGTGGGAGCATTCCCTGTTCTCAGTAGCCAGAGTGGAACACCCTATAACTCATGGGTGTTGGGTGGAGTCCTCAGAAGTCCACAAGGAACACTTGCCAAGACTGACCATATTCTGGGCCATGAAACAAATCTCCCAAATTTTGAAGGATCCAAGTCACGAAAAACATGATTTTTGGAAAGAAAGTTGAAAGTCAGTAGCAGAAAAAAAACCTGGAAATCCCCCAAATGTTGAAACTAAGTAGAATAATAAATGGTCTTTGGGAAGAAGAGGAGGGGTTAGGAAGGATTTTAAATTGAACAAAAGTGACAGTCATTTATTCAGACTCAGAAGGGGAAAAAAAGAAGGTGTCTGGCATTTGCCCATGTCAGAAATAGGCTTGAGGAAAATTTAAGAACAATTTTTTGACCAAAAAATTCAATAATGGTGGCAACATGGGCAATTCTGTGAAAGACAAGCCACCAAGCAATTGAATCTCACTGTTTATTAACATAGTTGAAAAAATTCCTAAACTCAAATGTTCTCATTGGCTAATTCTATTAAAAAAATTAAAATTTGATAAACTTCATTATTTAAAAACTTGCAAATAAAATAAGCATCAAACACCAAAACTAACTAGACCCAATGAGTCTGTATAGCTCAGCGAACTTCTATACAACTAGAACAGCCACTCTGAGGTTGTGGAGTTTCATATTGGATTTTCATTTTATCAAATTTGAAGAGAGAAAAAATAATTATCGGCAAAATCTTTACAACTTTAAATTCAAGTGCTTTTTTAAAGTCCTTGTATAATATCAGTATTGCTCCTTGTGCACATGCATGCCAGGTATATACCGGTGCCATAGGAGGCCAGAAGGTGCATTGGGCCCTCTAAAGCTGCAGCTATAGGCAGTTGTGAGATGACAGCTTTGGGTTCTAGAAACCAGAAGAGCAGCAGGTACTTTTGACCAATGAGATGTCTCTCCAGTACCAAATACAGTTTTTTTCTTGATTTCGAAAGCAAGTTATCAAAACAAATAAGAACTACAGACAAATATCCCTCACAGATACCCATGCAAAAGATGGGAGGAACGGTGGGGAGAATCTCAGAGGAGTTGGGGAGGAGAAACCATAATCAGAATATATTGTATGAAAACAATCTATTTTCAATAAAAAGAAACATCTCAAAAATCTAGCAAACAGGATTCAAAACCATCACTGAGAAAAACTAAAAACACAAACGTATGGGTAGACCTATGAGGCCACAGCTCAACACTTGGTATAGCTCAGACTCAATTTTTCCTGTACCAGTGTATAAATTCAATGCAGTCCTGGCCAGAATCCTAGAGTGATTATTGGTAGAAATAAAATAGCTGATTTTAAAACTTATGTGAAGAGGCAAAAGCCTAGGACAAACAATTATTTTTTTAAAAAGAGGTGTAAAACTCAGGACTTAAGCTGCTTCACTTTAAATCTGATTAAAAGGCTATAGCAATCAATTTGTTATGTGAAAGATTAACAGAATTGAATACAGTCTTGAAATAGCTGTGTATGTGTTCACCTGATTTTTAATAAACATTACCAAGGCAGTTTATTGAGAAAAGAATATTTTACTTGACAAATGGTGCTAGAAAAATTGGATAAAAAACCTGTTACCTCCAATTCACACACTAAACACATATTGATGTAAAATGAATGAAAGACATAAACGTAAAGTCTATAACTAAATCATTTAAGATAAGGCAAAAGATAAACCTTGTGACTTCCACGAAGTAAGTATCGGTCACTGTCTTTGGGGTAATACCTAGGAAGATGTCTGGAAAATCATTTGTGATAGTTAACTTTTAGCAATGATCTCATTATACCATAAGCACAGAAATTATGCTACACAGTTGGTTTGTGTCATTCTGATTAATGCACCAAGCCTTATCTTTGGTGGTATGCCACAGTGCTCTGCTGGAGATCTGCAGGGTCTCTCAAGTCCTCAACAGAGCACCATTAGTGCTGGCCCCCAGAGGAAGCTTCCTTTGACTGAACTAGGGCCATGAAGATGAAGAATCCAAACAAAAGAAGAATCTAAATGGCAGTCACCCCCAGTTTACAAAAACTAGGAATCATTCCTATTCCAGTTAGCCAGAGCAGAAAACTCAAGAGGACAGGAGGATTCATGGGATTTCTTTTAATTTCCCAAATACCTCAGAATACGACCAAAGAGGACCAATTCAAAATTACTGAGAGGCTGGGATAAACAATCCCAAAGCTGGGTGTGGTGGTACTTGTCTTTAATTCTTGCTCTCAGGAGACTGAAGCAGGTGGATCGCTATGAGTTTGAGGCCAGCCTCCTCCACACAGTGAGTTCCAGGTCAGGCAAGACTACATAGAGAGACCCTGTCTCAGAAAACTAAACAACAATAAAAGACATGTGAATTCTATCCTCTCGAGAATAAAATTAAACATGACAGCAATGAAAGATTTAGCACACATCATACAGTTGGCATGCTAGAGAGGGAGGAAAACGATGATAGGGCTGCAAAAGTATTTAAATTAATAATGGCAGCAAACTAAAAGATATAATTTATTATACGTAGTCCACAGACTCAAGGGGATGAATGAAACCTGCATAAGATAGTTCTTGAGACAACCACGTGAAAATACAACACAACTAAACTTCTGGAAAGTCAAACGAAGGCAGAGAAAAATGATGTGGTAAGAGATAGGCAGCGTTTTAGGAGTGGATAACACACTGGAGAAAGGAAGGCCAGGAAGAGTTGGCAAGTATGTTTCAAGGGCTGCCAGGAGGACCTGCCAACTGTACATTCTGGCCCCATTGCTGTGGTTTGGATGTGGCTTCTCCCTCAAAGGACAGCATCCAAGATGCTTGGTCCCCATTGTTGCTGTATTGAGGAGGTGGGACCTAATGGAAGGTTGTCAGGGTCAGATGGAAGGCAGCACCATGAGGGTACCAGTGCTTCCTCTGGATCATTCTCTTGAGAATAGATGTCATAAAGTGAGAGATTGTAGGGGTAGCCCATTGTTCAAATATCACATTTCTTTCTGTCTTCCCTATCATAGTGCAATTCACCAGGAGATGCTCTCTAGAGTCAAACACATGCAGTTATCCAGCCTTGGAAGTATAACTTCTAAAACAGATAACTTAGTGAACCTCTTTTTAAAAGATAAATGTTCAGCTTTAGGTATGTGCTTGTAGCCACAGGAAATGGATGGATACATCCAGCAGTGCCATCTATCCTTCATGAACTCGGGAAAATAAAGACATTTTCAGACAAAGTAAGGTAGGAGAATTTTTTAGTAATTTACCTAATGAAAGGACGGCTTTGTTTGTTTGTTTTGTTTTGTTTAACACAAAGGTATGTAAGAAGCCTTGGGCTCTCAAGAGGCAAAAAATAGTACATAAGAAAAACAGTGGTGAATACAATGGAAACAATTTTTTATGAGTTTCCGAGCCAGGTTGGATGATTGGAACACAAATTAAAATGATATTTTATGTTGGGCTTGAAATATATAGTGGAAATACTTTAAGCAGACCGGGTGTCCTTTTCAACTCAGGAAAGTAGTGGGAATGAAGAAGATGTGAGATTTCAACCCTTCATTCAAGAGTGGGGAGGCACCAGCGCCTAAAACCTGCATTAAATTCTCTGAATACATTGAGAATACATGGAGAAACCAGTATGAAATAGTACAAGAAATCCACTCTGAGCCAGTGAAACAGGGGGGAATCTTTCAAGACTACTTGCACAAGAAGCCACAGAAACCAGGACAAAACAGAAAACAGAAGCAAACAAGAAATGACAAGTGAAATTGGAGACATGATACTTCATACATCCATGATTACTCTAAGCAACCCAGGAGGATGATGGATATCAGCAAACACTGCCCATTAAAAGCATCCCATGGCCAAGGTCTCTGCTTATGTATCTTTTCATGTGACTGACAGTAAGGATCAGATGGGTCTGACAGGTATGTGTGAAGGATCTCTCCACCCCAAGACACAGAATACACAGGGTTTTATGTACCCAAGATACTCATCATGGGAGCTTATAGCCCAGAGCCTAAACTGAAGTTCACTGATTCAGGCAAGAGTTAATGTTTCCCAAGGAGGGCAATTTGCTGGACTCCATGTAGTAGTGTGGAGGCATGGAAATGTTGGTGGAGAGTTAATGTTCTAAGCGTCCCTGGCTAAGACAAGTGGATGAAAGGATAAAAAGGGTGATTCATCAAAAATGAGAAATTTAAGGATGTTGGTATATAGCTGGCAGAACCATGAATGGTGGGCAAATGTGTGCTGAAGGCACATTTAGTTAGGAAAGGAAACAGAGAAAGTATCATAGGCGAGGAATGCTCTAGAAAGAATGAGGAGGGGTCTAAATGGGAACACAGGAAATAGAGTCACCCTGGACATTCCCAGGGATGGAAATGATTTGGTATGTGAATGCGCGTGGAGTGACGTCAAGAAGGCTGAAGGAAGCTGTGGACCTTGTACCGTACAGTGGTCACTGTTGCAGATGAGATGATAGTCTGTGAATGTTTGAGACCTAAAGTAAGGTCCTGGTAAGTGACAGATCTGGCCACTCTCCACACACCGGAAGGTTCTAAATATGACAGTCCCATGGTTTCCCGTTACATCTCAGAACAAAATCTTCCTAAAGTAAGATCACCTGTATTTAATATAATCCTCACTGAAGATGTCAGCACGAGGAGGGGGGTTGTGACAAAAAACTGAACTGGAATGTAGGATCAACTTTCTTGACATGGTGTCTGAAGACCACAAATATCACTGTGCCTAGAAAAAAATCATTGCACAGAGACAATAATTATAAAAATGTATTTAAAAAATATGTACACAGATTTATTTAACATGCATATATTCAATGTGCTGATTTCCAGGTGAAACTGTTAATGAAGCTTCCTTTACCGGTGACTTTGCCAGCCATTTTGTAACAGACTAGCAGGCTGCTTAAATTCAAACATTGTAGCTATGTTAGTGTCAGCCTTGGTTGCCTTTCCTGTTGCTGTGATATGATGAAGGCAGCTTTCATAAATGGTAGACAGGGTTTATTTTATCTCACAGTTTGAATCTATAGTTCATCATGGCAAGGAGCCTACAGGCAGGAACCTGAGGAGGTAGCTTGTCACAATGCATCATAGTCAAGATGAAGTAAGCAATGGGTACTTGAACTCGCCTCATTCTCTCCTCTGTATACTGTGCAAAATCCCAGCCCAGGGGAATGGTACCAGCCACAGAGGGCAGACACTGCACCCCAGTTAGCCTATTTAAGATAAATCTTCATAGATATGTCCAGAGGTCCATATCTCAGATGTTCCTAGATCTCATAAAATTCACAATTGAGATTAACCATCTCAATGCCAGTGATTAGGATGTCTAAAGCTAGGAATGTGTAACTCAGTTGATAGAGTGTCTGCCTAGCATGCAGGAAGTCCAGAGTTTGACCCACAATATTACATAAAATTAGGCATGATGGTACACACCTGTAATCCCAGCGTTCAGGGAGTGAGTTAGAAGGATCCAAAGCTCAAGGTCATGCCAGCTACATGAGACCTTGTTTCAAAAATATGTTGATTACTATGGACGTCTGAGTTCCATGTTGGGTTGGGAGGAATAGATTTCCCCATCATGGTGCATTTTTCCTTACACAGTGTTGTGGCTGCTGACAAGGCTGCATTTGGCTCTTTTTATCCTTCCTGTCTTCTAGAGTTACTGCAGTTGAGCTTTGGACTTGAACACTGAAAGGCTCTTTCTTTACTTTTTCATTATTGCCTTATAATGTAATATTCTTTCTTTCCCAACAAGATGAGGTAAGCAAAGGTTTCCGTATGCAATTGTCTCCCTGATGCAAACATTGTGGAAGCAGGCATTGTACAGGAGTCAGATCTGCTTTCCTAACACCTTCACACTGTCTGCAGAGCCTACATTTTCAGTGCCAAAGGTGTTGATCCCAGGGCCTCCTCTCCCCTCCCACCACACTCTGCTCTTAAGGTACTCCTGCAAGGAGGACTTGAGGCTTCTCCACTCCCCATCAGCCCAGATTTGCCCCTGGACAAGCAACAAAATGAAATCCCCTCTCTTTCTCTGTTTGTACACCTCCCATTAGCACGTGCTATTTCCCAGAAAGGTAAATATGAGGTCAGGCATTCGTTTCTCCTTTCCTGGTTGAAGAATGTTCGGTTTCTAGAGCAATTTGGTTTTTTTTTTCTATGTGTACATTCATGTGCATGTGCACACTTTATGAGAAGAAAGTTAACCATCAAAAAACAAAAACATTACTTTTTACAAGTAGAATCATTTCAGAAAGATCATTCATGCCCTGGATCCTGGCAGCAAGGTCACGTTGCTGTATATGTATATAACTCAGCAATTTTCAGGGAGGGGAGGTCAAAAGTTGTTGGTACATACTATGATTTCCCTCATTTAAAATGCTTCAGCTTCAATCACCTCTTAGCTCTGGAAAGTGACCATTTGGAGGAAACCATATCAAAGAAGTTCCTCTTCCTTTTCAAATACAGACACCCAAGCTCTCGATAATTTGTTAATCAGAAAGATAACCTGCCACGGGCCATAGTTCAGCCCAGGGATTTCACTGATCTATTAAAATCCCTTTGAAAATAAAACTTTATCAAAAACTAAGTTTCATGGTGTATTATGATGTTACCCTCAAGGGTGCAAAATGAAGAAGAGTTCTGAATGCATTCTTTTAAAGGTTATGCAGAGGGAGCAGGTTGCATTTGAAGTATAGAAGTGTATATACACACGCACATAAATACATTCTTAAAGATAACCTCTCATAAAAAATTTTGTTGCTTTTGCTAAACAAGGTATTTAACCCTTTCAGAGAGTCTGATACAATTTTGTCTAGAAGATTTACATACTAAATTCTTTTTTTCTTCTTCCTTTTTTAAAAGTTAGAAACAAGTTTACTTCACATGTCAATCCCAGTTTCCTCTCCCTCCCCCCTGCCACCCCTGTCCCTCCCACCAGGCCCTCCATACCTCCACCCAATCTCCACTCTGATCCCCAGGGAGGGTGAGGCCCTCCATGAAGTATCTACAGAGTATGCCATTTCATCCAGGGCAGGGCCCAGGCCTTCCCCCAAGAGTCCAGGCTACGAGAGCATCCCTCATTGTGGGATGGGCAGCCAAAGTCCATTTGTCTGCCAGGGATAAATACTACCCATGGCCCCATAGATTACCTAGGCCTCCTCATTGACACCAACATTCAGGGGGTCTGGATCAGTCCCATGCTTTCCACACAGCCATCAATCTGGGGTCCAATATCTCCCCCTTGTTCAGGTCAACTGTTATTGTAGGTTAAACCAGCCCAGTCTTGACCCCTTTGCTCATCAGTCCTCCTTTTCTGTCACTGGATTCCAGGAGTTCAGTTGAGTGTTTAGCTGTGGGTGTCTGCCTCTGCCTCCATCAGTTGCTGGTTGAAGGTTCTGTTTCCCAGACTCTCTGTCAGTGGGATTGAATGCTGGCATTCCCCTGCTTCATGTCTAAAATCCACATATGAGCGAGTACATACCATGTTTGTCTTTTTGTGACTGAGTTACCTCACTCAGGATGCTTTTTTCTAGTGCCATTCATTTGCCTGAAAATTTCGAGATTCCATTGTTTTTTTTTTTCTGATGAGTAGTACTCCATTGTGTAAATATGTGTACCACATATTCTCTATCCACTCTTGAGTTGAGGTGCATCTATAATGCTTCCAGTTTCTGGCTCTTACAAGTAATGATGTTATGAACAGAGTGGAACAGACATCCTTGTTGTATGAATGTGTATCTTTTGGGTATATGCCCAAGAGTGAAATTGCTGCATCTTGTGGTAGACTGATTCCCATTTTCCTGAGGAATCTCTATACTGATTTCCAAAGTGGCTGTACAAGTCAGCACTCCCACCAGGAGTGAAGGAGTATTCCTCTTTCTCCTATCCTCTCTAGTATAAACTGTCATTGGAGTTTTTGATTTTAGCCATTCAGACAGGAGTAAGATAGTATCCCAGAGTTGTTTTGAATTGTATTTCCCGGATGGCTAGGGATGTTGAGCACTTTCTTAAGTGTCTGTCAGTCATTTTAGACTCCTCTACTGAGAATTCTCTATTTAGTTCTGTACCCCACTTTTTGATCATATCCTTTAGTGTTTTGGTGACTTGCTGTAAATTTTGGAAATGAGCCCTCTGTCAGATGTGGGGTTAGTGAATATCTTTTCCCATTCTGTGAGTTGCCTTTTTGTCTTGCTGACTGTGTCCTTTGCCTTATAGACGCTTCTCCGTTTCAGGAGGTCCCATTTATTAATCGTCGATCTTAGTGTCTGTGCTACTGGAGTTGTGTTCAGGAAGCTGTTTCCTGTACCAATTCGTTCAAGGGTACCTCTTACTTTCTCTTCAAACAGGTTCAGTGTGGGTGGATTTATGTTTTGGTCATTGTTCCATTTGGATTTAAGTATCGTGCATGGTGATAGACATGAATCTATCTCCAGTCTTCTACATGTCAGCCTCTGGTTATGCCAGCACCATTTGTTGAAGATACTTTCTTTTTTCCATTGTATAATTTTAGCTTTTTTGTCAAAGATTAGGTGTTCATTTGTGTATGGGTTAATGTCGGGACATTCAATTAGGTTCCATTGGTCTGTCTATTTTTGTGCCAATACCAAACTGTTTTCAAGACTATAGTTCTGTGAGGCTCCAAATGATGCTGAAATGATAAACGGCACACTTACTGAAAGTAAAACTAAGTATTTATTGTAGAAATTACTCACAAGACACCAAACAAATAACCCAGATGAGCCCAGTAGTTTTCCGCTGCTGAACCGGAAGCCAAAATCCGGGAAAAGAGACCAAGACTTCCTTTGTGCAGTCTTTTATGCCTTCCCCTGTAACGCCCCCTAGCCATGCCCAAAAGTGGGCCTGGCTAGTGACGTAGTTCACTACCTACGTATGTATACATCTTTACGTCCGTCCGTATATGTCTTTAGTCATGCCTAAAGTGGGTGTGGTTAACGGTGTGGTAAACCGCTCTTTTATTACCTCATCTGTGTGTACCTCTAGTAAGTCACATGGTTAATGGCGGCATACAGACTTCCTCCTACAGTTCTGTAATACAGCTTGAAGTCAGGGATGCTGATGCCTCCAGACGTTGCCTTGTTGAACGGGATTATTTTGGCTATTCTGGGTCTTTTGTTTTTCCATATAAAATTGAGAATTGTTCTTTCAAGATATGTGAAGAATTGTTCTGGGATTTTAATGGGGATTGTGTTAAATCTGTATATTGTGTATGGTAAGATTGCCATTTTCACTATGTTGATCCTATCTATCCAAGAGCATGGGAGATCTTTCCACCTTCTGGTGTCTTATTTAATTTCTTTCTTTAAAGACTCAAAGTTCTTGCTATACAGGTCTTTCACTTGTTTGGTTAGCATTACCCCAAGGTATTTTATGTTGTTTGTGGCTATTGTAAAGGGCGATGTTTCTCTGATTTCTTTCTCAGCCCATTTATATATATGGTCTGAAATATAGTAGGGCTACTAATTTTCTTGAGTTGATCTTGTATCCTTCCACTGTGCTGAAAGTATTTATCAGCTGCAGGAGTTCCCTGGTGGAGTTTTTTGGGTCACTTATGTAAACTATCATATCATCTGCAAATAGTGAAAATTTGACCTCTTTCTTTCGAATTTGTATCCCCTTGATCTCCTTTTTTATCATATTGCTCTAGCTAGAACTTAAAGTACAATATTGAAGAGGTATGGAGAGAGTGGATAGCCTTGTCTTGTTCATGATCTTAGAGGAATTGCGTTGAGTTTCTGTCCATTTAGTTTGATGTTGGCTGTTAGTTTGCTGTATATAGCTTTTATTATGTTGAGGTAAGTTCCTGTTATCCCAGATCTCTCCAAGACCTTTATCATGAAGGGGTGTTGGATTTTGTCAAAGGCTTTTCCAGCATCCAGTGAGATGGTCATGCGATTTTTGTTTCTCAGCTTTTTTTATATGGTAGATTACATTAATGGATTTTCATATGTTGAACCAAACCTGCATGCATGGGACGAAGCCTACTTGATCATGTTGGATGAATTTTCTGATGTGTTCTTGGATCCGATTTGCTAGTATTTTATTGAGTAGTTTTGCATCAAAGTTCATGAGTGATAATTGGTCTGAAGTTCTCTTTCTTAGATGTATCTTTGTGTGGCTTGGATATCAAGGTTATTCAAGCCTCTTAAAAAGAGTTTGGCAAAGACCCTTCTGCTTCTATTGTGTGGAATACTTTGAGAAGAATTAACATAAGCTGTTCTTTGAATTTATGGTAGAATTCTGCACTGAGGCCATCTGGCCCTGAGCTTTTTTTGGTTGGGAGAATTTTGATGACTGCTTCTGTTTCCTTAGGGGTTATAGGTCTATTTAAATTGCTTATCTGTTCTTGATTTCATTTTAGCACGTGATATCTGTCCAGAAAATTGTCCATTTCCTTTAAATTTTCGAATTTTGTGGAGTACAGGTTTTCAAAGTATGACCTGATGATTCTTTGGATTTTCTCAGTGATTGTTGTTGCGTACCCCTTTTCACTCTTGATTTTGTTAATTTGCATGTTCACACTCTGTCATTTGGTGAGTTTGGACAAAGGTTTATCTTGTTGATTTTCTCAAAGAACCAACTCTTTGTTACATTGATTCTTTGTATTATTTTCCTAGTTTTTACTTTTTTTAAATTTCATCCCTCAATTTGATTATTTCCGGGTGTCTACTCCTCCTGGGGTGAGTTTGCTTCCTTTTGTTCTAGAGCTTTCCGTTGTGCTGTTAATTCTCTAATTTGAGTATTCTCCAGTTTCTTCATGTGGGCACCTAGTGCTGTGAACTTCCCTCTTAGTACTGCTTTCAAAGTGTACCATGAGTTTGGGTATGTTTTGTCTTCATTCTCATTGAATTCTAGGAAGTCTTTAATTTCTTTTTGTATTTTTCTTTGACTCAGGAATGGTGCAATTATGCATTATTCAGTTTTCATGAGTTTGTAGGATTTCTGCAATTGGTGTTGTTGAATTCTGATTTTTAATGCATGGTGGTCTGATAAGGTGCATGGAGTTATTACAATTTTTTGTACCTATTGAGGTTTGATATGTTGCCAAGTATGTGGTCGATTTTTTAAGAATGTTCCATGTGGCCCTGAGAAGAATGTATATTCTTTTTTATTTGGGTGGAATGTTCTATAGATGTCTGTTAATCCCAATTGGGTCATAAATTTTATTAGTTCCTTTGCTTCTTTTGTTAAGATTCTGTCTAGTAGTTCCGTCTAGTGGTGAGAGTGGGGTGTTGAAGTCTCCCACTATAAGTGTGTGAGGTTTTATATGTGATTTGAGTTTTAGTAATGTTTCTTTTACGAATGTGAATGCCTTTGTATTTGGGGCATAGATGTTCAGAATTGTAACTTCATCTGGTGGATTTCTCCTGCGATAAGTATGTAATGACCTCCTTCATCTCTTTTGATTGATTTTAGTTTAAATCTAATGTGTTAGATATTAGGATTGCTAACCCTGATTTTTTTCTTGTGTCCATTTTATTGGAAAATCTTTTTCCAACCCTTAACTCTGAGATAATGTTTGTCTTTGAGGCTGAGGTGTGTTTCTTGTATGTACCAGAAGGATGGATTCTGTCTTCCAATCTATTCTGTTAGCCTGTGTCTCTTTATGGGTGAGTCATGACCATTAATATTGAGGGATATTAATGAACTTGATTGCTCATTATTGTTTTGGAATGGTTGTTGATGATGGAATTATATGTGGATTTCCATCTCTTTTTTCTTTTGCCTGTTGGTAAGGTGGGATTATCTATTTCCTATGTTTTTCTGGTTGTAATTAACTTCCTTGGGTTGGAGTTTTCCTTCCAGAACTTTCTGTAGGGCTGGGTTAGCGGATACATGTTTGAATCTGGTTTTGTCATGGAATATCTTGTTTTCTCCATCTATGGTGATTGAAAGCTTTGCTGGGTATAGCAATCTGGGCTGGCATCCGTGGTCTCTCAGTGTTAGTAAAATATCTACCCAGGACCTTCTAGCTTTCAGAGTTTCTATGGAGAAGACAGGTGTAATTCTTATAGGTTTGCCTTTACATGTTACTTGTCCTTTTTTCTTTGCTGCTCTTAATGTTCTTTCTTTATTCTGTATATTTGGGGTTTTGTTTATTATATTGCGAGGGGACTTTTTGTGGTCTACTCTGTTTGGTGTTCTGTAAGCTTCTTGTACTTTCATTGGCATGTCTTTCTTTAGGTTGGGAAAGTTTTCTTCTCTGATTCAATTGAATATGTTTTCTGCACCCTTAAGGTAGGTTTCTTCACCTTCTTCTCTACCTATTATTCTTAGGTTTGGTCTTTTAGGGTGTCCCATATTTCCTAGATATTTTCTGCTAGGGATTTGTTGGACTTAAGATTTTCTTTGGTCGATGAATCTATTTCTCCTAGTGTATCTTCAACACCTGAGATTCTATATTTTGTCTCTTGTATTCTGTTGGTTATGGTTGCATTTGTAGTACCTGACCGTTTGCCCAGCTTTTCTATTTCCAGCCTTCCTTCAGATTGTGTTTTTTTTTATTGTCTCTATTTCAGCTTTCATCCCTTGTACTGTTTGAATTGTTTCTTGCAATTTTTGCTTTGTTTTTTCCTCTCTTTCTTGCATTTGTTGGATTTTGTTTGTTTTTTTTCTTCCATTTCTTTAAGGGATTTGTCTCATATCCTCTTTGAGAGCCTCTATCCTTTTCATGAAGTTATTTTTAAAGTCTTTCTCATCTGCTTCGTCTGCATTGGGCTGTTCAGGTCTTGCAGGTGTAGAGTCTCTATACTCTGGCGGTGTCATATTGTTTTTTCTGCTGCTTGGTGTGTTTTTATATTGTCTTCTTCCAATCATTTCTTCCAGTCGAGGCAGAAGGAGTCTCTTCCTCTCCTGGTGAGTATGTGACCATGGTTCCTTTCTGGTGGGTGTGAGCAGGTCCAATACTCTGGTGGCTTTCGTCTTGCGTGGATGGAGGCAGTCCTAGTACCAGAGACTTGGCAATCTTTTGGTAGTCTGGACCCTCTGGTTATGGGATCCTCTTTGCGAAGTCCCCAGGTCTCCGGTAGTTCTGATCAGGGCACCAGAAGGCAGGCTGGAAACAGTTCCACACTTACCCTGCCTGTCCCATGGGTGGAGAGTGGGACTCGGAAGCTGGCAGTCTCTGGACCGGTTGGCTCCTGCTGGGATGGGAGCCCCAGGGCAGTACCCTGGCCTAGGCTAGTTGTGCTCAGATCACCAGACGGTGGACTGCAAACACGCCCAGGCATACCTAGTCCTGTGGGTGGAGAAAGGGACTATGGTGCTGGCAGTCTCTGGACAGGGTGAATCCTGTAGCGATGGGAATGTACTAAATTCTTAAAATTATGACTTGTAGTCACCACAAATTATTTTGGAATGAAAGTTGATCCAGATGAGTATTACCATATTGTAATATTTTAAGCTTCAAAATCTTTGCTCACATGTGAGCTATGATAAAAGGCAGAAACCTGTCAAGCCAAGATGGTCTGTCATCATAACGAAAGCTGGGGAAGATTAAATGCAGTGACTTTGCCAAGTTACCATTTGCTACAGGCATGCAACCATGCTTTCCACCAACTGATGTCCTTTCTGCATGGAGCCTGGAGTGTGGTCTAACTTCAGTTTCTCTGGTATGTTTTTAAAAATACATTGCTAAGAAACTTGGTCTCCCAAATGCATGTAAAATTTCCCCTCTGGCCTGTTTCCTTTTCAGTTGCAAGGAACAATACAGTCATGTTCTAAGTTCAGATGACATTCAGCAGTGGTAGGTTTACTGTGCATGTTCAGAGGACACACGAGGACCACAGTAATGAGAGCAACACTTAGGAGTGCAGATGTCACTCGTCTTCATGGACAATCCTCCTTTGTGCTCCTGGTCTTACTGGATTAAACAGCCTGTGGCTCATCTGTTAAATACTGGGTTCTACTAGCCGAAAGGTTCTAATATTTCATGATTGGTATTCGCAGGGCTCCAGCAGTACCAATGAAGCCCATTTATTTGTTAGAAGATAGAACTGAGTAACAAAGTGTCTTGTAACTTTCGCCTCTAGAAGGAGGAGCTAATGCTTGCATTTGTTGTTTACTGCTGCTGTAACAAACTATTGCAAGCATGGTGGGGTAACCAGAAAAGGCTTATTAGTGCACATTTGTACAGTTAGACACTCTCAGAGGGTCTATCTGAGATAAAACTAAGGTGTACACAGGGCCCTATGACCCAGATTCTTTTTAACACTTTTTAATTATATATTTAAATTAGAAACAAGCTTGCTTCCCATTTCAGTCCCAGTTCCCTCTCTCTCCCCTCCATGGCCACTCTCCCTACCAACCTACCAAACCCTCCACACAATTCTCAGGGAGGGTAAGGCCCTTTATGGGACAATCTCTGGAGTCTGTCATTTTGTTCCAGGGAGGGCCCATGCCCTCCCTCAAATATCCAGATTGAGAAAGCATCCCTTATTGTGAGATGGGCACTCACAGTCCATTTGTATGCCAGGGATAAATACTGAGCTACTACCCAAAGTGCCATAGATTGCCTAGGTCTCCTCACTGACACCCACATTCAGGGGGTCTAGATCAGTCCCATGCTGGCCTCTCAGTCTGGGGTCCAAGATCTCCCCTTGTTCAGGTCAGCTGTTTCACTGGGTTTCACCAGCCCAGTCTTGACCCCTTTGCTCATCACTCCTCCCTTTCTGTCACTGGGTTCCAGGAGTTCAGTTCAGTGTTTAGCTGTGAGTGTCTGTCTCTGCTTTCTTCTGTCACTGGATGGAGGTTCTAGGATTGTATGTAAGAGAGTCGTCAAAATCATTATCAGGGAGGGGCATTTAAAGTAGTCTCTCCACTACTGCTTAGTTTACCAGTTGGTGTCATCCTTGTAGGTCTCTGGAGATCTCACTAGTGCAAGATCTCCTCTCAAACCTAGAATGATTCCCTCTATTAAAGTATCTCTCATTCTGCTCTCCTCTATTCTTCTCCCAACTCAACCTTCCTGCTCCCCCATGTCCTCTTTTTATTAATTGAATCTATTCATTTATTTTACATCCTGACCGAAGTTTCTCTCATTCTCTCTCCTCCCCTCCCTCCCCTCCCCTCCCTTTCTTTGTTTATGCTCAAAAAGGGGCAGGCCTCCCATGGGTGTCAACAGGTTGACATATCAAGTTGAGGCAGGACCAAGTTCCTGCCCTTGTATCAAGGCTGGTCAAAGCAACCCAGCATGAGGAATAAGTTCTCAAAAGCCAGCCAAAGCATGAGGAGCAGGCCCTGTTCCCACTGCCAGGAGTCTCACAAGTAGGTCAAGTTGCATGATTGTCACACATTTGCAGAGGGCCTAAGATCGTGTCATGTAGGCTCCCTAACTGTTGGTCCAGAGTCTGTGAGCTCCTATGAGTCAAGGTTACTTGCCTCTGTGGGTGTCCTTGTGATAATCTTGATCACGCCCTTGTTCATACAATCCCTCTTCCTTCTCCTCAAGGAGATTCCCTGAGCTCAGCCCAGTGCTTGGCTGTATTCCTGTTTTCATCAGTTACTGGATGAAGGTTCTCTGATGACAACTGGGGCAGACACCAATCTGATCACAGGAGATGGACAGTCCAGGCTACCCATCTACCATTGCTAGGAGTTTTAGCTGGGGTCATCCCTGTAGATTTATGGGAGTCTCCCCTGCATCAGGTCTCTACCCAATCCCAAAATGCCCCACTATCAAGACATCTCTTTCCTTACTCTCCTCCTCCATCCACCTGCAACCAGATCCCTCATGTCCCTATTCCCACCCACCCACATTATACCCAGGAGAACTCTTATATTTCCCCTTCCCAGGGAAATCCATGCTCCCCCCCCACCCCCCACCTTCCCCTCCCTGCTTAGGCCCTCCTTGTTATCTAGCTTGTCTGGAGCTGCGGATTGAAGACGGAGTTTCTGTTTTACCCAATCCCTTAGCCTTTTAGTCCCAAATAAACAAACAGAGGCTTATATTAATTAAAAACTGTTTGGCCGATGGCTCAGGCTTCTTACTGGCTATCTCTAACTTAATTATTAACCCATTTCTATTAAAGTATGTATTTTCATGAGGCTGTGGCATACCTGTAATGCTCCAGTATGTTACTCCTTTGGCAGCTACTTGGTGTCTCTCTTTCGACTCTCTTTCTCTGCCTTTCCTCTTCTCAGAACACTCCTAGTCTGGTAGACCCACCTATACTTCCTGCCTGGCTACTGACCAATCAGCAGTTATGCATCAATCAATAAGAGAAACATATATTTAAAGCATACAGAAGGACATCACCCATCATGGATTATCCTTTACTTTATAGGTAATATCCACTTATGAGCGAGTACATACCATATTTGTCTTTCTGGGTCTGGGTTACCTCAATCAGGATGATTTTTTTCTAGTTCCCTCCATTTGCTTTCAAATTTCCTGATATCATTGTTTTTAACAGCTGAATAATCTCCATTGTGTAAATGTAGTACATTTTCTTTATCCACTCTTCAGTTGAGGGCCATCTAGGTTGTTTCCGGGTTCTGGTTATTATGAATAATGCTGCTGTGAACATAGTTGAGCAAGTGTCCTTTGATATGATTGAATATCGTTTGAATATATGCCTAAGAGTGGTATAACTGGGTCATGAGGTATATTGATTCCCAAGTTTCTGAGAAATTGCAATATTGATTTCCAAAGTGGCTGTACAAGCTTGAACTCCCACCACCAAGGGAAGAGTATTCCCTTTACTCCACATCTTCACTAGCATAAACTGTCATTACTGTTTTTGATTTATCCATTCTGACTCATGTAAAATGGAATCTCAGAGTCATTTTGATTTGCATTTCCCTAATGGCTAAGAATGTTGCATAATTCTTTAAGTATATCTTGGCTAGTTGAGATTCTTCTTTCGAAAATTCTGTTTAGATCCATACCCCATTTTTAATTGGATTATTTGGTTTTTTTGATGTCTAGTTTCTTTAGTTTTTACATACACTTTAAAAATCAGCCCTCTGTCAGGTGTAGGGTTGGTGAAGATCTTTACCCATTCTGTAGTTGCTGTTTTATCTTATTGACAATATGGCTGAGATGCTAATAGTCTCTTCCTTCCTTGGGTGGTGGCCACTGTTTCAAGTTACATGTCTAACAGCACATGCCATCTCTCAGCCCCATTCAGCCAACATTTCCCCTTTGACAAGCTCTTCTCTCTCTCTCTCTCTCTCTCTCTCTCTCTCTCTCTCTCTCTCTCTCTCTCTCTCTAAGGTTTTGTGTGACCCAGGTTGACCTCAAACTCACATATGTAAGCAATGATGATTTCTGATCTTCCCATCTCTACATCTTGAGTGATAGATTTCAGTATGCTGCCACATCTAGTTTATATGGTGCCAGAGATTGAACCCAGGGCTTGATGGATACTAGCTAAGTACTCTGCTAACTAAGCTGCACCCCTAGCCTTTCTTCCACTTTTAAGGGTCCTTGAGAGTGCCTTGAAACCACCCAATAACTTCATTATTTTAGTGTTGGCCAATTACAAACCTCAATTTCTGCTTTGTCATGTGACATTATATGTTCACAAGTTTGAGGAATTAGGAAACAAGCAATGCAAGAGTCCATTATTTTTCCAGGTAATCACGATTTGGAAGCTAGGGTTCTGACTCTATATCTAGTGATTCCTCAACTACTTTACTAGATATGAATTAAATATTTTCTCAGTGTATTTTAGTAGTTACATGCTATTGCAGCCAATAGTTAATATAGCATATCCATATGGACTAGCAATGAAGGGAAACCCCCAAGTGTGGGCTTTTGATGGAACAATTGTATAGGCCTCCTAGAGATATCAACCAAACGTGGCTTAACAAGTTACAATAAGCCTAGGCACAGACCCTCTTAATCAAGACTGGATGAGGTGATCCAGTAGGAGGAAAAGGATCCCAAGAGCAGACAAAAGAGTCAGAGATAACCACCACACCCACTGTTAAGAGTCCCACAATAACACCAAGTCACATACCTATAATGGATATGCAGAGGACCTAGCTCAGACCCATACAGGGTCTGTGTTGCTTCAGTCTCTGTGAGCCCTTATGAGCCCTGCTTAGTTGATTCTGTGGGCCATGTTCTCAGGGTGTCCTGGACTCCTTTGACTCCTACAATTCTTCCTCTCTTCTGTGGGGTTCCTCTGGCTCTGCCTAGTGTTTGGCTGTGGGTCTCAGCACCTGTTCCCATCAGTTGCTGGATGATGCCTTGGTGTAGAGCAGTCAACAACTTAAGAGTCTGGAAAAATGATGAATTAACCTAAAAAGGAAGAAAATATGAAGAGTGATTTGACAGGCTCAAATGTACTCTTTTTCCTGTCTTCTTATGCTAGAAACTTAGAACTTTCCATAAATTTCCTTGTGTGAATCAGGTTTGGGACTATATTCATATTGTGTATTAGCACACGTTTGGAGGGAATGTCACTAAATATAAGAATGTTGGTTTCCAATATATTATATATTAGGAAAGAAATCAAGCACAGCTATCTCCCTGGTTCCTTCTAACATGTAGCCCTCCATGCTTTCTGCTGAAGGAAGGAAGTGTTTCTTAGATTACTAAGTATGGCATCCTCATTCTCATCACCCCTGCCTCCAGACTCAAGGCTCCACAGAACTGGATGCTACATGGTTTTGCTGACCTTGCAGAGGTCTATAGAGAAAACTGGCACGGGCTAAGAAATCTTCATCCAACAAAGGCAATATATTCTTATGTATTGACTTCTGTGTGATTCAATTTGCAGTGAGCATAAAAGTAACCTTTATAAACTGCCCGGAGAACTTAAAAGCAAGTTTGCTTTTTGTGGTTAACTTTTCTTTTACTGTATGAGTTCCAAAATGATGACCCAGCTCATTGGGCCTCCTAAAACCTTTTAGCCAAGTAATGCAAATGAACAGTTTTCTGGACACAGAGATTCACAATATAAAGGGTTGACAGAGACTTTTGGGAAGGCTGACTCTATGCACTTATAGTTTTAATAAAGTTAGATGGAAGATGAATGTTGTTACTTGGTTTGTAGAGGGAGGCAGTGAATGTGTTATTTTAAATCAGTCACTCTATTTGAGTGGCTTATGAATTTTGTATATATTCATAAAATGTGATGTAGATGCCTTATTATAAGTTTGTAAAGTGATGGCTTTGTTCATTTGAGAAGATGGTCTAGTTAGCAAATGCCTGCTGTGTGAGGACAAGGACCTGAGTTCAGATCCCCAGCATCCATGTAAAAGCTGAAACTGTTGCGACCCTAGCATAGAGAAGTGGAGATAGGCAGATACCTGGAATAGCCTGGGCTACAGAGTACAGCCAATTGGTGAGAGAAATTTCTTAAAAACACTGAGGTGGAATGTGATAAAGTAAGACACTGGACATCAATCCTACCCAGGCCTTGCTTCACATGTACACACAGACATGCATGTATGCACAACACATTTGAAAAACTTGCATTAGGTGCTCAAAGCATAGTGTTTTGTTTTTCTTTTTGTCTCTCTGTCAATGTATAAAATATTACACACATGCTCAACAGATTATTAAGCACTATTCCAAGTGTACTCTGATTCAACTTTCCTTCTCTTCTGAGTTGTGAGTTACATGGGGAATAACAAATGCTTGCTCTGTGCTTTTAGCTATATTGCTTCTTTTACTTCCATCTGTTCCTGATGACCTGTCACAGATTTATATGGAAATTGTGAGGCATTTCCTACTGGTCTATTAATTTCATAGCTGATGAGGATGTTTTTTTTTCCTGTGTTAGCCTTTTGGACCAGGCTTGATTAAATCAGTTGTGTTCTGCTGCCCACTTTCCAACTTCTTGACTAGATAGCATTTCCACAAGCCTTCTCTTTGGAAAGCAATGGAATATTTTTCCTATAATGTCAAAAGCCTTTTTAGTTGGATATAGGGAGATGCTGATTTAATATTTAATCACAACATATTTGGAGTTATTGTGTGTTGACTAAGAGGGAACTCCATGACAAATGAAAGTTGTGGGAGGCATGGAGGTTCTTGTGTTCACTAAGGGTTATCTCTTAAAAGGGAAAGATGTATAACCTACTAAAAAAGTTCATCTCTGGTGAACATGTATAGGTTTAATCTTGGCATTATTACCCAAATGAGAGCATGGCATTTGTCCTGTATGGAGCATTATTGGGCATCTAGAGATGATCTGAAACACATAGGCAGCCGTGTGACAGTTGGTGTCAGTGCTGTCAATATGTCAATGCTGTACCATTCCATACAGGGGACTTGAATACCTGTGGATGTTTCAGTTGGTGCTGAGTCTTGAAATCAACTCACCAGTGGGTGCTGATGGAGACATATATGAAATTTCATTTCATATCTGATGTTCTCCCAAACTGCCTGCCTCAGTGACCTTCATTATTCATTTGATTCATGGCATGGCATGTGCAAATGTCCAAAATGTAAAAACCACTCATATGTCTATCACACTCTGATGGAAGATAATGAGAAGCTAAACTCTCACCTAGGTGGCCTGAGGCACACCCCAGACATCTGTGTGAGTGGGAGTTGAACAGAAATTTGCCTTAAGAATTCCAGTCAGTGCAATGAGTTAACCGATGCAGAATGAAGGCAGTGGTGATAGATACAGTGAGCAGTGTGGAGTAAGTGCCCATGAGAACAAACTTGTGAGGTGGGGCTTATCTTCTCCCGAGTCTATTCATGGGTCAGACAAAATAAAATACAATTCAATAAAAAAGAAAACAGTAACAAATAGAGTATATATTCAGTAAGTATGCATACCATATAATAACAGTTCATTTGTGTTTTCATGTGTGTGTGTGTGTGTGTGTGTGTGTGTGTGTGTTGGAAATAGGAAGTATTTCTTACAGTGGTTTGTGGTTTAAAATGATTGAGAATAGTTATAACAGAGCTTCATGGAAGTTCATGGATCCGAGATCCTTTTCAGTCATGTGCCCAAGCCCCACTTAGGTTGGTATAGTGTCTGCAGTTTCGATAAACTCCTAATTATAAGATAAGACAATTTACTCTTGCAGAATTGGAGTATAATTAGGGAGTGGGGTGAAAAAAAGGGAAGAAATGATTCCTAGTCTCTTGGCTTCCTTTCTTCTGGTTTCCGAGCAATGGTTTCTCAGAACTCAACCAAAGGGAATGATGTCACCTGCTGATCCCTTTGTTTGGCTCTTGTTGCTCTTCAGCAAGGACCTGACCTTCCAGAACAGTGCATACCTGTGTACATGTGGTTCATGTAGCAGCACATGTGGAAGCCCAGACTTTTCTAACATGACATGAGCTGCAGCAGCACAGAGGTAAGGTTTAGTAAGGGGTGACCAAAGCCTTCTGTGGGAAGGTCCCTTTTGGAGATTTTTTGAGAAACACCGGCAACTGCTCCTAGGGAAGGAGGCTCCACCCATCAATGCAGCCTGAGATGTAGGAGCTATTGAGATCCTATATATATTCTTGGCACACTCGGTCCTCTGGGTCTCTCTCTCTCTCTCTCTCTCTCTCTCTCTCTCTCTCTCACACACACACACACACATGCACACTTGCATGCACATGCACACACACACACACAGAAAGAGAGAGAGACTCACACATGTACACACATAGCATATACAAGCGCACTCATACATATGGATACACGCACAAACACAAGCATGTGTATATGCATCTGTATAGCTGTATGCTATGTTGATGAACTATGTTTTGCTAAGACTTGCACAACAAAATTAAGAAAAGTTATATCCTTTGAAAACAATATTGTTTTTTCCTAATATTGAGCAAGTCTGGATGATAAATGAGCTAGAAATGATACTTAGAGCATGTAATTTATTTTGTTTCCTGATATTTAAAGTAAACCCAGAGAAGAACAAGAATATAAGAGTTTGTTGTCATTAACTCTGTTTTCCTCAACAAAGAAGCCCTGTGAGTACATGTTGGTAGCAGGAGGTGTCTGAGAGTCAGCCACCCCCTACCTAGCATGCAGTGACAATGACTTATAGCCAAGCACTCCAGAAGCTGCTATGGGCTTGACAGGTTCATCAATCATTACACTCACTGGGTTTTGACCCCTGTTGAGTCACCAACCTAAGGTCGAAGCTTTCCATATAGAATCCTGCTTTATAAACCAAGTCAGAAGTTATTTGGGGTGTTCAGCCCCGGCTTTCTTGGCAACCCATGTCATGTTACCCTAGATTCTCCAGTATTCCCTGGGTCTTATGTTATAAGCCCCATGTGTGGTATCATGAAGGGCTTTTCTGTGTGACAGTCAGCCCCATTCATTGTCTTACTTTAGATAAACAGAAAGAAGCATGGCTTCCAAATGAAAACAGAGGCATGGGATGGCCAAGACTTACAGAGAAAAAGAGGAATATCTCATTCCTTTCTTTCTCATTCAATTCATAAGGGCTATCAGCCTTTGTCCTTGTCAACAATGGGCCACAAATGGTCCTAAGGATTTTTTGCTCCTCCATCAACATTTTGGTGTGGGGTGCTCCATATTCTTGTCTGGAACAATGCTTTATCAGAGGAACTGCATGGCTGCAGCAGGGTTGGCCCGGCTGGAGAAAAGGCCACACCAAAAATACTCTCCCATTCCCTGGACAGTAGATGCCACTATAAACCCAGGTCCATGACTCCAGCTGGACATTTGTGCTGTTGTTGATCCAAGGTAGATGCTAAAAAGAGGCTGGAATGTGACCAGGTGTCTCCTGAGCTGTACTGGATATTCACAAACTCCTCTTGTGTTTTAATCAGACTCCTGTGCTGGGGCAGCAAGAGGATACTGTGAGGGCACCCTACTCTAGAACTACAGACCACTCTGCATTGAGCCCAGTGTGTAACTCATTTCCTCCACCAAGGAGCCCACCTCTCCTACATCACCTCTTCTTCACATCCCCAAGTCCCGAGAAAGCATCCTCTCATGCTTCTCACATTCAACGGCTCTTACCCAGGAAAGCTCCTGCCACCATACCTTCATGTGACAAGGAAGTAAGTAGCCCACGCGTATCCTCTGCTGGGTCACAGCATAGCACGGGCCCTGACTGCAGTCAGTCTGTTGCCTTACTCTGTGTCTTTCCTCCTAGCTATTCCAGCCAAAGGGAAACCATGATGAAATGACAAGGGACAGCTAATGCTTCTGAACACTGACTTGAATACCTAGTCTCTCAGGACTTGAGGTCATCTTCCTCTTCTGCTCTTTGCTTAAAGATGTTGTACCTGCCAACTTCTCTTGGCACTCCAGGTCATAGCCACTCATCTTCTGACTTTACATGGACTTTTCTCTGTTTGTCTTCAAAGGAGCTACTGCCCACAACACATTACTGCTATTGCCCATAACACATTACTGCTAGAAGAATCCCTATGGACATCAAGTCAGATGGGGTCACCACTCTCTGTAAACTGTCTTTGCAGCCTTGGCGACTCTGAGCATTAGCTGGCCTGGCTTTGGGGGCAGCCTGACCTCCAGCCAAGAGTGGCTTTTGTTGCCTATATGACTCGTTATGTCTTTGCTGGCCATGCACTTTTGCTACACGCATTCCCCCCATTTTGCCCTTCATGACTCCTGAACATTGCTTTGCACCTCTCTCCCTTCCCACCTTCAGATTATCACTGACTGGCTCCACTGTGGCCTTCAGAAACCAGAATGCTGACTGATGCTGGAATTTGTCACCCCACTGCCATGTGTCCCCATGCCCCTTTTCTATTGGTGCTCCCTGAGGACAGTGGAGGGAACATCTGGATGTCAGTAGGATGGGGTTCTATTCTGTGGATGACCATGACCATTGGTGGAGCTCCATTCTCTCTGACAAGTCTCCTTCCCCCATCACAGATCAGAGAACTTCCCTTGCAGAGCTTCCGTTAGGATTAGAGGAAACAGAAACACTTCTCAGAACACAGTGCTGGTCACAAGGCAGCTGCTCCAAAATGGTTTCAGTGCTCAGTGCCTGCAAAGTCCTCCATGGAACACTCATTATTCAATCATGACTTGTTGTGTGCCTACTGTATGCTAAGGCCCCTGGATTCGAGCGGGATTTCAGAAGTGCTCATAGGAGAGACACCTGCCATTAACAGAAACACACTCAGGGCTCTCCTCTGAATGCTGAAGTTGCTTTAATCAAAGAGTAGGACAGGAGGGAGGAGCAGCCCTGCTTATGGCTCTATGGTCTTGCTACCTTTTCAGTTCCTCCTTGGGGGCAAGCCAGCTTTTCTGTTTTTCAAGCTGCAGGGCCTGCTAGATGCTTCCACGGGGAATTGCCTGACCCGGACACGTAAGAGGGTATTCCAGGACTGCTAATCCAAGGAAAATGTGTTATCACCTGATGGTACTCTTGAGCTTTCTTCAACTTTAGGTGGCCTTTTGATGTGTTTTGCAGGAGCTGAGAAACGAAGGGATGGTCTGAGTCACACAGAATCTCTTCAGACACTGCTCTGGAGAGCCTACTGGAGAGGCAAGCAGCTTTTCCCAAATCATCATGGAATTTACCAAGTGGCATAGTTTGAGAAACACAAACATTCCAGGGGACATTTAATAATAACTACTCTGGATTAGGAGGCTCCTGCCAAGATATGTCTCAGACCCAGTTGTAAATCATGAGTTGCTATTGCAGGTGTGAGTTATTATGAAAAGAGACCCTGTCTTCCAGCAGTCACATTACAGACCTCTAAGGCCCACACAGTAGGAACTCATTGTTTCATGCCCTCCATCTCTTTTGAACTGCTAATGGGGATACCGTGCAAATTGCAGTTGATGTATATGAGTATAAGAGTAAGTATGGGTGAAGAGCTAGTCCCTGGCTGCTTTACATATGCATCTGTCTCTAAATGTGGACAACCAGAGGGAAGTTTGGGGACATTTCAGTGGCAAAGATTTCTTGATGCCCAAGGTTTCTAGGCTGGTTACTGTCTAAAGTTGAGTAGATCTGTGGCCTTGAAGGAGAGACACAGAGCCAACAGAGCGAAGGTCTTCCCCTCGAGTATCTAGTACAAGCCAGCAGTCAATTATTATCTGAAGAAAGTGAAGCCAGACAGTCAATTAGACAACTACATTTCCATGTTTGTTGCACCACATTTGCTGAGGTACAGAATGAAGAGATAAGTGAGCAGAGATGAAACCTTGTCATTTGTGGGAACCTGGATGACCCCAGAGGATACATTAGACACAGAAAGACAGATACCTCGTTATATCAGTCACATTAAGCATACAGTTTGGGTTTGGAGTGTTCTTCAAATCCCCATGAACTGAAGGCTTGGTCCTCAGCTGGTGTTTGATTGACAGGTGTGGAAACTGGAGGAGGGAGAGCCTACTTGGTAGAAGTAGGTCACTAGGGCTGTGCATTTGAAGAGTATATCTGGGCTCGAGGCTCCAAATTCCCCTTCTTCCTTCTTCTCTATCTAGTCTTTCTTGTCCTGTCCATGCCTTACCACACACTGCCTGCCCCTCCACAGGCCTACTAACCATGGGCTCTGAAATCAGGAGCTGGAATGACTTTTTTCCTTTTTAAGTCTATTTAGCTCTATTTATCTTTGTCATATAGTGGAAAGAGGATCAGAGATTTAGATTGTGTCACAGACATTTGGGAGTGGGGCTACAGAGACATAAATTCTGGTATGCAGGAGTATGTCATATGGGTAATATCATTATATGGTATAATTACAATGACCAAGCAGTGGTTCTCAACTTCCCAATTCTGTGACCCTTTAACACATCTCTTCATGTTGTGGTGACCCTCAACCATAAAATTATTTTGTTGCTGCTTCATAACTGTAATTTTGTTACTGCTATTAATCATAACATAGGTATCTTATATGCAAGATATCTGATACATGACTTCTTAGGGGGTCGTGACCCACAGATTGAGAACCACTGGACTAGGGTGTCCTCATCACAGAGAAATAGCAAATGCAAAAAGTGACAGATATGTTAAATACCCTGATTTGATCATTGTATTTTGCTTACATGTATAGAGATGTCAGGCTCTACCTGTAAACCTGTAGAATAATTGTGATTTATAAAAGGAGAAAAACGACAGTGAGGCCAGGAAAGAGGGAAAGAAAGGCATGGAGCAAGGAGAGGTAGGGATGGAGCAGCAGGGATGTGCATGGAGTGAGTCCTCACTGTGGTCTGCGTGGTGGGGACAAGGAGCAGGCTGAGCATCCCATGGCCACAATCTGTGGGTCCCAGGCATTATTTGCCTCTAAGCTCCCAGAGTGCTTATTCCTATGTGCTTTGTTCATGGAACAATTCTCATAATTTTTATCTGCCTGGTACCCATTTGTGGAGATACTTCCAAGAGACTGAATGTAAATGAAATAAAAGGAGAAGAAGGAAGCAGGGAGATGGGGGAAGAAGAGGAAGCAGTGTGATGCCAGAATGTCGTTCTGAACCCCTCACAGCCAGGCAGTCTTAGAGCCAAGATGGCCTACCTTCTCCGTTCATTTGAGTATAGAGACCAATGCTAATTTACTACAAAGATTCCTGTGTCATCGTACTCCTTCCTTTTTTTCCCTAGGGAATTAAAAACAGAAATGAAAAATGTTTTACTCATTTTCATCTTGGCTGCAGAATAGCATAAAACAATTACAGAACTATAAAAATATGTCATTAAATACAACATCTCTGCAAATCAAAACACGAGGTACATCCAAGCTGTGGACTCACAGAACTGCACAGATCTCACCCAATTCACTAATCTTTCCAAAAGAGTATTCACTTCCCCACCTTTAGAGAGCATGGAGAAACAGTCTTCCCCAGGCTATGTCTGAGACATAGGAGCTGCCTTACACGTTAAAAACTTTTGAATGCATCTATACAGGAGATGTAGTAGAGAATGACATACAGTTTTGTTTGCTGTCCTTCAAATGCCTCGCTCTAAATGTTCATGGGTCAGATTGTCCTCAGAAAATTGAATCCCATAAATACTTTATCACATGCCTATTAGTGACTTGAAAGGAAGTAGCCCTACATATGGACTTTTAAAGTTTGATAGACCATCTCCAAAGTGTTTGAATCAAAAGTATTATTTTAGAATGACTTAGTCCTTAAAGGAGAAATTTAAGTCTTTACAAACTTTAAATTATTTTTGTGTGTTGAAAATACAGTAAACGCTTATCCAAGTAGATCCAAATGGTAACATATATATATTTCCTCTACATAATACATTTATTTTTTCTGTATATTTATGTAAACACAAGCATATTGTATTTATACAAACACTTTACTGTTATTAAGCATTTGAAAATAAATAGCAAATATTAACAAACTTTCTCCTCAAATAGCTCAGTATTTATTTTCTGAGAATAAGGCCATTTGAATCAGTGTGTTGGCTCACATTGTAAATCCAGCGCTCTGGACGATTGGGGATTTGATGCCAGCCCGAGAAACATAGTGATGGGGAGTATCATTTTCCATAGTGGTGTAGCCACTGATAAGTTGTCCATGTTTCAGTAAATAACCCTTCATTCACACTCATGAACGCAACCTTAATTAAACTTGGTGAATAATAATAGTAACAATCAACAGCGACAACAATAGTAATACAGCCAAAATCCTTAAACATCAAAGCAGGAGCGGTATTGTTAGGAAGAAGAATTTTAGAGACAGAGATAGGGGATGAGAGAGGGTAGTGAGGGACAAAAATGCCCCAAACTCAGATGTGCATGTATGAAATGTAGTTAAGTCTCAGATATTTAATTCTTTGACAGTATAGATGAAAGTAAAAGGGAGACGACTTGAGAAAAGGGAAAAGGAAGAGACTACCAAGAGGGGAAAGGGATGGCAAGAAAGGGTAGTAGGGAGTGAATAGGATCAAAATAGATTACATGTATCTATGACAATGTCATTATTTTGTCCAATTAGCACTCGCTGCTAATAAAGGACAGTTAGTTAACAATAAAAAACGGGCAACCCAAGGTGAATCTCTAAAATGTGTTTTACCTATTGTTGAAAGTGGCACAGTTGAGCCTACGGGGCTCTGGTGGACACTGATAGATGATGACCTTACTGGGCAGGGTCTCTGTACTGACTGGCTTTGTGTGTCCCCTTGACACAAATCATCAGAGAAGAAAAAGCCTCAGCAGAGGAAATGCCTCCATGAGATCCAGCTGTAAGACATTTTCTCAATTAGTGATCAATGGGGGAGGGCCCAGTCCAGGGTGGGTGGTGACATCCTTGGACTCAAGAACCTAGGTCCTATAAGAAAGCAGGCTAAGCAAGCCAGGGGAAGCAAGTCAGCCAGCAGCACCCCTCTATGGCCTCTGCCTCAGTTCCTGTCTCTAGTAGCCTGCTCTGCTTGAATTCCTGCCCTGACTTCCTTTGGTGATGGACAATGATGTGGAAGTGTAAATGAATAAACCCTTTCCTCCCTAGCTTGCTTTTTGGTCATTTCTTCGCATCAATAGAAGCCATCACTAAGGCAGCCCTCAACTCCCTTGGCCTCCTCATTGTAGTATCCCTCCCAGAAATGTTTTCCACCATTCTGTGATACCTAACTTCCATGTTTAAGTGGTCACTCTACAGTGTGATTTATCTTCTGGCTCTTCATGTCCCATCCATGTACTGAATTTGAGGTTGTTATGCATATTTTTGTTATTTATTCTTTTTTTAAAAGGCGAATTCTTTGAGAATTTTACGCAGTGTGTTGTAACCTATATACTGGAAAATCATCATAACTTGATGACACTGAGTTTTTCTCCTAGGTCAGGATGTAGCAAGGTCTCTTTGGACCATACCTGAAGTGGCCTCCTGGAATCTACACAGTCAGTCTATCAGTCTGTAGAAGACACATCCTGTTTCAGTGTTCTATTGCTGTGAAAAGATACCATGATGGAGACATGAAAGGGAACATTTTATTGTGAGATTGCTTATAGTTTCTGAAGGTTAGGCCATGATCATCATGGCAGGAAGTATGAAGGTGGGCAGACAGGCACAGTCCTAGAACATTAGCTGAGAGCTCACATCTGACCTTCAAGTATCCTGAAGGGAAAGTAAGACTGGTTCTGTAATGGCTTTTGAAACCTCAAAGCCCACTCCCAGTGACACACCTCTACCAAGGACACAACTCCTAATCCTGCTGAATCAGTTCACCAACTAGAAACAAGACATTCAAACATGTGAATTTATGGGGGCCATACTTATCCAAACCACCACACTAAGTCATTGTTTTGGAGCTTTGCCCCAAGGTTCTGTCTTCTGAAGCATTGCCCCTTTAAAAGAAAAATCTTTCAATAATTTGCTTTTCTATCACCCATTCATAGGGGGAGGATCTTGCTCTAAAGGCAAGTTACCATCTCCCTGAATGGACTTAGGTTCATTCTTCTCCATCAATTATGCAGTTTTTCCAGCTTCCTTTGTTAGAGGCTTCATTTTCTCCAGCATGCAGTTTTGACAGTTTTGGCAGAAAATAGTGTGTCTCTAACTGTGTAGATTCATGTCTGTACCCTCTGTCCATTACAGTTGCCTATACATATGTTGTTGTGTCAGACCCATGTTATTTTGTGATTAATGCTCTAATACAATTTGAGATAATATGTTTCAGTATTTTCAGTATTCCATTTTCTGTAAGGAATGGCTTTAGCTTTTAAGAGTCTTTTGTGCTTCCATATAAAATTTAGGATTTTATTTTTTCTGGTTCTATGAAAAATATCATTGGGATTTTTATGGGTTTCATGGACTCTTTAGATAGCTTTCAATAATACAGCCTTTTCACAGTATCAATTCACCCAGTCCAATGAGCACAGAATGTCTTTCATCCAATGGTATCTTCAATTTTATTCTTCAGTGTCTCAGAGTTCTCAATGTAGAGGTTTTCATTTTCTTGGTTATGTTTATTCCTGTGTATTTTTAAAAATAATTGTGATACATACATACATACATACATACATACATACATACATACATACATACTACATACACAGTTTCTTTGAGACAGGGTTTCTCTGTATGACAGTCCTGGCTATCCTAGAACTCACTTTGTAGATCAAGTTGGTCTTAAATTTATAGAGACCCACCTGCTTCCTGAGTGCTAGAATCAAAGTTGTGATATAGTATATTTTAAAGAAGGTTCCGTGGACTGCTGAGAAGAATGTTTTTGTTTGATGGACTATGTAGTACACATCCATTAAGGCCACTTGACCTATGGTATAGTTTATCTCTGAGGTTCCTTTGCTGTACTGAAATATCTACAGATGTGAGCAGGGTACTGAAATCATCCACTATGATTGTAATGGTGTTATTTTACTTTTCATATTCATAGTGTCTGCTTTATGAAATTGGGAGTCCCAAAGCTTGGTGTATAGGAAAGTACAATCGTCATGTCTTCTTGGTGTATAGGAAAGTACAATCGTCATGTCTTCTTGATGGATTGTATGTATTATCCATTTCTTCTGACTAGTTTTTAAGTCTACTTCATCAGACACCAGTGTAGCTAAAACCGGCTTGTTTTCAGTTCCCTTGGTCATTGTTGATTCCTTTCCATATTTAACTCTCAATGTGTGGGCATCTATACCAATGAGGTATTTGTCTTAAAGACAGAGAGTTGGACCTAGTCTTTTAATCCAGCCCACCAGTTTGTGTCTCTTCACTGGGGAGTTGAGGCCATTTACATTTCAGGTTTTATACAGAGATGTTTAGTAGTTCTTGCAACTTTATTGCTGTTTGGATGGCTGGCTTATTGATTTCTTTTCACTTTCTCCCTGTTAGGATCACATATTTGCTGGCTTAGTGTCTTGGACATGATGGATTATTCCCCAGCTCTCCTTTGTTTAGCTCTTTCTCTCATGAAACTTGTTCTTTTTCTGTGGTCTCATTGAGACCACTTTTTCTGCCTCCTGTGTATATACTATTACTCTGAGTATCTCCTGCAAAGCTGGCTATGTGTCTGAGAACTGCTTTAAGCTGGGCTTGTTTGAGATGTCTATTTCTCCATAAATATAGCTTTGCTGATAATAGCAAACTTAGCTGACATTTATTTACTTTTATGCCTTGAAATTTAATAATCTATGCTTTTCTAGCTTTGAGCGTTGCTGATGAGAGTGAGGATACTTCTGCCTTTGTAGGAATTTTTCCATTATAGCTTTTAATATTGTCTCCTTGCTTTATCTTTTTGACATATTGACCATAATGTAGTGAAAAGGGTCTTCTATGATTGTGTCTATTTGACCATCTTAACACCTGATGTGTTTGAATGTCTACTCGTTTCTCTAGACTTGGGAAATCTGCTATAATTGACTAGGTTCTCTATGGCTTTAACATTCATCTCAACACCTTCTTCTAGTTCATGGATCTTTGGTTTCTGGATTGTATTCTAGGGTTCTTGGACACTCTGGGCATGCTTGGTCAGTATTTTCCCTTATTGATATTTGAATGTAGTTTTTTGGCTTGGGTCTGTCTACCATTCCTGATATTCTCTCTTCTGCTTGGTCTACTGTTGGTTCTTTCTTCTGAATTCTTTATTTCAGTCACTGAGGTTTTAAACATTTCTCTTAGCTGAAGAAATGGCTGAATGGTTGGGACTGCTGGCTGTTCTTTCAGAGGAGCCGGGCTCAGTTCCCAGCACACACATGGCAGCTTATGGCTGTGACCCTAAGTTTGGGCAGGGGTCTGACACTCTCACACAGACATTGATGCAGGCAAAACACCAATACACATAAAATATAAACATTTCTCTTTGTTTCTTTTTCACTATATACATGTCCTTGCTGCCTATTTTCTTCTGCATTGCTGCTTTTTTCATCTACAGTGCTAATTTTCTTACCCAATTTGCTGACTCTCTCTTCTAATTTCCCAACTTGCTTCTCTAGGTTCTGGATTAAATCCCTTGGGTTGTTTGTACCCTCCTTTAGGTCAATATCATTTCTACCAGAAAACTTTTAAAATCTCTATCAGACTTCATACCTGTTTTAGTTTGAAATTTAGTAATTTAGGAGTTACGATTTGGGGGAGAGATGCATTACCTTGCTTTTCCATGTTTCTTTGTTCCAATGATGCATCTGTTGGCTTGGACAGCTCTTGGGGAAATAAAGGATGTTCATTTCACACAGCTTGCTCTTGAAGTCTAACTCTTTAGTATGTCTTTTTATTCACTGCGTCTCTCCCCTGACCAGGGACCTGTGTGACTGAGGTTATGTTGGGATTATGTCTCTGTATTGTGCCAGTGACTTTTTCTAATGACCTTACTCTAAATTCCAAGTTTCTGTATTAACTTTTCTTGTTGCTGTCAAGTGTTTTACCCAACACATGCAACCTAATGGGTTCAGGATTTATTTTAGCTCATGGCTTCTGTTTATCACAGTGTCAGAAGTGCCTAAGCCTTAGGAGGAATGAGTGTGCAGCTTCTGCTCCTACCATCAGGCTTCACCAGGAAGCAGCAAACAGGACTGAAAGAAGAGCCAGGTTATACCCATCAAAGACCCTCTGCTGTTGACCCACCTCTGCCTGCATGCTTTCTTTCACAAGGGTTCCACTGATGCAGGAATCTTTCTGGAATAAGCACTCTGACATTAATGAGAGTGAAGAGAGGAGATGTCACAGTGGACCAAAGCCAGAATAACTCTGAAAGCCTTCCATGGATGGTCCAGTTTGTGTTCTCATTTTGTGCTCTAAAACCACAAAGTAGGGCCGGCAAGCAAGGAAGATTTTACAAAAGTGTCTCTGGCAGTTATCAGGTTGTTAAGGGCAATGGTTCATTGTCTCAGCCATTTCTCCAGGTCATTCTGATCCAGGCAGCAAGTGAAGTTAGGCATGGAAAATAGGCAGAACAGGTAGTGCTTTAAGTAAATAATTAAATAAATCAATATCTAATGATTGACCTCTTCTACTTTATTCCACGTCACTACAATATCCTCTGAAACACTTGGGGACCAGGTATTGAATGAAACATTTGAGCCTGTGGATAGACCCTAATTCTTGCAATTTTATAGCAATACAGTCACGTAATTTGTAATCTTTTCAGTCTGCTATCTTTCCCTAGTGTTACTGAGATGCACCCACTATATAGTACATATTAATACTTTGTTTTTAATGGTTAGATAATATCTTACTCCAAGAATATGCCTTTTTGTTTCTTAATTCATGAGTTCATGCACAGATGGGCTTCTGTCAGCATTCATGTACCAGTTTTTAAGATAAACGTTTAGTTCTTTGTAAACACATCCTGGACAATTGCTTGTTCCCGTAGTAGCTTGTGTTTAACATTTAAGGAAATTACAATTTTTTTCAGAGTAGGCACTGTCTACTTTTCTGATAAGTAACGTTGAAGAGATCCTATTTCTTCATAGCTCCCCCAATATTTGTTACTAACCATCTTTCTAAATACAGCCATCCCAAAGAGTTTGAAGAAGCAGTCAGGCATTGGTGGTGCATGCCTTTAATCCCAGCACTCAGGAGGCAGAGTCAGGTGGATCTTTGTGAGTTTGAGACCAGCCTGGTCTACAAGAGCTAGTTCCAGGACAGTCTGGTCTACAAGGGCTAGTTCCAGGACAGCTTCCAAAGCCACAGAGAAACCGTGTCTCGAAAAACCAAGAAAAAAAAAAAGATCTTGAAGAAGCGTCTCATTGAATCTTGAATTTTTTTCCCAAATAACTTATGGTGTACATGATGTTCTCCTATACACACTGATGCTATCTTCTGTGTAAAAAGGTTTATCTAGGTCTGTTTCTATTTTTCTATTTATTTATCTGTCTTTTTATTATTGGGTTCTCCTGCACTAATTGATAATCACGTTAATCTCCCTCAGACAAGCCAATATAATCTAAGCAATTCCTCAATTCCTCAATGAAGGCATTCTTCTCAGATGACTCTAGGTTGTGTGAACTTGACAGAGCTGAGATATTATTTTTATTTTCTTTTGTTAATACACTTATTCTTTTGCATACTATTATGAATGGTATTTTCTTAATTTCACTCTTCCTTTCTTTGTGGTTAGTTTTTAAAGGGATAGTTGATTTTTATGTGTTGATCTTTTATTAATTCCTGTAGTTTCTTAAGGAATAACAGTGGCTCATATTATTTGTAATAGAGGTCATTTTGTATCATCCTTTTCAACTAGGGTGCCTGTTTTGCTAATCTTTGTCTTTTCTAATTACACTAAACTAGAACCTCCAACTGAGTTTGAGTATAAATTATCATCATTATTATTATTTTACTGATTACAGGAAGAATGTGCTTAGCATTTCACTGGTAAGTGCAATGTAGTGGTAGCATTTTTGTAGAACACTTAATCAGTTTTTAACAAGTCCCTTTATAGTCTTGATTTTTTCATATTTTTAAACATGAAAGGATGCTGGGTTTTGTCAAATTTCTTCTCTTTGTCTATTTGCATGATGGTGGTGACATTTGATATGGACTCTTTTGTAAAATGCCAAGGCAACCTGTGAATCACATGGCATTCTATATGGACTTCCTTTTTTAAATTCAAGTCCACCTGACAAGTGATTCATGATATAATCCTTATAGTGGACTCCCTTTTTAAAATTTAAATTAGAAACAAGCTTGTTTTATTTGTCAATCACAGTTCTCTCTCTCTCTCCTCATACCCTGCCCCCACTGACCTCTATCCCATCCCCTTTCTTACTCCCCAGGGAGGGTGAGGCCTTCCATGGGGGATCTTCAAAATCTGTTATATTGTTTGGAGCAGGGCCTAGACCATCCCCATTGTGTCTAGGCTGAGAGAGTATCCCTCTATGTGGAGTGGGCTCCCAAAGTCCATTAGTGTACTAAGGATAAATATTGATCCACTACCTGAGGTCCCGTAGATTGCCCAGACCTCTAGACTGACATTCACAGTCAGGGGTCTGGATCAGTCCTATGGTGACTTCCCAGCTATCAGTCTGGGGTCCATTAGCTCCCCCTTGTTCAGGTCAGCTGTTTCTGTGGGTTTCTCCAGCCTGGACTTGACTCCTTTGCTCATCACTCCCCCCTCTCTGCAACTGGTTTCCAGGATTTCAGTTCAGTGTTTAGCTGTGGGCATCTGTTTCTTTTTCCATCAGCTACTGGATGAAGGCTCTAGGATGGCATATAAGGTAGTTATCAATCTCATTATTGGAGAAGGGCATTTAAGGTAGCCTCTCCACTATTGCTTAGATTGTTAGTTGGGGTCATCCTTGTAGATTTCTGGACATTTCTCTAAGCAGATTTCTCTTCAAACCTATAATGGCTCTCTCTATTATTGTTATCTTTTTTCTTGCTCTCCTCTATTCTTCCCCCGACTCAATCTTCCTGCTCCCTCATGTCCTCCTCTCCACTTCTCTTTCTCATAACCCCCTCTCCCCTCCACCCCATACTCCCAATTAGCTCAGGAGATCCTTTTTTCATTTCCACTTCTCCAGCAGACCATGTATATCTCTCTTAGGCTCCTCCTTGTTTCCAAGCTTCTCTGACAGTGTGGATTGTAGGCTGATAATCCTTTGCTCTATGTCTAAAATCCATATAGGAGTGAGTACATACCATGTTTGTCTTTTTGTGACTGGTTTACCTCACTAGGGATGGTTTCTTCTACTTCCATTCATTTCCCTGGGAATTTCAAGATTCCATTGTTGTTGTTTTTTCTGCTGAGTAGTACTCCATTGTGCAAATGTACCACATTTTCTTTATCCATTGTTTAGTTGAGGGGCATCTAAGTTGCTTCCATATTCTGGGTATTACATATAATGCTGCTATGAACATAGTTGAACAGATGCCCTTGATGTATAAATGTGCACATTTTGGGAATATACCTAAGAGTGGAATTACTGGATCTTGTGGTAGACTGATTCCCATTCTTCTGAGGAACCGCTATACTGATTTCCAAAGTGGTTGTACAAGTTTGTACTCCCACCAGCAGTGGAGGAGTGTTACCCTTTCTCCACATCCTCTCCAGCATAAACTGTCATTGGTGTTTTTGATTTTAGTCATTTTGATAGCAAGATGGTATCTCAGAGTAATTTTGATTTGAATTTCCCTGATGGCTAAGGATATCTTATGTGTCTTTCAGCCATTTTAGATTCCTTTATTGAGAATTCTCTATTTAGCTCTGTACTAACTCATTCAAGGGTACTTCACACTTTCTTTTCTAAGATGTTCAGTGTGGCTGATTTATGTTGAGGTCTTTGATCCATTTGGACTTAAGTTTTGTGCATGGTGATAGACATAGATCTATCCACAGTCTTTTACATGCCAGCATCCAGTTATGCCAGCACCATTTGTTGAAGATGCTTCTTTTTTTCATTGTATAATTTTAGCTTCTTTGTCAAAAATCAGGTGTTAGTAGAGGTGTGGGTCCATATAAGGGTTTTTAATTTGATTCCATTGGTCTACCTGTCTGTTTTTGTGCCCGTACCAAACTGTTTTCAGGACGATAGCTTTTTAATAGAACTTGAAGTCAGGGATGGCAATGCCTCCGGAAGTTTCTTTATTGTACAAAGTTGTTTGGCTATCCTGGGTCCTTTATTTTTACATATAAAGTTGAGTATTGTTCTTCCAAGGTCTGTGAAGAATTGTGCTGGGATTTCAATAGGGATTGCATTGAATCTGTAGATTGCTTTTGGCAAGATTGCCGTTTTTACTATGTTGATCCTATCTATCCAAGAGCATGGGAAAGCTTTCCATTTTTCTGGTATCTTCTTTAATTTCTTTCTTTAAAGACTCAAAGTTCTTGCTTCACAGGTCTTTCACTTGTTTGATTAGCATTGCCCCAAGGTATTTTATGTTGTTTGTGGCAATTTTAAAGGGTAATGTTTCTCTGATTCCTTTCTCAGCCCATTTATTGTGTGTATATAGTAGGGTTACTGATTTTATTGAGTTAATCTTGTATCCTGCCACTGTGCTGAAGCTGTTTATCAGCTGTAGGAGTTCCCTGGTAGAATTTTTCAGGTCACTTATGTAAACTGTCATATCATCTGCATGTAGTGAAAGTTTGACTTCTTCTTTTCCAATCGTATCCCCTTGATCTCCTTTTGTTGTCTTATTGCTCTAGCCAGAATTTCAAGTACAATATTGAAGAGGTTTGGAGAGAGTGAACAGCCTTGTCTTGTTCCTTATTTTAGAGCTTAGAGTTTCTCTACATTTAGTTTGATGTTGCTTGGTGGTTTGCTGTTTATTGCTTTTATTATGTTTAGGTATGTTTCTCTTATCCCTGATTTCTCCAAGACCTTTTACATGAAGGGGTATTGGATTTTGTCAAAGGCTTTTTTTTAGCATCTAGTGAGATGATCATGTGATTTTTCTTTTTCAGTTTGTTCATATGGTATATTACATTGATGGATTTTCATATGTTGAACCAATCCTGAATCCCTGGAATAAAGCCTGCTTGATCATGGTGGATGATTTTTCTGATGTCTTCTTGGATTTAAGCTTGCCAGTATTTTATTGAATATTTTTGCATCAATGTTCATGAGTGATATTGGTCTGTAGTTCTCTTAGTTGTGTCTTTGGTTTGGGTACCAAGGTTGCTGAAGCCTCATAAAGAGTTTGGCAAGGTTCTTTCTGCTTGTATTGTTTGGAATACTTTGAAGAGAATTGGATTTAGCTGTTCTTTGAATTTCTGATAGAATTCTGCACTGAAACTATCTGATCCCGGTCTTTTTTTTTGTTGGTAAACTTGATGACTGCCTTGATTTCATTAGGGGTTATAGGTCTATTTAAATTGGTTATCTGTTCTTGATTTAATATTTGTAAGTGATATTTGTCCAGAAAATTTTCCATTTCCCTTAGATTTTTGAATTTTGGGGAGTACAGGCTTCCAAAGTATGACCTGATGATTCTCTGGATTTCCTCAGTGTCTGTAGCTATGTCCCGTTTTCATTTCTTATTTTGTTAATTTGGGTGTTTGGTCTCTGCCTTTGGTACGTTTGGATAAAGGTTTGTCTACCTTGTTGATTTTCTCAAAGAACTAACTCTTCACTACGTTGATTCTTTGTATTGTTTTCTTGTTTCAATTTTATTGATTTCAGCCCTCAGTTTGATTATTTCCTGGCGTCTACTCCTGTGGTCACATTTGCTTCTTTTTGTTCTAGAGCTTTCAGTTGTTCTGTTAATTCTCTTCTGTGACTATTTTCCAGTTTCTTCATGTGTGCAACTAGTGCTAAGGACTTTCTTCTTAGCACTGCTTTCAATGTGTCCCATGAGTTTGGGTATGTTGTGTCTTCATTCTCATTGATTTCTAGGAAGTCTTTAATTTCTTTCTTTTTTATTTCTTCTTTGACCCAGGAATGGGGCAGTTATGCATTGTTCAATTTCCATGAGTTTATAGGTTTTCTGCAATTTGTGTTGTTGTTTAATTATAACGTTATAGAGTGTGGTCTGGTAAGATACAGGGGGTTATTTCAATTTTCCTTGTACCTGTTGAGGTTTGCTATGTTGCCAAGCATGTGGTTGATTTTAGAGAAGGTTCCATGTGGCGCTGAGAAGAAGGTATATTCTTTTGCGTTCAGACAGAATGTTCTATGGATGTCTGTTAAACCCAACTTGTTCATAACTTCTCATTGTTCCTTTGTTTCTTGGTTAAATGTCTGTCTGGTGATCCTGTCTAGTGGTGAGGGTTTATGTGTGATTTGAGTTTTAGTAATGTTTCTTTTACAAATGTGGACGCCTTTGTATTTGGGGCATAGATATTGAGAATTGAGACTTCACCTTGAAGGACTTTTTCTGTGATGAATATGAAATGACCTTTTCATCTCCTTTGATTGTTTTTAGTTTAAAGTCTAATTTGTTAGATGCTAGATTTGCTACACCAACTTTTTTCTTGGGTCCATTTGGTTGGAAAATCGTATCCTAACCCTTACCTCTGAGGTACCATCTGTCTTTGAAGTTGAGGTATGCAGCAGAAGGATAGATTCTGTCTTTGCATGCAGTCTGTTAGCCTATGTCTTTCTATAGGTAAGTTAAAACCATGAATATCATGGGATATTAATGACCATTGATTACTGATTGTTGCTTGTTTTGGATTTGTCATTGTTGGTGGAATTGAGTGTGGATTTCCACCCCTTTTTACTTTTGGCTGTTGGTAAAGTGGGATTATCTATCGCCTATATTTTTGTGGGTATAGTTAGCTTCCTTGGATTGGGGTGTTCCTTCCAGGACTTTCTGTAGGGCTGGATTAGTAAATATGTATTGTTTAAATCTGGTTTTGTCATGGAATATCTTGTTTTCTCCATCTATAGTGATTGAAAGCTTTGCTGGGTATAGTAGTCTGGGCTGGCATCCAAGGTCTCCTAGTGTTGGTAGAATATCTATGCAGGACCTTCTGGCTGTCAGAGTTTCCATGGAGAAGTCAGGTGTAATTCTTATAGGTTTGCGAGGGGACTTTTTTGTGGTCTACTCTGTTTGGTGTTCTGTAAGCTTCTTGTACTTTCATTGGCATGTCATTCTTTAGGTTGGGAAAGTTTTTTTCTATGATGTTGTTGAATATGTTTTCTGCACCTTTGAGGTGGGTTTCTTCACCTTCTTCTATACCTATTATTCTTAGGTTTGGTCTTATTTCTTGGGTATTTTGTGTCAGGTATTTGTTGGACTTAAATTTTTCTTTGGTTGATGGATCTATTTTTCCTATTTTTATCTTCAATGTCTGAAATTCTCTCTTCCATCTCTTGTATTCTGTTGATTATGCTTGCATCTGTATTTCCTTATTGTCTACCCAGCTTTTCTATTCCCTCATTTTGTGTTTTCTTTATTGTCTCCAAGTTTTCAGTTCTTGAACTGTTTCCTTCATGTGTTTGATAGTTTTCCCTTGGATTTCTTTAAGAGATTTGTTTATTTCTTGTATTTTTTGGTTTGTTATTTCTTCCATTTCTTTAAGGGATTTTTTCATATCCTCTTTGAGGGCCTCTAACGTTCCAATGAAGCTGTTTTAAAGTCATTCTCTTCTGCTTTATCTGTATTGGGATGTTCAGGTCTTACTATTGTATAGTCCATAGACTCTAGTAGTGTCATATTGTTTTTTCTGTTGTTTAATATTGTGTTTTTATATTGTCTTCTTCCCATCCCTTCTTCCAGTGGGTGCAGGTGGAGTCTCTTCCTCTCCTGGTGGATACAGGTCCAAGGTTCTCTTCCAGTGGGTACAAGCAGGTTCAATACTCCAATGACTCTCTTCTTCCCGTGGGTGGCGGTAGGACTAGGATGCTGGCAGTCTCTAGATGGGCTGGACTGCTATGATAGGTTCCCCATTGCACAGTTTCCAGGCCTCAGGAGGTTCCAAGTAGAGAACTGGAAGGTGTGAAGTGGACTCCTTTTAATATGACATTGGGTTCAGTTTCCTAGAATTCTGATAAACATTTCATTTTCTTATGGTATCACATGTGTGACTTTAATATCAGAATGTCACTGGCCCTGTAGATTCTGGTAGGAAGTACTTTTTCCTCTTTAATTTCATGGATCCCTGTGAAAAGAGTGATGCTAATGAGTTTTTAAGCTATTTGGTAGGATTCACAAATGAAACCATCTGATCCTGAACTTTCCCTGGCTACAGATTTTGGACTGGTGATCCAATCACTTACTCAAGTCTTTTCCTTGAAAAACAGCTGCTGAGTGCAACTGTTCTAAAGTCCTGTCTAGTATTACATCAACACCTTCAAGGCAAGGTCTTTTTCCATTGGGCTGCTATTTCCCTTGATATTGTGCCAGACTTTACTGCTGTTTTACATCTAGGATTTTATAGTTTACTAGATACTTTGACCCTTCCCTGCTGATTGCTGGTTTTGTGTTTGACCTTCCAAAGTGTTGAACTTCAGTCAGATAGCGAAGTTATTTAGGGGTGAACCTGTTTTTTGAGAATTGCGCTGGAGCCTGTTTGTACCAGTCCAGTGTGGCCATGGCACAGGCTAACCCATTACTTAGTCATGATCTGTGGATTCTCACTCTTCACAGTGCCTAATCAGCATATAATTTCTCCAGTCTTTCATCTGCTCTGATGGCTCTGTGTTCACTCTCCTGGAATATTTTGTCTTATGTCTGCATGGTTAGCAGTTAACAGGAAACTCAAGCATTCAGATTCCTGGAGGATTTTTTTCAGTTTTCTGGCCCACATAAACCATGGGTATCATTCTACCTGAACTCTGTTTTCTTCATGTGAATCTCTAGAAAATGTCACCAGAAAATACAGGGTCATCCCAGGACTGATTACATTTTCCCCTCTTGTTTTATCTCTGTAGTTACTGCAAGACTTTGGTTGTTTAGCTTACTCAAACAATAAAGTTGTGTCTTCCTTTTATACCATGTGTCTGATATTGATTAACTGAAGTTACATGTGTCCCTCTCAGAACAGGTGCTAACATAGACATCAGGAATATCATTGACAGTCACAAAAAAGGAAGTAGGGCTGTTCAAGCTCCTACAAACCACCAGATGGACTACCTAGAAATACACATATCATTCTTGCTAAGACTCTACTCACAACCTATTGGCCAGAAGAAAGTTGAACAACTTGTACAACTACCAGGAAGTACAATCCTAGCAAATGCCCTGAAAAGGAAGTGGTAAATGATCAAATGTCAGATTGGGACAAGTTTGATACAAGCAACAGTTTATAACAGCTTAGGCTGGATAGGGTGTATATTATATAGTAAGAGATCACAGAGTTTTAAATCCTGCAGCTCTGTTCAGATACTAGTTTTCCTCCTTGATACATTATTTACTCTCTGTTGGCTTTCTTTTTCATTATCTGTAACATAACGAGGACAGTGCTTGTGCCATGATGCCTGCAATGACCAAAGGAGCACAGACACAGGGGAAGCACAGGACATGGAATCATAATCACTGTTTTCACTTAGGTGAGTACAGGTGCTCAGATGTCATGGTTCTTACAGGGGCTTGACATCTGCCTGGAGGTCTCCATTTTAAGTACAAAATCAGATTGTGTTTCTGTTCCATACGAGTCTGGGGTAGATGAGACTAAAACATTAAGAATTTCTTTGTTTTAACATTTTCTCCTTTAAAATGTTTATTGGCATATACTAATTATACATTATGGAATTTCCAAACATGTGCACAATATACTTTGATCATATTCACCCATTCTTATCCTCCTTTGGACCCTCCTACTCATGCTGATCCCATTTCTCTTCTCAACTAGCCAACTGGCTTTCCTTCAGGAACATGTGTGTTTCACCAGGGGTTACACCCTGATTTTCTTCCTTTATGACCTCATCAACTCAAATGGGTCTTCTCTCTCTGTCTCTCTGTCTCTCTGTCTCTCTCTCTCTCTCTCTCTAAGTTAAGATGGGAAGAAATTAAAAAAACATTAAAAGGGGTAAAGAATGTCACAGTGTGCTTTGCTCTTCACAGTAGCTTGTGTCTCCCCTTGCTTTTTTATTTTACTTTTCTCAAAGCCTGGTCATTTTGACCAGTTTGAAATTCCCTCAGATTTCCACCTTGCTCCTCAGCTGCTTCTCTGGGTTGGCCTTCTCTCTGTAAAGGAGCCAGTCTGAGGTAGCTGTCAATCAATGTTTGTTTTCCCCCAGTGGCGACTCTGAGAGCTTATTGACCTGCTGTTCTTAGCCCCTGGTACAGTGTGTGTTACACTGTTGGAACACCATAATTGGAACTCTTTGCCGACTTACAGAACTTAATTTGATAATTTGCTTTCAGGAGATCTGTGTTTGCTAAAGTCACTAGAGTGGATGAGAGGAAAAAGACAGAAGAAACACCACTCTGTCTTCAACTATACTCTGATGTAGTGAGAGAAATGGGCACTCAGTTATGAGAATAAGCATCATTGATCCAGAGCCAGGCATCTGGCCTATGCAATAGCTAATTCAGCCCTGTTAGAGCGGCTTGTAACAGCTGGCATGTAACAGCTACTGTGAGTTGGCTGTTTCCCAGTAACCCTTTATGATAAAACAGCAGCAGACTGCACTCAGTTTGACTCAGAGGCTGTAGTTTTCTGATTCTGGTCTAGACACGTGACTTTTTCTTCTTTAGCCAATAAAGGAGAAAGAGAAGGATGGTGTAAGAGATTGCGGAGCAGGGCACTGTGTGCAGAAGGTAAGCACACAGAGAAGACTAAGAATTGATAGGAAAGAAGGTGAGGGACGCAGAAGTTAGAGAAATGGGCTCAAGACAAAGCCAGTCTTGATTTTTCCTCAAGGTTCCTTTGCTGATCTGTAAGTGCATCAAATTCTAGACAAAGCTGCCCAAGCCCCTTCAGTCAGTCCCAATTCCACCTTGTGACTCCCTCAGGGCCTGTGAGAGAAGGCAGATGGAAGTTCCTGGTGCCTGGCCTTGGCCCCTTGCCAGGTCACTGACTGATGTGTAGCTCTGAGCTTGGTGCGCAGAGCGTGGTGCTTGTTGTGGGACAGTGGGACTTCTCCAGGAAGCCACAACGCTGGCACACATCCCATGTAGCTTGTGGCAGGTGACCCAGTAACCAAGCGACAAACAACATGTTCTCCATTTCTCTCTTCTCACCTGCCCTTCCTATACCATTGTTCCTCCAGGAGCCTCCCTCAGCAAGCAAGCATGTGTTCAAAATTCCTCTCGGACCTTCCTCTAGGGCAACTGACCTGGAAATGCAGACCTCATTAACCTTGTGGAAATTGTTTCTACCTGTCTGACCCTCATCCCAGTGACTTTTCTCTGGCTGTCTGGCTGTCACATTACAACTTTCTTCTTGTGACTACCTGGAGATGAGGATGGATAGAAATGTTTTCTTCAGAACCACCCTGGTAGTGGAAATAGACAATGATTCACTCTCAGTCACACAGGGTCTGGCAAAACATTGATTTATTCTTTCAATAATTTTAGTTGTAGCTGAAATCTTCTTTTTCAAAGGAGGTCTTCAGTTAGAGTGGTCAGATCACATTGACTCTGAGCCTTGCTCGGTTACAGTTATATTTGACCACTTTGCATGCCTCCGATCTCCTTATCATGACGTTTCAGTGGCTCTGGAACCACAGTCACATATTACATCATCACCACATGTGGAAAACTAAATCCAAGAGTAGGTACCAATTTCCCGGTGACTCACCTCATTCTTTAGAGGACCCCCTTCTCCCAGGTCACTCAAACACTTGCATTTTTTAAAAAAGAGATTCGAGACTAAAGTTATGTATTACTTTAAAAGCATGAGGAATCAGCAATCCTGTTTCTGAGTTTGCAACTTTGAGACCAGCGTCATCTGGACAGAAGTTTGCCAACTTGGAGAGTCTTTCCCTCTCTTAAGTCCGTCTGTAGTGAAGAGGTAAACTGGAACCTTTCCTCTGGCTGTGTTCTTACCTAACCCCCAGGAATAATTTGCTTATTCATGAGATAATGTCTGAGAAGCACTCTTGAGAGAAAGGAAGCAGATAAAGCAGGAATCGCCACGGCTGCTCTGTGGTTCCGCCTCAGTGCTGCTGGGAAACTGAGGAAGCTGCTTTCACATGTCCTTTACCCAGGTGTCTGGATGGATCCTTGCTCTTCAGAGAGACTGGGAGTCCACTGTTCCCTCTGGCCACACTTCCCCTTCTTTAGTCTAAGGAAAACAGAATACAAACTTTTAAGTAAGCCACCTAAGATCACTCTGTTTTTAGTGCCCAGATTGGGATTTCAACACGCAATGATGACACAGAGTCCCCTGGAACCTCTCATGCACATACTGTTCCACAATACAAAGTACAAAATAGCTTCTCCAGTGGCCCTGACTCCACAGAGCAGAGGATCTAGGGGAAGCTAATTAGGTCAAATAACAGCAGGATGAGTCCAGCTGTGGCAGGTAGAAGAAATTCTGCACCAGGCATCTGTAGTCATTCCTGGGGTTTTCTTTTCTTTTTTTTCCCCATTCCCCCAAACTCTGTTCACAACAAGGCAGGTGTGGTACTTTAATATCAGCACTTGGGAGGCAGAGGCTGAGGCAGGTGGAAATATACAAGTTTGAGGACAGTCTAGTCTAAAAAGACAGCTAAGGTTAAATAGTGAGATCCTATCTCCAGAAATATTAAATAAATAAATAAATAAAAATTACACAAACAAACAAATAACAAAAACCCCTCTGTGCTCAAGAACCCCTGCATGGATATGGGGCAGTAATAGGTATATTGTTGAATGGGGGGCTCCACAGTTCACCTCTCCCACAGGATATGATCAGTTCCTAAACAGCACACATTTACTGCTGTCCAGGAGACACACACGTTGGGACGATGGAAAGACTTTGTCTAGAGTCTTTTCTTACTTTTGCCTCACACTAGCAGTGAGATCTTGACCAAACCATGAGCCTCCATGATACAGGCACCATGTTAGTCGGGGATGAGGAGAAGTAATCTGAAGGAAAAGAATGACAGCCTAATAGTCTAAGGCTTCTCCCAGAATGCATCTTGATCTCCCTTGCCACTCTGTTCTTCATCATGAAAATATTTGTAGGACCACAGACAGAGCTGATACCTTGCACAGCATTCAAGTCGCAGTGAAGAATTTAGTAGCTCATAATGAATACAGTCATCCCTCAGTATCCCCAGGGTTGACCCCAGGCCCTCCTGCAGCCCTGTGAGTACCAAAGGTTTGGGTACCTTGTATGAAAAGGCAAAGTGCTTGGCTGTCACTGAGACAGGACTCCCATGCAGGTCATATCATCTCCCTGCTACTTCTAGTATGCACTTCATCATATGCTCTATGTAAACAGTTTCTTTACTGTGGTATTTAGACAGTGCTGGTGACTAGAAGGTTGACGTATGTTCAGCTCCCAGGCAATTTCTTTTCCAGGTGTGGTTGGTTGAATCAGTAGTTACAGAACTGTTGACTGGGGTGCTGGGATGTTGGAATGCTGCTGTACCATCCTGGATGCCCATCCTGGACATTTGGTGTGAGGATGATGCATGGCTGTTTGGTTAAAGCCACTGAAGAAAGGTTCCCATAACAATAATTATTTCACCAGATCACACGACAATGAATAAAAGATTCAAGAAGTGATTATACTATAGTTCATCAGTGATGGCCCTCGTGCTAAGTCATAGTGTGGCTTCATTTATTAGATAAGATGTTTTTGTACATATACAGTTAAAACATATGTGAATAATTACCAAATTCAAATAATTTGTATAATCTCTACATATGATCTACAACTTGACAATTATTCATATGTTGGAGTAGAACCACAAAATTATTCTGGATCTGTGTGATTTACAAAGATGGGATTGAATTTCAGTGCAGCTACTGTGGATACCAAAATAACCGGATGTCCAAGTCGTCTGGATGTTTTGTATTAAAAGAAACAATAGAAAGCACTTCAAGTCCTTGAAGGTTATGATGGAGCAACTTGAGTTCTCATAGGCAGTTATGACCAGGTGTAAACCTTTAAAGAACTAGGTAGCTAAAGGGACCCCTATGCTAAGAGTCACTGGTCTATTTCATCTTGGAGAGACAGATTTACGTGTCCTCCAAAAGATTTTCAGAGTGGTTGTGTGCATAAAAATCTACTGGGGAATACCTTAAAGTAAAAAGGGTGCTGCAAACAAACAACCAGTTTGCAACCCAGGAGAATCAGCTTCATTACTACAGTAAGGACCAAAGGAAGGGAACTGCCCACACAGAGGAAACCTGGTCCAGGTCCCACTGATGCTCACTTATGCAAATGAAGGATGCCAGTATGCTCAGTTATCATTGGTCATCTTTAAGTAAAAAAGGGTTGCAGTCACACTCATGCTTGATTGGCTTACACTGACGAATGTCAATAGTTCCTACATCTCTGGTAGTTCTTGACAGCACAATTACATCTTTCCACCTGCTTATCTTGGTGGCTGGGGAGAGGACCATAGCCAAGGAAGGGAGGCAAAGCTGAAGTTTTCCTTTAGAAATAGGGTATACATGGGAGCCTGAAGTCAGCATGTGGTCAATGCTCCGGTCTTAACTTTAGTCACAGCTGGTTTCTTAGGGCAGTTCTTAGAGATTCAGCTTTATTTAAAGTTCACACCTCTACTCATAAAACACCCAAATGTCAAAAATCTTTGAAGGTTCAAATAGAAGAAAAGTTTTTTTTTGTTTGTACACACACAAATAAATAACTAGGCTTCACCTCTGACCACACAGCACCATAAGTGAGTTTGAATGAGGTGATATTGAGCTAATGAAGTGCCTTCAAGCAATGCACAGCTCTGTTCACAGTAATGAACTTCATGAGCCAACACAATCAATAACAGAGTTCATTGAGTTGAACTCTTGGAAATTATTATTGAAAATGTAAGGATCACAGCACCAAGGAATTGGAGAGATGGGTGTAGTGTAAGCTGCTATAACTTGACAACTTGAGTTTGGATCCCTGACTTCAAATGAAAAGCTGGGCATGGAAGTCTGCTTCTGATTTCCAGACCTAAGCAATGAAGACAGGAAGATCCTAAGGGTTCCCTGGCCATCTGGTCTCAAAGGATGAGATGAAGAGTACTAGAAGAACATATCCAAAGGTAGCCTCTGTACTCTACACACAGTACTCAGGTGAGTACCCTTCACCCCAGCCATAAGCATAAACATAGCAGGCATGGACAACCACATACTCCACTGCCCCAGCCTCCACCATGTTTGACTCCAGTTATAAGGATGCACAGGACTCCAGTGGAGCCAGATTGTGTAGAGTATGGTAGTTCCAGGTAAGCACACCATCTGTAGCCAACAAGGGGGGAGAAGTAGTGACAGCCTTGCTCCAGGAGACAGCATGTTTCCTTTGGACCAGAATCCCCTCAAATACAGGCCAGGAATCAGGGGTGTTTCTGTGAAGAACTATGGTCTCTCAGCAACTGCTGTCCTCCTTAGCCAGCTACTAATGTCACAAGCAAAGACCTTGGAGAGAGAGGGGGCGACAACAGGCTCTAGTTCTACTCTCTTTCAGCCCAGAAGTGTGACCCTATCAGGAAGCACACTAACACAATTCTGAGGACACACTGGCTATTTTGTTGAGAACAAAATATACATTCGTGTAGCAGCCACACAGTACAAACTGATTTCTCTGTGCTGGTTTGAATAAGAATAACTCCTTAGGTTCATGCATTTAAATGCTTAGGGAGTGGCATTATTTGGAAGGATTAGGAATTGTGGTCTTGAAGGAAGTGTGTCATTGGGGGTGGGCTTTGGGGTTTCAAAAGCCCAAGGCAGATTCAGTGGCTCTCATTCTCTGCTGCCTGCAGACTCATATGTAGAACTCTCAGCTCCTTCTCCAGCACCATGCTGGTCTGCATACTGCTATGCTCCCTGCCACACTGATGAAGGACTAAACCTCTGAAACTGTAAGCCAATCCCAGGTCTCTTCACAGCAATAGATCATTGGCTAAGACAATTCATATAAGTCAAACTGTCTTGTATTTAAAATTGGCATGGTGGAATATAAAGGTGCATGGTGAAACTCATGCTAAATTTAAGGACCTAGAAACATATGAAATGGCGAACCAAAATAATATGACAATTTAAGATGGAGAGAAAGAGCGAGGGAGAGAGAGAGAAACTGTGGGAACTCTGTATAAAAAAGATGGCTTTTATTTTAGGATTTTTAGCTACACTTTCATTCCTGCTGTTTGAACAAAGGCCCTGAATTTTATTTTGCAGTAGGGACTACAAATTATGTAGCCCCCCCCCGGACTCAACTGAGATAAGAGAGCAAATATGTTATAGTGACTTTAAAATTGTCAGTGTTTTGGGGATATGTAACATTAGAATCTCAAGTTTTGGAAAAGATCATAGGTTGGAGTTAGAGAAATGAACAGCACTTTAGTATTGAAGATTCTGCAGCTTGACTGAGACTAATTAGAACTCTGTAGTTGAGACAGTTGAAATGCTACAGAGTCATTCATTGCTCACCTCCATGCCTGATCTAATTAATGTCTTTTTGACTACTGAGAAGAAACTTTGCTATGCATTCTTAGAGGACCACTAGTTTTCACCAGCCTGCCACTGAGAAATGTCATCAAAGGCTTAAACCTTCCCTTGGTTTGCTATAACCTGCCCATCTGATGCTCCTGGTGTATTTGGAAAATATCTTGATTTATGAGTCCTTTTGGTTTCTGTGAATCACTTCTTTTTTGGAAGATGTTATTTTCAGGAACCTGAAATTCATGTGCCTAGGTCATAGTCATTGTCTTTGGTTCAAAGATAAACTATCCTTTAAGACTTTTTGAGGCAAGATCTGTGTTATATATCAGTAAGACATACTCCAGATGGGTCATTAGTTCTGATTTCATAGCTCATTTTACTTTTACATGCTTGGATTTTCTAACTCTGTTAGTAAGATATGAGTAAAAATACTTTGTTCTACACTAGAAATGGGTAAATGATCCTTGGAGCTTCTGAAGGCAATAATGCAAGGAAGACAGGGTACAGGGACCCTCACCTGCTGAAGAAGGAGGGGCACAGGACTCTTGTCTGCCAAGGGATTCTGGGGCGCTGCCCATTCTTTCTTTGTGAAATGTTCTTTTTCTCCTCATCTAGACAAACTCTTTATCTATTTAACAAGTATTCAGTGTCTATACTAGACCCTATCTTGTTTTAAGTCCCTGGGAGACGACGAGGAACAAGGCATAGTGTGGAGCAACTCTCTGATAATGTCATGGTCACTCTGCAAGATGCAAGAAACATCACCTACCTTCTCCAGAGACTGGACTCCTCCAGGCCCCTTCTGATTTCTTAAACTTTCCCTTAAAGCCTAATATTTTTTTGCATACAGGTTTTTACTTACTTAATTATTTATACTTACTGTAGATGTCTGTCTGTCCTTAATGAACGAGCACTTTAAGAAGGGAAGGCCGTGTTGTTTCTGCCCACTGCAACATTTCAGAGTCCATCAGCCTGTCTTTGGCTTCCAGGAATGCTTGCCGAGTGTATCTAGTTGCAGGCTTTCTCTAAAGGTAAGAGGATTTTTAAAGGATTTCAGCCAAAAGGTGGCAGTGCAGGGAAGGAAGTAAAAGAAGCTCCTAACTGGCCACCTCCACAGTTCCTGACACATAGCTGAATCTCTTAAGAGGGTAAATGAATGTAAAGAGCCTGCCTTTACTAGGAATATTAACATTTCTGTGACTGTTAAAAGGGGTCCAGACAGAGTTCCAGATCTACATACCTGGATTCTAATCACCCTGAAGCATGTACTTGTTCACCATTACAGGACTAAGCTAGTAGGACAAGGGCACACAGCGTTTTTCTGTTTCTGTGGTTACATAGAAATATAAAGTCATTACATTTCATGGCTAAATGATTTCCCAAATTCCAGCACCTTCTTATGAAGTGTTCTCAGCATTTGCTAAGCTTTTCTGGACAAAAAATGATGTTATGCTGACAGCTTCTTCCAAAGCTTCAGGAGCAAAGTCACAGAGTATATCCAGGCAACCCCAAGATAAAATCTGCTCATGATTCAGGTTGTAAATAATGAATGGTGGTTTTCATATTTTAGCATAAGCCACCTGGGTGCCTATGATGCCCAAGGCTAGTCACCAGCTTTACCACTCCACCTCCCCCACAAATTCACATTCTTTTTTTCTATGTGTTTATTTTACTACAAAACAAATGTATGTTTTCTGATGAATCTCACCGTGTGTGTGTGTGTGTGTGTGTGTGTGTGTGTGTGTGTGTGTGTCTGTAATGGAGTGATGGAAGGATGCTAGTAAAATACAATTCATTTGATAGTAGTTTTTGTTTTGTAGTCCACTTTACAGATGAAATATGGGGCCATTGCCTTGAGGCATGCTAACTAGTTGGAAGGATATTGTACACATCTGTCAGGTGGATGACTTTTGAAAGTTCTTGAGGAGCAGGCACAAAATCAGCAACCAGCTTCTGAGTTGGGATCCGAATTATATCATATACTATAATAAAGGTCATGATGTGAATTTTCTGCAGACCCAGCAGAAAGTTTGTACAGATGTCAGAAAGAATGAATTTCATTGCTAATTATTCCGTGGAAACTTTGTGGGGTGACTTCCCAGCAGAATAGAACAAGAGTATGTCTCCTGCAAATGATTAGAGACTGTCTAGGTCTTTAAAGTTTGAGGACCTGCAAAATACTGCAGTTGTAAATCTTAAATTGTTCATCTTAAAAAATTGTAGCTTCACAATTCAGAGTGATCTCTTGTTAGTTATAGAGGGTTGGCTCTAAGTCTCACCCATGCACAGCAAAATTTGAGGGCCTCCAAACACTTTATATAAAAAGGCATAGTACTTGCATGTGCCCCATACACAATTTCTTGCTTTAATCTCTAAATTACTTTTGATATCTAAAATGGTACAAATCACGGGTATTATATTGCATTATTTAAAAATGAAGACAAGCAAGAAGCATGTATCTGTTAAGTACAGACATAAGTCTCTTTAAAATAAGGAAAAAAATGCAACTGGTGGTTTCTAGCTATAGGTGCTTGGTCCAGTCCCCATGCTTTCTTAATTACAAAAGTCAAACCCTGTGTAGCCCTTAACAGAACTAGTTTACAAATGTGTGCTTTCCATTAAAGAAACAATGCAATTATTATGAAAACACAGCAATGTGTACTTTAAAATATAACACTGGTACACAGTAAGGAAAACACATCATCAGCGTGAGAAGGCATCCACTTTCCCTTGGCAAGGGGCGTCACATTCTCCACAGGCTGGGTGGCGCCAATGGATTTTGGCAAGGTTCACTGGCAGAAGAAAATGCCAGGTTGACAACTTTCATTTTTCCCTGTAGAGACACTGCTTTATAAAGTTAGCTTGTGGACAATAGCTGCCCTGACTGGGGACCTTTTAAAGATGCTCATAGAACACCTGAGAGGATGAGACTGGGAGAGATTGCCTGTTGGATTGATAGAGGAAATTAACATCTGAGATGAAGATTACTTTTCTTTTTACAGACGCTGACACATATACACATATACTAACAAATACACACACACATATACAATATATATATGTGTATTGTATGTATCAAGTAGTATATTCCAGGCTGTTGTTCACATATCCTGTGAAAGAGAAGCTCATGACCAATCAGAGGCAGGTGCTGATGACTAAAAGAAATCTGTAGAGTATGTATATGTTGTAGTGATGCTTCTGGAAGGCTTGCCATTTCGCTTTCTGGAATATTTGCTAGTCTGTGAGAAGTGGTTTGGGAAACTGCTAAAAGAGCATTTGAGTTCTAGGGTCTCAGGAGGCGGTAATTGAAGATTCCAGTCAGTGGGGTCACGTTGAGCTTTGTGTCTGTGACAGTGCTTCAGATGTTAAGCCTACCCTTCCACAGAGCAACTGAATCCCTTCTTCACTGTGGATAGTGGGAGAGGCAGACATGATGTACTGGAAGCTGACCAACTCTGTGGTTTCAGGATCACTAGGATAATGCTTTTCTGAATGACATTGTCAATCAGTGCAGCACCAAACCAAATTCAAAAAATACTAAGTGGGGCTGAAGAGATGGCTCAGCAATTAGGAACATTTGCTACTTTTTCAAAATACACTTAACTAAGAGCTTACAATCTTTCATAATATCCATTCCAAGGGATGTGGTGCCTGCCATCTTCTAGTCTTCTTGGGTACCAGGCGTGTACGTGGTGTGCATACATGCATACAGCAAAATGTTCATATACCACTGAGCCATCTCTCCAGCTGAAGGGTTATTTATTTTAGGTATATGTCAGTGAGGAGGCCTAGATAATCTATTGAGCCCTGGGCAGTAGATCAGTACTCATCCCGAGCATACACATGGACTTTGGACTCCCATCCAACAATGAGAGATGCACTCTCACCCTGAACTCTTGGGGGAGGGTCTGGGCCCTGCCCTGGATGAAATGACAGACTGTGGACACCCCCATGGAGGGCCTCACCCTCCCTAGGGAAATGAGGGGATATTGGGGGGTTGGGGGAAGGGCATGGGAGGAGGGGAGGGAAATGGAGAGGGACCTGGAACTGACTTGTGAAGCAACCTTGCTTCTAATCTAAATTTAAACTTAAAAATAAACAATAAAAAATGTTCATATACCTAAAATAAATAAACCTTCTCTCTCTCTCTCTCTCTCTCTCTCTCTCTCTCTCACACACACACACACACACACACAAACACACACACACACATACAGACACACAGAAGCTGTGGATCCTGGTTTCTCTAAGCTCTGCATACATTTTCCTTATACATGTAGCAGTCTGTATTAGATAGATTTTATTATTTTACTTTTTTTTCTAGATAAAGCAGTCAAGCTCCCAAATCACCAATAGTAACCAGACAAAGGCAACATTACCTACCAGTCAAGGCCCAGCTATGAGTTTATTCCTTTCTTTGTGCTAAATGTGCAGCCTAGGATGACAGCAACATGCCTGGAAGTGCTGTGTAAGGTTAACCTTCTTCCTCAGCATTGGCAAAACCAGGGCTCAGGGTCAAATCACAAGTTCATAGGCTGTGAGTCCTTGAAAAATAATGGTCTAGACAGCAGACCCTACTCCCTAAGGTCTGGGAGATGATGAGTGGAAACAGTAGTTGTAAAAATAGTTTCACTGGCTATTGATATTTATGTAGCAGTCAGTCTATGTGGAAATTCAGCCCCAGCGGGTAGATCTGGTTTGGTGATGATGGTCTGAAATGCAAGCTTCTGGGTTCTGATATATAAATGAAGTCAGTGATTGGTTCTCTAACCTGACTGTATGTATACCCAAGCACCTGAGAGTCTTAAAAACACATGTCGTCTGGACACACACCAGACTAATTGAATCAGGGTTTCTGGGAGTGTGGAGATGCCTATTAGGATTTTCACACAACTCTCCAGGCAGTTCCAACAGTAGCCAGGACTGAATACTTCTATCAGGCCTTGTCTAGACCCTTGGAACTTGCTCTTCATGGAAGATGTTGGAAGTCTAGTTGGTAGCCAGTGTGGCAGAGAAAGCAAGAAGTGTAGTTGGTAAGACCTCTGCCAGCCCTGTTGTCTCTGTGCAGGCATCTCAAAGTAGTGATTTTGAGAAAGGTAGACAATCAGTGGTTTAGTAAAGCCATAAGGAGCATGGAAAATATTCAGAGGAAACAAGATGTGTCCCTTGACACAAAGTTAATCTACCCTAGTCAGTACCCAAGAGCAAGCTATGCTACAGTGCAAAACACAGAACCTTTCTTGGTAGTTTAGGCACTTTTCCTTTTCTCAGGCCTTACTTTGGGGCTCTTGCCTGTATGTGGGGTTTCCTTAGGATGCCAGCACTCACACACATGGTCTAAGCTACCAGGCATCTTCTCTTGGCTTCCTTTTTAAATTTCTCTATATTAGAGAATTGATGAAGAAACCTGGACTCGAGGTGAACGCTTACTATATCTCAATAGAGATAGATCCATTTATAAGGTTGAAGTGACAGGATTCTTGTATCTAAGAACCAAGAACTGCCCACTTTCTGTTGAACCACCCCATTGGTTGACCATTCCGACCCTTACAACCAGCACAAAGTGTGAGTACTTCTGGGGAGATGATATCAAATGCTTTCTATCACTCAGATCTCACAGTCCAGAGTGGTTCTCAATATATTCATATCCATGACCACCTCCCTCCTGGTCCTGAGAGCTCTCCAGGGCATGCAACAAAAAGACTCGATTCTTACATATGAAACCGGAGACTTGGGCACACAGGAGTCTCCTACCTAGACCCAGTCTTGACTATGTCTAAATGGGGAGGTTATTAGGAGGAGAGGCTATTAGGAGACCATTTGGAGCATTATCATATGAACGGTATTCTCTTGAGAATACCAATAAGCAAGAAACAAAGCCATGATAAAACGATAGTTCCCTGAAGTACCCAACATAGGTGCATATCTGAATCTCCACGCTCAGTCTGAAAAAGACCCAAGATTACTCAGAACCTGTTCAGAGTAGCAAACTTCTTTTTAGCTTTGACATGGGTAAGGTTCTGGATGAATCTGGGTTCTAGATCAACAACAGCGAGTAGTGTGGACATAGCAGAGGTGATAGACCCACCAAGTCATCCAAGCTCTTAGCTATTGCTACAGGTTTGTACATTGCTCCCTTAGGTGTTAAGTAATTCTCTGGTTATAGGCTTGTGGCCTCCACACGAGGACAAGGATAGGATGGCAAGATGTACAGGCAGAGACAAAATTTGAAGGGCTACTAGTCTGCGAAGCCAACAACTGCAGTGGGGCCCAGTCGCTAGTCCAGTGCTCTGTGCGAACCCACCCGGCTGGAGGCCTCCCGCTAAGCTCGGGGAGCTGCAGAGATGCGCCCCACCTCGTCGGTGAGCAGTGCCTACTTCTCCAGGCACGCAGGGGCGGGCCCGGCGTCTCTCGGAGCCGCTCGGAGCCGCTTTCCCATTGGCTCTGGGGCATGTCGGTCTGGGAGTGAGAGCTTGCAAAGTTTCATTGAAGGAGGAGAAGCGCGCGCCCTCCGGGGAGCCGGGGCTGCTTGGCTCCGGAGAGGCTGCTCGACCGCCGGGTGGGGACGCCAGGACATCTTCACGGTTCCTGGGCTTTCTTTTCTAACTGAAGTCGCGGCGGTGGCGCCGCGCTCTGCGTGATTGGGTCTTGGTCTCTGCTCAGGCTCGCGAGGTTCCTCGCGGTGAGGACTGGACTTAGCATCCCGGCAGGCTGGCAGCGCGACCCCGGCGTGTTGAGATGGTTCTGCGCGCCCCGCAGCTGGCGCCGGGCTCGCCCTGGCCTAAAGCTGGGGGGCGCTGAGGCTGAGCGGAGCAGCGAACTCAGCAATCCGTCCCGAGGCCCAGGCTGCAGGACAAGGCTTCCAGAGCGCAGGGCCGTCTTTAGCGCACTGGGAGCGCCGCAGTCCGCGTGGGCATCGGAGCCCGGGCTGAGCTGCCCAGACACGCTGGTTTCTGAGGGGTTCGGCTAGAAACTCTTAGTCCTCCCTGAACGCCGCCTCTTGAGCAGGCAGAGGACAGCTAGTTTCCTTCATCCCTTCTCCTTGTCGCCCCATCCCTCACCACTGCCAGAGTGTCCCTCCCTTGGCTCCTTCCCAGGCGACCCCTGAAGCAGCTGCCGCTGGATTCGATTCCACACTTCATGGGCGGGCCACAGGGGCTAGGGCGCCTGGCTAAGTGGCTGCGAAGAGCCCGGTGAGTCGCCGGTCCAGTCCGTCGAGCGCGCCATCGGGGCAAAGAGCGCCTCGGCAGCCTAGGCAATGCCAGGGTGGCTACGAGCCGCAGGTCGCACGAGGCCCTAGGCAGGTATGGACCTGACATCCCAGCTCTAGGGACCCCTGAGTGTCGCCCTACGGCTCGGACGAGCAAGGACCCACGACACAATGGCTTCGGAAGTGGTGTGCGGGCTGGTCTTCAGGCTGCTGCTCCCGATCTGCCTGGCAGTAGGTGAGTGTGTGTGATTACGGAGGTGGTGAAGGAAGACAGAAGGGGTCCAGAGCCCCGGGATTCGTTTATGGGAGCCGGCTGCGCAGTCTATGTGGCAGGGGCTTCAGACATAGGCTGTCTGGAGTGTGGCAGCCTGCACTCTAACTTGAGGATCTAGGGCGCAGGTTCAGGGTCCTTTTTAGACAGTTGGGGTAGCCAGGATTGTCTGGCTGTGGGAACCCGTTCTGTTGAATTTAGTCTCTCGTGGACTTCCTTTAGAGGAGTGGTGATGTGTGTATAAAGGATGCTAAGTGGGGCTGGGAAGCGATTGTAGTCAAACGACCAGACTGCACTAGAACACTACTCACCTCCATCACCAGCACCAGAACCACCTCCACCAGCACCAGCACCAGCATCATCAGAGTCCCTAGATGCACACACAGAACATTGTACAACTAGGAGGGACTCAGGCCATCTCTCTTCCAGCAACCAGACAGGAAGAAATGAACAATTCCAATAGTCGTGAAAAAAGGAAACACCAGGCAGGAGGAACTGCCTTGATGGTTCTCTATGTTACCTACACAACAACCTCTATTTACAACAAAAGGCGCTGGGTGCTGAGGTTGTAGAACTCCACCAGACTGAATCCCACACTTGCTGTGCCACATTTCTCCAGGTGTTTAAAAAAGTCAAAAGTGGGATCTAAGTCACACCCTTGGACAGGCTAGATTGAGAAAATCTCTTGGGGAGCCTCACTGAAACTCCGAAGGAGCACGGTGTCCTCCTAGGTAGCTCTAGGGAGTTAGAAGAAGGTGTTAGGTCTGAAGATCAGAGCCGCTATAGGAGGGCAGGAGTCTGCATGTTTTTGCACTGAGTATCACATTCAATCCTGGTGCTAAAAATGACAGAGCTCCAAAGCCTGGCTTTCTCTCTATGGGCACCAGAATACAACACAGTATCAAGTTGTATTTACAAAGAGATCCTTGTCTTTCCACAAAAGGAAACTTGTTTTATTTGTTGTTGCTGCTGTTGTTTGTTTGGTTTGTTTTTGTATCTTGATAGAGTTAGGGGACTGGGGATTACATTGGTGTTAATTTGTTGCTCAGGAAATTGAAATCGAGTTCTGGAGTTTGGATGTCTGCAGGAGTAACAACGTTAGCCAGAAGCCTCTGGGAGACTTAGGTGCCAGAAACCAGGGCTCTGGGAGAGGAGTAAGCCACAAGGCACTCCACCAGGTGCTTCTAGGAGAGAAGCAGCAGGACAGCCAGGTGTTGACCTGAACTGTGAATTCCCAGGTACCAAGCAGCGCCACTTGGGCAGTGGTTATTGTTATGATGTGCTGGAGTAGTGCAGCTTCCTCAACGTCCACGTGAACTTCTCTCTCTACTTGTTTTGAAAGCAATTTGGAAAAGGTTTTCTTAGGTGCGTGGCACGTAGGTGGTACCACTGTTTCTGTATCCTGTCTTTATGCACCTAGCTAGCACCTTTCCAATTGGATTTGTTAACTGGAAGTAAGTTAGGTCCCAAGTTAACCAGGCACTTTTAGTTTGTTAAGAGGAGGGTCCTTGGGTCAGCAGCTTCCCCTGCTCTGCAGTCTTTTCACTTCCCCCCTGCACACTGCCAGCTCCTTCCCTATCTTTACCTACTGCTCTAGGTTGTCTAACCCTTTGCCTGAGGCAGCAGTGACTGTTGGAAGAGTTAAACAGGTGGCCATCTGCAACCACCTGGATCCACTCTGTGGAATGACAGCAGGGAGTGGTCCCTCGATTGATTGTCATCTTATCTAGGGTTGGAGCCTCTGCAGGACTCAGCTCACTGCCCCCTTATCTCCAGGTCACAGTGTAGAGTCATTCCCACTAGGTTTTGATGATGCACTACTGAAGCCCTGTAGTGGGACAAATGCACCAGCCATTTGGAGGAAAGTAATATAGTACAGCGGCTCCAGGGGGCCTGGGGCAAAGCAAGGGCACCGTTCCAAAGCTGTGATCCCAGTTCCACCATGCCTCCTCTTTCTTCTACAACCCTTCTCTGCAGTGTCCAGATTTGCTAGTTTGAGCCAAGGGGTTGGCTCCATCTCAGGATGCAGATGGAGTCTGCTCTGAGGTTGGGACTTTCTTGGGAGGAGCTGGACTTACAGGGCCACAGGAATAGTATCCCTGGCTCCATCCAGCAAGTTTCCTGGACAGCTTAGTCAGCCCAGGGGAGTTGGGGAGGCCACGTCCCAAATTTCCTCCTTCCTCTGCACTCCCACACCTTTGTGGGTTAAAGAGATGTGGAAGCATACTATGTAATTGTGGATATATGAGAATATATAAAGCTTAGTGTATGAATACACGTGGATATGTGTTATATGAGGGTGCAAGATGACATAAATTAACCTCAGGGTGTGTGTGTGTATGTGTGTGTGTGTGTGTGTGTGTGTGTGTGTGTGTGTGTGGCATTAGTTATTGGTGTCCTCAGCTCAGCCTGTAGTGTGTGACTTCTACTGGCCTCCCAAAGTCTTACATTGGAAGAGGGAAAAGGAGAAGTCCCTAGATGGAGAGAGAAGAGCCTCTGGTGAGGCTCACACCCTGAGTCCCTTATTCGTTGACTGCTACTTAGGAAAGATGACCCAGGTCCTGAGATGCATGGTACCCTGAATCACTACACTCTTAGGAAAGTTGGGTAGAAATCAACTTTCAAGGTTATTGAGGGGTTTTAGGTCTGTTTGCTCCCAAGGTGACACTAAATCAAATGTTCACATTTCCCTAATATCCTGGGCTTGGAGAGCACAGTGACCTGCTTGCCATTAGAATCGATTTTGCATTTTCTCCATCTATTTTTATATCTGGGCGAGGCAGCCTTCAAAGCCTATCTGTTATAGAAACTCACATACATTTCCTTTAAACCTCCTTCTTTCCAGGATGTTGACATTTTCCTGCAAAGTCTCCCACTCTCTTCAACTAATGGGTGATGTTGAAAAATAACTGCCTTTGTTGTTTAGCTGGGTACTTAAGCTTTGTTTTTTAATTGAAGAAATTAAAAGGAAAGTGGTAAGTGATGTCAGGCCACTTTTGTGCAGGTGTTATATGTTAGCAAATAAACCAGACTATGCTAGAATATGCCAATATCCACAATGAACATCTGTTGATAGATATGTCCAGCTCCTTAGCCTCTAGACATGCTAGATATCTCCAGAATAATCTATGACCACTTGCTAACCACTTGACTTCTTTTATGTGCACAACATAAAAGAGAACAACAAACTCTTCTATAATATGCCGTCTCTAGTAATTGCATTAATAGCTGAGCATTGATGAGTACTCTACACATATATTTTATGCTTGTTTTCTTTCAGTATGATTCCAATTACCATCCCATGCTTTTTATTTTCTTTCTGGTACTGAAGACTGTGGCCAGGGCCTTGCATATTCTAAGTCCAGAAGAATTGTGCCATACTTTAGCCTCCCACTTTTCTTGAGACAAATGACTTGAGGTTATCACAGGGTTAGGAGGGATTAGGATGTGTCCTAGTTTGGTTTCTGGTACTGAGATAAACTTCACCACCAAAAGCAACTTGCAGGAGGAAAGGGTTTATTTGGCTTACGGGTTAAAATCTGTCATAGAGGGAAGTCAACACAGGAAACCAACACAAGAACCTAGGCATAGGAACTGGATCAGAGACCATGGAGGAGTAATTCTTATTGCTTTGTGCCCCTGGCTTGTTTAGCCACATTTCTTAGACAGTCCAGGCTCACCTGTGGTGGGGATGGCACCACCCAGATCAAACTGGACCTTTCTTCATAAATTAGCAATTACAAAAATGCCTCACAGACAAGGCATACATTAGCAATTAAGAAAATGCTTCACAGACAAGGCCACAAGCCCATCTAAGAGAGGCAAATCCCTTTTCTCAGGTGTGTCTAGGTTTGTGCCAAATCAACAAGAACTAACAGCTGGATTAAATTTGTGGCTCCTTTTGATATGTGTGTACCTGTGGTTATTAATGTTTCTTTTTATAGAACATTTTGACTATTAGAAATCATTTTGAAAATCGCAATGTACATAGTCCAAAAATTACAAATGAAGCTTTTTTAAAAATGTACTCATTAGGAGTCTTTTATGTGGTTTGTGCTGGCCTGCTGATTGCTGTTATGATAGCCCTCAGGGGCAGGGGTTTTAGCAGAACTGAAGGATTCATCAGAAGCATTTAAAATACTTTTGATTTTGGTCACATTTTCTCAGCCTGTTTATGACTGTTAATTACTCCTAGAAATGAAACACTTAAGTCAGTGGTCCTCAACCTTCCTAATGCTATGACCCTTCAATACATTTCCTCCTGTTGTGGTGACCCCCAACCATAAAATTATTATCTTTGCTACTTAGTAACTATAATTTCACTACTGCTATGAATTGTAACATAAGTATCTGTGTTTCACAGATGACTAATGTGAAAGGTCATCGAACCCCACTATGGATTGTGACCCACAGATTGAGAATGACTGACTTAGACACTTAACAAAACATTTCAACCCAGATGAGCATGAGTGACTGTCACTGGAGATGTGGGGGCTGAATTTCCACGTGGGTACCTTACTTTGCAGGAAGTGTGTTTAGTCAGCGATAGAGACTAGCATATTGACTTGGACTTCACTTTTGGGTGAGGCCATGTTGCTAGTTGATCATAACCTACCTGCAGCCCTTTCTATATGATTCTAGAGTCATTTTTGTTGTTTTTACTGGTTTCTTCCTGTAAACCAGAGTCAGGAGCACTGTCTTCTGGGGTAGAGTGTGCACAATCACCAGTGTCATGCCTAGTGAACTGAGGATTCTGCATTGCATGTATGAAGCCAATCAAGAGAGCTGGCCTGCCTACTCAGAACTCCCAGAGCAGCAGGAAGTGATCTGGGCCACTGGGACGCCATGGGAAAACTAGGATTCACAGCAAAGCAACATAGTCCCTTTGTAGTGTCAAGCCACAAAGATTAGCGTGTTTGTGACAGGCAGGGTTTTTTTTTTTTGATTTTTTAAAAATTTAAGTTAGAAACAAGCTTGTTTCACATGTCAATCCCAGCTCCCTCTCCATCCCCTCCTCCCCTGCCCTCCCCACCAGGTCCCCAGTCCCCCCCCCAATCTCCACTCTGATCCCCAGGGAGGGTGAGGCACTCCATGGTGGATCTCCAGTGACTATCATTTCATCCAGGGCAGGCCATAAGCCTTCCCCCAAGAGTCCTGTCTGAGAGAGCATCCCTCAGTGTGGGATGGGCACTCAAAGTCTGTTTGTACGCCAGGGATAAATACTACCCAAGGCTCCATAGATTACCTAGGCCTCCTTACTGACACCCACATTCAGTCCCTTGCTTTCCACACAGCCACCAATCTGGGGTCCAAGAGCTCCCCCCTTGTTCAGGTCAACTGTTTCTGTGGGTTAAACCAGCCCACTCTTAACTCATTTGCCCATCAGTTTTCTCTTTCTGACACTGGATTCCAGGAGTTCAGTTCAGTGTTTAGCTGTGGGTATCTGTCTTTGCTTTCATCAGTCGCTGGATGAAGGTTCTGTTTCCCAGACTCTCTGGCCATGGGAATGTAGGCTGGCACTCCCCTGATTCATATCTAAAATCCATAAATGAGTGAGTACATACCATGTTTCTCTTTTTGTGACTGGGCTACCTCACTCAGGATGGTTTCTTCTAGTGCCATCCATTTGCCTGCAAATTCCAAGATTCCATTGTTTTTTTTCTGCTGATAGTACTCCATTGTGTAAATATACCACATTTTCTCTATCCACTCTTCAGTTGAGGGGCATCTAGGTTGCTTCCAGGTTCTGGCTATTACAAATAATGACAAGCAGGGTTTTAAATGGTCAGGATTTTCTCAACACATTAAAGCAGTATTTTAGATACAAACTATTTATTAAGTAATGTATTCTCCCCATGATTGTTACTATTTGTTTTTGTCTTTGTGACAGTGTGCTCATAGTATATTTGATGTAATTTTATTTTATTCTTTTTAGTGTGAATCTTTCATTTGTGGTCTTTGTACTGCTAAGAGTTAACCATCTTTGAAGTTAAATAGTGGCAATGTATATATGGTTATAAATCTTTTGTACAGATATTCAGGAAAACTTAGAATAAGCAGTATAAGCATATCTAGACATTTAAGAATGATTAATAGGGGCTGAAAAGATACTTCTGAGGTTAAGAACACTTACTGTTTTTTTAAGGAACTAGGGTTTGGTTCCTAGCACCAACATGGGCATTTCACAAACATTTGTAAATACAGTAAATACAGCTCTAGGGAGACCCAATACCCTCTTCTCGACACCATGGGCACCAACACTCATTTACACAGACACAGACACAGACACAGACACACACACACACACACACTAAAATAATTAAAAAGAAAATAAGCCTTAGAAAAATAGAAAGTAATAACACTATGATGATACTATTTGTGTGATATATTAGACAACATTAAATTTTGTAAGATTTACAGGCTGATGTGGGACCAAGCAAATAAAATAAAGAAAATGTTCTATTTGGATGGAGACTTAACTGTGCTAGAAAAAAATTAAGATTCTTTTTCAGGGTTGGGGGTTGAAGACGTTGCTCAGTGATTCAGAGCACTTACTGCTTTTCCAGAGGATTGAAGTTTGGCTCCCAGCACCCATGTCAGATGGCTTACAACCATAGTAACTCAAGCTACAAGGGACCCAAGACCTCTGCTGGCCTCATCCGGTACACAGGAGCAAGCCCCGTACACACAAATAAAAATAATATGTTTTGAAAAAAGAAATATTTGGCTATCAGCATTGGTGTTTCTTGTACTTCTCAGTTTTTGCAGGGTCACCAGACACATCATGACAAGGCACAATCGTAGAGAGGAGGAGACCCAAGCACATGACCTGTGGGGAGGGCCAGTGACTCAGAGCTTTGACTAATTCCGGAAATGTTAAACTGGGTGTCACAGAGGAGCTGATTAGGGGACCCAGCACATTTTGCTCAGCTGTGTGCCCAAGATTTTGTGAGGCTGAGGTCTGCGCCTGCTGAGCATGCCTTCCACCCCTGAGCAACACCTCTAGTTCATTGCTATCAATAAAGAGTTTAAAAATTTTAGAGCGGTGACACAACTGTTTTACTTTTTTTTCAAAAAGTTTTGAAACTGTGCTAGTTAGCTTCCTGTCTCATCTGAAATGACAAACTCCTGTGATTTCTGTTTCTGTATTTGTTCAGTTGTTCCTGTGGCACAAGGATGTATCAGACATAAAATGATGCTTACTTCTTGGTGGCTAGAAAACAGAAACAGAGAGAGGGAGGAGCATGGTTCCTATATCCCTCACAAAGACGTGGTCTCAGGGACCTAACTTCCTCCAACTAGGCCTCCATCTACTAAACATCCTTGCATTACCCCCCAGTTAATACCTTTGGGGAATATTCTAGAACCAAAGTAGAGTACATAGCACAGTTTGCTAGTTTAAGGTGTTTTCAATATCTCTTCCATGATACCCAGTTCCTTTCCTTCCCTTGTGGTTAGGATGGTAAAGCTTTGTGGTTATTACCTGCTGGTTTTAAAATTCTGCTTTGGAAACATACCTAAAAGTTGGATTCTATTAGTGGATGAACACAGTGGCATGCTTTTGTTTGTGAACTTTCAAATCTTAAGTACTTTTTATAAGAATGTGTGTGTGTGTGTGTGTGTGTGTGTGTGTGTGTGTGTGTGTGTGTTTTCAGCTGGTGAGTGACTGGTGTGATTCTGTCAGTCATCTTGGGTTTAAGAAATTTTCTTATAAAGTATCTGTAACCCACACTGAGGTGATTGTCCCCTCTGTGTTGTTTCAAACTTGAAAGGCTACATCTTGGTTAACACCAAGCATCACCCCACCATCCCTTGCAGGCTTCTCTGCTGTGTATAGGTTCTAGATCAAGAGGGTAGTCCAGGTGGCCCTTGGCTCCTTGAGCAGCACATTTGTAATGAGCTTGTTGTCACTACCAATTGGCAAATGCAAGTCCTACCCACAAGTGCCTGGATTAAAAGTGTTGTATAGCCGTGCCGTCACTGTTTCATTCTGGTCCACAGGTGTGAACTACTCTGCAGCCTGTGGGTCCTGCAGCAGGCAGAGCCTCAAGCTCTCTTAGCCTTTCCCTATCTTTACCATGTGTACAGCTGATGTGTATCCCATGAGTTGCTCAAGGGCCCCCAGTTGCCATTCTTCAGAGGAGCGGGCTTACAGCTTCTCTTGCAGCTCAGGTCTTCTTTTGCCTGAACCTCAGTCAAATCAGGAAGACCACTGCTGTCTTCCCCCATCTTCAACATGGCTTCCCCATGATCCCCTAAAACTCTCATTCCTGTCTTGTACTTACTAGGCTTTTTTTTTCTCTGGAGTCCTCTTATCCAAACAGGTTTTCCCAGTGTAATGGAACGTATCTAAAGCCAACATTATTCTTCTCAGATAGGAATGAAGAAGTCTGGAGTAGATTACAAACTTGGAAGATATAAGACCTCATCTTATATCAAGGGTCCAATGCTTTTACTTCCGTGTATCACAATTAGAGAGGGAGTGACTTCCTCTGAGTTGGGGATGCTTCACTGTATTGTCACTGTTGGGTTCACGAGGCAGTGCCAAAGCCATGGAAGGCCAGGTGCATTATTTCTGTTGATGGAGAATGGAGGCAAATGGGAATTGGGAGGAGTTCTACAACATCCATTGGTCATGATGGTTTTTAAGTGAATAGACAGATACCTTCTGAATCTTGTCTTGGTCTCTAATAAGTGAAGGATATCTTGTTCACATGAAAAGTCTAGCTTGAATCAACAAAACATAGTCAGAGCTGCAGCCAGCTCGCAGGCATGAGCAATTCACACATCCAAAACTGCTTAAAGGACTAGGAGGGACCCTGCTGGGAGACAGTTACAATTGCATTTTGCCCTTCTTACCTTTGAAAAACAGGTCTCCTCATTTTGAGTGCAAATGTTTGGACAGTGACAAACTGATTACTCATTGCTCATATATCAGTGTGAATTACTGTCTTTCTATCACCTGCATGCACTTCAGATGAGGCGGGTAAGACAGGTCTAAGAGGTGAATGTGGGGTAATCTATATATCAGGGCATTATTAGGTGTCATTATATTACTGGGGCTCACTATGAGGATCCCCAACAGAGAAAGTGGCAAACCTTTTCTAGGGCTGGATCTACATTCAGGAAATCAAACATGCGAATCATTATTGCACATGGTTTCTGATTTTTGTCAGAATTTCAAATTTCTTTTGAAATTATTTTGCATAAATTGAAAAACTGGGTTGCGTGACCACATATCTGGCTTTTTTGTGCAGATGTGTGACCTTAATCAAGTTATGGGATGTCTTTGCAGTTTGGATACTTCATCTGTAAAATGAATGGGTGATGACAGCATTAAGCTACTAGGAATGCTTCAAGTTTTTTGACACTGAATGCCAAGGGCTTTGAACGATGTCTTCCTGTAATGGCTCTTAATATTCAAGATTGAAGTGTGTCATTGTTATAAGCTAAGGAAATGTGTTGGCTGGTTTGAAGACCTGCTCACCAAGAGCAATGAAGTTTCATGGGCAGACAGCTTAGAGTTGTAGTCAACATTTATGACAGTTACAGAGCATAAATAAAGTTTGGGACATAGCCTGTTGACAGTAGAGTCTGTGCTGATGGGCACCCGGTTCCCAGTCAGATGCACTGGAAGGTTCATAGCTTTGTTCATTGTTACCTTGGATACAATAAGGCAACCGTGACTTCTTTTCTCTGTCTTTAAAACCCCCAGACAAAATGCATTCCATTGTTCCACAGCATCTTCTGAGGCCTTGTTCATATTCATCGCAGTGCTGTGTTTTTAGGACTATTCTTTGCTTTTAAGAACCTTCAAGACTTGTAGTCCTTGTCAACATCCTGACATTAAATGTCCTAATATGTAGCAGACATTTAGGGCATCTTTTTGAATTGTAGCTTTCCTAACTGAAAAAATTATGTGGGATTATACCAGTGCAGCTGTCCATCAAGGGCTCTGAGATAGTGGGCCATCAGCCTCATTTTTTTCTCTTGAATCAATCCGGAACCTGGATATAGAGGTGCAGTCTAGCTTCTCCTACTTATTAGTTTCCAAGTTCCTGACTATAAAATTCACAACAAGCTAATTTATGTTATGTACCTTTCATAAATGAGAAAATTATTGTGATGGCAACTATTATCTGCTACCTGCTGTGCAGTCAACAGAGAAGGAAAAACCCAGCTGATAATGTGAAGTTTGACCGGAGCAGCATCCTTGAAGTGCATATTATTTTTTAAAATGCTTTCAGCTCTTCTGGAACCACACATATCGATCTGTTTTCTCTTGTGGTCAGATCCTTTCAGTCAGCAGTTTTGGCCACAGGTAGAGAAAAGTAGGAAGAAGGCAGAGTTTTAACAAGTTGGTGATTTTTAAAAAAGAAAACCAAAACACAATGGAAATGAGTTATACTTATGTGTAAGACTGCTTTTCTCGGCTTCTCCAGGCTGCACCTGCTTGCTTCTTGCAGCTGGATCTGACTTTGCAGAGGGAACATAGTCCCTGGGGAAGGGGCCTACTCTGGTGGTCTAACGAGCAACAATGGATTCATTTAATAATGAGCCATGTACTCAATAGCTTCATCTATAGATTATGTTTATGATTCTCACAGTATTATTTGTGACCATCACTTTTGAATGGGAAGGGCGTGACTCTAAATTACCATTTCACATTCAACATGGGAGAATTTGGGAATTGAAGTGATTCTTACTTTCCCTGCCCTCAAGGAAAGGCTAGGAACTGCTAGTGATTTATTTTTAATCATGTATCTACTTGAGCGAGGATTTTTCAAACCAGTTTATAAAGGAGAGGCATTATGATTAAGGCGTTTAGTTTTGATAGTCTTGAGTCATGCAGATTATGCATTACCAGAGATGGCTGAAAGTGCAACACATGTATGATCACCTTTGGTTTAAAAGCAAAAGCATGTATCTGTGCAGACATAAAGGACTTCACCATCCACAGCTGATGGTTATAAAAGAAAACCAAATTGCTGTAGCAGTGACTGAGGACAAGTGATCTAATAGAGATAGACTTATCTAAGAAAGACTTGAATGAAGACAAGATGTTTTTGAGTAAAATGCTGGATTTAATCAGCGTAACATTACAATGATACTACAGACCTTGGGATTTTTGGTAGGTAAGTCTGTCACCCCTACAAGTGTTGGGAAGGCTACACAGAATCTTCAGAGGTGTCTGGAGTGTGAGCTCTCTGTCCTTTATGGCGCTACCCTCTTCTCCTTCCCCTCTTTCAAGCTAAATTTAAGCACTTGATCACACTGGGCTCATCTGGACTTGATGCCCAAAGTCTATCTAGCTGCTAAGCAGAAAAACCTTCATAGCTAGGCTAATACTGTCACTTGCATGCCAGACAGCTCTGCCATGGCACACAGCTCTGGCCACCCATTTTCAGCCAGGAGAGAGGATTACAGATCAGATTACAAGGGTGTAAAAACATGGGGATATTTTCTTGTGAGGTGGCATTTTCTTGAAATCTCTAGTTCCCTAGGACTGGTCATTAGTAACTTTATACCTATTTACCAATAATATTCAAGGCAGCACCATCTTGGCTATTGCGTTTCTCCAGAGTCACGTTGATCAGTGGTGGCCCTGCCTAATTACGCTCTCCTTACCCAGCCAGGTGCATCTCACTTACCAGGAGGCTGAAGTGTGAGGGTGGTGAATTCAAGCCTAGTCCAAGTTAGTATATTCCGTCTCAGTTGCACAAACAAACATATAATGTATGTATGTATATACATACATATGGGTTGAGGATGTACACCTGTGGTACAATATGGCCTGCTCACCATGTGCAAGAGACTAGCCTTGATATCCCAAACTGCATGAAAATAAGCAGACCAAAACCAAACAAAACACAAGTGTTGGTGTACCAGTTTCTACCATATAGTTTGTTTGAAAGGATGGGACCCAGTCCTTACAAGCATTTGTTAAATTGGATACAAGCCTGGTGCAATGGCAGATACCTGTAATCCTAGCCCTCGATTGGTCGAGGCAGAGTGATCTGGAATTCAAGACTATTACATAGAGGGAATGAATCTCAGATATTATTTGACTACTACAACACTGGGATGTTCAAAACAATATAGCCTTGCTGAGATTCTCAGGTTAGATCTGGTCCCAAAATGTGTATTTTAAATATGATGCTGCTTTTTGAGGAAAGAATGCTGGGCAAGCAAACCCTGGAGAGTCTGTAGCGCATGTCACACTGTCACAACACTTACTAAATTTTAATATGCGTGGATTGTGTTTTCTTAATCAAAATGTAGCAGAAGTGAGGTTTTAATAGTCCATCCATAGTTTTGTTTCCTTTTATCCTCTTTAAAAATCATCCTCAGATTTGAATCAATTTTCCCTTCCCCCTCCTGGGTTCTATATACATTTCCCAGCAGCCATCCAAACCCTACAGTAATGGGGGAACTGCATGTGTCCAGCACTTGCCTTAAAATAGCAATTGCTTTTGTTTACTTCAGATGTCAAAGGAAAGGTATGCCTGGCTTTTTCTTACTTTGGATTCTCCTGCTTTCTAGGTTTCTTTTCTGGCTGCCACCCCCCAAAAAAAGTTGAACAATTTTCAGAAAACTTAACGTGAAAGTCTCTAAGTATTATTACATTCCTTATTTGTGTATCTCCAATTTAGTTGTTGGCACTTCATTTTAATTTCATTCCTTAATAGAACCATAAGAGATGTCTTCGCTTGCCCATTTTTTTCTACTGAAAAGTTAAATCACAGAGGAGGATCAATTTGAAACAGTGTTTTATAATTCTGCCTGTGGTCTCAGTAGCCTAGTGCTGACCCAGAAGTGTATAGCTCAGTACTAATTTAGTAGCGTGTGTTCAGTACTGACCCAGGCATCTGACGTATTGATCACTGAGTCAGCTACCAACCATTCCTCCCAAGCAACTATTGTTTGGGACCCTGACTTTTACAATGTTTTCAAGTGTTTTTCCTTTGTAGAGATTTTCAATATTTTTACAATTTTTTTCTTTGATAATTCCATACATGGATATGAAGTATTTTCATGGTGTCTATCCATTTGCCTTTCTTACTTGTCTTCCACCCCTGTTGCTCCCTGCCTTCCCAACAACTCCTCCTCCTGCTTTCTAGCATTTTTTTTATCTTGTCCACTGAGTTTAACTAGGATTGCTTACATGAGTATAGGTTAAGGGTTATTTGCTGGAGCATGGGCAATTTAACACTGCTTCCACCACAGAAGAAAATGACTTTCACCCCCCAAAGAACCATTTGCTGCCAAGGGCTCCTCAGCTATGGGTAGGGCCTCATGAAAATGTTGACAGGCTCCATCTTGTGCAGGCCCTATAGATAACCACTGCTGTTGTGAGTTCATGAGTACAATGTCAATGTCACGTCCAGAAGACAGCGTTTCACAGGACCCCTCTCTGTCTTCTGCTTTTACATGCTTCCTGCTCTCTGAACCTCAGATGGTATGCTGTAGATGTTCCATTTAGGGCTGAATACTCAACAGGTGTTTGTTCCCAGCACTCTGACAAGTTAAGACTTTCTGCACTAACTGCCACCCTTTGTATAAAGAAACTTCTCTTATTAAAACTGAAAGCAGCACTGATGTGTAGATAAAAACAAAACAATTTTATAAGGAAGCCTGATAACATGTTCATTTACCACAAAACAGTAATAGTTCCCCTTAGAATGTATAATCATGCGAGCCATGGTTTTTTTTTTTTAACCAGGATTATAGTACCAGGCATGAGTTCCTGGGTGTGGGCCTCAAATTCAGTCAGAAAGTAGTTGGTTACCCAGATAATATTCATGCCACTATTACATCAGTGGGCACATCTTGCTTAGCAGGTCAGTGTTACAGCATGAAGGGCACAAAACTGGGTAATGCCGCTGGTGATTACCAACAGCCTGCTTAGCACCATGTAGAACTTCAGAAGCTAGTCAGCAGGGATGAAGCTTCTAGGTCAGTTCCATCTTTATTTCTCTATGCTCTGTAAATTAGATGGGTGATGTCTTTAGCAACAGGGTCCTACAACTTAGTTCTGGCAAGTCGTTAGGAGCAATGGCAATATTGTTTATCATTTTGGGTCTCTAGGTCCTCTCTAACAACTCATCCCATAAGTGGTACTGGAATTTTCATTTAATAACTTGTAACTTCTTGGAGTTGTATTATACACCTACCTATTCAGGGTACCACAATTACAACTCTTAAAAATTAAATTACAAAGCAGTATCCCCCACATATTGCCTTTAAAAAAAAAGATTGTTAGGCTTGGTTAACCTATACCAATTCCTTCCTCTGCCCCACGTCCTTCCAACTTAAACATTTCTACTATCGTTAACACTATAGAGGTTCCAGACATTAGTTCACAAACTGTGCCATCTGATTTTTTGACAATGATTCCAGAAATAATCATTGGAGAAAAGATAACCCTGTAAGAAATGGTGCTGTGAACATTGGATGTAGAAAAATTAAGCTGCATCTGTGCCTCCCGTCCTGAGCAAAAATCAACTCCAAATGCATCGATGACCTTAACATAAGACCCAAAGCTCTAAAATGCTAGAAAAAAAGGGGAGTTCACTTTGGAATACAGGTGTAAGTAAGGATTTTCTGAGTAGGACTCTAGTCAGAAGTTAAGACTGACATCTAAAAGCTGCACATCAAAAGAAACTGTTGTTAATCTAGTGAAGAGTCATCCTACAAAACAGAATCTTTGCCAACTATAAACCCGACAGAGTATTAATATATAGAGTATAAAAAGAAATAAAAACACAAAATATTAAAAAAATAAAACCCAATCAAAACTTGTGCTATGAAATTGATCAAAGAGTTCTTTTTTTAAATTTATTTATTATTTTTTTTTATTTTCCATTTTAAATTTAGATAAGAAACAAGGTTGCTTCACAAGTCAGTACGAGGTCCCTCTCCCTTTCCCTCCCCTCCTCCCGTGCCCTCCCCCCATCCCCCCCCCGTTATCCCCTCATTCCCCCAGGGAGGGTGAGGCCCTCCATGGGGGTGTCCATAGTCTGTCATTTCATATAGGGCAGGGCCTAGACCCTTCCCCAAGAGTTCAGGGTGAGAGTGCACCTCACATTGTTCTATGGGAGTCCAGAGACCGTGTGTATACTTGGGATGGGTACTGATCTGCTGTCCAAGGCTCAATAGATTACCTAGGCCGATCAAAGAGTTCTTAAAAGATAATTTAAAGTGGTTAATAAATGTTCTAAAAAGGGTTCAACATCCTTATCCATCAGAGATATACAAATGAAAACTACTTTGATATTTCACTTTACCTCAGAATAATTGTCATGAAGAGAAGAAATAATGGTAAATGCTGGTGAGGTTGTGGAGAAAGGGGATCCCTCATTTGCTGTTGCTGGGAGTGCATACTAAAGCAGTCACTATGGAAACAAGTGTGGTGGTTTCTCTGAAAGCTAAATATAGAACTGCCACATGACCAAGTATACTGCATCTGGAAATATGTCCCATATGGATTCTGTATCTTACTGCATTGATGTTTGAACACTATGTTCCTTGCTGCTCTGTTCACAAAAGCCAAGAATTGGATTCAACTTAGATGTTGTCAACTAATGGATAATTAGTTAATGAAAATGTGGTCTTTATGCATATAAAAGGAAAAATGAAATTAAGAAATAATTCAGAGAAATGAATGGAACTGACTAGAAAAATTGCTCAACACATCTTCAGGGTCTTCAGTATTACAAAAATGAATGAGCTAGCTAATGTATTTAGCAGTCGTTTTTCTGTTAAACAGTACCTGGCATGTAATATGCATTTACTAAATACAGATACTGTGAGGTTGACATTTTATTTAAATAATATTTGATGCATAAAGCATGGTGTCTGGCTCTGTGATTGTTCCCAGCTTGTCTTTTCCTTTGATGCTATTATTTACAAGATTCAGACTTGAGAACTGCACAACCAAGTTACAAAGAAAAAAATTACAAAAAGTTTTATATTGTTTTCAGTAAGTTCATGATTTTATGTTTGACAAAATTCTTGACTATCCTTGATCAATTGCAGTCCACAGGCCATGGATTGGTCATGTCTGTCTGTCAGAAATCTTATTCTAGACTGTACTGCTCAGAGTGGAGACTGCTGATGGTGCTCATTGCATGAATTATGAGTGTTGTGGGTGACAGGACAAGGCAACCCAGAGACTCAGGCTGGCAAGGAGATGAGGCACTCCTGTTGTGTGGAAAGAGGCTGTTTGGCAGACTGAGGGACAGTAGGATGACAGTCACAGTACTTGGCTCCAGGAACTCTGTCTGATGTAATATGATGACATGACCCTACCAGAGAACATGATAAAGGAAGAGTCCTACTTGACAGGGACAGGCACCCCTTATCTCCCAAAGTACCCTCAGAAATGATTCAGTAGATAAACTGTACCCCTTAAACAGTGTTGACACCTCTGGGAATATCAAAACATGGGGACAAATGCTCTAAACCAGAGTGGCCAGTGTTTGTGTAGAAGACTGTCTGGGTCAAATTATTGTGCTATCCCCCATGCAGTGAATAGGGACACTGAGAAAATGGAGTTGTCACCTAGTTGTGCTCAGTGTCTTAAAAGCACTTGACTGCTGAGTTCAAGAGTAACACAGGGGTTCAGGAGTAGTTCAGTGGCAGAGCACAAGAACATGTGTGACTAGCATGTGCCAGGGAAGCAGTTCATACAGTGCTACCACGTGTGACCAGATAGAGCCATGGATGCCACAGCCTATCACAAAATCATGAATTAACTTAAAAGACTGTGTTTTATTCTTCAGTCTGTTTGTGTGACGATGCAACTGAATAGCACTTGAGCATGAACATTGAAGATGAACATGTTGTTTGTAATGTCAAAGATTTGGACATGCCCACACCAAGGACTGGGTTACATTCATAGCCATAAACCCAAACCTTAAAAATTAAAAAAAAGTTAATGGAGTCCATAAATAAATACTGACTGAGGTGTTTGGGGTAAATAACCAGGCTTGTCACATAGTCGCTGACAGCAGCTGGTCATGCACGTGTCTACTCTTCTTCCAGAAGGCTCTACTGTCCTTTTGCAGTTGTGTGAAACAGTGCCATGGGAAGCCCCTGAGTCAGGGATGCGACAAATACTCCCTCTGTTGGCCTTGGCTTATCTTATCACACCGTCCTAGCCACTTCATTCACTCAAGCAAATGAGAGCCAATGCTGGCAGGGACATTCCAACACTTGAGGAAAATTGGCAGTGCTGAAAGGGAGAATCCCAAGTTACAGTCAGCTGGAGCTAGAATGTGGTCCTCTCGTGGGCTCTTGGCTCATTCTCCCTCAGAGAGCTTCTAATTATTGCTTTGAAGTTTCTTCCTTTCTTTCATGATGGTTGCAACATGACTTCCTAATGTCAGATTGCTTATTCCTCAAGGGCAGTCCTTTTCTCAGTCCCTTGGAGGAACCAGTTCTGAGCTATGGAGTGTGCTGCTCTAAGAAGTAAGCAGGCAACTTGTCTGGGAAACAGTTATTCAGCTGTATATGGGACAAGAATGACTTGTCTCCTTCCTTGAGCATCTTGAGATGTGGAACTACAATGTTTAGCATTGTAACACTGTAGGGCTTGGCTCTCTCTCTCTCTCTCTCTCTCCTCTCTCTCTCTCTGTCTCTCTCTTTCTCTCTCTCCTCTCTCTTTCTTTCTCTCTCTCTCTCTCTCTCTCTCTCTCTCTCTCTCTCTCTCTCTTTCTTTCTCTCTCTCTCTCTCTCTCTCTGTGATGTTTGTGGGAATTATTTATTAGTTGCTGATGCTCTATGAAATAGATGCACTTCTTTTGAATTGACACATGAGGCAGTAGAATGAGAAAATAGGCTTTACAGGAGGAAAACTGACTCAGAAAAATTAAGAGATATTTTTATTGTGTGGTCACACATCAGGAAGGGGTGGACCAGGACATGAACTTCAGATATCAGTTTTTCATTTTTAATCCAGAATACATTTGGCAACCAATATATTGCTCTCAAGTGCTAGGTCCAAGTTTTGTAAAAGCCTCTCATCTGAGCAGTCCAATATATTTCCTTCCTTTCTGCCAGAATGGTCTTTTAAAGTAGAAAAAATTGACTGTGCCTCTTAGAGGAGTCCAGTGCTTGAAACTGAGCTTTGGTGTTTGGATTCAAGTGTTTTGTTGACTGTAAGGGGAAGCTAAAGGCTTGGGTTCCTGTTGAGTTTTTATGACTTCTCTACCAGGAAAGACTACTTCCTTGTCACTTGAGCAAAGCTCTGCCAGGATCCAGAGAGCAATTGACACTCCACTTCTGGGGACCCATATAATGGGCTACTGGGGGTGAGGCATCTGACCATTATGCTCATTTCTATAGAGACTTGTGTGGTAACACCTCTAGGTGTTTTTAGCTTCATTCTGGTCTGTTGTATAGGCAACTGTATCATATAGCCTGACACAAAAGATGATGACTTAAGAAACGCAGCAAATTCAGGAAGAACTTAGAAGTAGTTGCTTAAGTCAGCAAATATGTGCCAGGTACAATATTACACATCCTTACCTGAGCCCAGAAAACTGCATCTTTTTTATTCATTAAAGCAGCCAAACTTATATATAAATAATGTTTTGGAATATGTATAAATTGCTAACTGGGAATTTTATGTGAATTTTATTATTCTTGTCTAATATGATACCACAATGATATTTCTATCCTTCTACATGGTCTGTATATTTTTTATTTCAATGGCTATATTCTATTATCATGAGGTAAATTCTGACCTTGTGAACACATATTTATTTGGACATTTTAGCCAAATCAAATATTTTTATTTAAACATTAATTTCATATTTATCTTTCTTGACTTCAAAAGGATTTACAAAGTATAATGGGAACAGAGAGAAGTTGATACAAGGACTTTCATTCTTTGAAGTGTTTCTTTAATGTTATATTGTTGCAGGCTATTTTAATCTCTTTTTTTCTGTGTAGTTTTGGAGCCTGTCCTGGAACTAGCTCTTGTAGACGAGGCTGGCCTTGAACTCACAGTTCCAGTGCTGGGATTAAAGGTGTGTGCTACCACTGCCTGGCAGGCTGTTTTAATCTTCATAACCACTTATAAAACTTAATTTTTAGTTAGTGTTCATCTAGTAAGTGAACATATTTATTTTTGTTTCACATTTTTTGAATTGGGAGCATCATTTCTGGATTCTGTTTTGAAGAATACACATTTAGCTGTCCATAACCAACTCCTAAATACTTAGGTTCGAATGACCCTAATTCCAGAGGTTGTAAATACTTTGTAAGAAACATTTGGTTAACCTATTATCATTATCTCTGGTGAAGACAGAAGAGCAAATTACAAGATAACTTAGTGGTTATGCATTTTATGTATGCCCTGATTTATTATTAAGTTTAGAAAATGGCAGCATTCCTGGCCATTTAACTTCATAGTCATGAACTCCTCCTCTGCTCTCCATTTGTAGGATGTTAAAAGCTACATTAGTGGAAGTGCTGGCATTTCAGGAAGGCGTGGAGAACTCTTTGAGCATCTTGAACCATATGGACACCCTCTAGACTTACTTCACTCTTTGTGACATATTATGATTAGATGATAAAATTTTCTATGTTAACTCCTGACAAGTGTAACCTCGTTGTGGGCATTGGGTATCTTTTCCAACGACTCTGGGAAGTAATATTGCCCCACCCCTCCTGATTAGAATGGCATCAAGTGGACCTCGCCTTATGACATAAGTGTGACTTCATATGTTTGAAAAAGACACCTGTTAAGTACTAAGGGTCTTTTCCAGTTCCTTGGAAACTAAAGAAACAACACCCCCACCAACCCTTAAGCACACTACAAGTACAAGATCCTGGAGGTTTCCAGGCACCGAAAACTGACTGTCAACAGTGGTCCAGTAGCATTTCTTCCAAGATATTAGTCGTACAATTCCTCAGGCCAAGCCACGTCTACTTAGTGTCTGAGAGTTGGGCACAGGTGCCCATGCCTCCCCAAGGACCCCAAGTGAGTTTGGAACTGTCCCAGTCAGATCACAAAGGCCAAATTTTTCTTATCTTGGTTTGGGGACTTTTAAAGAGGCATATGAAGTATCATGGGCTTGCCATCCTAGATGACTCTGACTGAGTTGTGCAATGAAGGCAGGAGTTCATGAACCTTCATCCTTTGAAATGAATTTATGAGTTACTTCTTAGAAAAAAACTAGGATCATTTTTCATCATCTCATCTGAAACTTATGCCACTTCTGAACATAATCAGTTCCACAACCTTTCTGACAAGTTAGATTCTGATCCTCCATTAATCAAAGACACTGTCCCCACCCAGTTAGAGACAAAACTGTACCTCATCTGTGTATGGGGGAAACTCCAAGACAGCTGCCAGTACTTCTACACACAGAGACCAAATGACCAGACTGCATTCTGTCCTTGGGAGTTTCTGAATGGGAACTATACAAAGGAGTGCTGCGCTGTTTTCTGAGCTACCCGCGAGGACTGCAGGTCTTATAATTGAAAGTCTGTGGCTATAAAAACAATTCCTATGAAATTTCATTTTCTCCAGTAGCCTTAGGAAAATACCATTGTAGCATGCCTCTCCCTTATAATTGTCAGTGCTTGGAGACCAGGTCTGCTCTGCACTGGTAAATCTGTTGTGTGTTGGTGAGTTCCCTAAGTTGACTGGGGGAAAAGGGCTCTTTCTAATTCATTGTTTCTTGGGAGACAGAAGTTGGTGGGTGGTTTTCTTGAAGCACAGGGCACAGTACCCCCCACACACTTTAGCAAATTCTTGCTTTTGACATTTTGTGAATCAGACAGCTGAAATCAAGTGTTCATGTATGCTAACACTGGGTGGGGCCCCATGTTAGGTTCAAAAATGAATGAGTAAAGTGGCTTGCATCCTTAGAGGTCTAAACACAGAGGTCTTCTTCTGAGGTGACAATGTGTCGAAGTTAGAAATACAGTGGTCCAAGGCTGTGCATGATGATTCCAGGCACAGAACTGTTCCCCATGTGTGCCACATCCTTCAGCTGCCCCAGAACTGTCTCCATAGGAGATGAGATCCAGGTTTTCTAGCAAACCCAGAGCTTCATGCATTCCACAGAAGAATGTATGATGCCATATCCATCATCTCCAGAAGTTAATAAGGCTCAATTCTGTAGTCAGTTTGGCAAAATGTAATTTTATGACTGAGTATGTGACTTTTTCATATCAACAGTGAGATCCTGCCCATGAATTGTTACCATGGATAAATTGTTACCATGGCTTCTAGAGCTACCACAAGGCCAATCCATGAGAACTTAGGCGATGTGCAGACCACATTGGGATGTTTGGGTCTCAATACTACCACATGCTCAAATGCTGGAGTTGGGGTGCATGTTGAAGACATGACACCTGTATTCTGATGGTTTGGGTCTGCTTGGGTAAAGTATTGTTGGTGCCTCTTCAAAAGTATTCCTGTGGTCTTGTTAAGAACTAGTGTCTTTGTTTTTGAGCTCAAAGGATCTTTCTTATACCCTGAAACCAAAGTGAAGAACAAGAAAACACAGTTAAAAAGCACCTTTAACATTGCAAATATCCAAATACTCAATGCCATAGCTATACAGTATCTAGACAATCAATTGAGCCGGAAATGTATGCATAAATGTGCAGCTGGGAAGATATTAAGAACACTAGTTTCTCTTTCTGAAAATCCTGGGTTCTATTCCCAGCACCTACATGGCTGATCACAAATGTCTGTAACTCCAATTCCAGGGGCTTCAACACCCTCTTCTGGTTGGCACAGGCATGAATATGCAAGTGTTGCACAAACATACATGCAGCCCAAACACTTATATACATAAATAAAAATGAGAAACATACACAAATGTCAACAATCTTTGGAAGTCTGGTCTACCTTTTCTTCTGTCTTCCCTCTTTTCAATCCTCCCTTCACTTATTTTCCTATTCTGTGATAAAGGGGGATTGAATGGTGGGGGGGGGCTTCATTCATTCTAGACAGGTGTTTTGTACTGAATTATATCCTCATCCCTGGTGTGTGTGTGTGTGTGTGTTTCTCTGTGTAGATTTTGAGCCTGTCCTGGAACTCGCTTTGTAGACCAGGCTGACCTCAAACTCACAGAGACCCACCTGACTCTGCCTCCCAATTGCTGGGATTAAAAGTGTGTGCCACCACAGACCAGCCTGTTTTTTTTTTTGACATATGGTCCTAGTGTATAGCCTAGTTGGCTCAAGCTTTGAAGGACTATTCATGAACCCCTAAAAGCAGCAGCCTACTGTTGCCATGTACCATAGAAGCCTTGTTTTGCTCAGTGGTAAAATTATTAATTTTTTAAAAAGACGAAATCTAAATTTATTTTTATAAGAACTCTTCTTATGTCAGTTCAGATCTCTTTCAGGAAAACAAAGCCTCTTTGCATATTCCAAACATGGAGGGCTTATATGAGATGGTGGTGCTGGGAGTTTCCTGCACTATTCACAGGAGAGTTCCCCCAGATCCCAGAGATCTCCAGTCCAGATGCCAAGTATGTCTCTCCGTAGCCCCAGAACTCAGGGGTCCGTGGGAGCTGCTGTTGGTTGTCTTGGTAGAGGCATCAGTGTGGGCAAAGCTGAGGTACACAGGCACATGGAGACATTTCCAGCAGGCCTCTGACCTGGTGGCCACCATACCTATTTACAACTTCCCTACATGCAGCTCAGCTGTTCCTCTTTCCCGGATCTACACAGTGCCTTTCTCTTCAGACTGACAGATCAAATGGAAGAAAGGAACCTGAAGATACTGAAGGCCTTAAAATGAGCACAGGGCATGGAAGGAGCCCAGAGCCGCACATTCATGGGCTAGTAATTAAATTTAAAGCTATACTCTAGCCGACACTCTGTGTTCCAAAGAAAATGCCCCTGTGGGACAGAGCAGCCTGTGATCCACTAGTCAGGAGCAAATCCAGGATGCCTAGGACCAGCCATCAGGAGTCAGGGAGGCAGCCTTGGTGGGCTGCATCATCTTGTCAGCCAACACACTGAATCTGCTTGCTCATTCCCACTCAGTCCAACATCTTCTAGAAACAGGAAACAGCAATCATTTTCCTCATTGTCGTAAGCTCTGATTTGAAGAGAGGTCAGCACCCTGAAATGGACCAGTTAGTGGACTGAAATTCCATGAGAATTTACTTGACTTAGACAAATCTGTGGCTGTTTCAGCCCAGTGGGTCCTCTTTTCCTGGCAGCTACAAGTCATGCTGGGTCCGTGCTTCACATGGATTGATGTTCTTTTTAAAAAGCATATTTGTTGTTGTTGTTGTTGGTGGTGGTGGTGCGTGTGTGTGCTTGGTGTGTGTTGCTGTAGGTGCACACATGCCAAGGCACATACGTGGAAGTCAGAGCACACCTTTGGGGCATTAGGTATCTTTCACCTTTGAGTGGATTAAGCTCAGATCATGTTCCCATGTCGAATGTTTTTACCTCCTGAATCATCTGGCCAGGTTAGCCTTTAAATTTTTTTCCTTTTGAATAGAAGGATTTGTTTTGTTTAAGAATGAATTCAAATGAGATCTGCCCTTTGAAGCTATACACCTACATGCTTCTTAGGGAGAGAAGACAGTCATTTTGAAACTGCCCTCCTGGGAACTGGTCACTGTCCACCTACACTCAATGGTGGCAATGGGACGTTCTTTCCTCTCTATGTGCTGTAAAAGTGATAGATTTGTTCTAGCTCTCTGCCTTACTTCCTGATGAATAATAATTTTGCCCTACATTATATACCTATAAAGCCAGATCTAACTTCAGCCAAAGAAATCCAAGAAAGTAAAATATCTATAACTCAAAATGTAAGCACCTTTTTGTTTTTTCAAGAACTGGCCAATCCTGGTCCACAACAGCTTGCTTCTGCTTTGCATTCATTCATGCACTGAATTCTGAGTGTTAAACTTGTTCTTTCTATGGAGGGAGACTTCTCCCACCTAATAAATAGCCACAGGAGCAGGGCCACTCAAGCACGTGCCAACTAAGAATGCCTTTAGTCTTGCAGAGGGTTGCTAAGACAATTTGTCAGCATAGTGCCTTTCGCCAAAGAATCCTTTCACCTCCTTCACTGACCACATGAACCATAAAATGCTGGTGAAAGCCCAGCTGCACATCTGTTGGGCTGAGGAGATGCACGGTTTAGACTGTTCCCACTGTTGACTCATTGCATTAAGAGAGGTGTGCATGACTCTCCTTCTCTGATGTCACCTTTTCCCATGCCCCAGAGACAGGGGTGCCTCTGGCCCCTGTGGATGTACTCGGTTTCACATTGGTAGAGAAGGTGTTATGGGACATGAGTTCTCCCCATGGAAAGGGGACCTTGTTCCTGTGTAAGATGAAACTCATGTGACTCACTCAAACTTCCTTTGCTGTCGTGTATAATTTCACTGATGTATTTGAGAGGCAGTATGCCAGAGTGGAAGGAGCTTGGTCCTGTTGGTCCTGTGATCTGTCACTAACCAGCTGTGACATGCACATTTATCCTCAGTGCCCAAACCTATATTCAGAACAGGGCAAGCAATGCACACTGCATCTTGGTGATGGAGTAAGCCCAAATGGTAGGTAGTTTACCCTCTGAGGGCTCCTCCTCTGGAAGCCAGCTGGCCACAGCTGGAGATGACTCTTTAAAATTTACATCTATAATGAACATGTATGAACCTTTCTCATCATCATTCATTAAATATGGAGTTGAATGTAACCTAATTTACATAGTAGTCAGTATCACAAGCAATCTAGACATGAAAGTTTTGGGAAGACATGTACTGTTTGTGTGCAAAAGTACTGTATTACGTAAGGCACCTGCACATCCTTGGTTTGCTTTCAGTGGGTTCTCCTGGGACTGATTCCCTGTAGAGACCAAAGGATGACTGTACATGCAACTCTTTTAAATTCTAAGATGAAGTGCCATTTTGCTCTTAATTAAAATTTGTGCTTGAGAGTACTTTTCTGATCATATTTTTTCCCTTGTGGGATTTTGCACATGAAACCTGGTTGTTGTTAGATTGGAATTATCATCTCTTTTATTTGAGGCATGAATTATTTGGTTCACATTCCCCCCTCCTCTCCACCCCAAGCAAATGCATAGCTTGTGAGTACTGTTCACTGGATACAGATTCCATGAGAACCTTTTCTTAGTGATTTTAGGGGCAGACAGACCTTAAGGCCTTTAGCAAGTCAGTATCCTAATTTCAACAGAGAGATTTTTAATACACCTAGCTTGATTGTCTCCCAAAATCTATGGTGCTGTAGGCTTAGAATGAACTGACAGGAAAAGTGTGAGCTTGCTCAGGCACTTGTTCCTTGAGGTCACTGTCAGGTCACAAGTGTGAATTCTGACTTCCCCCTGGTCTGCAGTAACTGGGCACAGGGGTGGAGGGAGCACTGGCTTTGGCTGTAGGCTTTAGTACTGAGTCTTTGTGATTCTCCCCACTGTATCCTAACATAAGGTTAAGATTTAGCAATATATGAAGGGAAGCCACGAGGAATTTTTAGTGATATCATCACTTCCATTGCGAAGTTTAAACAGGGCCAATGTTTTGATCTCTGTGCCATTAAACATGAATTTCAGTTGTCTGGGGTGTAATAGATGGCACATGACAGAACAGTTATGGCAAAATCTGCCAATTGTTGCCCATAGAATCATAGCTATAACATTTCAAGACACCTTTTGCAGAAATGAACACAACTGAGTGAGTGGTTTACTTTGAAGAGAAGCAGAAAAGTGTTTTATAAGGCAGGTGCTAGGTTGCTATACAATATTGTATCCAAATATTTTACCTGCTTATTTTAAATTCCCTGTTTCCCCTCTAATTTCCAATGTTCAGCAACCAAATACACCCCGGCATACTTGGATTTTATATAAAGAAGCTAATATACTACATAAAGTAAAGTACTAATGAGATCAAGAATGCTGACTGCATTTGTAAGCATGTGTCTGTCTCATAATAAATTACCATACAGGAAATACTATTGACCTGCATCCCTTCTCTCAATAGGGATGTGTTCTGTCTTCAGAAGATTTTAGATATGTTTGTAATCCACCACACACATATCCACAGACTCCAAAAATAGACTGCTGAGCTACTGTAATTGAGCTGAGGGGAAAGGCCCACTTGAAAGTCAGATAAAAATGTTCCTTCTGGAACGAGCACTCTGTCCAATTCTCTGTCAGGACCTCTACATAGGGCCCCATCTTCTTGTCTGAGGTGGTTTGCCTCTGAACTGAATCTTTCTAACTCTTTCCAACCCTTTAGGAATCGCAGCATTCCTGGAGGTGGTGTGAGTATGCAAAAACTGTTCACTCCGAAGCATGTTCCTTGTCCATCCATCCAGAGGCATTGCTCTCTGTGAAGTGATTCTTTCCCATGAAGGCATTTAGTCTCCTCCCTTGTACTGAGGTAGCAGCTAGACTACTGTCATAGCTCATGAAAGGAGGACCCGTTGATAGAAATGACAGTCATTCTCATTTTATGCTAACATGGCATTTTCTAATGTTTCTAGGCATGGTGGGTAAAGAGAAAGTTAAAATACATTCAGGAATACATTTCCATTCTAGCTGTTCAAACGTGAATCTTGGATATCTTAAAAATAGGTCTTCATGCCTCCCAGAAACTTCCAGACTCCCATCAACCAAATAACCCTGCTGAAGAATGGCTAGATTATTTGGGATTAGATGTGGTCCATTAGCCCACTGTTTCTTTCCAGATGAATCTTTCCTGGAGAGAGGGTTAATCTAATTGTGCCTCAGGGCTTTCAGGCTTATAAATGAGCAGAAGACATTGAGCTACAAGTACTGGAGTTATCTTGTCAGGAGATGGATGGATCCAAGTGTGGAAGTGTGTTATGAGATGAAGCTTCTGCTAGCCAAAATGTGTTTCTAAGACAAGCTAACATTCCATATCCATCAACCCACACAAGAGTGATGCAACACCTTTAAGTCAGTTTATAATAGTTCACTTGTGTGACATGTGGGCTGAAGGAATAAGTTTGATCTTCAAGTTCATTTCCGGCCAAAACACTGTGGGTCAATATTAGTTTGCAGGTGTGGGGGTCGTAGCCATGGTTTTTGGTTACAGCTTTCAGAAACAAAACCAAATCTTGGCTAAAGAAAATAGGCTAGTTAATTAGTACTTCCTCAATCATGACAATGGCCAGGCATCTAGACCCCACTTTTCTGCATTCTGTGGCCTTATTTTCTTCTGTGTTGTTATTTTTCTTTATAAAGCCATTTCTTGCCAAATGGCAACAAGAGGAGGTCATTAATAGACAGAATTGGTGATTTCTATGAAGAGTATTTCTCTTTTCCATTGCTCTGTTGACAACCTGGAGAGGACATGCCATGGCTCCTCTGGGACCCCTGTGCCAACCATTATACTTGTGAAAGGGCTGCATTGCTGAGTGAAGTCAAACCTAGGGCTTAGGATCTGGCTTCCACTCCCAAGTTTTAGACCACAAGGGAGGAGAATCCCTATGAGAAGGCATTGAAGCTGTGCTATGACTACACACCACTTGTGAGTTTAGTGATTTGCAACGTCGGAGTTGATTTCTTACCTGCCCGGCTTGTTTGTGGGAACATGGCTGCAGCCCTGTCATGAAGCCTCTTTGATGAAGGTAGGCTGATGGGCAGCATGCCATTGAACCCTTCCAGAGAAAAGATAGGTTCCAACCACTCCATGGTGCTGAAAATGTGATTGACCTGTTCTAGGGGGGCTGTGTGTGTTGGGATGGTGGTAGTGGTGGTGATGGTGGTGGAGGTGGAGGTGGTGGAGGTGGTGAATATAGTTATAAGCATGAACAGTCTCCCAAATGTTCTCCAGCAATGTGACAGGTGAAGCACTCAAGTGTCTGTCAGAAGTTTCTGTCTGGCTGCCTAAGGTATTGCTCGCATGGATGGCAGACACACATTAGTTTCTGCTTGATCCGACATCCTATTACATTCATGTCTGTGGCCAAACATTGTCAACAAAGACCTTGTGACTCTATACACATCTAGAATATTCCTATTGAAATAGTCACAAGGTTATTATATAAATTATTTAAAGCACCTCTCTCTTCTTATTGTATAGAACAAGAACATAAAGATCATTTTGTCCTACATTAGTCCAAAAGGTCTTCTTGATTCTAGTTTAGACAAAGGAAAGAAAATTCTAGAATATCAGTATGACTTATAGTCAGGACTGTTGGGTGTCCTTTCTCTTTCCGTGTTGTTCCTTACCCCGTGGGAAGGCCATCTGCCTGTCCTTTCCTAGAGCCTTCTTACTTTCAAAGTCCCCATGAGGTTTAGCACCTCCCTGAATTGCTACTAAATCCATTTCCTCAAACTATAGCTTGAGCCCCCTCCTCCAGGAAGGACTCTGATGGATGATTTGAGGTCAGGTATCTATGTGGGCCAATGACCCTTGGTTAGGAAAGAATAGACTAGTATTAGAGCAATCTAAGAGAAAATGTCAGGGGAAGGCCATAGGGGAATGTTACCCAGATATAAGTGTGGTGATGATGGAAGCCAAGGAGGAAGATAGTGTGAGGCTGCCATTATTTAACTAACTCTGTGCAGAGAAGCTATGTGCTCTGTAAGCTGAAGGCTTAATAATTGATGTTCAAATTACTTAGGAATTTCAGACGTTTTTGTATGATTCACCCTGCTGTGTAAGATTTTTTAAAGGATTTTATTTTATGTGTATGGTGTTTGCTTGCATGTTGGCATATGATCTTATTGTGTGCAATGTAGTTGGCATTTTCTTTGGGCCACAGAGACTTATTATTAATTATGAATGCTTAGCCTTAGCTTAGGGTCGTCCCACTAATTTTTAAAACTTAATCTAACTTGCTTCTATTCATCTATGTTTTGCCTCGGGCCTTTTTACCTTTCTTTTATTCTGTATGTCCTATTTCCCTACTTCCTCTGTGTCTGTCTGTCTGGCCCCTGACATCTCCCTGGTGTCTCTTTTACTTTCCTTCTTAAGCCTGAATTGTTTCCCTTACCTACTTTCCCAGACCAGAAGTTTCACCTCTACCTCCTTCTATGCTATTGGACGTTCAGCTTTTTATTAGATTAATCGGATGCTTGAGGCAGGCAAGGTAAAAGAACAACACATCTTTACATAATTAAATAAATGCGGCACATCTTCTTTACATAGTTAAACAAATATTCTGCAACAAAAACAAAAGCAACACATCTTTATGTAGTTAAACAAGTGCAACAAATCTTTGCATAATTGAACAAATATTCTGCAACAGTGCAGAACTCATGGAGGCCCGAGGAGGGTGTCAGATCCTCTGGAAGTGAAGTTACAAAAGGCTGTTAGCCACCATGTAGGTGCAGGGAACTGAAACCACCGCTGAGCCATCTCTTCAGCCCTTGATTCATACATAAAATGGTTTAGTGACCATGGATTTTTGGTTTTAGGCTTAATTGCTATTTTTTTTTGAGGCAGGGTCTTCCTGTATAGCTCAGGCTGGCTTCCAGCGCAGGATCATCCTGCCTCTGTCTCCTGGGCACTGAGATCAAAGGCTTGAGCCAACATAATCATTTAAAAAGTTCTGTTTTAGTACCGGTGACATGAGTGTATGTGCCTGCTATAAAACCTGACACCCTGAGTGTGATCCTTGGGACCAAAAAGGTAGGAGGAGAAACCAGACTCTTACTAGCTAGTTGCCTTCTAACCTCTGTTTGCACCCCCCACACAAAATAAAATGTTTTACAAAATTATGTTTTGGTTTATGTATCAAATAAATTTTTATTTGTTAAGAATAATGAAACTTGCAGGGTCCATTTGCTCAAAACCTTCCACTGTTAAACAAGATACAATCTGAAATAAAAATACTTTATCAACAGTCTCAGTCATAAAGTACTTTCATTTTATAATTGATGTTGCTTGTATCAAATGGTAGTTTATGAAAACAGTTACATTTACATTATCCTTCAGCTGGAGACTCTCATTTATTTCTGTTCTCATCCTTGCTGACCCCAAAGAGCATGTCATGGACCAGTGTGAGTCATGTGTGGGGACTTACATGCAATTTCAGTCTCTGATAACCTTGTTGAGTCATTAGAAATTTTCAGGAATATTTCAGAGGACTAGAGAAGGTTGGCAAAGGGTTTGAGTTGACTCATTGAAGGCACCATGAATGAACCTTAGTGGGATGAAATGGAATAGTGTGGGTTTCCATTTAGCTGGGTAAGTCTTATGAAGGGTCTGAACTCTACTCTGAATCTAGGAACCTCTAGGAAATACCATCAAAGCTGTACTTCCCATGGGAATGCCTCCATACCCACCAGGAACTCCTTGAGTTAATTCATTGTCTTTCTTCTTTGCTGTATGACATCCAGTTCTTGAGGCTGCCACTGAAGTAGCCTGAAAAGGGAAATGTAGTGAGCATACTTGGGAAAGAATGTAAGTGTGTGTCTTAGTTAGGATTTCTAGTGCTGTAAGAGACACCATGACCATGACAACTCTTATAAGGAAAACATTTAATTGGTGGGGGCTCAATTACACTTTCAGTAGTTCAGTCCATTGTCACCATGGTGGCATGAAGGAAGACATGGTTCTGGAGCTGTAGCTGAGAGTCCTATATCTTACAGGCAACTGGAATTTGACTGAGACACTGGGCAGTATTTTGAGCATAGGAAATCTCAAATCCCACCCCCACAGTGCCACACTTCCTCTAACAAGGCCTTAACAACTCCAACAAAGCCTCACCTCCTAATAGTGCCATTCCCTATGAGCTTATAGAAGCCAATTACATTCAAACTACCACAGTGAGTATCATCGAGTAGAGTGCAATGCCTCTCGACATGGTGTAAGCTGCAGTTCTTAATGTGTGGGCAGGCTCTTAACATGTGGTTGACCTCTTTCTGGCACTGGCTGAGTTCCAGTGCTTTCATCATCTTAATTGTCAATTAGTTTCCTGACTTTTGACTCCATCCCTTGAACATTTTTGTGATAATTAATTCCATTGCTTTTTAAAAACGCCTTCAAATGGGAAGAAAAATCAAATGGAATAATTTGTTTGAAACCAATTATTTTAGTGAAAGAATCAAATTATTGTGGATTCAGGGCAATGGATCTATTCAATTAAAAACCTCATTCTGTGCGTAATTGCAGAAAACCTCTTCCAGTTCTAAGTTTCTTCCCCGGTCTTCTCTACACAGCATGAGCATGCTGGTGCTTCGACTCCCCTCACCATCTGAACTTGCTTCATTGCATTTTAAAATATCCCAGCCTCCTGTCAGGTCTGTATTCATTCAAGCAGATTGTTTTTTGTTTTGTATAGCTGTTTTACTCTGTGGGTTGTGATATCATATGAATTGGTCCAAATTGTCTGGTATGGTATATAATGAATGGAAGTCTCTTAAAAACATCCCAACTTAATATAAAAACAACAAAAAAATGTTTATAGATTGTCAGTCAGTTACAGAAAAATAAAATAAACCTTACTATTAATAAAAATGTAAATTAAGATGAAAAGATACCATATCTTGTCTATCAGAAAATAAATGGCAAAAATAAATGGACCGAGTTGGTATTGGTGAGGGTGCATTTGACAAGTGGCTTCTTTTTCATTCTTATTTCTGTTTTTAATTAGTTTTTTTAATTAGCACACAAGAATTCTGTATGGAGCATGTGTTTTCTGACTGTTTTTGGAGGTATGGTATTTTCTATTAAACTGTTAAAATATATCCATTTTATGATGCAGTAGGAAGTTGGCCAGCAGATATAAACACAGGTGTGAGATATGGGCATAAGACTGGTGAATGCAGTACTCAAAACAGGCTAGTGAAATGTCAAGCCAGGCATAGGAGATTGGTTAAACAAATGATAGTAAACTATTCCATCTTTAAAAGTAATTTATAAACACACGCACACATGTGTGCATGCGCACGTGCACACACACACACACACACAACGCATCCTCAATTGCTAGATTATTTAACTTAAAACACACTTCAAACTTTGTGTGCAGTATAATTGTACTCTTGCCCAAGGAATCTGACTTAGAAGGGTGTACAATGAAACCCAAGTTATGGTCTTGTAGAAAGTGGAATCAGTATTGAGTGTGGGGAAACCTTCTTGTATGAATTTTTTAATTTTAGAAAATTTAGTAGAGAATATTAATTTGTAAGAAAAATCCAAATGCTGGAAAATAAGGATGCAGCATAGGAAGAAATATATAATTCTAATATCCAAATATAACCATTATTAACATTTTGAGATTCTGTGTATGTGTGTGTGGGGGGGCAGAGAAAGGGAGGGAGATCTTGCCAAATTACCCTAATTACCAGTACTTTGGAAAAAACACACATAGTCATTTCTTTACGGTAATCCACCATTAGTGGATTAGTGTGACATTCATTAGTTTACATTATTGGAAATCAGCTTGCTAATAATTTTGAAGTGTTGTAAATAATGCTGAGATTAACTTCCTTGGTGCATGATCATTACCATTGTCTCCACTTCCTCCTCAGAATGAGTTCTAGGTGTTCATATACTAGATGGCACTTTCACCATGACTTCATCCTTATGATAAAGTTAGCATATTATAATTAATGCATTACACTACAATGATATGATAGTAATTATACATTGGTATATGTTAAAGATCATCACAGAAAACTGGGGGTTAAAAAAAAATAAGAGCCTCATGTTTCTCCTTTGTTGCCCACAAATAAGGAAGAACATGGAAGAAAACATGGGTTTTGCTTTGATTGTAACTGTCTTCCATGTAATAGAGTTTCAATGCACTTAACTATCTTACTAAGAAAACAATAGGAATATAGTGTTAAAATGACTGAAGTAGATTTATGATGGAAAGAAAATACAGAAAAAGCCATTGGGTGGTGGTGAATTATTGTGTAATGGGGCGACAGCATCTCCTATCCTTCTTATGAAATGGCTTCTGGTCTCTGTATGCTGTGCAGGGTGTGTGACCACACCCTCTGCTTTCTTGGTGGAGGGCTGGCACCTCAATACCTGCTCTACAGTACACTCTAGATTCATCTGGGTCTAGTCCACTTTGTCCATAAGGAAAAGGTTGGAGTGCACACACTGCTCTGTTGTAGCCACCCTCCTTGGCTGCCACAGTGAACCAGCTGCCAAAAAACATTCCTGAAAGGTACACTCCAAATAAACTCACTTGATGGACTTTGAAAGCTTGGCCTCTAAGTTTCATAAGAGTCTTCTTTTGAGTTCTTGCTGCACCCCCATACCCAGAGTAACAATGTGCTAATACTGGTGCAGCAGCTGTTCTATCCTTGAGGGAAGAAATTGATGAGTTGGTTTGCTGACACTTGTCCCTGGAAAATGGAGTGGGGACAGTTTCCAAGTCAAGATTATATTTGCCTAGTATTAAAAGGGCTGTCTTGTGATAGAGCCAGACTTCTAGTTACTTTTGTTTCACAGTGTCTTGTCTTAGAGAAATTAATCAGCAAAAGTCTGGGTTGGATTTAGACATGTAAGACTTTTCTACCACAGTTTCAGTAAACACTCCTTGACTGCTCCCCTCCACAGGTAGAGGTTGCAGAGCCCAGTGCCAGCTTCCAGAAGGTCAAGGCTTTCTGATAACTGAACTCATGAAGAATGGGGCTTTTTCCATTTTCCTGGAATTCACAAATGCTTCACTGGGTCTTGTCCTGTTGTCATGTCTTAAGCTTACTCAGGTTTAAGATGCATCTTGTTTGTGTCTGTAGAGGATAGGGCTAAAGGAAAAAAATAAACCATAAATAGGAGACATTAAAAAAATCTACCATTTCTGCTTCTCATGGAAATCCTTACAGAGAGGGACCAGCGTGGTTATAACAATCCTTAGAAAAGGTTCTTGATTTTGTCACAGAGCAACAGAGACCTCAGTGTCTCTCAGGTCTGTCTCTGAGAGTCAGGCCCTTACTAGCTCCTTTGGCTTCTGCCTTTGTATGTATGCTGACTTTGGGCTGAGCATTCACAACAAGTAAACAGCAAAGATGCCAAGTGTTTTTAACATATAAGTCAAAGCCTGAGCATAGAGGTTGACTGCTGATCGGACCCAGGCAATGTGTCTCTCACCTGAGGTTTCTTCACTTTAGGGCTCCAATGGGACTATGTATTGCCACATGGGAGCCGTAAGCCTGCTGTGGGAACTAACACTGGCTGGCCTGGCTTACAGTTGAGCCATTTCAGGACAGTCTGTGTGCTCCACCGTTCCTTCCCGTAAGTGGATCATAGAGTCAAAGCCACACTGCACCCAAAGCCTTTCATCCAGCCCTGAGACAAGAAAGGTTTTTCAGTGTTAGACTTGGAAGAGTTGACAATTCTCCCTCATGGCATCTGAATTTAGTTTATAATCTTCTACTTCAACTACCTACAAATAAACGAACAGCTGGGCCAGGGTATTATTTTTGGAAGTCAAGGAGACCAGTGAGGGAAAGGGAGGCCAATTCATTTCACTGCTCTCCTCTGCTGCTGTGCTATTTAGATAAAACCTTCCCAACGGGTCCTGGTTTAGGATTCAGGCGTTCCATGGAGGGAGTTCAAGTAGAGGTATCCAGCTTGAGAAACCACAAAACAGGTTGTGCCTGCTTCTTTCTCCTTTGTGGTTCTTTCTTGGTATGAATAAAATTATTTTTATTCATAGGCTGTGACTTTCCTACAGCTCACACGTTGTTCAGAAATATTGTTAGCCACTTTCTGAAGGTAAAAGGTGAAGCAGGACCTGGTCTCTAGTTTAGCCAGATCAGGGATGAGCTGCTTCCATTTGTTGAGTGTCAGTGTTGTCACTTTAAAACTAAAGCTAGGTTTCCAGTACCAGGCACGATTTCTCTCCTGTTGAGTGGGGAAGGGGGAAACCACAAGGACTCATCTATACACAAAGAATTACAGACAAGCAACCAAGGAATGCTGAGAGGGAGAGAAACCAATTTAGCTATTCAACACCAAATAATCATCCCTGGAAACATACATACAAGCAAAATCATGCAGGCCGAGAAGGTTGTATGTATGTATGTATGTATGTATGTATGTATGTATGTACATATATGCATGTAACAACAACTAATGGAAAAAGGGGCCATGAACTGGAAAAAGAGCAAGGAGGGTTTGGAAGGAGGGAAGGAAAGGGGGAAATGATGTAACTATATTATAATCTCAAAAATAAAGAATATAAAAACCCCTAAGTTAGGTCAGGTCAGGGTGGGGTGTACAGTTTCTCCTTGTTCAGGCACTCCATGACACCAAAGCCAAGTGTCATGAAGTCTGTCCTTCAGTGTAGCTCATGCCATCATTTGACAAGCAAGGCACGTAATTCCTTTCAATTTCTCACCGGATTAAAGAAGAATAACAGGAAGGAAGCCAATGTCTAGACATCAACTTTGTGATTTTATTTCTGATCTACATGTGGAAGGCAGATAGTTTACTCTTCGTGAGTCTCAGTGACTAGTGGCTCCTTTAGCAGACACCCATCGTAGGAGCATACACAATGTCCCCTCCACTTGCAAGGGGAGACTGGATGGTGGGGGAAGCATCGGCACTGGTCCCCTAGGCTGGAGGTGGTGTAGTGTTGGTGGCACACAAACCATGTTTATGAGATCTAGGTTTTCAGATGCATATTAGAGCTGAGGCGGTCCTTATGGCCTCTTTGTCTGGACATCCTTGGGTCTCATGGGATGTTTTATTAAGTGCTTCTAAATTTTCAGGCTAATGTTTACAAGGCAGAAATATTTTGATCCCAGCAATGCTGAAAGATATCTTATAATTTATGCAGAATAGTCAGCTCTTTATCCAGCTTCAGAAAACATGCCTTGCTCACCTCCATGGTACTTAGCTTGGAGAAAACTGTGATGTAGCCTGACAATGATAAAGGCTGTAAAAGTTTCTTCTAAGATAGTTTTAAGATGTTGAGTGAACAGATTGAATGCCAAGGAAAATTCGGTCTTCTGACTACTTAGGACTTGGGAAGGAAAACTTTTATAGAAGAGTTTATCCAGAATGCCCATCATATGATCTCATCAGCACAACCTGTTCTCTTGCTGGATTTTCAGTCTGAAAATGAAAGCGAATAAGTGAAATCATATTTAGTTATTGTTTGTTCATTTAATTGTGAACACTGGCAGTAAGTGGTCTTCCTTCCTTCCTTCATTCCTTTGGTCTTTTGTTTCTTCCTCCCTCCCTTCCTTCCTTTGTGATTAGGCCTGGTCCAGAATCCAAGGAATCCTCCTGCCTCGGTCTTTTAGGATGCTGGAGCCACAGGTGTTTTCAGGCATTCATCAAAGATTACTTATTATGATTAATGTTTGTCATAGGGAGAGCATTGGTTGTATGTACTAGCTCATCCTCTAGGCTAACTGCTCTCTCTCTTACTCAGGTGGCTCAGGGCTTCTGTAACTGCCAGGATAATGCCTGCAACGTGCCTAACAATCTGCTCCACAACATCGTGTCAGAGTTATCATTTACGGGTGTGGTGGTTTGACTGAGACTGTTCCCCATAGACTCACATATTTGAATATTTAGTACCAGGTTGGTGGCCTGTTTAGGAAGGGTTATGACCTTTCTGTAGGAGTTGTGTCATTAGGGGTGGACAAAGAGAGGTTTTGGAAGCCTGTGACATGTGATTTCTCTAGCTCTCTGCTTGTTCCTTGTGGATCAGATGTAAGCTCTCAACTACTACTTAGTGCTTTGCCTGCCTGCCTGCCTGCCACCATGCTTCCCACCATGTTGGTCATGTACTCATTCTCTCAAACTGTAAAAAAGCCTCCAATTAAATGTTTCTTTTCCTAGTTGCCTTGGAGGTGGTGTCTCTTCACAGCAAGACAACTGTAACAAAGACAGAGGACAAGTAAAGCTAATAAAGCTATGAGGCTGTTTGGTTTGAAAATTGTCCAATAATCAAATTCTCTCTGGCTTGCTCAGCCTTGAGCTAATTAGGAGGTTTGGTTAAAAGGATAACCTGTTCACATTAGACAACATATTTTTGTGAGCAGATTTTGACAGGGGGAAGCCTGAGATGTGCGCTCTGTTATTCTCTCATGGCACAGGAATACGAATAGTGTGACTAGCAAACTTGAAAGATGGGCTCTGAGGACCTCATTTTCTCAGCTTCTGCCCTTGTCATGCATAACTTACTGAAGGCAAGACTAAGCCTGGTTTCTTAACCTCTCTCCTGGGCTTAGAAGCTCCACTCAGTTTCTTCTAAGTTCAATTCAAATTGCCCTTCATAGTCACATTTTTTCTTGGTTGGGTAAAATATGTTTGTTTTCTTCATGGAAACCAAATAGCAAATTTAAATTAAGGACTCTCTTCCTGGCTCTGAAAATAATTATGTTAATTCTAGAGAATATAAATATAGGCCCAGATCTATAAATACGTAATGCAAGTCAATTGTTTTTGTACAGCAGAGTGGTGACAACTGCTAGTATCTTAAAGCATCCTTTGTCAAAATTCTTAACAAAGTTGAAGTGTGTGCTGTATAGTGTCTTGAAATTTGCTGTATTTACTGAACAACATGTTTGTAAGTGTCCTAGCCTGATCTCACTTAGATGCACAGTGTGCTACAACATGGCTTTCCTTCATAGGCCCACGGCCACTTCCTTGTGATTACTTCTGGTTCATTGCTTTTATTACGCGGTGCCTGTGAAGATGTGTTCTGGATTGTGGAATTAAATGTGTGCTGCAACCCCCATTCTGTCTCTGTGGCCCATTCTGACACTCTTGAAAACGCCATTTTATAAGCATCCTTCTGAGTGAAATAAAGCCTCACATCAAAAGCTCTCCAAGAGTCCTTTATCAGGACACTTACTATGCTTCCTAGTAGCCAAGAGAGGCCACAAATCTATCTCTTACATGAAATACTAAGCTTTATGTTTGAGAGATGAAGGATAATTGTCTGTGTGTTGTTCACAACGTGACTGAGAAGTGAGATTGCTTTACGCCTTGAGTTGGGACTATTGCTCCTGGAAATATGGGTCCAGTTGCTAACCACTAATTTGGGGAGCCCAATACCAAAACCTGGAACCTAACAGGTCTTTTTTCCTTAGTGTTGTAAGAATGAATCCTTCCGTGGTGCTCATAGTGGACCAGCCCTGTGCTGGGCATGCTCACACCATTTTACAAACATCCTGGTCTCCCTCCATAGCGTTCTCATTTCTGCTTCATAGACAACAGAATCAAAAACATTCACCACAAGAATGGATTGCTGCTAAATGATTCATTCACTAAATAATTTCTGCCTTGGAGTAATTGTCTTGTGTACAAATACTTTGCTAATAACAAAAAATTCTAGTCGTGTAGTTTCATCATTCTCTCCATCTGTTTCATAGAGAAGATTTCTTCAATTTCAAACAGAGGCTAAAGTGATGCCATCCCAGGTACATCAGTATCCTGATACCCAAAGCCCCATGTATATAGCTTTCTCGACAGCAAGGCTTTTCTTTAAATGCAAATGCACAGCTCTCACTCTTTCCTTTTTAAGAGTGATATGCCCTGCACCTACCCTGAGAGGAAGTGGGGTGTGCTCCTGAAACCCTGATTGGAAAGATAAAGAGCCTGTGCTTCTATTTTTTGCCTGTATTTATACTTTTAACTTATTGGGCAACTTGCCTAGAAGTAATTGACTTCCGTGCCCTCTCCTTTCCTGTGACTTCCCCACCCTTCAGGTCGGAAATAGATCTCCAAAGCATTTGTGAAGTCTGTCCTGTGGATGTTGGAAAGCCATTAGATCCTGTCAAATGGTGCGTCTCGCCTTGAGTGTTTTTACTCATTTACGTTTCCAAGATGGAAGTCAAGTGTAAAAAGTGTCTTCCTTCCCTCCCCTTCCCTCCTCCCTCCCTCTTTTCCTCCCTCCCTTCGCTTCTCCCTCCCTTCCTTTCTGTGAGATGAACCTACATCCTCATGCACATTAGTCAAGGACCCTATCACTGATCTACACCCCCAGCTCATTATTTTTTCAAATCAGCTATTGTTTCCCTGGCTCCTTCCTATCCTTTCTTCCTTCTTGTTTCCTGCTCCTCTACTCCTCACTCCTCTCTGCCTCTCCCCTTTCTTCCTTGGTATTTACTCGGGAGTAATTATCAACTAACTACTGTTAGCCCAATGTTCTGCTGTTCTTTTTAGCTTTTTATAATTCCAGATCAAACTAGTCAATATGGTCCTCTCTTGTCAGTTATCCAGTGTGAGCTTACTTCCAGTGTTCTGTTAGGTTGTGAGTGCCTCCTTTATTTATAGCTAAGAAATACTATAATTGGTAAATAAAACAGTGGATAGATTGGTTTTGTTAGGGATCAAGGAATAAAACATTTAGAGCACAGAAAAACTAATCATAAATTCAATCAGAGCACGCCTTTGTTTTAGGGTCCTTCTTAGCCTGCATTGCTGAGGTGAGGTATTGGCTGATAAAGAAATCCAAAGAGTGGAAAGCCACAGGGAATGTCATGAATTTCTCACCTGAGGATGTGTGTTTTGTCCTTTGTTTCACCCAAATGCTCAAAACCACAATTTTTAGAACAGTATCAAAGTGGGTGGCATCCCTTCTCCTGGATCCGGGATTCTATTTCCTGGTGTTCATTTCAGATCTTGCATTCATTTCAGATTTTTCTTTCCAGCTGAAGGGAAACAGGAGTAAAATGAACATTTTTTTTGTCTCCAGGTGCTTATAGTTGGTAGAGGAAAAGCCTGGGCCACAGTTTGGAAATCTGGAGAGATCTATCTAAATCATGGGGGTCCCAGGTAGGGAAAATGCTTCCCTGTGTATCACCAGATGGTGGTGTAGCAGGAGATACTGGAGTGATTCATACAGGAAACATGGGGAGCAGGGCCCCTTTTATGAAGACCAAGAGAGAGGCAGAAACAAAGAAGTTACAGCAAGACACTCAAGCAAGTTGCTGATCCTCTTGCTAGAGGTCTTGAGAAACAGAGTGGGAGATGGAAGGCAAAGCAAGAGGAACCATCCTGGGGGTGTCTTTGTTGATGTGCCTTGACTGAGATGCAGGAATGGCCTCCTAGAGAGAAAGGTGAGGCCTTCACCTGGCTAGACAAGAGTGCAGATGAAACCCCCCCTGTAGAGTTTTATCTGTTCTTGACAAGAATATGTGAAGAAGACAGGTTAGAAGAAAAGTGTAGTAAGATTGGGGGGTGTTGGAGGCACATCAGCAAATTGGGGATTAGACCTGTCTGCCTGACTTTTAATAAAGCAACCAGAGCACCAAGCTGGTCTCCCCAGCAACCAAAGAGACCCCTTTGACAAATACACTGTAATCTTATTTATTTACGGAAGGAGAATGTGATTGCCATCAAGAGTCAGATATATGAATGTAGATCAGATAAAGCCCTGGGCCACGGGGTTGGGGGGTGGGGGAGAAATGGCAAGGTGTGGGGACAGTAGATGCTGTGACTGCACAACTAAGTTCCAGTAGTGCTCTGACTATTGCACTGAAGATCATGCTGTCATCTGTTGTGACTGCTATATTCCGATTTCATGGAGGAGTATCTTGTAAACAACACATTTTTTTTCTTCACAAAACTTTTGAAAATCTAAGGTCAACGCACCAGCAGATTGTCTAATGAAGGCCTGTTTCCTATTTCATAGAGTACATGCTTGCATGGTGGAGCAGGGGAACCCTCTAGGGTGCTTCAGTAAGGGCACTAATTCCACCTAGGAGGGCTGCATCCGTAATGGCCTAACCACCCCTCAAATACTCCATGTAGTACTATTACCACATTGAAGGTTGTGATTCAGTATATGAATTTTGTGGTAGGGCATATAAACATCCAGACCCTGGAAAAGGTTTTTAGTTAATTTCCTATCATTGTATCCATGGTATTAGCTGCTCCTTTTTAAACTAAAGGACATGCAATTTTTTAAATTCCCTAATGAAAACCTTAGATATTGAGGAACAATTTAAAGCTGCTTCACTTAAATGTGATGTTTTCAACTGTTAAATCCTAGACTATTTACTTGGAGTTATCTTTTAATTGTAAGAAAATCTAGGACTTGGAGAAGTGATTCAACAATCTGTAACTCCGGTTTGATGGGATCCAGTGCCCTTTTCTGGGCTCTGCAGGCACCAGACCCACATGTGGTGTACAGACATGCATATAGGCATACAAACACTCATACACATAAAATACATTATTTTTAACAAAAAAATTGGCTGGCAAAACTAAGATACTTTATCATAACATAATAGTGTTTTTATAGCTGTCACTTTCTTTAGAATATTTACTAGAAATTAATACCAACATTTTTTTCTATGTATTTTTCTACTTAATCTCATTAACCTTTGATTAGATTTCTATGTTTGATTTTCAAATTTTAATAAACATAGTATTTTAAAAGCAAACTCCATATTAATAAAATTTTATGACACCAATAGCTTCAACATTTCCCATTATTGGCATGTTAGTAGTTAATTAATATCATAAATATTATTTTTATAAGTCATGTCTGATGGGGAAGTCCTGTGCATATGTCAATAAAGCACTGCTGGCCAATAGGGAAGCAAGATAGGTGGGACTAGGAGTTGAGGAGGATTCTGGGAAAGAGAGACACAGGAGACATCATGTAGTTGCCATAGAAGTAAGAGATCTGGACCCTTTCACCGGTAAGAGAAATACTTAGATGAGTTTAATACTTAAGTCAGAGATAGCCAGTAAGAAACAAGCAAACGGCCAACAGCTTAATAATTAATATAGCCTCCTGTGTGTTCATTTGGGACTGATGTGGCTCTGGAACCAGGCTGGCAGGAAGACAGCACTCAACACATGCCAATTCAGTTAGTTGTAGAATATGTGTTGACTGATACCCTATACTTGATGCTGCAGATGCAGAGAGAATTTATAGCTCCTGTCCTATCAGATTACTGAATAAATCCTTAGGGCTTGCTGTTATTGTTTTAGCCAGGAGAAATACATCTCTCCCTTTCACATTGGGTTCCTTCCTTTGCAAAATAACATGTTCTGTGTGCCAGGGGCACAGTATCTCAGAATTTAAAGCCATAACTGAGGAAGAAGATGGCACCCAGGGGAGAGTGAGTAGAAAATCCATCACACATCAAGACAAGAAAGCTTATTGTTAACTAGCAGTGTCAAAGACAAAACCAAACAGCTGTGTGTTTGGAGACCACCCCTTCCTGCAAAGCAGGAGCAGGCTCTTGAAGGATTGGGGCCAACAAATGGGCTTGACTCCATTCTAGATTTTTCCCAACACATTTGAAGGGAATGGAACAGGAGATGTGTTGTAGGGAATTAGATAACACATTGAAAGCAAGGACAGAGTGAAAGTCTTATATTGGAGACAGGAGTTGAAAAACCATACCAAAGCTATTAATTTTTAAATGAATGTATGCTAATTTAAAGAAAAAAGAGCCCTTTGAGCTCTAGATGGCTGTCCCAGTTTCAGTTCTTTTGTGGTCACATGATGTCTCCCTTCTTGTCTCCTTTCTCTTCGAGAAGAATGAACACAGTCCCTACCTCATAGGACTTAACTTTGATTTCTGTGGGTGACAGCTGAAGTCATCACGGTTCCCAGGATGGCCTGTGTCAGCATCCCCACCGGTTTGTTCCTCTTACAAGCTTCATGTTTAGACTAGGTCTCTCATTGCTCTGCTCTGTGTCTACTTCTGAAGCCACAGACACCATTATCCTGAGCAGAGCATTCCTGCCATTGCCTGGATTTCATGATTTCATTCACTGTACCTGAAGAATTTATCGAGGGCCACAACCAAATAAATACAATTCCCTTTTAAGGAGAAATTCGGTTCCAGCTGTGATGTGATGAAAGTGTCCATCTTGCAATAAAGCTTTGAGAAGTTGGACATGAAATAAAGTTAGAACATGGGAGTTGTTTCCCCTGATGGTCTTCGTCGCCCTCACACTTAGCTGAGCCAGGAGACAGTCCCTGGGGATTGGTAAGGTGTGAAGAGGCAAGATCAGCATTTAACCCAGTGGGAGCCCAAGCTCTGTCGAGAGCTGGGCAAACCCTGAGAGTTCTGATGAGCAAAGTCACACCCATACACACTGTACCTGACAGTGTCACCTGATTGTCACTGTGCTGCAGATTGGGCCAATCATGTGCATTGGCCATTCCTCCAGTCTCTGTGTTGAAGATGGCTTCCTGGGGGCCTTTGCTATGCTTTACATCTAACATCTGGAACATGTTAACTTTTGTTGCCGATTACCTGGAATTACAACCTCAAAAGAAAGTCAACTCGAGTCACTTAAGTTTTCCTTAGAAATACACTCAGAGGCTCCCTCAAAGTCTCTTCTCAGGCCCTCTCCAAGATTTTAATTTCAGGCAAACTGCAACAAAATTAATGTGTTCCAGATGATAGCGGGAAGGAAAACAAGAAAAGGAAAACAGCCCTTTGGTTTTTCTGAAAAATAAAAACGAAGAATGTTTGCTTTGTAGGTTTCATTTCTCCCCTGGAAGGACTAGCCAAACCAAAGCAAGGAGGAGCAACCTCAACATGGCGTCAAGTCTTAGAAGTCACAGTACCGTATTGCCCTCCTTTTGCTGTTATTAACGCAAGATCTTAAGTAGATTTCTTCATTTGATTTTTTACTGACAAAATAGCTGGATGCAATTTTCTCAAATTGTCTAGTTTTGAGAGGCTTTTAACTAAAATGAAGTAAAGGTGGAGATTCTGAAGGAGGGTGTGTCTACCTCACTCTCATGTGTGAACAGCAACAGCTTCCCGCTCAGGGAACCCCTGCCATTCTCTTGCTTGCTGCATATTGTATAATCTATTTCCGGGTACCTGAGACAAAAGCCCGAGCCTTGCTCATAGGTTATCGGAAACCCCCCCATTCATTAATCTTTCCATGTTACTAGCCTGAGCGAGTTAATGAAGACTATGTCCTAGTGTGCTTTCTGTTCCCGTGATGAACATGACCAAAAGTAACTTGGGGAGGAAAGGGTTTATTTTACCTTGCAGGTTACAGTCCATCATTAAGGGAAGCCAAGGCAGGAACTCCAGGCTGGAACTCGAAGCAGAGACCAAGGAGGGAAGCTTGTTACCGGCTTGCTTCCGGTTCTCATTCAGCCGGTTTTTTATATAGCCCAGTCCACCTGCCTACAGAAGATACAGACCACAGTCAGCTGAGCCCTTCTGCTATCAACAAAATGCCTAAATGCCCCGAAGAAAGGACCACAGCCAATCTGACAGAGGAAATTCCTTTACTGAGGTGCCTTCTTAGGTGTGCTAAGTTGACAACCAAGATTAGTTATCGCCAATGTGTTCTTATAAAATGGCAGAGGAGAGGAAAGACAAATAGGAACTATGGAGCCAGTCTGGCTGGGATTAGCTGTGCTTTTGCCTTGATACTGAGTGAATTAAATATTATTTCTGAGCCTTCATTTCCTTTAAATGGGGAATATTCATAGTAACTACGTCATAGGCCTGCCAAATGATATACAACTTTGCAATCTACTTCATTTCAGTTTTGTAGTGTGGATATGTTTCCATGTTCTTTTCCATGGCAACAGCCATTCTCTGCAACTGTTGCACTGAGGTCCATTAAATGGCAGTCCTTGCTGAATCATCGCCATGAAGCTAAGCATAGAGACTTTGAAAATCAAAAACAAACAAACAAAAAAAGAAAACAAAAAACTCAGAAAATGCTTTATTGAATCTCTGAGGGCTTTTTTTTGAAGAGACAAACACCTGAGCTGCTATGAATTTGTGACATATCGTTGTGAAGAGGACAGTCCAGACCAAAAATGAAAGAAATTAGAAGCAAGAATTTATTTAAACATTAGTAAATATTTACTGAATACATATTATGTTCAAGGCCTGGAATAGAAACTGGAAATAGAATAATAAACAGGAAACAGCCCTCTTTCAAAGTGGCTGACAGTCTAGATATCTGTATATCAAGGGAGTAGGCAGCAAATGGAGCTGGCTGGAATTGGAGGTAGGGGATATATTATTGCTTGGTTTTTACAGGTGATAATACAAGAATTGTAGGGTTGAGCACCTTCTCTGGAGAAAGCTCTCCAGGTGACCTAGATTTGGTATTTGTGAGGGTAACCCAGTCCCTATGTGATTTTAATAGAACCAATGCAGCTAGGTCTCAGTGGCTTGTGCATTATGTTTGTTTTTGTTTGATTTTTTGTTTGTTTGTTTGTTTGTTTGTTTTGGTGGGAAACTCTTGATACCAAAGCAACCACTCAGGGAATGTTCAGAAGCATTGTGCACCATTTAGTGAAATGCAAGTCACAGAAATGGGCTGAGAAGCAGAAAACATCATGGGTGTCTGGAAACATGAAATCTAAGCATTGTTAGTTCATCACTTAAAGGGTGAAAAACAACATCAAACAAAAACAAAACAACAACAAACCAATTTCTAGCCCAGGAATTGATGTGAACTTGTGCTGGGACAAAAATGTGTGTGTGGTTCTTCCCCAACTTTTCTGGATAACGTATCTCACTGAAACATTTAAACTATCTTAATGTTTCAAGGTGGGAGAATATGGTGTATATGGAAAGGAAGGGAGGTCACACAAAATCACAAGGCTGAGGCAGCCTAGGGCACGGGGTGACATTAGATTGGTAAGCTGGAGTCTCATTGCCTTGTTCACCCTAAGGGGTCCTGTTACCCACTTTGCTGTCAGTAAGACACATGGTGTACCACGTGAGTGGACACTGATGACAGGGACTGAGTGGGCATAGAACCATCCAAGAGACCTGGAAGAGAAGCCATGTGTGAGGTGTTTGTCCAGTTCCTTGTCATTTGGGATGTTGTTTTGTTAGCAAGGGTTCCACACAGGTCAGTGGCTGTTTCTCTTTAGTTACAGTGTTAGGAGCAGATGGAGATGGAGGCTGAGTTCACACATAAAGAGGGCAAACAGCAGAAATAATTGGAAGTAATAGCTCTTTTGTCAGCTTGGGATATTATGGTTGAAGTGAACAGCAAGGAAAAACAGTGGTTTCTTCAGTCTGCGGCCATTTGAATCTATAAAGAAAACACAGGGTTGGGCAGGGCTATGTGCTGAAGGCAGAAGAAATATGACCTCATAGATAGCAGAATGAATTTTCCCTCCTGTCTAATGTACACATCAGTCCACAGAGGGTGCTGCCAAGGACAATATAGAACTAAAGCCTGCAGTAAAAGATTCCCCAAACCCTACTTCTACTGAGTCCTTGGAAGATGAACACAGTGGCGGGCCGTAAATGAATCCCTGAACTGAAATTCCACCACTGTTAAGAGAAAGCCTGTGGAAGGGGACCTGCCTAATCTCTGCCAGCACTGTTCTCCACAGCTGTCTTGAGGGCTTAGGGATGAATACATGGCACACATCCATCTGGACATGAGTGCTCAAATAGGATTGATATGGATTTCTCATTTCTAAAAATGAAAATGGTAAGTTCTACTTTAGTTTAAGGTAAGTCACACGAGATTGCAAACATTTAGCTGTTTTCCACACATAAATCTATTGAATCCAGTCATTCAACCTGTTAGGCTAAATGAGGTTGGACTTTCTTTGCATTTATGAAGTCAAGCTTTGGAACAGAAGGTGACACTAAGAAATCTGCAGAAGTAGAAGGCATAGACCTTTGCCATGTAACTAGGGCACTAAGGCCATACCCTGGGTTTTGCAGTAAATCACTGATATAAAAATCATATTAGAGTGAATTTGGAGTATAGAAGCATATATGTCTGGGGAAAAAAGACAAGGTTTGGCAGAAATTTCAGAAGAGTAATTGAAAATAAAATGTAGTAAATAATAAAAACTGATTTAATTAAAAAACTTGGAAGACAAATTTAAGAGTTGTAAAACTAAACTTATTTTTTAGAGCTGGAGAAATGACTCAGATGGCTGGGAGAACCCACTGCTTTTCCAGAGGATGAGGTCAATCACTAGCATCCTTGCTGGATGGTTCACACTCCCCCACTTCAGGGGATCTGATCCCTCTTCTGCCTTACTCAGGCACCCCCCACCCATGTGTCATACACACATCACTTGAATATAGATCAAAGTAAATCTTTTCATGTAAAAGTAAATGTATTGTGTACTGATACTTTCTTACAATAAATTTTTCCCCTAAGAGGAATAGGTTTTAAATCAGTGGTTCTCAACCTGTGGGTCACAACCCCTTTGGGGTCTACATAGCAGATATTTACATTACAGTTCATTACAGTAGTGAAATTACAGTTATGAAGTAGCAACAAAATGATTTTATGGTTGAGGGTCATGTAGGAACTGTATTAAAGGGTCGCAGCGTTAGGAAGGTAGAGAGTGTTTTAAATCGTTGTTTTCCACAGAGCTATAACATTTGTCCTCTTTCTGGGGTGGAGTGTGGTGATTAACCCATGCATTCAGTATGTGTGAATCTACTCATGGTGATGAGCATTTACTCTTCTTCAAAGGGGGCACTGGAGAAATGCCCACCATACAGAACAATAGAATGTACTCCTTTGTTCTGATTGTACACAAATGCCAACTCAAAATGTGTACATTATTTGAGAACTAGGATGTTACTACCAGAAAATGGAGGGCAATCACTTGAAGACATTGGTGTAGGCAGTAACTGTTTCTTACATAGGATCCCAAAGGCACAGGCAACTAAAATAGGATTGACAAATGGAACTCCATCAAACTGAAGTGCTTCTATAGAGTAAAGGAAGTAACAGACCTGGAAGACATCTAAGGTGGAAGAAAATACAACTATTCATCTGATGGGATTAATATACACACTATCTAAATGACTCAAAAATTTTAAGACTAAAAATGCCAAAAGAAGGCAAGGATCAAGGACACATATTCTTAAACAATAATGGCTCTATATAGATAATACCATATTATAATTGATAATTAAAAATCAAAAGAAGTACTCCATGCCAGTGGAGAGGAATATAGATTGTTTTGAGAATTGTCAAACTCTATAAAAGTTAGGACAGAGTGGAATTCTTGAAGTAAGAATAAATGTGTACACTAAGATGAACAGTGATTCCTGAGTCAGTGAACGAACCCAGCAGACATTAACCTACAGACTCCTGGGCTGTGAGCATTGACTCACCTACTCAACAGAGAAGAAATAGCCTAAGAAGAAATCACCTAGATAAGGAGAAAAGAGCAGGTCCAGGATGAACCTTCTCCCAGCCTGGTCTCTCACTAAACTCCTATTTTGGTGATATGAGAACAGGTTTTGTATTGGTAGATCCAGGAGCTGTAGGTTTCATTGTAAAATAAACCCCTTTTTTCTTTCCTCCATTTTTTTCTTTTCTTTTTGGTGTTAGGGATAAAACTCAGGGCTTTGTAGAGACTGAACAGATGCTCTGTCAACCCCTCCAATCTGTACTATATTTTTTTCACATAGTTTGATACAGTGCATATGAGAATATGTGTTGTTGGCTCAGTTTCAATCACAGGGGGTAATCAATAAATAGTCATATATCTTAAATCAGACAGTTATGCAGCTTGAATGTGCGTAAACTTCAACATAAGATTTTGAGTTTAAATTTTAACATGTGAGCATACATGTACAGAAGAGCATGCTATGAAACATTTTTAAATAATAAAAAGCAGTTATTCTTTCTTAAGCATATGCAAATTATTTAGTCACAATGAGCTCAGAAATTTTAATATAAACACACACATATGAAGTAGAAAATAAAATCCAACATTTTTATAGTCATTTAAAAGACAATGTCCTATTTTGACAATCCCCCAACAACAGAAAAACAAATGAAAAAATCACAGAAGAAAAAAATGAAAATGTGAAGAAAACGAACAAGAGACAGTGAATTTTTAAACATGTCTGCACGCAATCAAATTGTTTCACTATTAGTCTATTCTGTTTTCCACCATCTGTGTATCTACAGCATCTCAAGTTGTTTTGAAAAAGTAAAACATTCAAATCAAATACTTTCTCTTTTATATGTAGGAAGTTTTCACTTGGCCTTTCTTTCTGGGTAGTGACTGTGGTTTTCTCATGTAGTGAGGCCACTGACATTTGTATCCTGTAGATTGTTTCTCCTTCAGGCTTTTCCTTAACATTTCATCTGTTAAACCCATTTCTTTAATGAACTTTATGTACTCTATTGTATGCCCAGTTTTTGAAGCCCAAAGAAGTGAGTGTTGTGTTGATGACCTTACTATGACTCTAACAGCTGTCATCTATCTCTGGATTAAAATATAAAGATAATCTAAGCACAGCACCCAAGCATGAGAGTACACTTTCTCTGGACCTATTTTTGTTCATCTTTTGCGTCACGTATTTTGAGTATTTTGGGGTGTATATATAGAATCTAGTGCATCTGATAGATGACAAGAATAAGAGGTGAGCACGTGGCTTGGTCCTGCTGAATGGGATTAAAAAGACTGGGCCAGTTTTTGTTTGAAGAAGTAGTAGCTTTTGTAACTGCCCAGGGGAAGCACTGAGGCTAACTTGTGATGGCCATGTAGTTGGGAGACAAGCACACCCTGGTCTGAACCTTCTCAGAGCATCCCTTCTTGAGACACTTGCAGTTTGAACCGGACACGCAATGGGGAAAAGACTTTCACACAAATAGACAATGAATCAGGTGACATAACAGCCCCTTTCCTGTCTCTTGTTTCTTTGATAGTTTGGCTTCCTTGGGGGAAAAAAGCTACAATTGTTTAATTTGTTTCCTGTTTCATTGTGTATACTTTGCAGCTGTTTCTCCCTCTTCTTAAGATTTTTTTAAAATAACCAAATTTTGAGAGGACAGCTTTTATAAGGCTGAGTTGACTGAATTGTTTTGTCACTTGATACTGGCATTGCTTTATTCTAATGTTGTGCTGCTTGGTGCTGCATTGGCAACTGGTGAAGTAAGCAAGCCCCCTGGTGCACAAAGAGTACTTAGAAGCAGGACCCCGTTTCCTGGGCATTGGTGGGATGTCATTTGGCCTCTACTACAGGGAAGGAGGTGGGAAAGCCTTTGGCTCTGAGAGCTCTGAGTCTTAACAGCACAGCCTAAAAGGAGAGTTTGGAACTACTGTAGAAGGCTGGTTTAAAATGTGCACAGACTTCTTGGTGTCATACTTTATTAATGGGGAAATTATCATCCATATATGGCAACATGCATATTTTTATAAACACTGTTCAGCCATCTAAACAATTCCATATTTGCAGGAGATTTTTCACCTTTCTGTACTGATAAATTATCCAAGTGCCATCTATCATTTTGTTTTCTACTTGTAGATTTTTTTTATAAACAAGGGCTAACTTTTATTTTTAGAAAATAAAATTTATTAATGAGGTAAGTTGAAATGTTTATGGCACAAAGGGGAGGACTGGTGTTTATAGGTTACCTTTCTTCACTCATTAGCTGCTTTTTAATCGTGTGAGCTCTGAGCCTGACAAAATCCTTGTGTAAAATGAGAAATTACCATCGTAACCTTTCTAAAGAAATCTTGCTATTATTTTGGATAGTTAAAACAAGTAGGATGACAGGAAACCACATGACATTCTTACCCAAAGATGATTGTTTCTGTCTTTGAGTAGTACTTTGATCTGTGTTTTTATTGCTCTGTCCACAGCAACATTCTTGAGGCAGGAACAGGCCAACAGGGGACTGGATGGACCCTTGAGAGGATACGGTGCAGTGAGAACACTGTGCAGCTGTGGTATGATGGCCCATTAGGGCTAACAAATGTGCCTCATCTATCTCTAAGTCCGGAGGACAAGCACATCACATCACTCTTGATAAAGGAGGCGGCTTTACCTTCTAGGGCTTTTCTAACTTGAAAGTGCCCTATTGCCAAATTCAAAGGCATATTTTGCCCTAGATGGAGATAACTCACATTGATATGGCATTCTGTGCCTTCATAAGCAAGCTTGAATCACTCCTGAGTTGCCTCTTCAGACATGCGGAGTGAAGAGGTACATCCAACAATTTGGCTACTATCATATTCAAATGAGAATATTTCAGACAAAAGAGGAAGCAAAATCAGATGTTTTTGTAAGTGGTTTTTGTTTGTTTGCTGCTTTTACTTTTTGAGTTTAGGTATTGGTTAGACATTAGCCCAACCATGAGTGCTTCAAACAAGAAACTCAGTTTCACCTTTCTTGGATCCAGGATTCAGAGAATCTGCCCTGGGTCATCTGGTTCAGGGTCTGCAGCCAGGTCCACAGTCAGGTTGCACAGTGCTGGACTACAGACTACATCTGGACTATTGGTGGCTGAGGCTGGCCTTTGCTGAGAGCAGCATTTCCTTACCATATGAGCCTCTTTCTAGACAACTCACCTCATGGCAGTTGGTTTCCATCTGAGTGAACAAGAGATAAACAGCCACGGAGATACCAAAGTCACAGCTAAAATTCCTTTGCATCTCAACAAGGAATTCCAGGACCTTTACTGTGTTCACTGAGAGTGTAATCAGGCAAGCCTGTACTCCTGAAGAGGGAGTAAGACACCACATAACAGGCATAGTAGGGCTTGCCCAGGACTGGCTTTAAGACCTCATTTCTTCACTCAACTGGGCCATCCTAGTTTTCTTCTTGAGCTCTTTGGACTGCACTGTAATTAATGGTAATTGACAGATATTTTAATGCCAGCTTGACACACACTAAATCCATTTGAGAGGAGAGAACCTCAGTCAAGAATACCTCCATAAGTTCAGGCTGTATGCAAGCCTGAAGGGCATTTTATTAAATTAGTGATTGATGTGGTAGGGCCCAACCCATTGTGGGTGGTGCCTCCCTTGGGTAGTGGTCCTGGGTTCTATAAGAAAGCAGGCCGAGCAAGCCATGGGGAGCAAGCCAGTAAGAAGCACCCCCTCCGTGGCCTCTGCATCCGCCCCTGCCTCCAGGTTCCTGCCCTGCTTGAGTTCCTGCCCTGACTTCATTTGTTGATGAACAGTGCTGTGGAGGTGTAAGCCCAACCCTCTCTTTCCCAACTTGCTTGTTGGTCATGGTGTTTCATGAAAGCAGCAGAAGCCCTGACTAAGACAGTGACTGAAGGACGTGGAGTGGGAAGCCTCTTGTTCATCCCCAGAATTAATCATGGACGCTTTGTCAGCACACACACTTCAGCTGTGAATGCTATGAAATGCTGCAGGCTGAGGCATGAGACACTGCACAGTCCAGCACATACAGGGCTTTTGCTGTCATGTTTTGCGAAGGGCCAGTGTGGAGAACAGAGGGTGCTTGGAGGGGTCTAAGGCTGTGTGCGAGCTTGCCTTCCCCTGGGTCTTGACATTTAACTAAGAGAAAGCTATGCACAGTGTGGACATGCTATGGTGTCAAGGTCAACACTTGGGATGACTCAAACTAGATCCCTGGCCACAAACCCCACTGGCTTCTCTGCCTACATAAGTCATATGTGAGAGAGAATAGCAGGCTCTATTACAGAGAAAACTGTCCTGTAGGAGGTGGCAGGGTGAGTGTGGTGCTGCAAGCTTCTGCAAAGACACGTAAGTGCACGGTGAATGGCTATTAAAGCAGAGCCACACAGGTGGCTGTCATTTATCTCTTGTCCCCAAAATTTATAGAATTCAGTAACATGACTATCTGGTGTGCACTAACATTGAACAAAAACAAAAAAAATTAAGGGCCTAGGGAGATGGGTCAGTTGGTGAGGTGTCTCCTTCATTAGCTTGAGGACAGGCTTGGATTCGCAGCAGCCACTTAAAAAGGCCAGTTGCTACAGTACGTGTCTCCGGTACTGGGTAGATGGAGACAATGGGATCCTTGAAGCGCATACTCATTTGCCATCTAACCTAATTGAAGTGATGCATTCAGGTCCAGTGAGAGACCCTGTATCAAAAATAAAGGGAGAACATTAATCAAGGAAAGATACCTGACCTACACCCCTGGCTTCCAAATGCCCACATACATGTTTACATGCCCACTAATGTATGCTGCACACAATACATACACTACACATATTTTAAAAGTAATTTTCTTTCTTTTCTGCTGACTCTTCCCTGACTGTCCCCACCGGCCCCAGTGCCCTCTGTTAGTCTGTAAGAGTTTTAAGATGCCCACATTTATTGGGGCTTCACTATGGACTGCTTCTTTTCAAGGATATCAGCTTTAGGCTTCTGGACTTACTTATTTAAGTTAGCTTTATTTTTGATTGAAAAGTAAAAATGTGTAGTTTAAGTGTGCTGTTTTAAAATATGTATGTGGAGGCTTCATGGCCAAGTGCTTTCCTCTCATGCTTCAGATTTTATCCTCAGTGTGGAAAATAATGTGTATGCTACAGAGTATTCAGAAAAAAAGTTGTATGTATACTAAGGACCACCTCATGTATTTAGACTAATCCTCTTGCTCCCACCTACTGAGTTCTAGGATTGCAGATGTGAGCCATCCCGGCCAACACTCTGTGTAGGGTGAAGTGACATTTGAGGTATATGCCCAAGGGTGGTATACCTGGATCTTGAGGTATATCAATTCCCATTTTTCTGAGGAACTTCCACACTGATTTACATAGGGAACGGTACAAGTTTGCATTCCCACCAATAATGGATAGTGTTCACCTTACTCTACATCCTTGCCAGCATAAGCTGTCTTTTGTTGTATTGATCTTAGCCACTCTTCTGGGTATAAAATTAATTCTCAAAGTAGTTTTGATTTGTATTTCCCTTATGGCTAAGGATATTATGCATTTCTTTAAGTGTTTCTCAGCCATTTGACTTTCCTTTATGGAGAATTCTCTGTTTAGATCTATACTCCATTTTTAATTGGGTTATTTTCCCGATACCTAGCTTAGTTAATTCTTTACATATTTTGGATATTAGCCCTCTATCAGCTATATTGTTGGTAAAAATCTTTTCCCATCACTTTGAAAGCAGTGCTAAGAGGAAAGATCATGGCACAAAGTGCCCACACGAAGAAACTGGAGAATAGTCCCACTAGAGAATTAACAGCACAATTGAAAGCTCTAGAACAAAAAGAATCAATCACTCCACAGAGGAGTAACACCAGGAAAAAAATCAAATTGAGGGTTGAAATCAATAATGTAGAAACTAAGTAAACAATACAAAGAATCAATGTAAGAAGGAATTGGTTCTTCGAGGAAATCAACAATATAGACAAACCTTTATCCAAACTTATCAAATGACAAAGTGTGAACATGCAAATTAACAAAATCAGAAATGAAAAGGGGGCATGGCAACTGACACTGAGGAAATCCAGAGAATCATTAGGTCATACTTTGAAAATCTGTACTCCACAAAATTCGAAAATTTAAAGGAAATGAACAATTTTCTGGATAGATGTCACTTACAAAAATTAAATCAAGAACAGATAAGCAATTGAAATAGACCTATAATTCCTAATGAAATCAAAGCAGTCATCAAAAGTCTTCCAACCAAAAAAAGCCTAGGGCCAGATGATCTCATCTCAGTTCAGAATTCTAACAGAAATCCAAACAGCTAATACCAATTCTTCTCAAAGTATTCCAGAAGGGTCATTGCCAAACTCTTTTTATGAGGCTTCAATAACATTGACACTCAAGCCACACAAAGACACAACTAAGAAAGAGAAATTCAGAAAAATATCCCTCATGAACATTGATGCAAAAATACTCAATAAAAGACTGGCAAATTGAACCCAAGAACACATCTGAAAAATCATCCACCATGATCAAGTAGGGATGCAGGGATGGTTCAACTTACAAAAGTCCATTAGTGTAATCCACCATATAAAGAATCTGAGAAAAAATCACATGATCATCTCACTAGATGCTGAAAAAACCTTTGACAAATCCAATACCCCTTTATGATAAAGGTCTTGGAGAGATCAGGGATAACAGCAAACCAACAGCCAACATCAAACTAAATGGAGAGAAACTCAATGCAATTCCTCTAAAACCAGGAACAAGATGAGACTGTCCCCTCTCTCCATACCTCTTCAGTATTGTACTTGAAGTTCTAGCTAGAGCAATAAGACAACAAAAGGAGATCAAGGGGATACAAATTTGAAAGGAAGAAGTCAAGCTTTCACTATTTGCAGATGATATGGTAGTTTACATAAGTGACCCAAAAAAACTCTACCAGGGAACTCCTACAGCTGATAAACACCTTCAGCAAAGTGGCAAAATATAACATCAACTCACAAAAATCAGTAATTCTACTATATATAGGCTGAGAAAGAAATCAGAGTAACATCACCCTTTACAATAGCCACAAACAACATAAAATACCTTGAGGTAATGCTAATCAATAAGTTAAAAACCTGCATCACAAGAACTTTGAGTCTTTAAGGAAAGAAATTAAAGAAGATACCAGAAAATGGAAAGATCTCCCATGCTCTTGGATAGGTAGGATCAAAGTAAGAAAAAGGGCAATCTTGCCAAAAGCAATCTACAGATTCAATGCAATCCCCATCAAAATCTCAGCACAATTCTTCTCAGATCTTGAAAGGACAATTCTCAATTTTACATAGAAAAAAACAAAAGACTGAGGATAGCCAAAACAACCCTGTTCAACAAAGCATCATCTGGAGGCATCACCATCCCTGACTTCAAGGTCTACTTATAGAGCTATAGTCCTGAAAACAGCTTGGTATTGTCAAAATATAGACAGGTAGACCAATGCAATCAAACTGAACACCCTGATATTAACTTATACACATGTGAACACCTGATTTTTTTCTTTTTTAATATAAACAGTTTATTTGTAATTTTTGAATCTTTTTGTTTCTTGCATCCTTGCAAGTTATTTTTTATTTTATTTTTAAATTTAAATTTTAATTAGAAACAAGGTTGCTTCACATGTCAATTCCAGGTCTCTCTCCCTTTCCCTCCCCTCCTCCCGTGCCCTCCCACCAACCCCCCCCCAATATCACCTCACTTCTCCAGGGAGGATGAGACACTCCATGGGGGTGTCCATAGTCTGTCATTTCATCCAGGGCAGGGCCTAGACCCTCCCCCAAGAGTCCAGGGTGAGAGTGCATCTCTCATGAACACCTGATTTTTGACAAAAAAACTAAATTATACAATGGAAAAAAGAAAGCACCTTCAAAAACGGTGCTGGCATAACTGGATGCTGGCATGTAGAAGATTGCAGATAGATCTATGTCTATCACCATGCACAAAACTTAAGTCCAAGTGGATGAAGGACCTCAACATGAATCCAGCCCCACGGAACCTCTTAGAAGAGAAAGTGGGAGGTACCCTTAAATGAATTAGTACAGGAGACTGCTTCCTCAACGTAACACCAGTAACATAGATGGAGATGGACAATTAATAAATGGGATCTCCTGAAACTAGGAAGCTCCTGTAAGACAAAGGACACAGTCAACAAGACAAAAAGACAGCCCACAGAATGGGAAAAGATATTCACTAACCCCACATCTGACAGAGGGCTGATCTCCAAAACACCAACAGATCCAATTAATAGTTAGTGTACAGAACTAAATAAAGAATTCTCAATAGAGAAATCTAAAATGGTTGATAGACAATTAATAAAGTGATCAACATCCTTAGCCATTATGGAAATGCAAATCAAATCAACTCTGAGATACCATCTTACTCCTGTTAGAATGGCTAAAATCAAAAACACCAATGACAGTTTATGCTGGAGAGGGGAACACTCCTCTTTGCTTGGTGGAGTGCCAACTCCTTCAGTCACTTTGGAAATCAGTATAGAGATTCCTCAAGAAAACGGCAATCAGCCTACCACAAGACACAGCAATTCCACTCTTAGGCATATATCTAAAAGATACACATTTATACCACAAGGAAATCTGTGCAACTGTGTTCATAGCAGCATTATTTGTAATAGCCAGAAACTGGAAACAACTTAGATACCCCTCAGTTGAAGAGTGGATAGAGAAAATGTGGTACATTTACACAATGGAGTACTACTCAGCAGAAAAAAATGGAATCTTGAAATTTGCAGGCAAATGCATGGTATTAGAAGAAACAATCCTGAGTAAGGTAACATAGTCACAAAAAGACAAACATGGTATGTGTTCACTCATATATGGATTTTAGACTTGGGTCAGGAGAGTGTCAGCCTACAATCCCGCTGCCAGATAGTCTGGGAAACAGGGAGGGCCCTAAGAGAGACATATGTGGTCCACTGGAGAAGGGGAAATGGACAGGATCTCCTGAGATAATTGGGAGCATGGGGGTAGGGGAGACAGAGCTGGAAAAAAAAGAGGGGAAGAAAGTAGGGAAGAGGAGGACATAGGGGAGCAGGAAGGTTGAGTTTGGGGAAGAACAGAGGAAAGCAGGATGAGAGATACCATAATAGAGAGAGTCACTATTGGTTTGAGGAGAAATCTGGTACTAGAGAGATTTCCAGAGATCTACAAGGATGACACCAAGTGGTAAACTAAGAAATATTGGGGAGGTCACCTTAAACACCCTTCCCTGAGAATGAGTTTGACGACTACCTTATATGACATCCTAGAGCCTTCATCCAGTGGCTGATGGAAGCAGACACAGACACCCACAGCTAAACACTAAACTGAACTCCTGGAACCCAGTTACAGAGAGGGAGGAGTGATGAGCAAAGGGGTCAAGACCAGGCTGGTGAAACCCACAGAGACAGCTGACCTAAACAAGGGGGAGCTCTTGGACACCAGACTGATGGCTGAGAGGCCAGCATGGGACTGATTCAGACCCCTTAAATTTGGATTTCAGTGAGGAGGCCTCGGCAATCTATGGGGCCTTGGGTAGTAGATTAGTATTTAACCATGGCATACAAATGGACTTTGGGAGCCCATCCCACATTGAGGAATGCTGTCTCAGCCTGGACGCATGGAGGAGGGCCCAGGTCCTGCCCTGGATAAAAAAAACAGACTCTGGAGATCCCCCATGGAGGACCTCACCTGCAGAGTGGGGGCTGGGTGGGGGCTTGGGGGTGGTGGGATGCCGGGGAGGAGGGAAGGGAGAGGGAGTTGGGGTAGAATTGTGAAGCAAGCTTGTTTCTAATTTAAATACAAAATAATAAAAATGATCTAATAGATGAACAACCAAAAAATACCTTTTCCCATTCTGTGGGCTGCCACTGTGTCTATTTGACAGTGTCCTTTGCTGTGCTGAAGCTTCTCAGTTTCATGAGATCCTATTTATTAGTTGTTGATCTTAGGGCCTGTGATAATAATGTTTTGTTCAGAAAGTCTTTTCCTCTGTCAGTGAATTCAATGCTATTTCCCACTTCCTCTTCTATCAAGTTCAGTGTATCTGGTTTTATGTTGTGGTCTTTGATCTATTTAGAATTGAGTTTTGTGCAGAGTGATTAGTTGGATCTATTTGCATTCTATATGCAGCAATGCAGTTTGACCAGTACCATTTGTTGAAGATGCTGTCTTTTTTCCAGACTTCTTTATCAATAACCAGGTGTCCATAGATATGTGGGTTTATTTTTGTGTCTTCAATTAGATTTCCCTGATCAACATATCTGTTTTTATGCCAGTACTTTGCTGTTTGTATTACTGTATCTCTGCAGTAAAATTTGAGGTTGGGAATTATGATACCTCCAGCAATTCTTTTATTATTCAGTATTGTTTTAGCTATCCTAGTTTTTTTGTGTTTCCTTATGAAGCTGAAAATTACCCTTTTAATATCTATGAAGAATTTTGTTGAAACTTTAATGGGGAGATTATATTGAATCTGTAGATTGCTTTTGTTGGATGACCATTTTTACTATACTAATCCTATCAATCCATTGACAGAGGGAAACTTTCCACCTTCTGATAGCTCCTTCAATTTCTCTAGTGTCTTAAAGTTTTTATCACACAAATATTTCACTTGCTTAGTTAAAGTTACCCCCAAGAGATTTTATACTTTTTGAAGCTATTGTGAAAGGTGTTGTTACCCTGTTTTTTGTTGTTGTTTACATTCCATTTCCCATTTGTATATAGAAAGGCTACTTATATTTGGGACTTAATTTTGTATCCAGCTACTTTTCTGAAAGTGTTTATCAGCTGTAGGAATTCCCCAGTGGAATTTTTAGAGTCACTTATGTGTACTATCATATTATTCATGAATAAAGATACTTTGACTTCTTTTCCAATTTGTATTCCTTGATCTCCTTCAGTTTTTTATTGTTCTGCCTAAAACTTCAAGTACTATATTGAGTAGGCATGGAGAGAGTAAACAGCCTTTTCTTGTTCCTGATTTTAGTGGAATCGCTTTGAGTTTCTTTCCATTTAAGTGGATGTTGACTATGGGCTTGCTGTAAACAGCCTTTTTCGGTTGAGTTATGTCCCTTGTATCCTTAATCTCTCCAGGAGTTTTATCATGAAGGGATTTTGGATTTTGTTAAAGGCCTTTCTGCATCTAATGAAATGATTACGGGGTTTTGCCTTTCAGTTTGTTTATATGGTGGATTACATTTATTAATTACATATGTTGAACCATCTCTGCATCTCTGGGATGAAGCCTATTTGATTACAGTGGATGATATTTTTCGGATGACACCAATTGACAAGCTAAGCTAAGCAATAGTGTAGAGACCACCTCGAGTGCCTATTCCTGATAGTGAACTTGATGTCTATAACCATCCTGGAGCCATCATCCAGTGACTGATGGAAGCAGATATTTTTGATATATTCTTAGATTCAGTTTCCAAGCATTTCATTGACTATTTTTTCCATCTATGTTCAAAAGGGAAATTGGTCTCTAGTTCACTTTCTTTGTTGGATCTTTATGTGGTTTGGTTTATAACCAGTATTTCTGTTTAGCCTTTGTCTAGATGACCTGTTTATTGGTGAGAATGAGGTATCCACAACTATCGGTGTGAGTGTCAGTATGGGATTTAAGCTGTAGCAGTGTTTCTTTTATTAACGTGGGTTCCCTTGCATTTATTGCATAGATGTTAAGAATTGCATCCTCTTGGTGGATTTTTTCTCTGATGAGTATGTAGTGTCCTTCCTATCTTTTATGATTAGTTTTTATTTGATCTAACTTGCTAGATGTTAAAATGGCTACATCAGCTTTTTTTCATAGGACCATTTGGTTATGATACCATTTTACATTCTTTTACCCAAAGGTGATGTCTATCATTGAGGCCAAGATGTGTTTATTGGATGCACCACATGGATTTTACTTTTGTGTTCATTAGTTTAGAGTGTGTCTTTTTCTTGGGTGAATTAAGACCATTGATGTTGACAGCTACAAATGAGCAGTTTTGTTGATTCCTGTTATTTTGTTGTTGTTGTTGGTGGTGGTGGTGGTGTGTGTATATGTGTGTTCTCCTCTTTTGATTTGCTTGTCTGGGGTTACTTATTGCTTGTGTTTTCTTGGGTGTGGTTAACCTCTTTAGGTTGGAATTTTCCCTCTAGAGCCTTGGGTAGAGCTTGTTTTGTTGATAGGTATTACTTAAATTTGGTTTTATCATGAATATCTTATTTTCTGTTTCTATGATTGAAAATTTTGCTGGGTTTAGTAGTCCTGGCTTGCACCTGTGGTCTCTTATAGAGTCTACGGCATGCATGTCTAGGCCCTTCTAGCTTTTAGAGTCTCCACTGAGAAGTCAGATGTTATTTTGATAGGTGTGCCTCTCTATTTTACTTGGTCTTTTCCTTTTACAGCTTTTTAATATTTTCTTTGTCCTGTAAATTTAGTGCCAAGGAATTTCTTTTCTGGTCCAGTCTATTTGGAGTTCTGTATGTTCTTATACCTTGATAGGTGTCTCCTTCTTTAGGTTAGGGGAACTTTTCTATGGTTTTGTTGAAAATACTTTTTGTGCCTTTGACAGGGGTTTCTTCTTCCTCTATTCCCATTATTCATAGATTTGGTCTTTTTATAGTGTTCCAGATTTCCTGGATATTTAATGCTAGGATTATTTTTTTAGATTTAGCATTCTTTTTTGACCAAGGTACCCATTTCTTCTATAATGCCTTTAGTGCCTGAGATTACCTCCATAGTGAATGGGCTCCCAAAGCCCATTCGTGCACTAGGGATAAATACTGGTTCCACTGCCAGAGGCCCTATAGACTTCCAGGCCCCCCTACTGACACCCATATTCAGCGGGCCTGGTTCAGTCTTATGCTGGTTCCCCAGCTGTCAGACTGGGGTCCATGAGCTACTACTTGCTCAGGTCATCTGTTTCTGTGGGTTTCCCTAGCATAGTCTTAACTTCTTTGCTCACCACTCCTCTCTCTCTACAACTGGATTCCAGGAGTTCAGCCCAGTGCTTAACTGTGAATCTCTGCTTCTCCTTCTATTAGCTACTGGATAAAGAGTCTATGATATCATTTAAGGCAGCCATCAATTTCATTATAGGGGAAGAACATTTAAGGTAGCCTCTCCACTATTGCTTAGATTCTTAGTTTGGGTCATCTTTGTGGATCCTTGGAGATTTCCCTAGTGCCAGATTTCTCATTAAGCCCATAATTGCTCCCTCCATTAAGGTATCTCTTTCCTTGCTCTCCTTCTCTGTTCTTCCCCCAACTGGACCTTCCTGACCGCTCATGTTCTCCTCCCCCCTCCCTTCCTTGTATCCTCTTTCTCCATCCTCCCTCCCACTCCCTTTCCCATTCTCAGGGTGTCTGAGAGGGGGGAGTCCACGCATGTCTATCTTAAGTTCCCTGCTTCTCTGGGGTTGTGGATTATAGACTGGTAATCCTTTGCTCTATGTCTAATATCCATTTATGAGTTAGTTTATACCATTTTTGTCTTTCTGTGTCTGGATTACCCCACTCAGGATAGTTCCTTCTAGTTCCATCCATTTGCCTGTGAATTTTAAGATTTAATTTTTTTCCTGCTGAGTAGTACTTCATTGTGTAAATGCACCACATTTCTTTATCTGTTCTTCAGTTGAGGGGCATTTAGGTTCCTTCCAGGTTTTGCCTATTATGAATAGTGCTGCTATGAACATAGTTGAACAGATTTCCTTGTGGTATGAATGTGTATCCTATGGGTGTATGCCCAAGAGTGGAATTGCTAGATCTTGAGGTAGACTGATTCCTCCTTTCCTGAGAAACTGCCATACTGATTTCCAAAGTGGTTGTCAACTTTACATGGAAAAATAGGAAACCCAGGATAGCCAAAACAACCCTGTACAATAAAGGAACTTCCGGAGGCATCCCCATCCCCGACTTCAAGCTCTACTTATAGAGCTATAGTAATGAAAACAGTATGGTCTTAGCACAAAAACAGACAGGTAGACCAATGGAATCAAATTGAACACCCTGATATTAATCCACACACCTACCAACACCTGATTTTGACAAAGAAGCTAAAATTGTACAATAGAAAAAAGAAAGTATCTTCAACAAATGGTGCTAGCATAACTGGATACTGACATGTAGAAGATTGTCAATAGGTCCATATCTATCTCCATGCACAAAACAATGGATCAAAGACTTCAACATAAATTCAGCCATGCTGAACCTCTTAGAAGAGCAAGTGGGAAGTACCCTTGAACGCACTGGAACAGGAGACTGCTTCTTGAACATAACACTGGTAGCACAGACACTAAGATTGACCATTAATAAATAGGACTTCCTGAAACTGAGAAGCTTCTGGACGGCAAAGGACACAGTCAAGAAGACAAAACGGCAGCCCACAGAATGGGAAAAGATCTTCACTAACCTCATATCTGACAGAGGGCTGATCTCCAAAAATACAAAGAACTCAAGAAACTAGTCACTAAAATACCAAATAAACCAATTAAAAAGTGAAGTACAGAACTAAATAGAGAATTCTCAATAGAGGAATCCCAAAGGACCGAAAGGCACTTAAGAAATCGTTCAACATCCTTAGCCATCAGGAAATGCAAATCAAAACAACAAATGAGATACCATCCTACACTTGTCAGCACAGTTTGTGCTGGAGAGGATGTGAAGAAAGGGGGACACTCCTTCATTGCTGGTGGGAATGCAAAATTTATAGATTTCTTTAAGGGGATTGATTAATCTCATTTCTTTAAGGAACTGGTTAATCTCCTCTTTAAGGATCTCTGTCATATTCATAAAGGCTATTATAATGTTTCTGTCCTGTTCTTTAGCTATATTGCAATTCTCGGGGTCTACGGTGGTAGGGTTGCTGAGCTCTAGTGGAGACATACTGTCCTTGCTGTTATTGATTGTATTTTTTACACTTGTGTCTGGGTGCTTGATTGTAATTCTAGGAGCTGATATCTGGTCTTGTCTTTGTTGGGTGGGTGTTTTCTTCCTTGTTTTTTTGTCACCCTCTCTACTTCTTAGCAGGTTGTGGTGGCTGTGTGTTGCTTGGTAGGGAATTTTTCTGGGCTTCTGCTAGGTGTGGCCACTAGAGGTTCTGGATAAAATGTGTTTCTAGGTAGGAAGGGGGATGGACTAGGAGCAGGTGCTGAGGGGACCATAGGAGGGAGGGAAGCAGGTTGTCCCACCAGTATGGGTTTAGTCCCCTGGGAATGGGGGTAGAGGGTGATGGGAGGCCACAGCGGGCAGGGCATGACACTTGGGGTTGGATTTGGAGAAGCTGAGGGAGAGTTAAGAGTTTACCTGCTTCCATGGCGGGAGTGGCCTTGGGTTCCTAGGGAATGCCTGCTGGAACTAGGTGCTGGGACAAAGAAGTAAATGGAGGGAAGGAAGGCTGGGGAGGAACCTTGTATGATACCCTTGAGATATGGGCTGAGGGAGAGGGGAAGCCACAACAGGCGATCTGCTGCAGAGTTGGAATTGAGCCTGGGGGGTTAATTTGGAAGAGAGGAGAGAGGGTGGTGATACATAGTTAGCCTACCTGTTCCCTTCCCTTATCCATCATACTTCTTTCTGTCACTAACTGCTGCCCTCTATCTTTTGCCTAGAGAATTTAATGCACTGATGTTTGAGGTAACTGTTGGTAGCTAAGACTTACTACTACTATTTTGTTCATTTGTTTTCTGGTTGTTTTAGAGAGCCTTCTGTTGTTCACTCTTACTGTCTTTTCATGATTTGATCATCTTTCTTTGCCTTTTCATGTTTTTCTTTTCCCTTTGACAAATATACCATAGGTTTTTGCTTTATGGGTACAGTTAAATTCACAAAAAACATCCTATAGCATAACAGTCTATTCTAAGCTTGATAACAACGTGACTTAAATTGTTTATAAAACTTCTTCCTCCCAACACTTTTCTGTTTATACATAGTTTGATATTGTGTCCTTATTAACGAGTTATTTTTTTACCAATTTAATGGTTATACTGTTAAACTTAAGTTCATTCTTAGAATTTAAGAGCATAGACTGGGTGTTTTAATTCTTCTGTTTCACATCATACTCAATACAATGGTGAACACAGAACACTGTTTATTGCTTTGAGATTGACTTATCTGGTGAGATAGAAATTATGTGGTGTTTGATATCATTGCCCATGCTGCTGTTGTGTTAGCCTGTGGTTATTAATGACATTCTCCTCTCTTCTCTCTTCCCATCACAGCGTGTGCATTCCGATACAATGGGCTCTCCTTTGTCTACCTTATCTACCTCTTGCTCATTCCTCTGTTCTCGGAACCAACCAAAGCGACGATGCAAGGTAAGCTACTGTGTGAGTGCACAGCAGAGTTCTACAGCTTGGATATGCTTCTGAACTCCCTAGTCTTTCTTCAGTGAGGAGAGTATTATCCGGGCAGCGCGGGGCGGAGGGGGGCAGTGTTGTAATCACTATTAGGTAGAGTAGAACAAATTTATTTAGGATACACTTGTCTTTGTTACTTACACAGCCATTCTCCTTATGTGAGTTCGTAGCCGGGCTTTTCTTTCCTACCTGCTGATTCCCAAATAACCAACTTGAAGAGCTGATATTAATTATAAATACTCAGCCATAGCTCAGGATTACTAACTAGCTTTTACAACTTAAATTAAACCACTTATATTAATCTACATTTTACCATGGGACGTTACCTCTTTTTCATCTTGTATCCCCTGTTTCCTCTGACTGGTGACTTCTCTGGCCCTGCTCTTTTTCTTCCCAGTATCCTCCCACCTAACCTTATCCTGTCCAGTTATTGGCCAGTCAGCATCTTTATTAAACCAATCATAGTGGCATATATTCACACAATATAAAGGAAAATTCCACTTGATTTCCTTACTGAGTAGATCTTATTGAGAAAGTCTGGAGATCTGTGGTTAATGAAAACTAACTGTGAGCACTGTTGATAAAAATAATGCATGTGCTATGGCAAAACAGACATCTGCATTTGAATATTGTGCTGTTGGCCAGTTTATGGTCAGTGAAAAGAGCAGAGCAACTTCTGGTCGACTGCAGACATTTCATGGGAGGGCCAGGCAGAAGCCTGATTTTCTGTGATTCCTTGCTTGTTCATCAGGTTGTTGTTGTTTTTTTATTCAAATACATCAAGCACACAGTGACAGCAGAGCTGTGTTGCAGATGGTATCCAAAGCAGGTTCCTGGGAGGCTTTAGATCCTTGTTCATTGCTCTGTGAGGCAGAGAAAAGAACAGTGGCCATTTTCCCAGGGTCTAATTCTGGGTTGTGATCACACTTAATTGAAGTTCTTCTACAAATATGAAAATGAGGTTCTCTCGACCTGGATGTAATCAACTGTTTTTGTAACATGTTGTCGTTACAAGAAATAAGGGTCATGCCAAATGTGTAGGTGAATGAAACGGCTGTGTGTTTCCATAACAGGAAAAGGAAGTTCGGTTTGTCCTGACCTTCAGTGGCATGGGAAAGGCCATTGATGGTGACTGCCTTTTTAGTGATGGACTCTTTGGGAGAAAGAGCAGAGACCATGATGTGCAAAGAACAGCAAATGACTTCATCTCCTCCCTGATTATGGAATTTAAATAATGCTTTGCACATTCACTCTAGTAGTTAGAGCCACAGATGCTGCACCTATTTTTCCTGACCCCAACAGAATATTCATATTCACCATAGCTCTGAATTATCAAATTAAGAAAAGCTGTAGAAACAGAAGTTTAGCAAATCCTTATCAAACAACAAATTCAGTGTTTATGGAACTCCATCCACCATAACCTTTCTCTGAAGAGTTCAACAGAGGGTTTCTGGCCTCAGAAAGACGATTACAATGTCCACACAACTCCTGTTCCAGGGCTTGAAGCACGTGCTGCAAAAATCAGGTAACCAGAGTTTCCTTCACACTTGTGGGACAGCTCTTGACTCTTCCTCTCCTTCCCCCAGTCAATAACCCTGAAGCAGCAGCTGTTTCGGAGGTGCTCACTGGGTGAGTGCAGTAGGCCCTGTCACTGTCAGGAAGATCTTAGATGCGACATAGAATCATAAAACTACAAATCCTCCCCACGTGCAGACATATCCTGTGAATGAAAAGCTACAAAGTCAGTGCATAAAGAAGAAGGCAGATGTCTGCTGATTCTGGTCTTACTGGAAGAGAAGGGCAGAACAGGCCCATTAGGAAATCCCTACACCAGTATCCGGAAGCAGCATCCTGGTGTTTCATCTTCTTCTTTCCTGCATCTCAGCACCAGGAAACATGGCTGAGGTTTACATAATCTCCATCTTTTTGTTTGTTTGTGTGATCTACATGATTTTTTTTATCTCTAAGACTCAAAATCCATGAATTTCTAGAGATTGTGTATAAAGGCAAGGTGGGTAGACATTCCTAGCTGGTATGAGGCCCTGCATGGAGTCCATGGTCTCAAGCTATGTACCTGTCACAGGAACAACATGACTTCTCAGGGCAGCCTTAGGTTCAAACTCAATAATTCTCTGTATAAATTTCATTTCTCCCTAATCAGATAATATCATGTGCTGTGTATAATGTGTCCCTGAGCAATTTTATCGCCCTGGCACTTGTGTATTTGGCAGGGTAGTACTGGGCTGAACACATGACATCACGTGTGATAGGGAAGGGACACTCTGTATGGAGTAACTGAGCAATGTTCTCAAAGGGGATTGTGGGATCAAGCCCCTAACTAGCTTTTCAGAACAGATGTTTTAGGACATAAATGATGTTATTAATATAGTATTAATACAGTATCCTGAAAAGGAACAATGCATATGTCAGCCCCTGGGGCCAATTCAAATGTCCCATTGGGGACATTTAAAACCCACTGAGATGGCTGAAGGGAGCCACCTTACATAGACTTCTCTCCATGACCAAGGCAACGTGGATCCAATGGTCATCCAGTATGTGTTTCAGAGTCCTAAAGAATGGGTAGTCTCTGGGGACCATTGCAGCTCCAGCCCATCACTGTCCAATCCACTCTCTGCTCAGTCCTTTTTTCTCTGCTCCCTGCCAGCTGTGGCTTCAGGTGAACTGCCAAGCCATTTTCTCTCAGTGCTGCTTGAACTGGGCCTTAGGTTCTAGGCATATTGTTGCAGATGCTCACTTAGTTGGCACAGGTGAAGCTAGAAGGCTGGGAGCTTAGCAGATGAGTCCATGTGGAAGCTGAGGACTAGACTTGTCAATGACCCTAGCACTGAAGTCCAAGTGTGCAGACACTAGTGCTTGCCACAGCCTGGGATGAACTCAACTGGTTATCAATTCATGTGCATAAGTTTTCTCCTTAACAAATAGATATCCACATTGGTTGGGGTTATTAGACTCTTTGAGGATCAATGAGTAGACATAAGTTTAAAAAAAGGTGTAAATCCATTTCACAGGTATAGAATACATACAGTTCATTTTATTCATTTTTAATTTTTAAGATTTATTTTTTGTCCTATGAGTATATGTGTTTTGCCTGCATGTATGTATGTGCACTATGTGTTTTTTGTTTTCTTGTGCATACATATCAAGATAGAAGGGATACACTGATAAGTTTACTGTTGTGCTTGGACTATAGGAGACAACCAGACAATGTTCATAGAATGAATGACTACCTCAGAGTCAGAGTCTAGTGCTCAAGAAGTGTCTGTTAACATAGCTACTCTCACCACAGTCTCTGTAACAGAAAAGTCATACAATAGTTTATGGCATACACAGGTACTCTGGAGACACAGGCTAAGGGTACAGAAGGCCATAGGACTCTGCTGTTTTCAATTTATTTAGGATCAGACAGTCATGAGTAATTGAAGACATCAAGTCTGCTAAAATGTTTTATGAGTTCAATTACAATAATGGCCATTTTATTTAAGCATGTAATGCTGGAGGAGAGGAAATGAGGGGTTTCTTGCTGTTCACAAGCAGAGTGCTTTGGGTTAAGGATTGAGACATGCCTCCACTAAATTCTTTAATAGTATGTGATTAATTAATAGCCATTACACATGGCCCAGTGTTTCAAGTTTAGGTGGCACCAAGTTCTTCATCCAGGCACACAATAGGTTTCTTATACTGTTATCCCAAGGACAATGTATTGGTCAACATGGTTTGTATTTTGTTAAGATTGGAGATAAGTGCTAAAACATATGGTTTGAAAGAAGGCAGCAGCAAGTACTCAAAAAACACACAGTATCTAAAAGTTCAGCAGTATCTGTAACAGCGTCAGGGTAATGCTGGATCCCAACATCTGGCATGTAGAATTTTTTTCTCATTTGCTAATCTTCACTAAAAGATTTAGTTCTTTCTAAATAACAGCAAATAATTACGTGATTTCCAAGGTTCCTTAATGTTTTCCCTAGATATCTGAAAATATTTAGGTAAATTGACCTATTAATAGAGAGCTATTAGCACTGTCTAGTAAGTGCATCTTAGTATTTGCATACATCAGTTAATTTAATTCTCACACTGAACTCTTGAAAGATATATTGTTTTATTAAAAATATTATTATAAGGTACTGGTTAGAAGGGTTGGCTATTTAGAGAGCTTGTTCTTGCAAAGGACCAGGGTTCGATTCCCAGTTCCCACATGGTGTGTCACAACCATACATAACTAGAGTTCCAGGGAATCTCATACCCTCTTCTGACTGCTGAGGGCACCAAGCACAGAGATAGTTCACATATATGCATATAAGCAAAATGTTCATGCGCATAAAAAATAAATAGGTAAAACCCCCTACAGTTATTACAGATCTATATTGCAGGTGAAGGCTGAGTTCCAGGTGGGTTTCAGCAAACCCAGTACACTGTGCGCATGGTCTGGCTATCAGACTCTATGGTGTTCTTATTCATGCCTTGGGCAGGACTAAGTCCTCCAGGATTTCAAAAGGAAAGAAGGAAGCTTGGTTAGTTAGCAAAGACTTTTGGCTGATAGCTTGTTTGGCTCTGAACAGAGTTCTGGAAAGACACAATGATCCTATTGAAGGGAGGTATTGTGAAAGGTATTGGTGTGTACTGACAGCATTTGTGTACATCACATGGCAGCATGTCACATTAAGTGGGGCTGGTTTTGCCTTTCAACAGATATTAATCAAGGGACTGTCCTCTACAAGGCACTGTGTTGAGTCTTGTGGAGGATGAAGAGGCGAAGAAAGAGTGGCATTTCAGTGGAGTGGTCGTTCACACTCTGGTTTGATGCAGCTGGCTGTGTGACTGTTTTTTTTTTAACCCCAGCTATGCTGTTATTTTTCTAAGGTGATTTCAGGGTACCTCCTTGCACTTTAGAGACAAGGGGATGAAAATGCGATGGCAAACCACTGTCCCTGTGAGATGATGCTGACGTGGATGGCATTTAGAGCGGATGTGGATAAAACTGGTTATTAAAAGAGTCGTGCGATTTTAGAAGAGAGGGACTGAGTGCTTAGTACAAAGCAGGGTCTGGAGGTTACTGTTCATTGCGAAGGAGACGGTCTGATGTTGACGTGAATGAGAGCTGTAGTGCTGACATATATGACAAATGTAAGCACTGTCACAATGCTTGTGTGGGTAGATACATGTGCTCTCACACGTCATCAGGTGGGCTACCCAGGTGAGGAGGCAGCATCCCGAGGCACTAGGTGATTCTAAGCCACTGAAAGACAAGTACTGTCCTCAATGTCCAGCTCGGATTTTCCTGTGGACAGACGACCTCCTGGAGGATGTGAGTAAGTGACATGGGCAACTTTCATCTCCATTTGATACATGCCAGACACTCTTGATTAATATGTGATAGTTCCAGTACAATCAGCAATGTGTGCTTAGCTCTCCAACAAGTCATTTTTGTTCACATGTGCTCTCACTGTGTGAAGTGATGGATGGCTTTTATTCATTCTTTTTAGAGGAAGTTTATTTATCTTTTGAGATCAGTTAAAAAAGAGAGAGAGAGAGATGCTTCAAATGAAGGAGCTGTCATTTCCTAGACAGCATTAGCTTGTTTCTACTGCAAGAACATCTTAGAAGCATTATTTTTGATTAATTAATTGCACACATCAGGTGGTATGACACACACACACACACAAACACACATGCATACACACTAAGGGACAGTGATGGCCGTTGCTGGAGGCATTTCTAAGAACAATGTTCTCTTCTTGAGCAAGACCATACTCATTGTGACAGCATGGGCATATGTGTTAGGTTTTGGACCAGGAGCTAAGCTGGCCATACACACTTCCTACAGCTGTTCTCTCTCACTGTAACCAAAGCTACTGTAAAGAAATTGATAACCTTCCTACTGAGAGCCTATCAGTGAATCAAATCTTTGGTCCTCTAACAGAATCTTAAGACATATGGGTTTATGGATAATGGTTGGATTCCTAATTCTTCCCCAAGAGAGATTACAGAACTCAAGTTACCAGACACCAAGCCGACAGAGGACCAGGGGTGTTTTATTCCTTTCTGTGTCCTGGGTTCATCTTAACCAAATGTTCCCCTCCTCCTCACCTTCCCCAAGTCCTCTAATTCACACATTAGCAGGATTCCCTTCCATAGAATGCAGTACCCCTTCCCCCATGCTGTCATCATGGAATTAGAGACAGGCTGGCTACAGACGTGAACCTCCCTTTCCCATGAAATGTCTAAAAAGCAATCCTATCCTTGCTACTGGGGCAGCCTTCAACTCTCTTCAGAACCCTACCATGCTGTTTGTCTGTCTGTCCACACCATTAATAAATCTTAGCCAAAAGGACGAAGAGGGATTTTTTTTTGCCACGGTATTTTTTAACCTTCCTATTTGGAATAATTCTGAATAGCTTTACATTTTTGAATGAATCTCATTTTGTTATTTGGACCAAGACAGCAGTTGTTCTGATTCATTTACTCACATTTACACCCTAAGGTTATTACTGATATTTTTTCTGTTTGGTGGTATCTCTTGCAGCATCATGGAAGGGTAGAAAATGGAGGGCTTTGTTGTTTTCTGTTGGCACCCATAAGCAGGTAGAATTTATAGCAGGCCTGGTTAGTACTTGTAAACTTTGGATAAAGTTATCTTAGAATGATCAAAAAGTGAAGTATATCTTATTGAATGTAGCCCTGAATAGGAGCCCTACTTCAGTAGGAAGTTGTGCTGATCTTATAAATAATCCTACCCCTCCCAGACACATACACCAAAAATATTTTATCCAAAGGTTCTGACCCAGGCTACACTTAGCCAGAATACTAACAGCACCCTGTAGAAAGAAAAATGGTGTTCAGTTTCCCTACTTAAAGAGGCAAAGAGGTCTGTGACTTGTAAAGCTGTGTTTAGACGTTAGAACGGAAATAGTAGCAGATAGTTTAAAACACTCCTGCATCTGGTTTTTGTTATAAATAGTCTTTAGACCATTAGGCTTATTATTACAATGTTTTACTATGTCATAATAAACCAAAAGGCAAGAAAATATTTAATTGGATAAATTACTTGGTAAGTGTTTCATTGCCAATGAGATCAGCTTACCACCAAGGGACACACTAACCAAACTAGTTAGAAGTTGATGTCTTCATTTTAAAAATCAATTATAGGATGTTAGGTGTTCTGTCCTTTTGTAGTTTGGGGCATGTTATTATCCCATTATTGTTGTGAATTTGGCATGCAGAAAATCAGAGGGACTTTAAGGCAACATAATTCTTGGTTCAGGAAACAGCAGGTCATGTTATTGCATGATTACAGAATAGATTCCTAGAGCTCCAAATATTTCTTTATTTGGCTCAAATGGTATCCTTGAAATGAACCAACCATTTTGATTACAGTGTATTACTCATTTGAATTGATTTCGGTTTGGCGATCTGTTCTTCACGTTATAATACTTTGTTCATTGACACAGCCATTTCCTGTCATCTCCCCGGTCAGGCCTTGCGGGAGGTGGTGAGCAGGACACAGCTCAGGATATAGTTCTGTCACCCGTTGGCTCTGCACTGTTGGACAAACTACTGAAATTTTCAGCTTCCTGTCTGATATGGCTGCTGAGAGATTGGCAAGTTCCTAGACAGAGCTGCTAAGCACAGCTTCATAGGTGACTACGAGCCAGGACTGTGCTATGTGCTGAGTAGATGTGAATTAGCTGTAGATAAGTCTTTTGGTTTTCTGTTGTGACAAAATGCAGGAGAGAAATACTGTAAAAGAGGACAGCTTTCTTTCGCCTTGCAGTTTCTGGGTTTTTCTGTCTGTGGTCTGTTGGCTTCCTTGTTTTGTGACTGGAGGAAGGCAGAGCATCACAAGGGTAAATGCTATGGCAGAAGAAGATGTTTGTCGCTTGGAGGTCAGTGGGAGCTTTCAGATACAACCTACAAAGACATAATCCCAGTGACTACTTCCTCAAACTGGATCCCACTTCCTGACTCCCCATTCACAGAATTAGCCCATAATTATCTGTCAATAGCCGTTGGTGGGGAGCACTTCCAGCCTAAACCAAGCCAGCTCTCCTCTGGCTTTAAAAATTCATTTTCCATTTAGGAGTATTCTACTGAAGGTGATTGACTTACATATCTTTTTAATTTCCCCCACTCAGCTTTGAAACAAGTTTTCTTAAAAGACTAAGTTTGAATTCGCTCCTTAGCCAGGATGGATGTGTTAATTGCACAATCTCTCTTGAACACATCCGTGTACCTAGACTTGGACAGATGGATGTGGAATAACCTCTCAAGATAAAGCCTTACACTGAACTCTCAGACCAGGCTAAGTATAACCACAGGATGGCCAAGCAAGTGGCAAGGTGTCTGCTAGAACCCAGGCAAGTATTCCCTAGTCCTTACATGCCTTCCCAGAGTCTACTAATGATGGAAGCTGACAGTCTAAAAAATTGATTCATTGAGGAGTGCTTCTAATGTGAACAATGCAATGACAGAGATCCATGTAGGTACTTCCTCACTGTACTGTAGACTCCTATTTAGAAACACAGTAAAAATAAATGAGGGCATGATGTGTGCCCTCTCCTTACATTAGAACACATAAGTAGAAAATGACTGAACTCTAAACTACTATTTTATGTAAGTTTTCAGTACTAAGCAGAAATATACGCTGGTATAAAACATGTTTGTTTGCTTTGACTTATTTGCTGTTGAGCATCATAAGTGTGTTGTGCAGGTGACTTGGTAGTGGAGTCACAGTCCTTTCAACCTAACAGCTCTGGAGTGAGACCCTCCTTTCCTTCATCCAGTTCTTAATTTTGCTTACATTCACTTTCTATACTTGACTTTGCCAATGCTATGTTCTCTGTGAAATATTTGGGAGTAGGTCATTGCCTTCTCCCCTGACAGCCTAGAATGGGGGATATCACATTTTAAAAGGCAGTGTGTGATACTCATCATGATGGCTTCTATTAGGATTTGTTATGTCATTCAGTTCTCTGTCACTGTGATGGAATTACCTGAGATAATATACTTATAATCAGTCAGGGTTTAACTTGGATCATGGTTTCAGAAGTTTCAGTCCATGACTGGCTGTGTGTTTTGGGGGGCCTCGGATGATGAGGTGCGGCATGGTGGGAGTGTGTGGTGGAAGAAACTGCTCATTAATGAAATCAGGGAGGGAAGAGGAATGGGAAAGTATAACTTTTCATCAACTAGATCTTCACCTAGACTTGTTTCCACCAAGTCCAGGTAGATAGTGCTGTGGACCAGACCATGTCTTCAACAGATAGGCTCTGAGAGGACACTAACCCAAACTGTAATAAATGTATACTCAGATGTCGCAATCGCCACCATGAGCGTGCTCCAGGACTCCCATTCCAGGGTCCCAGGCCTCAAAGGAACAAGACCTGATTATGGGAATATGCTTTCAGGACTACATGCAGGCTTCAGGCTTTGGGATGTCTTTCTTTCTCTCTTCCATAGAAACCTGTCCAGCCTTTATTTAGATTCCTTTGGGAATTTATAAATGAATGTTACCATCAAATATCAACCTTTCACCATTGCATTGCCATAGCATTCCTGGGGACATATGGTATATGCAAAATGAAAACTGTTCGAATGCAAGGGGTGCTGGAAAAATTCTTCTCCAGTTATTGGTGGGAATGTCTTCACTCTTACTGGAGTAGAGGCTTGCCCAGATCCCTCACCATTCAAGAACCAGGCATTGGCCCTCCCTTTGCCTGGGGTGTTGGCAGCAGAAGATGCATCTGTGTGTGCATTTCAGCTCTCCCTTTCTGCTTGTGGGTATAGCTTGTATCTCTATGAATGGTCACCATAGGTCCCATCGTACCTCTTGCCCAGTTCTGGGACAGCTCTGTAGGATTCCACTCCAGGGGTTTCTGTGAGATCATCTGGTACTTTTGCCATATTTAATAACACCCTAACTTCTCATTCTACATTACCTTTCCTCTTTCCATTCTGACTTCCATCCAGTCACTGGTCATGAACATATGTCTACTAAAGCATCTCGTTCCAATGCTACGTTTTGGCCTCTTTTCATGGTTATATTGCTAATTTAGTAGCTCTTACATGCTAACATCCATCTTCTGATGCCAAGTCCAAACAGTAACAGGGGATTCCTGGGAACCCTGTTAGGAAAGATGACAACACAGATCACACTCTACATAGAGGGTAGGTGAAAGCTGAATTCTGTCTCTTGTTTTGCTGACCAAAGATGAATGTTCTGGTTTCAAATTCCATAACCCGGCACATTAAGGAGTCAAGTCATAAGGTTATTGGGTCACATAGAAAATATCAGAGTGTTTTTGGAATATATGTTAGTGATAAACAATTTCTGAAAGAAGACTACTACTTTTCTCTAATGACCATGTGTGGGATTTCCTTCGCCTTCCTCAAGGCCACATATGCTGCTTCTCAAACTTCTCCTTGGAAAACTTCCTTTCACCTTCCTCGGATAACCCCTCCTTCCCACCTTCTTCAACCTCCTGGAGTGTTTCCCCTTCAGTTCACACATCTGACATCATCGTGGCTGCATCTGTATAGTAGATACTGTTGCAAGCCAGTGTCTAGGAGGGTCCTAGCTGTACTGATCTCCATGGAGCATCTGATCCACATAGGACCAAGTGGCTGAGATGAGCCATAGCTGTCTCCTCATGCACTGAAAGCTAGAAGGAGGCCGGGTCTGTACCTTGGAGAGGTGGAATAAGCAAGCAAAAGTGCTCTTTGATGAGGCATAGCCAGAGCAAACTCTGATCAGAGGCCGGAGGGTGAGGAACAGCAGCTTTGCTGATGTGTGGTATCCTCTTCCCCTTTCCATGGTGATTTGCTAGTTGTTTGTGCTATCGACTAGTTATTTATTTATTACCAGAGTCCTGTGACAGCTAGGCATGGCCAGGAAGGAATGTTGCGCTATCAGCTTTTTCATGAAGACAACTTTTTAACACTTGCCTAGTTCATCTTATCAAACACAGAACAGTTCCAAGGTGCTGCCTGGGCTGCAAATGGCAGGAGTAGGTCTATCATCAAAGCATATGCTATTCATCAAATATTCAGCAGCTACGGCTTTTACAAAGGCTTTGTTTAGGCCAGCACATGTACTGCAGGGAATGAGGAGCCTGGCCTCTGAAAACTGGGTGTGGTAGGGCTTTGTGCTGGGAAACGGGAGGCTGTCTAGTTGGAAGGATGAGTGATTGGTGAGTGGTTGCCTGGGAAATTTAAAAATATTTTTGGGCCAGAGATTCATTCATTTTTTGATGTTGTGTATAATATTCTGACACAAATTAAGTGTGTACAAAACCCTGTGCATTCATCTATATGACAATTTAGCACAGGGAGATTTTATATTCATTAATGGAGCTAGATAGAATGCCAGTTTGTTTATTATCTGACAAATATGATTGAACATGCTAGGAACTAAAACTGTAACAACAACAACAAAGAAACAGAAGTAGCCATCATAATCTATAAACTCACCGCGCAGTCAGTGACCCTAGGGTAAGATTTAGCTATAGAAGTTACTTTGAAATTGAAATACAGCTAAATTACCATCATTCACGGGTTTTGTATATGTGAGTTCCTCTCCCTGCTAAATTTAGATTGTAACTTCAAATCAATATTCAAAGTGCCTTCAGAGTCACTTCCAGGTGTGCCTAGACCACAGAAATTTGAGTTCCCTGCTGCTTTTGCTGGGAAATGGGGGACTGACTATGTGGAAGGAGAGAAGAGATTGGGGAATGATTCCTTGGTAAATTAAAAATATTTAGTGGTATTTATACTGTGGTATTGTTGAGGTGATACAAGGTGAAACACCACTTTCTTAAGTGCCACATTTTTCACATTATTGTATTTTTAAGATAATTTTATATTTTAAGATGACCCCCATATGAGATATTGCTATCCATTGCTCCTGAGTACAGACCGTGATTTACCTTTGTTTTCAACATGTACAATGGTGCTGTTGGCTATGATGTTACTGAGTCAATGATGTGTATTAAATAAGGTTCCTTTAGGCAAAGGCACACAATAATCACCTTTTAAGCATTGGCAAGTCCATGAAACACAGCCAGAGGCTTGTGAGAACTATCCCCCCTCTAAGCAACCACTGAGTGTTCTGTAAGTCTGTTCACAGTAGCCCCATAAGCGTCTGTGCATATTATAAGTCAGCTGGACTTGTTTTCTGCTAGAAGATAAGGGTCAGTTAAACAAGTTAAGCATAAAAAAGGGGAAGGGAAACTTCATATTATTTGCCAAATGTTTGGAATTTTCTTCAAGAAGGGCCGTATTGTAGCAAAGCAGAGAGTAACATGTCTTGGAAGATCCTCCATGTAATGATACCTGCTTTCTATTTAGTGATGGATTCTGTTTTATATTTAGTAGTGTCTTCTAAGTTTATATTATGGAGGACTCAAATACTAAACTTAAGAATCAGATCTAAATGAGGTATTGTTACAGAGTTGATATGTACAAGGAGATTTGAAAGAAACATTTATCTTTTTATTATATTTGTTTTGTTTTTGACTTTCATGTATATATCAATAGTATGTGGGATTGTAAGAGGATACGTCTCTGCAAGTACCCATTGTAGGTTCTAATAGTTACTTTTATATTGTTACAATAAAACACCGTGATCAAGGCAACTTATAAAAGAAAGAATTTAATTGGGCCATGGTTCTAGAGGGTTAGAGCTTTTGATAGCACAGTGATGACATGGTGGTGGACAGCAGGAACTGCAGCTGAGAAATCACATCTTGATCCACAAACAGGAAGCAGAGGGCATGCTGGAAATGCTGTGTCCTTTGTGAAACCCCAAGGCTGCCCTCTAGTATCAGCTTCCTCCAATAAGTCCACACCTTCTAATCTTTCCCAAACAGTTTCACCAACTAAGAACCAATAGAAGAGGAAGATTACCATACCATGATAGGGATGTGTTATTTTATTAGGGAGAAATCACTTACATGAGAAACTGATAACCCAAGGTCAGCACTCCAACAGTCTCGGCTGCTCTCTGCGACCCGACTGGAACCCCAAGAGAATGAGAACTGTCTCCCCCCAGGTCTTTATCCCACACCCCACATATGTACCTGTGGTCACGTCCTAATGGGCTTGATCAGCGCCTCAGATGCCTAGTAAGATCTCTCCCTAGAATTCCCCTTTTAGTCTAAAGAAAAAACTCAAACTTTATACAAAACTATATACAAAGATGGCAAAATTCAAGTATGTGCTAGGCAAAGGAAAAGTGAGAACATACTCCCTCAAGATCTAAAGCTGGTAGACAACAAGAGCAAATGGTAAGAACCATAGACCAAGTATTCAAATGTATGAACCTATAGGGTCATTCTCATCAAACTGCCATATAGGTATACCTCATTCCTCACCATAACCACGTAAGTCTACCTCATCTCCTACCTTAATCTATTCCCCCTTTTCATTCATTCTGTTATTTCCCTTCTACGCTGTTACTTCTAAATTCATATATATATATATATATATACACACACAAATGTGAATTTAGGTATCTAAAATTCATGAACCATAAATAAAATATATATTAAATGCCTGCAGGGGTCTCTGCCACCTTCACAGTCAATAGAGATATGAGCCACAGGAGGCAAGGAAGAAGTTTCTCACAACCTGACTCAGTAGCCAGTGTTGGTTCAGACTTGGGGAGTCTGATATAAAGCCGTTTACTTTATGCATATTTAAACACAGCACAATTTGTTGAAAATTATTCTGGTGGTTATGAATTCAATCCCACCTGTACAACAAAGCAAACATAAATCTCCTTGAGGAACAAAGTAAGCTAAATACAGATCAGATGCAATGACATCAAAACCCGTAAAGTGCATAAAAATAGATTCTATAGATTGACTGAGAAAAACAGATTTACAATTGACTGAGGGAAAGAAAACCAAATTTATGATAAGGAATTGGAGGAGGATCCAGTGTCAAAAAAAAAGCCACTAGTCATACAGATAGCACACAGGTCACCAGGCTAGAAAATATATCTGCTCAAGCCTTCTGGACGGAAAACAGGTTTTGCATTCCTTCCCTTGAAGTAATAACCCTGTGTGCTTGGCATTCCAGGTTCCCCTAGTGCATGTCTGTGGCACAAAGACCACTGTGCCCCCTACATAAGCCTTTCTGAGACTGGCTTAATTCACTACATGTTCCTGTAAATAACATCACTTAATTCTTCTTTATGGCTCAAAAAATCCTATTGTGTGTTTATGATGCCACATTTTCATTATTTATTCCAGTCATTGGATACCTAGATTGTGAAAAGTGTTGCAAGAAATACTGATATGCAAGTGTCTATGTAACATGTTGACTTGGAGTCTTTTGGTTAATACTAAGTTATCATGTAACTGGGCCTTATTGTAGATCTGTGTTCAGTATCTTAAGGAACTACCATACTAGTTTCCACCATAGCTGAACTGGTTGACATTCCCACGAACAGTGTCTAAGCTTCCTTTTTCCCACACCTACCCCAGAATTTCTTATATTTATTTTACTCATGACTTCTATTCTAGATGGGGCAACATGGAATCTCAATGTAGTTTTTATTTACATTTCTCTGATGTCTTATGAGGTGGAACAATTTCTCACAAGCTTATTGGATGTTTGCATTTCATCTGAGAATATTCTGTTCATGTCATCTACCCATTTATTGACTGAGTTATTTGAAATTTCTTTCCATGTTTTAGTTCTTTGTATGTTTTAGACATTAGTCATCTGTCAGATGTACATCTAACAGAGATTTTTTTCTCCCATTCTCTAGTCTGTCTCTTCACCTTGGCCAACTGTTTCCTTTGCTGCCCAGAAGCTCTTACACTTCATAAAGACACATTTATCATTTTTTTGCCTTTATTTCCCGAGCAATCGTTACCATATTCAAAAAGTCCTTGTATATGCCATTCTCTTGAAATGTTCTCCTTATGTTTTCCTTGAATAGTTTAAGAGGTCAGGTCTTGCATTGAGGATTTTGTTTCCTTTGGAGTCAATTTTTATTTAGGATGAGAAATAAGAATCTGGTTTCATTCTTCTCCATTTAGGTATCTGGCTCATCTTAAACTGTTTGTTGATGATGCTACCTTTTCTCTAATGTATATTTATGACATTTTTGTTTAAATCATGTGGATATAATTGCATAGGTTTGTACCTGGGTCCCTTTTTTATTCTGTTTACCAAGTGTTTATTTTTACACTATCATTGTGCTGTTTCTATCACTATGGTTTTGTAGTATACCTTAGAATGAGGAGGTCCCTCCCACGTTTTTCATTTTAATCAAGAATATTTTAATATCTGGGACTCCTATTATTCCTTATGAATTTATTGTATTTTTCCCATTTCTGTAAGGAATGGCACTGAGATTTTGATGAGGATTGAATTGAATTTGCAGATTGCTTTTGGTAGCGTAAGTGGTTTCACAATTTTATCTCTTCTAATTCATCAGTAGGGGAATGTTTTTGATCTTCTGGTGTCCAGTTTTGTCCATGTTTCAAAGTTGTCATAATAGAGGTCTTTTACTTCCTTGATTAGGTTAATTTCCAGGTAATTTTTAATTATTCAAGAATTTCTTATGTGTGCATGTAATGTTTTGTTGAAGCCCTATCCTCCCTCCTCTAATTCCTCTCTCATCCTTTCTACTATTTACTCACAATTCATGTGTTCTTTAAAGAAAAACAGTGTTGAGTTCACTTAGTGCTGACAGTATGTATGCGAGTATGGGGCCATTTACTGTATAATGGTCATCTCTTGGGGTCTGCATCCTTAAAGAAAGATGAGTAAGCCTTCCTCTTCAGTGGACATAAGTTGACAATAACTCCTCAGTTGGGGTGGGGTTTTCTGATCATTTCCCTCCTTCATGCTGGGATTTTTTGAATGGTCTTTTCTTATACAGATCTTGTGCATGGTGTCATAACCACTGAGAGTTCATTTGTATCTTGGAAACACTGTTCTCTATATTCACATACTGCCTCTTGTTCTCACTATTTTTCTTCTCTCCTCTTCTTCAATGATTCCTGAGCCTTGGGAGAATGGGGTATGACATATGTCCCATTTGTTTTAAGATATTTTCTGAGGGAATTTGAGTGAACTTGAGGCTCTGATTTCTTTCTTGGTTTTCTTATTTTTTATGCATAGGAAGAATATTGATTGTTCCTCATTTCTTTCTCAGCATTCTTGTTACTTGATTATAGGAACAGTATTTACTTTTGTGCGTTAGTTTTATAGCATCCCACTTTGTTAAATGTATTTATTAGATCAAGAGTCTTCTGGTGGAGTATCTATGGGTCTATATGTATGTATGTATGTATGTATGTATCTATCTATCTATCATCTGTCACTTCTCTCATCTGTAAATAAGTGTTCTAGGATTTCTTCCTTTCCAAATTGCATCTCCTTTCTTCCATTCTCTTATTGTTTAGCTAAAAGCACTGTATTGAACAGGATTGAAAAGATGGAAACCTTATCTTTTTACACATTTTGGTGGACATGCTTTGAGTTTGTTTTCTCACTTAGTAGAATTCTTGCTGTTTGATATAGAATTAATTATGTTGAGATAAACTATCTCCAGTTCTAGTCTCTTCAAGGCTTTTATCATATGAGATGATTGGTTTTTATAAAAAGAAAACTTTACTTATTTAGAAGATCATGTGATTTCTATCTGTGAATCTATTTCTATGATGTTTTAATAAATTTATGAGTTTGTTTTGTTGAACCATGCCTCTGTATTTAGAATGAAGCCAGTATGATGATGATGATGATGAATGGATATATTCTTGAATTTAGTTTGCAAGAATTGTATTAGGAATTTTAGCATCTATATTCATGAGGAAGATAGTGTATAATTTTTTGTGTCTTTATCTGGTTTGGGTGTTAGGGTAATAATCAAAACAGGTTGGTGGCATTCTTGCCCTTTCTGGTTTGTGAAATAATTTGAGACTCATCAGTATTCTTCTGCAGAAGTTTGATGGGATTCAACAGTGAGTCCACTGGGTCTGGGCTTTTTCTGTTGTTGGGAGATTTTTATTTTTCACTACTCCATCAATTTTACTTGTTGTATATCTGTTTAAACTGTTTATCTCATCTTGGTTTAGGTTTGTTAGTCAGATGCACACAAATATTCACCCTTTCTATTTTAGGTTTTCCAATTAAGTAGGCTATGCCCTTAAGGTATGACTTAATGATTGGATTTCATTGGCATCTGTTGTAATGTTTCTCTTTTTACTTCGAATTTTAACTTGAATCTTCACTTTCTTGCTTACTGTGGTTAATAGTTGGTGATTTTTAAAAACCTTTTCAACTCTGTTTTATCAATTCTTTTTTTTAAATTAATATTTGGTTCATTCCTTTTTGCCCCATTCTTAAGGATTTCTGTCTACTGGTTTTGAGGTGGTTTTTAATTTGTTAAGACTTCTAAAGTACCTCATTAAGTTATCAATCTGTCTGTTTTTTTTAAATGTAGGAACTTGAAGTTAACTTCCAATATAACATTACTTTTACTATATCTCGGGCCTTTTGATGTGCCATATTTTAATTTTTGTTCGATTTAAGGTAACTTTAAAATAGTTTTTAACACCTTTGAGTGATCTATCCATCATTCAATAGTGTATTTTTCAATTTTTTTGAGTTTGTATATTTTTGTAGTTATTTTGTTTTTATTGAGTTTGTATATTTTTGTAGTTATTTTGTTTTTATTTCTACTCTATTGTGGTCATAGAGAAAACAAGAAACTATTTCAGTTTTTCTATAATTGCTAAGATTTTCTTTGTGTCCGATTACATGAAATATTTTAGAGGACGTTCTATGGGCTGCTGAGAAGTATTTGTATTCTTCAGTGTTTGATCAAGCTGTCATTTAATTCAAATGTTTGTTTATTTTTTGCGGCTGGAATGCCCTTCCTATTGGTGAGAGTGGAGTACTGAATTCACCTATTATTTTGTTGGTTTTTAGTCTGTGTATTCACCTCTAAGAATGTGTATTTTATAAAGTTGGGTGCATATGTGTAAAATTGTAATGTCCTCTTCATGATTGTTCTTTTAATCACCATGAAGTAACCTTTATCTATTTTGACTAAATTTTATTTGAACTGTTTTTGTCACATACTGAAACAGTAACACCTCCCTGTTTTCTAGTTCTATTTGCTTAGAGACTTTCCCCCATATTTTTATCCTAAGGTTGTGTCTGTTTTTGATGGTGAAGTGCATTTTTTGGAGGATAATATGTGTCTTCTGATCAGGGTATTTAGATACTTAATATTCAGACTTATTGTTGAAAGGTATGTATTAATTTCTCTGATTTTATTGTGCCTAGTATTTTCCAGTTCCTTACTTGCTTAGCTACTGTTCTAGTGTTTTGTTTTGTTTTTTTTAATGTACCCTCAAGGTTGTATCTGTGACTTCATTCTGAAATTTTTCTTCTAGTATCTTCTGTAGAGTTAGTTTTGTGGTCATAGATTCCTTTATCTTGTTTTTATTATGAAAAATATTTTCCTTCTCCTTTTAATTATGATGGATTGTTTTGCTACATGTAATAGTAGTCTTGGTTTGATGTTGTATTTCAAAGGATGAGTAAATCATTCCAAGCTCTCTTGACTTTTAAAGTTTCTGTTGAGACGTATTCTGTTTTGTGTTTGTGACTTGGCATTTCTCTTTTAAACATTTCAGTATAGTTTTCTTCGATATATTTTTATACCAATTTTTTTTTGTGTTCTAAATGTCCCCTGTACCTGGATGGACACCTCTTTTCCTAGATTTGGGAAAATTTTTACTATGATTTATTGAAAATATTTATGGTTTTAGCATGAAGTTCTAGTTTTATTCCCATGGATGGTGCATAGATTTGGTCTTTTTGTCACACTTCACAGTTCTGAAATGTCCTCTTTGTGCCTTACTTATTATACCATCACATGAATATTCTACTTTCTTTGCCTTGGTTCAAGTCCTGATAGTCTGTTCTCCATTCACATGGCCAGACTTTCTTCCAAGCTTTTAAATAAACATATTTATTTTTAAGTGTTTGGGTGTTTTGCCTGAATATGTTTGTGTACTACATGCATGTCTGATTCCTGCAGAGGCCAGAAGAGGGCTTTAGATCCCTTGGGACTGTAGTTATAACCAGTTGAAGGCTGCCATGTGGATGCTGGAATTTGAACCTGGGTCTCTGAAGACCACTCAGTGCTCTTAACTGTTGAACTCCTCTCCATAGTCTTTTAAGTTCAAATTTAATTTAACCTTTGTCCTATTGAATTTTCATTTCCAGTATTTTTTTCAGTATTTATCTCTATTATTTCTATTTTCTTGTCCTTCATGGACCTTCTTATTACATTCAGCTATTTGTTTGTGTTGCTTTAGATTCTCTTTGGAGTTTGTGTTCTTCTTTGACTTGTTTTAAACATCTATAATCCATCTTTTGAGTTCTTTGTCTAGGATTTCATCTAATTTGTTCTCAGTGGATGCTATTACCATGGCATTAGTAATTTTTAAAATTATTTGGGAATCTCACATTACGTGCCCTATTGGACTCACCTTCCAGTCTTCCCTTGTCTAGCTCCCATCCCTCATGACTTCCCTAAAACAGCAGCAACAACAATGAAAACCAAGTCCAGTTTTATGGTTCATATATTCACTGGAGCATGTTCAAATTCCTAGTGTCCAGGCTCCCAAGGGAGGATGAGTCTTTCTCCACCTGCATCCATGTCAGAAGCCATCACCTGAGGAGAACCTTGAGGTAGCCACAGAGCAGTAGAAGGCCAGCTCTCCCGTGTCCACACCGCTGCCTGCACCACAGTGCAGTGGGCTGGTGGGAGACCAGCACTCCTAGGCCCATGCCATGCTTCCTGGGTGCTCAGGCCATGGGGCTCAGCTCCTGGATGTAGATGTCTGATTGCTGGTTGCAGCCTTAACCCTCCCAGCACTTCTTCTCAGGCTCCCAGACATGTAGGCAGTTCTTTACAGACCAGAGTGCAAGCGTCTGGGAATTCCTTCAGTGGCTGAGCTGTAAATGCTGCTCTTGTCTCTGAGTGAAGATCCTTTGTGAGGTTGCATCTGAGTCACAGATGCTGGCGTCTGTCTTTAGGCTGTCCTTCCTAGTGTTAGAACCCATGCCTGTGTTTCTCTGAAGTCTCCTTTTCTGACTAGTTTTCCAACGTGCCTTTTCTGTGCATGGTTCTGGCGTCGGGTTTCTACCCATAGTCTAGAGGTGTTTTGCTGTTCAGTTGTCACTACACAGTACCACAGATTTGCTGTGAGTTTCCTAAGAGTACAAGATGCCAAACATCTGGGACTGCCCAGCTGCTGACTCAGCAGCGGTGTCCTGCTGCTGCTCCGGTCCTTTTAATACATATGTATTATGGCTTCTGGCTTTGCCATTTGTATGCGATTCTTATGTGTGAAAATACATATGTCTCTGCATCTATGTGTGTTTCTTGTGGGTTTTTATTTTATTTTTGTTTTTACTTCTATTTGTTTTGTCCTATTCTGACTTGCTTATTTTATCTCATTTCACTTTATCATTATTCCTTAGATGCCTGTTTGTTTCCCACCGAGAAATAGAAAGGGTGTGGATCTGGATAGGAGGGGAGATGGGAAGGGACTGAGAGGAGTTGGGGGAGGGGAACCTGTACCCAGAATATACTGTATGAAAAAAACCCATTTCAATTAAAAACAATCAAGAAGACAGAAAGCAAACTGAGTAGGCCAGTAATCTGCATTTGTCCATAGGCTCTGCTTTAATTCCTGCCTCCCTGCTTGAGTTCCTGTCTTGGCTTCCTTTCACAGTGCACTATAAGCTGTAAGATGAAGTAAACCCTTTCCTTCCCAAATTAAAACAATAAAAAAGATAGTGCCTCATTGCTGATCCTGCCAAGTAACTAGAGGAGAGGTTTTCCTGTTGTCATTTCCCTTCCTCCTGATGCTGTTCTAAAATATTTGTTAAGTATAGTGCAGTGTAAAGCTGTGAGGTTATCTGTCTGAAGTATGGGTCTGCTCACACATACCCCTCTCTCACTGGGTGCAGGGAGCTCTCAGATTGCACGACCTTCCAGAGATGAACCGCATATCTCCTATTCTCTTAAAATTTCCATCTTTCACTTTCCTGTCAGACTAGAGATTTTTATCCAGTTTGCCTCAGTTTATTCCCCAGAAATTCTAGCAGGTCTTATCTGCCATCCATCATCTTGGATCTCCTACTTGCTTTTATAGTTTTAATGCATAAATTATTATTAATTCAACACTAATGAGATTGTGTTGGTTTGAATCGAAATGGCCCCAGTAGGGACATGTTTTTAAATGTTTGGTTCCCAATTGGTGGAAGTGTTTGGGAAGGATTAGAAGGTGTGGTCTTGTTGGAGATGTGTCACTGGGGAGAGGCTTGAGGTTTCAAAAGACTCATGCCATTCCCAGTGATCTTTCTGCCTCGTATTTGTTGATTGAGATGTGAACTCTCAGCTACCCCTCCAGTGCCATGCCTGCCTGCCTGTAACCATGCTTCCTACTGTTATGATAAAGCAGGGGGACCTTGTGTGTAGGACCTTGATGGATTCCATGGCAGTCGAGGGTGACCGAGGCGGGGGACAAACATGCTAGCAGACAGAGCTTAAGTGAGAAGTTTTATTAGAAAGGGAGGGAAGGGAGAAGGAATGAGAAGAGAGGTAAAGAGAAATAGAGGCAGAGAGAGGACAGAAGAGAAGAGGGAGACAGGAAAAGTCCTGTCTGCCCCAGGGGAACAGCAGGAAAGACAATAGCAGAGAGCTGGAAGAGAGCATAAGTGGGCAGAGCTCTTTTCTTAAAGGGGTCCTTTGCACCTGGACTGACCAGGATACTGCCTGAGGGCATTCTACCAAGTGACAGGGGCAGGCCAGCATAATGACTGAGCCCTTACACCCACCATGATGGTCATAGACTCTCACCCCCTGGAACTGTAAGACCCCAATAAACTCTTTCTTTTATAAGTTGCCGTTGTCATGTTATCTCCTCACAGTAGAAAAGTAACTAAGACAGAATTTTATTTTTACTCTCTTCAAAGATGATTTTACTTTCACTATTTCTTATAATGTGCAGCAATACCCCCAAAGAATAGTTGGTGAATAGAAGCCTGACTAGGAAGTTTCCCCTACATTTCTGTATCTTTGTCAGTATTGTTTCAGTTTGGGGGATATGTAGTTCATCTACCACTGAGTTATGTCCATAGCCCACCTTTTTACTTCTTTTTTGTTTTGTTTTTGGAGACAATGTCTACTAAATTGCCCACACTACCCTTGAATTTATAATTGTCCTCCATCAACCTCCCAGTTAGCTAGAATTAAAAGTCTGTACCATCAGACCCAGCTCCAATTTTGAATTATAAAGTATGAAAAGACTTTAAAGGAATGTTAGCATGACTTTTGGAAAACATCAATATTAATATATTGGTGAGGTCATTTTCACTTACAGTAAGGTTCTGTTCAGAAAGTGTGTGCAGTATCCTGGCTGGTTTATGGAGAAAATGGATACTTACAGCCAATGAATTTCATGACATTTTCTTATGTTCAATTCTTGCTTACTCTATAGATTCAGTCTCTCTCACTCAATCATTTTTATCTCTTACATGCAGAAAAACATCTTCAAAGATAGATCATAAATTATTCAGTCTGTAATACAGGTTTCTTCCTGTATAAAATAGTGTGTGGTCAACTAAACTTGTGTTTTGGACTTCAAACTATTAACTTTTAGTATAATGATGTCACACATCATGGAGAATATTTATACTAAAATATAAAATTATTTATGTTTTAGACTATACACCCTGTAGTTTTTCTCTGGCCCCTCTTTGTGTGTGTGTGTGTGTGTGTGTGTGTGTGTGTGTGTGTGTGTGTGTATGCACACATGCATGCATAGGGGAAAGAAGTTCCCTCATTTTCAAATCATCATTTGTTTGGCTTAGTCTGGGCCTCAGGAGAGAAGTATTTGCAAGCATTGCTCTTCAACTGGTGCAAGATACCTGTCCAAACTAGCAGCTGTTCATTCTACAGATACCATATGCCAGCTACAAAGCACACTAAGACACTTTAATCAGGCTGGGTGATACTTAGCTCACTAAACTTGTATTGGAACATCCTCTCCTTGCCGTTTATGCTAAAGCACTGCTTTAGCTAAACTATTTATGTATCTGAGTTTACTGATACAACTTTTCATTTATTAATAGGCTCTTCCTTGAAGAAGTATTTTCTATTTCTCTTTTAACTTAGCTGGTCTAAGGGAGTGGGTAAGTCCCTGAGATATTTGATAAGCCAGTGTCATTTGCCAAAGTACTCAGAATACTGTGGGTTTTACAGCAGCATCCATTTGTCTGCTTTGCCAAGTTGAACAAACTACCTGTCTAGCAGGCTTGTTCTTGGGGGTGATGAAAGTTGTGGTTCTAGTGGACAGATAACCCTTCTTGGACAACTGATAAAATGTCACCCACCCAAGCATGGCACTTTGCTACATGTTACAGTCCTGCCTTCGGCTGCATCCTGAGCTAGTTAGCTTTTGCAAAGGCATCTTTGTTCTGTATCTAGGGTACTGACTTTGTAATCATCCCTTTGTGAGCCTTAGGATGCTTACATTAGCAGATCAAAACTTCCTCTGCTCACACTGGCTGTCTGGAGCATGGTCGTCAAAGTCAGTAGGATTATATATAAAAAGTGTATATGGCCAGGCCCCAGGCAGCAGGAATGTAAGTGTGGCATGCTGACACTGCCCCTCTTTGGCTTGGAGGATGGAGGATGGACTGAGACATAGAGTCCTTTCTCTTGGATGGGGGGGTGTCATATCTCACAATATCACTCTCATACAGGACTACAGTTAATCTCAGTTGACTTTAATTCCCAACTCCGAGGGAGTATGGCTTGAACATATCATTTATTGCCTTCCTCAAACTGCTGTGGAGGACGGGCATCTTTCTTTCACAGAGAGGTATAAAGTAGTCAGCAGTGGTGTAAAAGAAGAGCAGTTGGTTGCAAATGCTAGCAACTCAGCGGCTCAAGGAAACGGATCTCTAGACAGCAGCCGGGTCATGGCTGTCATGGGCAAAGACAATGCCATGTTCTGCTCAGTCTTAGGTAACATTTTAATGTCGCTGGATTATACATTATCATGGTTATTAAGTGAGTGGATGCTATTATTTTGGAAAGTTAGGTTAAAAAGACAACAAGTTGACTAATTCCTTATAGACTTCTTCACTCAGCTTTCCAAATTAGTACAGTACTTATATTTTCAAATAAGAAGTTGTAAAGCAACAAACGTTTGTTGTATTTTCCCACATTAAGACAACCCATACCAGTGGAACAACAGGAGCGGATTTAGTCCCAACACTGAAGACCACAGATGTGAGGAGATAATATGCTAAGATAAACAATGACTAACATCTCTGTTTCCTCCAGTCCCAGCTATTTAGTTTAAAACCTACTGACCTTTGAAAACAATGGACGTGGCTGTCTGGCACACAGGATGGATTCCACAGTGCTGCTTTTGCTTTGAAATTGTGTCTTTGTCTACTTGTGATCTCAGGGCCACACTGACAAGGTCATTCCCTGCTCCAATCTGCAGGGACTTCCACAGCTCCCGAGCTTGACCTTTGGTGGTGATTTCTCTTAGTGTTGTGGTTTGTGGTTGGATTTGGAGAAGTCAGGAGTCATGCTGTACACTCTACCTGTGGTTGGAGAGTAACATCTCTGCATGTTTTTTGGTACACCTCACTGTTTGAGGTCTCAAGCAGGTTGCTCTAAAATGTTGGTGGGTGCTTCTAACAGTGGGACTGGAAGCCAAACCATTCAGGAATCCAGATGTAGAGCCTGGGTCACCTGGCTAGGTCTTGGGCTCTGGTGCCTGCTGACTCCTTGCCTAGGCAAAGGATTTTGTCTCCACCAGAGGGAGCCATATTGTCCAAAAACAGTTCAGCTGTAGTGTTTCCAAGATCCTGGACCCAACTTCTTTCGCTTGTTCTCCTTCATAACTGTTGCAAAGAAATAATATTAAAAGACCCTTTATCATGGGTGTCATCCAGGGCTGTGATTGTGAGGTGATAAGATTTTTTTCAAGAAGGAGACTAATAGAATTCAGTTTTCTGAAAAGCCAATTCTTCAGCCGGAACTGACTTAATGGTGAAATGAAAACATGGGAGAGTTGGGAGGAAAGACCTTGCGAGGAAAATGACCACTCTGATTGTATTAACAAGTGGCTAGATGTGGAGTTGCCCAGATGATACCAAACTATGTGTTTTCTATATGAACTATCCCCAGAAATTATACAACATTCAGGTCCCCAAGCTGTCACATTGCCAACGAATAGCCAGAAAACTACAGCTTACTTTACTAATTTAATCACAACCTGGAAATGCTATGTAATACATAAGATGCCCATTTTGTCTTAGTTATCATCTCTTAAATATGCTCATCACTTTCTCAACCTGTATTGGAGGGTTTGCTAAGTTGGTTCATGGGATATGCCATATCTTATATTTAGAATGTTCCCCAAAGACTTCGTTAGGCATGGTTGCTTGTCTGAGACAGTATTAAAAGTTACAGAACTTTAGCAGGTGGGGCCTAATGGGAAAAAGTTAAGTCACATAGCTAAGACCTTGAAGGGGTACTAGGACCCCAGTTTGTTTCTACTTTAACTTCCTGGTGGTCACCTTAGTTTCATATATATCCCCTCCTGGATGTGCTGCCTCACCACAGACCCAAAAATAAAGGAACCACCTACCTTGAGATGAAGCCTCTGAAACTGTCAGACAAACATGAACCATTCCTTCCCGTAAATTGATTCATCTTAGGTACTCAGTTACAGTAACGATGACCTAATTTGCATAGGATATAAAGGAACATACTAAAATACACCAATATCTGTGAACTCAAAAACTTAACGATTCAATGATGACATTACAGTTAACATAATGCTAAATGAATAAGTAAAATGTTTCAACAATAATAAGAGCATAGATAGCTAAACTTCATTGATTTATAGTGAGGAGATAGGTTTTCTATGAAGGTTGAGGAGCTAATAATAATGATTATGAATTTTGTTTGGCATAGTTTATACTAAGACCTTGTAGATTGTATACTGCCAACAACAGCTCCGGATGTCTTCTCAGACTCCCGAGCAGATGTCATCTGGGCACATTAGACTTGATGGAGTACAGTTGATGTAAAGCCAGTTTCAACTCTCAGTTAAATAGCAGCCTTTGTGTATGTGCTTGGAGGGAGATTTTTAAATAATAATTTATCAGGGAGCTACATCCTGAGGTGGACCTTAGCATAGTCAATATGTTATTTTACTTTAATAGGCTCTCAGTCCTGAGGGTACTTATGGAAAGGGAGGGGGCAGAGGGCATAATTAAATCTACTTGAAGGAGTGGGATTAGGCAAGTGAAGTGATCAGTGAGGAAATTAAGAGAATTCAGACATTTTCTGAAATGTTGGAAAGGAGACATGCACCCCTGAAACACTGCAACCCAAACCTCCCTCTGGGTGGACGGCATTCAAAAGAATCTGTTCAAATGATGTCTCTAACACCTTGGCTCTTGTTCCCACCCCCCCCCCCGCCCCCTTTAATAGTCAGCGTGTTACCAGCAGCTGAAAACGTGTGGCTGTTGCCTGGTCATTTTTTGAGCGCAGCAGCAGGCAGATGAATTCCTATTTACTATTTTACTGCATTCCCACTTTGCCCTTCCCTTCCTTTCTCTTCTGTTTTAGGTTCAGCAAAGGAGGCAGAGTGCTTGGTTGTTGAAACTGACTTTATAAATTAGGTGTGCCATGCACACCCATCCCCTTACTCAGGTATTTGGTTTAAAGACGCATATAACACCTCCCTGTCAGTTATTTCAGTTAAAGACTCATGTGACCACCCAAACTCGGTCAAGACTCCAGTGTTTTTGAAGCCACAGTGCCCACTTCCTTTTCATCTTTGTATGGAGATAATTTTATTTGTGCTTGTTAATTTATTTACATTTGCATTTCTACCAGGGAAGAGACTGTAATCCAGGCCATTAGCATAATTTTCACCGGGGTCGCCTGATATAAGCAAGCAACAGAGCAGTGTGGTGCTCCAACTGCCCCTGTTTTAGCTCTGTTCTTTTCTAACTACCATGCTGCCTCCTGCTACGCTGTGCAAGCGCCCACCTGCTATGGTGGTGGTCAGTGTGTGCACCGGAAGTTTGCTTAGGGACTCCTAACTGACAGATCCAATTGGGTTCTGTACAAAGGATAGATAGGTACACAGAAGGGCTTTCCTTGGACCTACAACTCTGTCGTGACTGGGATTCCTTGACTAAGGGTACTGACTTAGAGTTGCCATGGGAAAACTTCCTTTTTACTTCCTGTCATTGAGTGATCTTGGCTTAAGCATTAAGGAAGGAAAATTCAGCTTAGAAACAATACTGCTCAGCTAAGCAGTTTAAAGGCTTGTGGCTTTCTCCTGCAAGCAATTCACATAGTGCAAATAGAATCAAGTGGGTGCGTGGAGAGCTTTCAGTTGTAGTGGTTGTGGTAACTGAGTTGAGTTCAGAGAAAGTTACAGACACTCTGGTTTTGCTTAAGTGGTTTAAGAGCGCCCAGCATCTAATGAAAGATAACTATGACAGGGTCACTCTCACATCTAGCTTAAATGTCAATCTCCCTCCCCCCCTCTCTCTGTGTGTCCATATGCCTACTAACAGGACATTAATTGACTTGGAGAAAGTTGAACTTGGAAGCAAACTTTTTATTTTTTTATGAAAACAACTAGTGTTTAACGAGTTTATTTGGTTGGGGATGCCGGAAGCTTTGCGTGCCCTATCGCATCTAAGAAACTGTTGTCTACAGTTATTTTTTGGAGGCTTTGAGGTTCTAGTCCAGAAATGGATCCTGAAAGAAATCCACAAAGGCTGGCAGCCTTTCCTCATTTTGCTCGATGCCACGCTGGCCAGACAGCTAGGGAGGAACCTCCTGCTGTCTCCAGTGCTCCTATAAGCAAAGGGTCTTTGGAAAACAGGAGCCTTTCAGAAACAAACAAGAAAAGGGGACAGTTAACAAACTTGTTGTCAAATTCCCTCTCATTCCAGTCCTTCACAAGCTCTCCTGGCCTCTGGAGGACTCAAAGTCCCACTTTGTTCCCAGCGGAGCCCTCGTATCCCTGCCCTTATTGCTCAGTTTTCATTAAGTGTGGATTGTGTCTCTCAAGACTGCATTCCCTCTTTGTATGTGCTGGGACAGCTCAGTAATGGCTTTCCAGTTTAAGAGTTTGCAGACTGATAAATTGCCAATAAAAACCTTCATCTGTTTCCTGTTCCCTCCTGTTTGCCGTGTTTTCTACTACACAGCCGTTAAGTAGGCATTATGAGCTGTGACAGTACACATGTGACTGCTCTGTGGTAAGAGTGACAAACTGAAGTCCATAACACAAGGTTTTATTTTATAAGGTGAAGGCCAGAAATGGTTTTTAAAAGTTTGAACTCTGCACTTGACAACGGTTTCTATTTGTTGTAATATGATTATGAAATTTTTGAGTCATCTTTCTCGATTTTCAATGATGGGACAGAGTGGAGCTTCGACTTGCTTCGAAGATACTTGTTATTTTTAAAATAATTCAGTCTCAAGGAGCTGTCAAATCAGTTCAGTTGTATTTTCCTCTTAATGATCCTTATTGCCTTGAGTACGATTAGTTCCAGTTCATGACAGCTATATCTGCTGAGGATATACAGAAACTGTGTTTTAGCAGTTAAGACAAAGAAGGACCAGAGATGCGTAGAATTCTGGGTACTGAGGCTCAAAGTGTGAGTCAACTTTCTCGGGAATGTGGTGAGTCTCAGCGCCCTCACCACCCCTCTTATTCATCCCCAGGAAGAAAACATGTTCTCACAACAGCTACTGGACAGACGTAAAACTGGATTTTGGTTTTGTTTTCATTTTTTGTTACCTTTGGCATTGGTAGAATTTAAGGCCTCTGAGATAACAAAGAGTGTTGTTAATGGCAGCCAAGGTTCTCATTCCCGTGGGCATGTGGCAGTGATCATGAACTTTGACCTGGACCTCCAGTTTGAACAGAGTCCTGGATGAGATTCAGAGAATTCCCTTATTCCAGAAGATGCTGCATGATTCCAGCATGCAACAGGCTAAGAGCCCCTGCTTGGGGGCCAGCTTGTCTCAGCTACTGGCCTTTCTCCAGAGGGAATGAGCAGGAAATGCCAGGGGGTTTGGACTTCATGGCCCGCTATATTTGGGCTCCCCTAAAACTCCATTAGGAACTTCATTCCTACCACAGCTTATGAGACGGTGGGACCAGTGAGTGAGGCCATTAAGGTCTTGTCCTCACGACTGAATTTAGCCGAATGAATGGTGACTGGATGTTAGGTGACTTATTTTCACCTAACAAGTTTCAGCAGATTGGCTTTCCACAGATGCCTTGAATCAGGCCCAGGGCCAAAGTAAACCTTTTTGTTTGTAACTTGTGCAGTCTGGGACTTTGTGCTATTAGCAGCAGAAAACAGACAGAGACAAGCCCTCTGACAAACACTGGGAGTCTGGGGATTAATGGATGCTCACTGGAGAAAGGGTGTCTGGGCTCTTGGGGTCAGAATACCCTGCTCATTTTGGGTTTGCTTTATTTACCATCTATCTAGCACATTTTTTCCAGAGGCAATTTTGTAGGATAGTGATTTAATCATCAGAATATTGGTTTCCAGTGATCTATGGATATTTTATTCAGAGGTGAGAGGAGCTTCCTGCTTCTACTAGAGGTATTTTCTCTGCTGGTCCCTCTGCCTGTGAGCTCCCGTTTCTGAGGGAGCAGTTTGTGTCCAATAAGAGTATTAATCCCCTCAATCGTAGCCCCATCAAGCAAGCATGGTTACACTGTTTTCTAAAGCAGTGGTTCTCAACCTGTGGGTCAAAACCCTGCTGGGAGTTGCATATCAGATACCCTGCATATCAGATATTTACATTACAATTCACAACAATAACACAATTACAGCTATGAAGTAGAAATGAAATAATTTTATGGCTCAGGGTCACCACATCATGAGGAACTGTATTAAAGGGTCACAGCATAGGAAGGTTGAGAACCACTGTTCTGGAGTGAGTTGACTTGCTGTGCAACTAAGTGGGGGACACCTGCTCTGCTCCCTAGGGTGAAAAGGGTGCCCACGTCCCTGCCAACTCATTTTTGGTGCTGGTGAAAAAGAAATCTGCCTGCCAGCCTGGAAGTTGATATCTGGTGAACACAGGGCAGATTAAAAATGGTTAGGAATGTCTGACACTCAGTGGAGGGAGTTTTTAAGAAGTGTACAGTGATTTCTTTGTGTAGATTTTTGAAAATATCTGATTATTATCATTTGTACCCCTCACCGTGTGTGTGAGAGTGTGTGTGTGGTGTGTGAGTGTGTGAGTGTGTGTGAGTGATGTGTGTGTGTGTGTGTGTGTGTTGACAAGCATGTGGAGGTCAGAGGACAGGGTTCAGGAGTCTGTCCTCTCCTGCCTTCCTCTCTCCTCTCTCATTGCTGCTGTACTGTGTACTCCAGGCCAGCAGCCTGGACCTTCCGGTCTCCACCTCTCATCCTGCAGTATGAGCTCAGGGATGAGAGATGTGCACCACCTCATCCAACTGTTCTCATTTCTATTATGTTGTTTTGCTTATGAATGCTGGCTGGTTTCCGGTCTCGAACTCAGGTCTCCAGGCTTGTGTGACAAATGCTTTTACCCACTGAGCCACTTGGTTGGTCCCTTTCCTCAGTTGTGTAGGAAGACAATAATACTGCTTCTCTTTGAGTCCCGATGAGTGACTGGATCCTTTGACTCTGGTAGTTGACGTGACCCTGGTGTAGCAGTGAGCACAGATGGGTACCAGTGGCTAATTCCCTCAGGAGTTTTCATACCCGGTACTGAGGACAATGAGACTCCTGACAACGGAAGCACCATGGGAACTACTCCAGTTCTTTTCTTTTCTTTAATCATTTTTATTAATATTTTTTCATTTTACATACCAACCCCAGTTCTTCTCCCTGCCCTTCCCTGACCCCCCACCTCCCCACATCCCAACCCCCAGAGGGAGGGGGGATCATAGAAACTACTGGATTTTTAAAGTTTCCTAATAAAAGGGAGATGAGCATTTTCCCTTTTGGTTCAATTCTGCCAAGTGCTGGCTTACGTTTGCCGGTTGCTCAGTTATAACTCTGGAGGGTAGAAGGTTGCAGATAACATCTATGGTGGGATGTTGGAAGAAATGAACCTTTGTCAGGCATGGACATTTTCAACATTCAGTGATTGTGTGTGGTGTTACAGTGTGCATCCTAAGCCTGTTAAGGCCCATCAAGTGGTACACAAACTTTAAGTCAAAAGTTGACTTCCTCAGAGGTTTGACTGGCTCACCCAACAGAACAGATTTCCTCTCTAGCGTGGACTCTTTGTGTATGATTCTCATACAGTTACGTTCAGAGACCGACTTCTTGTTATTTTGACATTAAGCATCGGAGACAGTTTCCAGCGGTTAAACATTTATCATGGAAAGTGTTTCTACAGTGTACTGTCAAAAACCATGGCCAAATGTTGCTTTCTCTGTGTCAACATTCTGCTAACTTGAATAGTAATCACACGCTAAATGCAAACATGTAGAAGAGAAGAAGCATGTGGACCTCTGCTGTCTCTGTGTCAGTTGGACAGGAGAAACCTTCCTGTCTCACAGAGGCTTGCCACTGATAGTCAGAAGCCTGTCTTGAAACCCTAGTGTTTTTAGATTTTTAGGCAAACACAGAACCAAATCCTGAGGACAGGGATAAGTCACTTTGTGCCTCTAAACAGAGACTTGCTTATCTGTAAAATGAAGCTAGAATGCCATGCACATCCATGATGTAGAGAGAGGGTTCAGTTCTGTGCTGTGTGAGCTCTATACAGGACATCCCCAAAGTAGCCATTATTTTTATTCTCCTTCTCCCGACTTGTCTGTGAATGGCCAGGAGGAAGAGGAAATAACTGTCTACCATTGCTTCCTCAATCCCTTGTCCCCATGTTCTTGACATTCCAGAGGGGGAGGCAGAAACAGCACCATCCATTTTTTTTTGTTCCTGGCACTGCTTCTAGTTAGAAGACCCCTGCTGTCACTCTCTGCTCTCTCTGTGAGTTGCTCAAACAATCCACTTCTTCAGTCAGTTGAGTAAGAGGCAGAGTCCAGCAGAGGTCTTAGTTATTTGAGGTGAAATAATCTGGGAGGAGTAATATTCTATCTCAGATTGCTTTAGATCTGCACGTGCACACGGGAATGCATGTGTGCACAGACAGACAGACAGACACACACACACACACACACACACACACAGGGATATAGATCTGTTGTACAAACAACACCTTTAGAATTGGGCTGCACTGTTCTGGGAAAGGAAAACGTGTGCTTGATGGAGCATTGTGCAAAAACAGGTACCAGTGGCCCAATCCCTCAGTAATTTTCACAGCTTCGTTATCAGTTTTATTTCCCAGAGTCATCACAGAAGTATGTATATTTGTCCCTTGTACTTTTAAGATCAGGGTTGTTAGAATTCTAGGTTGTTGAACATGTGCCAGCGTGGCCAAGTGCTGTTCCAATGACTGGAACCTCCATCTCAGGAGATGGAGAACGGGAGAGGGGGCACAATTGTCTTCATCTGTGTACAGGACATTGAGCGGCCAGCAACAGTCAGAGCCAGTTATACCTTTGCAGATATTTCTGTGACCAGGTTAAGATGCCACCCAGCCTCGGTTGTTCCAGCTGTATCTCCAGACTGTGGAGGTCAGAGGGCTGTGAGCCACTGGATGACATAAGGCTGTCCACTGTGCTCATCTGGGGTTTTACTTCCGGCCATCGCAGAAGCATCTCACCCCCTAAGTTGGTTGCACAAATGAAATAAGATGGTAGCCCATACATAAAAACACAAGCTTTGACACATGACAAGTCATCATTGATGGTAACACTTTTCAGTATTACTACCATCATCAGTATCATTAGAGCCCACTTTGTGTGTGTGTGTGTGTGTGTGTGAGTGAGTGAGAGAGAGAGACATTAGAGCCCACTTTGTGTGTGTGTGTTTGTGTGTGTGTGTGTGTGTGTGAGAGAGAGAGAGAGAGAGAGAGGCAGAGACAGAGAGACATAGAGACCCTTGTCTGACAGTGAGGATAAGGGTTGGGTTGGCTAAACAGGCTGTAAGATATTAGAATCCACACACAGGTTGATAAACAGTCTAGCACTTGTTCTCACTTCCTCCAGAACCATGGCTTACAAACAGCAATGGGAGGACAACTCTTGACTCATCTGAAAGCCTGACGCTCTGTGTTTGGTATTTGTTGGGTTTTAGTGTCTTTGTCAGTCTGGTGGCTAAATACCTTAACTTTACTCTTGGATAAAAATTAAAATATGTAAATATATCAATTTAAGTATACCTCTATGAGCACTGTTAAAATATCAAAGTAGTATACGTTCCAGCATTGTGTAATTTAGCTATTTTAAAGACGTTATGGGCTCAAACAAAATAAAGCAAGAAACATTCAAGCTGTTCTCATTACTTTAATAATCATACAAAATGTCAGAATTAAGTATGAAGATTAGTTTTAAAAGTCATGATGTGTGAATTTCTTTTATTTTTGGAGACAAAAATGCAACCTTGCATAAGGTCCTGATGGTCCAATGGAAGAAGAGTGAGGGAAGCAAGCTGTCCCCTCATTGTTTCGTTTCCAAGAACTTGCTCCCTAGAGTTTGCTAAAAGCAGAATTGAATACACGTTGCAGGTGACTGGAGTATTAACTGGAGTGGTAATAATACTGGAGTATTATTTTTTAAAATTATTAAAATTATTATGAAGTGAAATACTTTTTTCTAGGTGTTTGTCTTCATGGATAGACCAGATAAGATAACCCCAGGAGTCATCCCAAATGTGCCAGACCTGAATTAAGTGTCCTCATGAATAAAAAAGAGGACAGTACCATCCTAGCCTAACAAGCCAGGTCCTCGTGACACAGGGCTTCTAGAGCTCTCTGGAACTCAAAGCATTCCCAGGTTGGAGCTGAGTGTCTTAGCCAGCATCCATGGGGATTGCATGAGGACGTGTACAGTGCTTCATGTTACATGTTCAGAACCAAGGATGAGTGGAGTCTTGCCATGCAACCAGAGACACCCTGGTTTTGTTATGTATTTCTTCTGAATTAATTTGTAACTATTGTACATTCAGAATCCTTTCACCCTGCTAAAAGTTTCATGATTTGTTCATCCTATTGACCGACCTTGTGTTTGGAAAGCTAGGCTATGGAGCATCCAGGCTCATTCCTGCATTGAGACTGATGCTAACTTCCCTCCCATCCCTCTTTTCCCTTTCCCAGCATCTAGTAGCTGAAATTCTATGTTCTGATTCTACAAAATCAACCTTTTTAGCTTGAGTGAAAACTTGTGGTATTTGCATCTCTGTGCCTGGCTCATTTCACTTAACACAGTGTTCTGTCCAATTCTTTCATGTTGCCACAAATGACAACTTTTATTCCTCTTTTGTTGACATTAGCCTTCATTCCAAGTGCAATAGAGAGTCATTAAAAAGATGTCCACAGGGGGAGTGAAGAAGGTCAAGATTGCTGGTTTTAAATGCACCTGAGGGGTTGGAGGGACGTTTGGTGTTTAAGAGCAGGTGCTGCGTTGGCAGATGATCTGAGTTTGGTGCCAGTGGCTAGCCCATAGCCACCTGTAACTGCAGCTCCAGAGAGACACAGGACCTCTAGCCTTTGTGGGCATGTAAACACCTATCCTTGTGTGCACACATGCCTACACACAGACACATAATAAGCATGCATGTGAGGTATGTGTGTGTGTGTATGTGTGTGTGTGTGTGTGTGTGCACGTGAGCATGCACACACTTGTGTGGTGACTGGGAGGCCCTTGGAGTGAGAACATTGATAGAACCAGCACAGAGAAAAATGAACATGCTTTCCAAATCTGTTTTAGAAGAGAAATCATCAGCTTTACAGATGGATTTGATATGGTATGTGGTAGGGAAAAAACTGGGGACATTCAGGGAAAGCCCTTGGTTTCAGGTTTTAGCAGCTGTCTTGGAGGTGGTGCACACTGACTCTGTCTGGGAGTTAGCTGGAGCAGGGCTGCTGGATGAAAAACCAGAGCTCCCTCTTGGATGTGATGTGCTTGACTTGGCAGGAAATCGGCCCAGTGGGGCTGTTGTGTGAGCCAAGTTCAGATCAGTCTCAGTGTGAATACAAAGCAGGTCTACACCAGATTTTAAGCATGTCTGTGAAAAATCAATGTAATTCCCAGTTAATTTGAGGTTATTGCAAGTTAACACGATTTTCACAGCTAATACAATGCTCCTGAAATTATTTAAATAAGTGATTGAACACTTATTTTACATTTTATTTGGATTTTTTCCCATGTCTTACCTGTGATAAACAAGATAATAATTGATGGCGCCTCAGAACCCAGGTACCATGCTGCCTGGCATCATACCAAACCTTTTTAGATTACTCCCAATATCAAACACATTATTGGCACTGGGACATTTGATGCATATATTTTCTGAAGAAGTGAAGTAGTCAGTATTTGCGATGGTTAATATTCTCAAGTTGACAGGATCTAAAATTACCTACAAGGCAAACCCCAGGTATGCCTCTGAGGAAAACTTGAGGCTTCATTCTCAGCTGTCCCGCACCATGCTAATATTTGGTCTGGCTTTAGCTTGTACAGATCTTGTGCACTCTGTCACAACTACTGTCAGTTCCTGTGTGCAACTCGCCTGCTGCGTCCAGAAAACATTTTCCTGGTCGTCAGCCATCATTTCTGGCTCTTACAGTCTTTCTGCTCCCTCTTCCATGATGACTCCTGAGCCGTAAAACTCAACCCCAAATGGATCAAGGACATAAACATAAGGACTGAACCTGAAAGAGAGAATAGAATTGAACTTACAGAATACAGGAAAGGACTTGGTGACCCGCACCCTGGTAGCACAGGCATTACGACCAGCAGTTGAAAAATGGGACCACATGAAACTGCAAAGCATCTGAACAACAATGAACACCAACATTGAAGTAAAGAGGCAGCCTATAGAATGGTAAAAATAAATGTTTGCAGCCATATACCTGACAGGGTTAATATCTTACTGAATTCTTATTGGTGTGTTTAATATTACATTTAAGTCTATTCTGCTATTTTTAAAAAATTATAAAATGCAAACCCCTGAAATGGAAAAAGCACTTACCCAGCCATAAGCTGCAATTTCAGCACTGAGCTGGGCTCCTAATGATCTGTGAAGGTCTCATGGTGCTGGAGTCATTGTGAATGGCCATTTTCAGCTAAGGTTAATGATTGTTACATTCATTTGCACAGTGTAATTGTGAAAGAAGACCCCGAATGGAACTTGAACCCCACCGTACTCCCATTTACCCAGAAAGCCATTACCTAAGACTGTTATTTAAATTCAATTTTCTCCAGTTAAAAACACAGGAAAAAAATCATCCAGATAAAATGTGAAGCTTAAGACAAAGCCAGATGACTGTTAGGAGCATCTCTCATGCAAGGTCTATATTATCTCAAAAATTAAATTGTAAATGACTGCATTTCCTGTTTCATTGTCAGTTTAATCTACCTTTTCCCCCATAACCTCTTGTACCTTGCACCCCAGAAGACACGCACAGTGGCATGCACCCTTTGCTTTGCTTGGGTGGTCCCTGTATTAGTCAGTGTCTGAAGGACGGATGCAGCTTCTTGCTTAAGGGCAGTAGATAGTAGCCAGCCCAGAGCCCTGGCTTGCCAGCCGCATCATTAGTCATTCCAGCCAGCCTCATCTCCAAGTTTCACCTTCACCTAGAGGTGACCTAGAGATGCTCACTTTCTGTACCCAAGCCCCGTAAACTGACACCTACCTTTTCTTTGTCCCCATTGCTATGTGCTCTCACAGCAGCTGATCTCACACCCATCCTTACACAGTCCAGCCACTGGCTTCTCTATGGCATTCTCGGTGCTGGCTTATAAGACTGTTCCCAGAAGAGTCACCGCTTAACACGAGTCCTGCGCAAGACTTAGTGTAGTATGCTCATTGGCTCATGCTGCGTGGAGGCATACTGGTTGTTTCTCTCCTTTTCCTCCTTGTCTTTCTGTGTGTCCTGGATCACGCAAAGACACTAAATGCCACTCTCACTCTTCCTGTTTGGGAGCTGAGCACACGGAAATGCATGTGATCAGCTTTATTTCCTAAGGCAGTTACAGCCAGTTACGGGGAAATTTATTGATGGGGGTCATTTGGTACATAATGCAGGTGAAAAGCAATAGAATTTTGAAAAAGGTGTGCAGGGTGTGCAGGGGTGATAGAAGTCAGATGTTTTATTCTGATCTGCATATCAACTATTGGGACAGCCAGGACTACATAGAGAGACCCTGTTTACAGAAACAAACAAAAACAGCATTGTCAAAACAGAAAATTACCAGAAGTCTGTGGGCAAAACCAGGTTTCATGATGTGGGAATTTTGCATTTATGGCATCTTTTTGAAAATCTAGAAGTTTTCCCATTTCAAGCACTTTGGCTTTGGACATCAGGGACACTCAACCTTGCATTGACTGTGGCTTCTGGACTGGCTCTAAGGCACACTCATGCAACAGCTGGTCTCACAGGCTGGTAAAGCAGTGCCCATCTGGTGTTTCCACACATTCATGGGAACACAGTGCCCATCACGTCCTCTTTCTCACTCAGTTAAGCAGCTCTGTAAAGTTTCTCACACACACACACACTCACACTTACATACACACTCACATACATTCACACACACTCACACACACTCACACTTACATACACACACTCACACACTCACACACTCACACTTACATACACACACTCACACACACAATACACACACTCACACTTACATATACACACTCACATGCACACTCATACTTACACACACACACAAACACACACACATACACACTCACACTTACATACACACTCACATACATTCACACACACTCACACTTACATACACACACTCTCACACACTTACACACTCATACTTACATACACACACTCACACACACAATACACACACTCACACTTACATACACACACTCACATGCACACTCATACTTACATACACACACTCACACACAAACAAACACACACATACACACACTCACACACACATACACACTCACACTTACATACACACTCACATGCACACTCACACTTACATACACATACTCACACACTCAAACACACACACATACACACACACTCACACACTCATACTTACATACACACACTCACACACACAATACACACACTCACACTTACATACACACACTCACATGCACACTCATACTTACATACACACACTCACACACAAACAAACACACACATACACACACTCACACACACATACACACTCACACTTACATACACACTCACATGCACACTCACACTTACATACACATACTCACACACTCAAACACACACACATACACACACACTCACACACTCATACTTACATACACACACTCACACACACAATACACACACTCACACTTACATACACACACTCACATGCACACTCATACTTACATACACACACTCACACACAAACAAACACATACACACACTCACACACTCACACTTACATACACACTCACATGCACACTCACACTTACATACACATACTCACACACACTCAAACACACACACACACACAACACACACACACACACACAAACTACCAAGACTCCTGAAGCCCAGGCTGTAGCTCTTTACAGAGCTCAGAGTTAACTGTGGAACTCCGCACACTAGTGCTCCTATCTGAGTCAATGAGCAGGTTGTAGGACCAGGAGGCTCTGTGTCCCGTAGAGGAGAGGATAATGGAGTATCTCCAGTGTCTGGAAAATTGCCTCTGTGATGTTGAGTGACTTAAGGAACAAAGCCTTTCTTACACTGTGACAGCAGATCTTTTCTCATCATTCTGGGTTTTCAGGAAATATCAGTGCATAAAACAGAATTTTGGAGTTCCAGAAAAGCTCTTATTGTGTCTGTCCCATGGGAGGAGAAGAATTCCCTGAGTTCCTTTGCCCAGATAACATTGCCCAAAGTGAGGAATAAGGTGACCAGCCTTCAGTGCAGCTGCCCCTGTACACCCTTCTTCATCATCCAGTAAGTCTGAGCTCTGGCCCAGGTCTCATTGGAAACTGGCTCAACCCATAAACATATCAAATAAAGCAAGTGATATTGATATCTGCTTTACTGGCTTCCCATAAGATCTAGGATGATTGGAAGTAACAGAATTGGGGAGGTGGCAAGTTGGCTCAGTGAGGATAGCATTTGGTGTACTACCCCGATGACCTGTGTTCAATTACTGGAGCCCACATAAAGGTGGAAGGAAAGAATCAACTCCACAAAGTCATCCTCAGTCCTCCACACAGGTGCTCCCCACACATATCATACCCATAGACACTCACTAAACAATTATTATTGTAATGTTACTCAAATGATTACTAAAGATGCTGTGGTCATGGCTCGCTGGTAACAGCACTTGCTGCACAGTTGTGAGGACCTGAGTTGGAATCTCCAGAGCCCTTGTAGAAGCTGTGTGCAAAGAGTGAGTGTCTAAAAATCTCAGCTGGCCTATGAGGAGATGAGTGCGGGATGCAGGAGGACACCTAGTAGCTGACAATTCCATCTGGCACAGCACACATGACAGAGAGGCCACAAAGAAACTGTCACAAACAAGGTAGAAGGTAAGACTGGCACCAAGGTTGTTCTCTGGTTTCAGCGCATGTGCCTGGTCCATAAGGTCCTCCGGTCACTGGGGGTGTGAGAGACTGGGATCCCGTTCTTTTTCTCTCCCTTTTTCTTCCTGGTTCATGAGGTGCCCAGCACGTTATGGTCCATACTCTCCTCCAGAGGCCAGATGCAAGATTAGTGGATCTTCCCAATCTGAAACGTCCAGAACCGTGAGCCAAAAGAGCCCTTTTGCTCTTCCTACGTGGATTTTTGGAATGTTTTTGTATAGTGACAAAAACTGATTCACTCAGGAAGAAATGTGTCCATGGTTACAAAGTTACAATAGGGGAGAACACTGTAAGTTACAGTCTTCTTTGCCTAAGAGCCTGACTGCATAAGTATATTCTTTCAAAATAATAAGTACAGTTTTCAGTGCTTTTGCCACAAAGAAGCACAGAACATAGGAGCTAAAATACAGAGTTCATCATTGCATTCTTTAGCACATAATGTGTGCATCAAAGCACCAACCATTGCCTCATAGATATGTCCAATTTAAGAACAAAGTGTTTAAAAACCAGTAATTAAAAGATAAGTCAGTACCTGGAACCTCCTGTCAATGGACAGAGGGATCAGAAGTTAAGAACACTTGCTGCTCTTGTGAAGGATCAAGGTTCAGTTCCCAGCACCACGTGGTGGCTCAGAACCACCTGTAACTCCAGTTCCAGGAGATCGGATGTTGCCTTCTGACCCCTGTAGGTACCAGGCACATATGTAGTGTGCACAGAAGCATACAGACGAAGTGCTCACACATGAAACAAAATAAATAAGTCTAGTTTTTAAAATTCAAAACAGACAATGGAGTTTTCTGGAGGCTGGGCGTTCCCATATCTACATCGTGTTGGGGAATCACGAGTGTTGAAGTTCATTCGGCAAATCAAATGCATTCCCGAAGAGAGAGTGGAAGGCATTTGGTTTCCTATTTATCCTGTGGGTGCAGGTTCAACATGGACCCATGAGGTCTACAAGGAAAGGACCCCTTCTGGAAGACCTCAAATGGATGCTTTCATTCAAGAACTAAGAACGTACAATGAAAACTGAACAGGGTGGCACGTACCTTTAATCTGCACACTCGCGGGAGGTAGAAGCAGACAGATCTCCATGAGTTCAAAGCCAGCCTGGGCTACAAAGTAGGTTCTAGGCAAGGAAGGTCACTGAGGTCCTGTTTTAATAAATACATAGATGGTAGATGGATAAAGTAGTTAATTAATTAATTGATTAAATAAAATTATAGACAATAATAAACCAATGACATGTTGTCATCTTAGACTACACAGTCAGACACCATCCAAAAACAAACACAAAGAGAACACAGTATGGAACCTGGGAGTTGTCTCAGGAGACCAGGGCTTCAGGTCTCTTTGGAGAAGGTCAACTCCCATCCTAACACCACTATGAACAGAGTTCTCTTAAGAAGTCTTTATGAGGAAAAGAGAGCCATTCAGCAACTCTCATGCATGGTCTCCATGTCCCGGAGGCTTTTATTGAAGAGAATGAAATGTCTTCTCCAGAATGAAAGAGACGAACCTGGGAGCAGGAGTACCACACAGACACCACACCCAGGACAGCCCGGTGGATTATTCCCCAGGGACTAGCCACATCCCCATCCCCGGGCCTGTACCTCAGAGGCAGACCGTGACTTTGAGGGAACAGGTGTGGCTTGGGAGACAGGTAGAGAATGATGGGATTTCTTTCATTGTGGACCCGGACACAATCATGCTCCAGCCCCATGGGACCCGTGATTTGGTTTGTCTCCCTGGCTCGCTTCAGACGAGCTATTTCCTCCTGTGGCGCCACAAACGTCTGCTTTTCTGCCAAGCCGGGCGCTGGCTTCAGGTAACGGAGCAGCTCTAACTCCCGCAGGCGTTCCTTACCTTTTCACCTTCTGCATCTCTTTGATTTTTTTCCTTCAGGTTTATATTTATGCTTTGAGTTTTCTAGTTTGGAAGCAGACCAGGAATACCTTAAGGGCAAGAGGGCACAGGGTAGCAGGAAAACAGTTTCCTTGTAAAACAACCAATATTGGTTATTCTGAAAGCTGCCTGCAAGACCTCAGGTTTCAACAAAGGAGTTTATGAGTGAGACCAGTTAATTGCTTAGAAAAATAAACGCCCACTTTGTGAAGTATAAAATGCCATTTATCCCGTGCCTTTAAGCTAACCTATATTTACGTGGTTAGCCAGTGGCTAGAGACTAGAAATTTTAATGTCTTCAGAACTGCACTCTGCAATTACTGGGTACTTTGAACAACAGTTGCTCACCACGATCTTGTTCATAACCCTGAGAGTTGTGAGAGTTTATTTTCCTAGAAAAAATATAGTAATTCATCTGTGCCAGAGGCAGGCAGGCAAATGTCTGTGTGTGTGTGCAAGTCAATAATACCAAATTTTGCTTTTTGACTTAAACTAATGATGGGAAATGGTTACATTCCGTGTGTCAATTTCTGTGTAAGCCGAGCAGAACGGCTCTTTTGGGGAATATGGTGAAAACCTTTGGAGCCAGCGAAGGAGCTGGAGCCTTGGAGCTGTGGTGGCGACCCGCGGATGTTAATGCTGCCCATCAGAGGAGCGCTGAGGGCAAATATTAGAAATCACAGAACTGCTTAGAACATAATTAGAAACCACAATCTCATCTTTTGAAAGTGACCTCTCCTATTCTGTCTTTTCTTGCCAGGGGCCAAGTGTGTTGTGGCTTGTTTTCTTCAAACGATTCTCCCAATTCCAAACTTGAAAACTGGGAGATTAAAGTTGACTTTGTTATTTGTTTCACAGAAGCCTCTTTGAAAAGAAAAGCTAGGGCCTGGGGCATTTGCCCAGCTTGTGTAAGGGTGTGGATTACACTCCCACCATAGAACAAAGGAAGGAAGAGATGAAGGAAAGCAAAGAGGAATATGCACTGGGCCAGATGATGAACAAATGAAATCAGCCCCAAGGGGGCCTTGATCTTTTATGCTAATTTCACAAATAGTTGCTGTACCAGTGTGAGGTTTGGGGCTAATGAACTTCCTGGTTTATGATTTTGCTTCCTAGTGAGTCTTAGTAAACAAAGGTGTTTCTAAGAGATGCACCATCCTGGGGAATGCAGAAATAAAGTCTGTGGCTCGTACATGTGTCTAGACACAGTGTAGTGAGTGCTCTGTGCTGTATGGGGCACACTGCAAGACTGTCCTTATGAAACCCACAGGAGAGTCCAGAGCAGAACCACTCAGGCTGCCATGAGAAAAGCTGGAGGAATGTTTTCCAGAAGCAGGTCTCTCTGAGAAGGAGATATCCAAGCTGAAACAGAGAGGGGAAAAGCACCACTCATGCTGAGAAGTTGGCATGCAGGAAGTATGTAAGTCCTAGGCAACAGAAAAACACTCACCTAGTGATCTAGAGAGATGCTAAAAGGATATAGCCAGAATGGAATGAGATCCAGTCGGGACATGCGAGACTCGTGGAATTTTGATTTCATCTCTGCGGTGGAGAAGTCCCGAAGAGTTTGGCATAGGAGTTTTGCAGCAAGACTCCTGCCACCAAAGAGCTTTTAGACTCCTGTGTGAAAAATGTTTGGTAAGGGTGGAAATGTATTAACAGGGGGGTCCTTGGTAGGCTGTAGCCTTCCCTGATCCCCATCTAATGGTGAAGAAGGGAGTAGGGATGGGTAGAAGTTCAGCATGGAGTTGAAAGTCAGCACGTACAGAAAAATCAAGGGCCGTTCCTGAGTTTTTGGATATGGACGGGTGTGGTAACACGAGGAAGTGTTTGGGGATAGCATGAATAGGTTTATTTTAGATACTGCGTTTGAGGTTTCTGTGATGGGTTGCACTGTGCCCCTCAAAAAAAAAAGATTTTGAAGGCCCCACTCCCAGGACTTTTGAATGGGACTTTGTTTGGAAATGGGGTCTCTGCAGATGGGCTGAAATGAGCATCAAGTCACACTGCAGTAGCTGTTCCCCTAACCCACCGTGAAGGCTCTGCTTTCAGGACGAGAGTGGACGTGAATGTGTGCATATGAGCACACACACAACGCACCACATGATGACCACATCAGAGACTGCAGTGGCACACATGAAAGCCAAGGCTTCCCTGCAACCACCGGAAACCGGGAGAAGCAGGCAGCGACCAAGCTGTCCTAGTTAGTAATACCATTTTATGTGATGAGACACCGTGACACAGAGAAACTTGGGGAAGGAAAGGGTTTGTTTCACTCACAGTTCCGTGGAACAGTCCATCATCAAAAGCAGTGAGGGCAGGACATCAAGCAGTGCAGGAAGCTGGAGGCAGGAGCTGATGCAGAGGCCATGGAGGAGTGCTGCTCACTGGCGCGTTCTTTGTGGCTTGCTCAGCCTGCTTTCTTATAGAACTCAGGACCACAAATGGGTGCGACTCCTGTGTCACCCAGTAATTAAGAAAATGCTCTACAGTCTGATCTTATGGAGGCATTACTTCAAATGAGGTTCCCTCTAGCTTATGTCAAGTTGACATAAAGCTAGCCACTACACAAGCCTTCTGAGAGATTATGACTTTACTGATAACTGCAGGCTTCTGACCTGTTAGAACAATGAGGCAGTCAATCGTTTTATTTTGGTACATCCACTCACAAGAAACTCCTAAAAAAGCCAAAACAAGTGGACCGGTACCATGGCCTGAGACTGATAACCAGTTGAGTTGTAGAAATCCATGAATGCCATGCTGAGGAGAGTTGCTCAGGCAGAGGGAGGAGTGTTCCTGTTTGTAGTACGCTAGTCCATTAGGATGCTCATGACTCATCCTGTGGTTCCACCATCATAAACACCAAGAAAAGAAGTGAGTAAGAAGTTTACAGCAAGCTTTGTAGCCCTGGGGGGGACAGAGATAGACATTGCATGCATCTATTAAGAGATAAACTGCCCTGAACATACCCAGTGGAAAAGCATCCCTACTTCCTAAATGACTTGACCCCCCCCCCCAAATGTGAGTGTCAGTGAGAAGGCCTGGGCAACCTATGGGGCCTTGAGCAGTGGATCAGTGTCTATCCCTGGAATACAAACAGTCATCGTGTGCCCATAGCACAAAGAGGGATGCTCTCTCAGCCCGGACTCTTAGGGGAATGCCTGGACCCTACCCGGAGTGAAATGACAGACTCTAGATATCCCCTATGTGGAAGGAATTGGCAATAGGATGGGAGGCTGGGGGGGGAAGGGGAGTGTGGGAGGAGGGGAGGGAGAGGGAACTGGGATTGGCATGTAAAACAAGCTATTTAAAATTAAAATAAAAAATGATAATAAAAATTTATTATTATGAGAATTGACTGTCCTTAGAGCATTAGCAACATCAGATAGTTGGTTGTGCAGGATACCAAGAGGTTTTTCCTGAAGAACTCAGGTTTTGATGATTGGGTTTTCTATACTCTGCCTTCAAAATGCCCCTTCTTCCTCTAGTGGTATCAAGGACACAGTGGTTTCCAGGGTAGACCATCTAGTTAACATTAAGAATTTTTACCTTGGAGGTAAAAATCTTCATATCCTCCATGATCCACAGAGTCTTTGAGATTGTTGACTATCCTGAGCTGCTTGTCACGTGAATCTGTCTACACTGGCATCTTTCACCTCACATTTTTTCTAACCTTGACCAATCAACTTTGTGGCCTCCTCCGAGCTTTCCTTAAGCTTCTCCAGGTGTGTTAGCTTTGTTTTGCTGTGACAGCTACCTCAGACAATCACTTCAGAATGAAGAAAGGTTTGTTTTGACTCATGGTTGTGGAAATTCATGGACTAGGTTCTGTTGCATTAGAGCCTGTGGTGAGAAACAAATCATAGTGGGGCATATACAGAAGAAAGTCTTGCCTAGGGGGGAGAGAAAGGGAGAGGGGAAGAGAAGATGGTGGGCTGGATTCCCACACTTCATGGAGTACACCCCCCCTGTGACCTAAGACCGCCTACTAAGGGTCACCTCTTAAATGGTCCTTCACTTCTGGGAGCACTTTGGGCTAGGGAATCAAACCTTCAACATCTGTATGGTTCTTTTGGGGACTCTTAGACAAATTATAGCACAGCATCTCCCTATACCAGTCACCATTTGAAAAGACAGTTTGGTTTCTGAATAGCTTCCACATCAGCTCACCCAGGCGGACTGTAACTGCTCCTAATGAATTAGAAGGCTGCAGCTTCCCTTTCCAACAGTATCTGGTCCATATGCTCTGCTCACAACCTACAAAATGTGTGCTTTTTATGCATATTTTTCTGGTATGTGGCTAACTTTTGACTAAATTTAATAGGGCAACTATATCAAGATCAAATATTGATAGACCATCAATAAATGAATTGTTCACCTCATTTCCTAATGCTGCTGCAGCACATTGTGACTTTAATGAGTCAAGCCCCCACAGATGTGTGATCTGATAGTCTTTGTAGGTTTGCAGTTGAAACGGTCTAAAATCAGGAACTGTGGTCCTTCCTGGAGGAGATTACAGGACAAAGTGATTTCTTGGTTTCCAGGAGCAGCCTGTGCTTAAGGCCCTCACTCTTCTGCTTGCTCTCCTCCTTGTAAGTATCGCGTGTTTTCCATTGGCAACCTGAATAGCCTTGGCAGACCTCCCTATCACACATAATTCACTAATCACATCATCAGAGTAGAGTACTTTGTAAAGAAACATATTCAAGGGCTCTGGAAACTACATAAGGAAGAAATGAAAGATTTAATCTGAGCATTTTAGAATATGCAAAATAGCCAATGTCTTGAAAGAATGCTTTGAGGTTGAGGGCAGCAGAGAGTGTCTGTAAGCCAGCACCAGGGGGACTGAGGCAGAAGGATGTCAACCTGAACTACATAATAAAACCCTGTCAGGAGAAGGAAGAGAGGCTGGGGGGCTTACCTTCATAATCAGTGCTAGTGTCTAGTCAAACCAAAAACCCACTGGCCTATACTCTAAAAGAAAAAGCATCCTATTTTCTAGTTTAAAGATGCTACGTGTGAGGCTGAGAGACAGTGCAGTGGTTAAGTGCTCAAGGAGGCTACTGTGTACACCGGTGCTCAGGTAATAAGCCCAGCATAATCTTGGCATATGTATCCGTAACCACCATATTGACGTAGGATAGAGAGAGAGGGGAAAATCTCTGAGGCTTGCTGGTTGCCAGCCTAACCAAAACACGCATGTCCAAGATTCAGAGAGATCCTGACTCAAAGGAATAAAATACTGATGCCCTCCTCTTACCTCGTGGTGCACACGTGTGCATGAATCTGTACATACAGGTGCACACACACACACACACACACACACACACACACATATATATATATGATGTATTTTATACTGTCATATAATCAGCTCCAAAACTCTATTGAAATCACTACCTTGGGTGGTATCCAAGAGTGGCAAGGAAAATCAGACACATTTCCAACACAAGTGTTGACATCTATTTAATTATTAAGTGAACTAAAGTGTAGCAGAGCACTGTCAAAGGCTTTGCACATTGACTCTGGGAAGATGAATCGTGATCATCAAGGACTGAGGTCATATGTGCTTGACATGCATACTCCAGGTAGGTTTTCATTTTAAGCGCATCCCTATTGTTCATTGAAGTGTTATTCTTGAGGGCAATTCTCTTCACCTTTTTAAAAGACCTACTCATTAGACATTGTAGGCAAATGCTTCATCCAGTGTTTAGAGTAAAAAATGATTTCCGAACACTCTAAATAAAATCACACAAGCACAAATAGCTGTTTCTCCCCCCAAAACTCATTTTTCCTTGTCAAAAGGACAAAGACAGTAAACATGATTGGTAGGCTACTTGTCGCCAATGGTCTAGATACTTATCTTTGGACTGAAAGTACACAGCAAAGGATTGCGTAATTTCCTTAGAAACTTCAAGTTCAAGTGCAGCCATTGCCGTTGTTAGGTGGGTGTTCCCATTCAAGTTGTGGAAGGAGCTTTCCAGGCTGAGTCTTAGGAAGTCATAGTGTGTGAGTGCTACATAATGAATATGACATAAAAAGTCATGTCCATGATCATAGCAGAGTATTGTACCTGTTTTAAAATAGAATGCATGTTTAATGATATGTAAGATATTAAGGTAAAATTACTTAGCATATTAAATATATAAACACTGTTTAAATATATGTGTTAACAATATTTTATTACCTATGGAAAGTAACCAGTTCTCTCAGTTAAAATGTGCAAGTATATTTCAGTTTATAGGAGAGAAAATAGTAAGGCTGTGATAGTCTATTTTGATTGCCAGTTTAGGCTAATTTTATGCTGATATATATAATCTTAGACCCATTAAATTTAAATTTATAATAACTTAATAGAATTAGGACCCTTATCTAAAAGTAAGAAATAATGATCAAGTCTAAATATATCTGGTTCAAATGATTGAATGAAAAAAGATATAAAATATGTACTCATAAATTTAAGAGAACAAGGAAGGAGAAAATGCTTTAAGAATGCCTAGACATTGTAGCATTGTGATCATTTGAGGCTCATATCCTCTACTCTGTGAAGGGTAGGTTACAACACCTTATAGTTAGTTGCAAGCTAGGTCCTTTCTGTTCCCAAACCACATAGCAAAGTGCCTTGTGTGCTACAGATTTACAAGCAAGAGTTGAAGGAACCCATGATGTTGTTACTTTTCAAAACTCGTCTAACATTTCATCTGTGTGTTGATTCACTGGGAAGATGGCAATACACTATATAATTATCCTATCAACAAATAAGTATCAGGCTCTCACTGTAGGCCCAGTCTTTCTCTGAGATAAATATTGGATTATGTACAACATAGAAAATGGGTTCCCCTCTTACAGCTGATTAACACCTTCAGCAAAGTGGCAGGCTACAAGATCAACTCAAGAAAATCAGTAGCCCTACTATATACAGATGATAAAAGGGCTGAAAGAGAAATCAGAGAAACATCACCCTTTACAATTGCCACAAACAACATAAAATACCTTGGGGTAACGCTAACCAAACAAGTGAAAGACCTGTATCGTAAGAACTTTGAATCTTTAAAGAAAGAAATTAAAGAAGCCCTCAGAAAATGGAAAGATCTCCCATGCTCTTGGATAGGTAGGATCAATGTAGTAAAAATGGCAATCCTGCCAAAAGCAATCTACAGATTCAATGCAATCCCCATTAAAATCCCAGCACAGTTCTTCACAGACCTTGAAAGAACAATAATCAATTTTGTATGGAAAAACAAAAGACCCAGGATAGCCAAAACAACCCTGTTCAACAAGGCAACGTCCGGAGGCATCACCATCCCTGACCTCAAGCTCTATTATAGAGCTATAGTCCTGAAAACAGCTTGGTATTGGCACAAAAATAGACAGGTAGACCAATGGAATCGAATTGAAAACCCAGGTATTAACCCATACACGTACTGAACATCTGATCTTTGACAAAGAAGCTAAAAATATACAATGGAATAAAGAAAGCATCTTCAACAAATGGTGCTGGCATAATTGGAGACTGGCATGTAGAAGAATGCAGATCGATCCATGTCTATCGCCATGCACAAAACTTAAGTCCAAATGGATCAAAGACCTCAACATAAATCCAGCCACACTGAACCTCTTAGAAGAGAAAGTGGGTGGTACCCTTGAACGAATTGGTACAGGAGACAGCTTCCTGAACATAACACCAGTAGCACAGGCAGTAAGATCAACAATTAATAAATGGGACCTACTGAAACTGAGAAGCTTCTGTAAGGCAAAGGACACAGTCAGCAAGACAAAAAGGCAGCCCACAGAATGGGAAAAAATATTCACTAATCCCACATCTGACAGAGGGTTGATCTCCAAAATTTACAAAGAACTCAAGAAGCAAGTCTCCAAAACACCAAAGGACCCTATTAAAAAGTGGGCTGCAGAACTAAATAGAGAGTTTTCAATAGAGGAGTCTAAAATGGCTGAGAGGCACTTGAGAAAGTGCTCAACATCCTTAGCCATCCGGGAAATGCAAATCAAAACAACTCTCAGATACCATCTCACCCCTGTCAGAATGGCTAAAATCAAAAACACCAATGACAATTTATGCTGGAGAGGATGTGGTGAAAGGGGGACACTCCTCCATTGCTGGTGGGAGTGCCAACTGGTTCAGCCACTTTGGAAATCAGTATGGCGATTCCTCAGAAAAATGGGAATAAACCTACCACAAGACCCAGCAACTCCACTCTTAGGCATATATCCAAAAGATGCCCATTCATACAACAAAGAGGTCTGTTCCACTATGTTCATAGCAGCTTTATTTGTAATTGCCAGAACGTGGAAGCAACCTAGATGTCCCTCACCTGAAGAGTGGATAGAGAAAATGTGGTACATCTACACAATGGAGTACTATTCAGCAGAAAAAAATAATGGAATCATGAGATTCGCAGGCAAATAGATGACACTAGAAGAAACCATCCTGAGTGAGGTAACCCAGTCACAAAAAGCGAAACATGGCATGTACTCTCTCATATATGGATTTTAGACATAGATCTGGGGAGTGCCAGCCTACAATCCTATGGCCAGAGAGTCTGGGAAACAGAAACTTTATTTAGTGGCTGATCGAAGAAGAGGCAGACTCCCTTGGTTAAGTACTGAGCTGAACTCAAGAAAGCCAGTAACAGAGAGGGAGGACTGATGATCAAAGGGATTAAGACTGGGCTGGTTTAACCCCCAGAAACAGCTGACCAGACAAAGGTTAACTCTTGAATCCCAGGCATTAGCCTGGGAAGCCAGCATGGGACTGATCAAGACCCCTGAATCTGGGTGTCAGTGAAGAGGCCTAGGGAATCTATTGAGCCTTGGGCAGCAGATCAGTACCCATCCCAAGTATACACACGGACTTTCGACTCCAATAGAACAATGTGAGGTGCACTCTCACCCAGAACTCTTGGGAAAGGGTCTAGGCCCTGCCCTATATGAAATGACACACTATGGACACCCCCATGGAGGGCCTCACCCTCCCTGGAGAAATGAGAGGATAACGGGGGGGGGGGGAGGGGAGGGCACGGGAGGAAGGGAGGGAATGGGAGAGGGACCTGGAACTGACTTGTGAAGCAACCTTGATTCTTATCTAAATTTAAACTGGAAAATAAAATTAAAAAAAAAAAAGAAAATGGGTTCCCAAAGCCAACTGTGAAAAGTCATGGCTTACTCATCCGATGCTCACCTGAGATGAATAGACACTACTCTTTCATATTGCCCAACCATGACACTAATAAATCTAGTCATTTATACTTTCTTTACAAACTCAAAAAAAAAAAAAGAAAATGGGTTCCATCCTCAAGAACTGGCCTTGAAGGACGAGGATTGGCTGATAGCCTTCAAATCCTACTATTTGATGTTACACAGGTGACTATGGGTATTTTTACTTACTTTCGTCTCTTCAGGACAAATGTGCTGTTTTCAGAGAAAACTGTCTTTGATTAAGCTTGTGAGTAAACCCCTTTGACTAGGAGGCATTGTCCAACTTGGTTTCCCAAGCAGTGCAGTGTGTTTTGCTCTCCTGTCTATTCCAAAGGCATTATGGGTATAGGTAAATGTGTGACCTTCAGACGGCCGCAGAAACAGGTGCCTGTAACTACTGGATATGCACTATGAGCAGAGCATTCCCTGACACTGTATCTACAGCCATCTCTTTTTGAGGACACCATGGAGCAGACCGCATCCATAGTGACTCCATTTGACAACATTGGAATCCAAAGCAGAGAGTGATTAGGCCTTGCTGGCCTTTGGTTTCTTCTGCTTTACATGTAATTTAATGGAAGGGTTAGGCACAGTATTGCAAATGCCAATGGCTAGTGGGTGTTCAGTCCTCAATGACTGAACAGAAGACACCAGCCATTTGACAGTACTCTAGTTGGTGATTTTCTGAGTAAGAGCATCTTGAGAATTTAGAGAATTTGTTTTCTGTGTATACTGCCCGTACACATATCTTCAGCTCTGCTATAACAAAATGCCTTAAACTTGGCGATAAACACATTTATTTTCTTATGGCTGTGTAGCTGGCATCTGAGAGCCAGGTGTCTACAGGTTGGGTTCTTCTGAATCCCCCTGTCCTCAGTTTGTGTCAGCAGACCCATGTCCTCTTCTTAGAAGGTTGACATTGATGCTAAAATGGGACTCTCCACAGGGCCTCCTGTTGCCTTAATTGCCTCATTCTGAGGGCCTGGCATTAGGACATTAAGAATTTTGGAAGCGATGCAATTTAGCATTTATCACAATTATGTTTACTGTGTTCTAGATATATTGCTACTCTGTTTAAATGACATAGAAGTCTTTTTAAAAGTCAGGGCTATATAGATTGACAATAAAAAATAAAGCATTATGCTTTCCCACATATCTAGTTGCTGAGCCAAGCCTGGCTTTCCATTATACAGAAACTCTCATCACTAGTTCACTGTAGAACTACTTGATGAGCCTTTACAATGTACATATGATTTGACTGACCCTGAGCAATGAATTGGAACAGCTGGCTGGAATCTGAGCTTCCTGTTTTGAAAGATCTCCAGGCTACTTAAACCCTGTACTCTTTAGAAATTAAGCAGTCAAAAACTAGTTGATTAGAACTATCCAGTTAAATAACAGTAACACCCAAAACAGTGTCCATAGTAAGACAATTTCTAGTTTAAGTAACAAGAGATTTACAAAGATTCTGAAGAATTTAGACAGAAAAAAAACCCTTAAGTGGTTAAATAGCAGAGTTCAGTCATTAACACAAAAGATAGTAAAGAAAGTAACAAAAGCAATGCTTATGAAAATGTTTATTTCCTGACTGAAGTCATCATCTGGAAGATTATACTAGAAACATTAAGACTCCAAATACAACCTTTTTAAAATTCATTTATTTTTATTTAAATTAGAAACAAGTATTCTTGACAGGTCAATCCCAGCTCCCTCTCCTTCCCCTCCTCCCGCCCCCCACCAACTTTGCCAGCCCCCATCTCATCCCCCTCCGCTTCCCAGAGAGGGTGAGGCCCTCCATGGGGGATCCCCAAAGGGGATCCATGATGGGAGAACATCCTGCTACATGGAGTGGGCTCCCAAAGACCATTCCTATGCCAGGTATAAATACTAATCTACTACCCAAGGTCCCACAGATTGTCAAGGCCTCCTCACTGACACCCACATTCAGGGCGTCTGGTTCAGTCCCATGCTGGCCTCTCAGCCATCAGTCTGGGGTCCATGAGCTCCCCCTTGTTCAGATCAGCTGTATTTGTGGGTTTCAACAGCCTGGTCTTGACCCATTTGCTCATCACTCCTCTCTTTCTGCAACTGGGTTCTAGGAGTTCAGTTCAGCATTCAGCTGTGGGTGAAAACTGTGTCTCTGCTTCCATCAGCCACTGGACGAAGGCTCTAGGATGACATACAAGGTAGTCATCAATCTCATTATCAGGAAATGACATTTAAGGTAGCCTCTCTACTATTGCTTGGATTGTCAGTTGGTGTCTTCCTTGTAGATCTCTGAAAAATCTCTCTAGTACCAGATCTCTCCTCAAACCTATAATGGCTCCCTCTGTTATGGTATCTCTCACCCTGTACTCCTCTATTCTTCTTCTGTCTTGACCTTCCTGCTCCCCCATGTCCCCCTCTCCCCTCCTCTTCTTCCCCTCTCTTTCTCTTAGATCTCTCTCCTCTCCCTCATGCTCCCAGCCAACTCAGGAGATCCCTTCCCCTTCCCCTTCTCTGGGTTATCATACATGTCTCTCTTAGGGTCCTACCTGTTTCCCAGACTCTCTGGCAGTGGGATTGTAGGCTGGAACTCCCCTGATCCATGTCTAAAATCCATATATGAGTGAATACATACCACATGTGTCTTTTTGTAACCGGGTTACCCCAGTTAGGATGGATTCTTCTAGTGCCATCCATTTACCTGCAAATTTCAAGATTCCATTGGTTTTTCCCGCTGAGTACTACTCCATTGTGTAACAACACAACATTTTCTCTCTCCATTCTTCAGTTGATTGGCATCTAGGTTCTGGCTATTACAAATAATGCTGCTATGAACATGGTTGAACAGATGTCCTTGTTGTATGAATGTGCATCTTTTGGGTATATGCCCAAGAGTGCAATTGCTGGATCTTGTGGTAGACTGATTACAGTTTTCCTGAAGAATCTCCATACTGATTTGCAAAGTGGCTGTACAAGTTAGTACTTCCACCAGCAGTGTAGGAGTGTTCCCCTTTCTCCACACCCTCTCCAACATAAACTGTCCTTGGTGTTTTTGATTTTAGTCATTCTGACAGGAGTAAGATGGTATCTCAGAGTTGTTTTGATTTGCATATGCCTGATGGCTAAGGATGTTGAACAATTTCTTAAGTGTCTCTCAGCCATTTTAGACACCTCTGTTGAGAATTCTCTATTTAGTTCTGTACCCCACTTCTTAATTGGATTATTTGGTGTTTTGGAGACTAGCCTCTTGAGTTCTTTGTAAATTTTGAAGATCAGTTCTCTGTTAGATGTGGGGTTAGTGACCTTCTTTTCCCATTCTGTGGGCTGCCTTTTTGTCTTGTTGACTGTTCCTTTGCCTTACCGAAGTTTCTCAGTTTCAGGAGGTCCCATTTATTAATTGTTCATCTCAGTGTCTGTGCTACTGGTGTTATGTTCAGGAAGTGGTCTCCTGTACAAATTTGTTCAAGGGTACCTCTTACTTTCTCTTCTAAGAGGTTCAGTGTGGCTGGATTTATGTTGAGGACTTGATCCATTTGGACTTAAGTTTTGCACATGGTGATAGCTACGAATCTATCTGCAGTCTTCTACATGCCAGCATCCAGTTATGCCAGCACCATTTGTTGAAGATGCTTTCTTTTTTCCATTGGATAGTTTTAGCTTCTTTGTCAAAGATCAGGTGTTCATAGGTGTGTGAGTTAATATCAGGGTCATCAATTTGATTCCATTGCTCTACCTGTCCATTTTTGTGCCAATACCAAGCTGTTTTCACTACTGTAACTCTGTAATAGAGCTTGAAGTCAGGGATGGTGATGCCTCTGGAAGCTCCTTTATTGTACAGGGTTGTTTTGGCTATCCTGGATCTTTTGTTTTTCCATATAAAGTTGAGAATTATCTTTTCAAGGTCTGTGAGGAATTGTGCTGGGATTTTGATAGAGATTGCATTGAATCTGTAGATTGCTTTTGGCAGGATTGCCATTTTTACTATGTTGATCCTAGCTATCCAAGAGCATGGGTGATCTTTCCATTTTCTGGCATCTTCTTTAATTTCTTTCTTTAAGTACTCCAAGTTCTTACTGTACAGGTCTTTCATTTGTTTGGTTAGCATTACCCCAACATATTTTATGTTGTTTGTGGCTATTGTAAAGGGTGATATTTCTCTTATTTCCCAGCCCATTTATCGCCGGTATATAGTAGGGCTACTGATTTTTTTAGTTAATCTTGTATCCTGCCACTTTATCAGCTGTAGGTGTTTATCAGCTATAGAAGTTCCCTGGTGGATTTTTTTGAGTCACTTATGTAAACAATCATACCATCTCCAAATATTGAAAGTTTCACTTCTTCCTTTCCAATTTGTATCCCCTCGGTCTCCTTTTGTTGTCTTATTTCTCTAGCTAGAACTTCAAGTACAATATTGAAGAGATATGGAGGAGTGAGCAGCCTTGTCTTGTTCCTGATTTTAGAGGAATCATGCTGAGTTCCTCCCCATTTAATTTGATGTTGGTTGTTGGTTTGCTGTATATTGCTTTTGTTATGTTTAGGTGTGTTCTTATTATTCCTGATCTCTCCAAGATCTTTATCATGAAGGGGTCTTGGTTTTTCTCAAAGGCTTTTTCATCATCTAGTGAGATGATCATATGGTTTTTCTCTTTTGTTTTTTTAATATGGTAGTTTATATTAATGGATTTTCATATGTTGAGCCATCCCTGCATCCCTGGAATAAAGCCTACTTGTTAATGGTGGATGACTTTTTTGACTTTTGCATTCGATTTGCCAGTATTTTTGAATGTTTTTGTATCAGTGTTCATGAGGGATATTGGTCTGTACTTCTCTTTCTTAGTTGTGTCTTTGTGTGGCTTGTGTACCAAGGTAATTGTAGCCTGGTTAAAAGAGTTTGGCAATGTCTGTTTTGCTTCTACTGTGAGGAACAATTTGAGGAGTACTGATATTAGCTCTTCATTGAATTCTGGTAGAACTCTCCACTGATATTAGGATTCCTACACCAGTTTGTTTCTTGAGTCCATCTGATTGGAAAATCTTTTCCCAACCCTTTATTCTGAGGTAATATCTGTCTTTGACATTGAGATGTGTTTCTTGTATTTAGCATAAGGATGGATTCTGTCCTTGTATCCATTCTGTTAGCCTGTGTCTTTTTATAGACAGTTTTAGACCTCTGACATTGAGGGATATTAATGACCATTGGTTGCTGATTCTTGTTTGTTTTGGATTTGTTGGTGGTGGTGTTATTTTGTGTGGATTCTCCCCTCCCTTTTCTTTTAGTGTTTGGTAAAGTGGGATTATCTATTGCCTATGTTTTTTGTGAGTGTAGTTATCTTTTTGGGGCTGGAGTTTTCTTTCCAGTACTTTCTGTAGGGCTGGATTTGTAGATACATTTTGTTTAAATCTTTTTTTTTGTCATGTAATATCTTGTTTTCTTCATCTATAGTGATTTAAAGCTTTGCTGGGTACAGTAGTCTGGGCTGGCATCCGTGGTCTTTTAGCATTTGTAGAACATCTATCTAGGACCTTCTGGCTTTCAAAGTTTGTATTGAGAAGTCAGTGTATTTTGTATAGGTCTGCCTTTATGTGTTACTTGGCCTTTTTCTTTTGCTGATCTTAATATTTTTTGTTTGTTCTGTAAGTTCAGTGTTTTGATTATTATGTGCTGAGGGGACTTCTTTTTGTGGCCCAGTCTATTTGGTGTTCTGCAAGCTTCTTGTACTTTCATAGGCATATAATTATTTAGGTTGGGGAAGTTTCTTTCTATGATTTTGTTGAATATGTTTTCTGTATACCTTTGAACTGTATTTCTTAACCTTCTATACGTATTATTCTTAGGTTTGGCCTTTTCATGGTGTCCCATATTTCTTGGACATTTTTGTGTTAGGGATTTGTTGGACTTGAGATTTTCTTTGGTCGATGACTGTATATCCACTAGTGAGTCTTCAACACCTGAGATTCTTCTCTTCCATCTTTTGTATTCTATTGGTTATACTTTGATCTGTAGTTCCTGATCGTTTGCCCAGCTTTTCTATTTCCAGTATCCCCTCATTCTTTATTGTTTCTATTTAAGCTTTCAGGCCTTAAACTGTTTGAATTGTTTCCTTCACTTGTTTGATTGTTTTTTCTTGACTTTCTTTAGATTCTTTAAGAGATTTGTTTGTTTCTTAATGTTTTTTTTTGGTTTGTCTTTTCCTCGATTTCATGTATTTTTGTTTGATTTTTCTTCTCTTTCTTTAAGGGATTTTTCTCATTTTCCCATTAAGGGTCTCTATTATCTTCATAAAATCATTTTAAGGTCCTTCTCTTCTGCTTCATCTGAGTTGGGCTTTTCAGGTCTTGCTGGTGTAGAGTCCCTAGATTCTGGTGGTGTCATATTTGTCTTTCTGTTGTAGAGTATGTTCTTATACTGCCTTCTTCCCATCCTGTCTTTGAATGGGTGAAGGTGGGGTCTCTCTCTCTCTCCCCCAGTCTCCTGGTGGAGTATGTGAGCCAAGATTTCAGTGTCTGCAACTCTGGATAGTCTGGCCTCTCCTGGTATTCTCCTCACTCAAGCAATGGGCGGAGGACAGAGTGGGAACCAAGAGTGAGGTGTGGCCAGACTCAGGGTGTTGCTTCCTGCTGGAGCAGGTCCTCTTTAAGCAAGGACCAGGCTCAAGAATATCCAAGGAGTGGAGAGTGGCAGGAGGTAGGGCCCAAGCAGAGCCCACACTCACTTCAAGCAGAGAGCATAGGGTGAGGGAACCAAATATAATCCTTAATTGCTACTGTACACACACACACACACACACACACACACACACACACACACACACTGAACACCCAGATACCCTTCCTCTCTGACACACCATAACTATTTAAGGTTCCAGCTAAAAGAGAAAAGAAACTATAGATAACATAGATAATATGATTAAAGCACACAGATAGATAGATAGATAGATAGATAGATAGATAGATAGATAGATAGATAGATAGAGGAACCCTTGGCTGATCTGGAACTTGCTATGTAGACCAACCTAGGTTGGGCTCAAACTCAGAGTCTACCTCCAGAATGCTTATATTAAAGGTATGCCCTACTATGCCTAGCCTAATTATGTTTTATTAAGGATGGAGTTTCATTATAAAAATATACCTAAAACCCACGTCATAAACAGGATGGAAATGACTGTATGTACAAAGAAGGAAAGAAGGAGGAATCCAAAGAAGGGAAATACATAGAAAAAGTGATGGACTTGAAGATCATGGGATAGAGGACCAATGTTCCTCAACTGCTTTGATTCCCAGCAGTACAAAAGTGACATCAAGACTAATACAATACTAGGTAGATGTCTGAGCTCATGCATTTAGCATCATTGAGGCAAGTAGTACCTGTTCCCTTCCTTGCCACATACTACCATGATTGCTTATCCTGATGGCAGTTGAAGATCTTACCTTGTGTGCTCCAAGCTCCCAATACACATGCCATGCTAATTCACTTATCACTTGTAAGGTTCTTTCTTTAGAGGCATCCCTTTCACACACTTGTCCATTCAACCAGTTACTTATCATGTGCTTTCAGCTAACTACTTTTCTGTGAGTTGAGTATGGCCTTTAAATCATAAACATTACAGTTAAGGGAGAGATTCAGATAAAAATGATGAGAATGAGAGTAAGTAGAAGAATAAGAAAAAAGAAGTAGTAATAGAAGGAGAAGAGGATAAGGAGAAAGAGGAGGAAGGGGAAGGAGGAAGGAAGAAGAAGAAGAAGAAGAAGAAGAAGAAGAAGAAGAAGAAGAAGAAGAAGAAGAAGAAGAAGAAGAAGAAGAAGAAACATCACCAGCAGCAGTTCTTTCAGAATGAGGAACTAGGATCCAGCATATGGGAGAGGGTGTCTAGTTCAGTTGGTAGCTTTGGAAAGTCTTTCTTAAAGGAGGGCATCTAATCTTAGACCTATGTAAAGAACACAGAGGCACTGAAGATCTGGAAGCAGAAGCTGAATTGTATTTTTGCCAGCATCGCTAGTAGATGGAAATATCACTATAGCAATGGACCCATTAATTAAAAGGTTGCTTTCCTGAGGCATGATGGAGAGAAGCTGGGGGCCATCTGTCTTTCCAAGAGACTCCCTGGCAGATGAATCATCGTCCAGCTGTTTGGGAGCACACACAACGAACAGAACACAGTGCTGGCCAGCAGCTGCCCTGAGCTGGCTTCCACAGCAAAAGAGGAAAATCCAGGGTCAGTTAAAATAAACACAATTGATCCAAAGGCAGTTAGTCATAGTAACCTAGTGTGTGTTCCCTGTGGGAAAATCAAGCAGAAAGTCCCTTCTCTTGTCACGACATCATGGTGGACACGTATGTGAAGGTGTTGATGAAGATAGCAGTCCAGAGCACAGTGGCAGTGCCCAAGATTCATTTTCCTTGGAAAGGAAGTGTTCTTAACTGGGTCCTGGAACCTGTGTGCCTTCATGCACAGCCCTCAATTAGGACTCTTGGTCCTGGTTCACATGAAAGTGTTGTGCCTGGCAAGTGATCAACATTGAAGCAGTGGTCTCAAAAGATAAGTGCAAGGAGGAGAAAAGGGACAAAGCCAGTGCTATGCCTGGCCTAAGAGAATGATGTGCCCCAGGATGGAAACTTTTTCAGGGTCCGAGTCATGGTTTTCCTGAAGGGACCTCAAGACAACCCTGGGCAGTACACATCTGCTAATTGCTGTGTAAAAGCACCACAGGGAACAAGCGTGCTGAGAAAGGAAAATTGTCTTCTGCCCATTCGTTTTCATTTGTAGGTCCCTTGGCATAGGACTTGGCAAATATGGCTTAATGAAATAACCAGAAAGATGAGCTCTTCTTGTTGGCTTAATGTGACACATCCTTGCCAACACATACTGTAATCAGCATACAGGGACCACTTTTCCTCCTGTATGTGATCTTCAGTTCTTATTATGTCCCTTCAGGAACATTTAATGGAATCCCTTAAGTGCAGATCACTGTTCTAGAATTGTCCAGAGGGTGCCCAGGGTTTCTCCCTCAATGAATTCACAGGATAACCACCTCAGGAAATGCACAAATTGGCTCTCATGCTTCAAATACCATTTTTTAACGCAATGATTTTGATTCCATCAGCAAAGCAGACTTGTCTCACTGTTTTACTCTGAAGGTTCTTCTTTCTACTTAGCCTAGATACCCAAGACAACTAGGAACATTCGCCCATATACCTCATATTCTAAGCTATACAAAAAAATGACTACAGCCTTTTATTCTCAAGTGGCCACTCTCTGCAATATGAGTGCTGTGAACTCTGTAGAGGATCTCCTCTACATGGAGGAGAAGGTCTGGACTATTTGTGAAATCCCAGTATCAGAGGTGAGGTAAGGTCAGCTTTCCAACCTGGAAGTTTCAAAACAGTTCCCAGTAAATGCCCCAGTTGCTTCCTCACAGTCTTTTTGGCTGAGGTTCAACCAAACACCACCAAGACATGAGAATATACAAGGAAAGCTATTATATTTCAATATGGAACTGGATTATCCATTTTGACTTGCTTTTCATAGTTTGTCTTTTCAGAAATCTTAAGTATGCTTACACAAGGTTGTGTGCATTGATACATTTATATCTGAATGTCCTTCTACACCCTCTAATATATCTGCACAAAATTTCTAACTACCTTAGAATGTTAAAACTTCAACATATGTTTGAGAATTGGCTTCTAATATTTGACCATAGTATTCTTCTGCACATGGTAAAGTTAGAGGAGGTGAAGAGTCATGAGATCATCTTCAGGGAGCTGAGCAGTGTGGGCACAAACAGGGACATGGGTGTTTATGACCTGATCAAATGAGGCAACACATAGGGAACAGGAACAGATCTCCATTGTTATGAAATCAGTGGGGTGCTGACTAGGACATTTCTTGAGTAGTATCAAAATACAAACCCTTCTGTTTATTTATCCTCATAAACATTTTTATTTCAAAAATGTTTATTTCTATTAGCACATGGGCCTGCAAATGGCAATCGTAAGTCCAAAACTTCCTACATTCACAAATGTTTTTGTGTTTAAAGAACTAATTTAAATGTCTGAAAAATATTTTATGACATTGAAGCATATTGAAGATTTCATTGAGCCACAGCTGTGTTATCTTTCTGTGGCTCTTAAATTTATCAGATAGCTGTGCTATATAGACAAAGGGAATTTCTAGTTCACAGTTCTGATTGATTGGTCTAGTTGCTTGGGGCTGTGGGAATTAAGACATCATGACAGGAAAGTGTACTGGGGAAAAAAATCAAAGAGAAGAAAAGGAAGGGGTCAAGGTTCCACGACTACCTTCATGAGCATCCTTACACTGACCTACTGACCTTTCAGGCTCCAACATTTTAATGCTCCAAAGCCTCCCATTAGCTTCCCCCTCAGTCATTTTCAACGCTTGAGACATTGGCACATTTTCAACAACAAGGCTTCGGAGGACAGTTAGAATCCAAATTATAGTAACAGCCATGAGTAACATGCCCATTGCATTAGCTGTGATTCCCTTAAATGCTACAAGCCCAGCATTGAGCAGCATCAACAGAGTGTATCCTATAAAGCCTGAAACACTCCTGGCCCTCAGAGAGCTAAGGACCTAGAATGTCCAGCTCCGTGGCAAGCTTCAGTTCCTTCAGTCTGGACACACTCAGTGTGTACCTGTGTTTTGCAAGAGCTCTTGCAGATCAACTTGAAGCAACAGCGCATGTCTAGTTTCTAAGTGTCACTGTCTTTGTGGTTCACTTAGCATTTGCTCTGCTATCAGGCTACATGGCCTTGCTCTATGCTAGAAACCTCATAGTCTGAAGTGTAAGATGCCCAGAACATGGTAATGGCAAAGCAATTATTTATACCACAGACTAGTCATCAGATAAACGATTAGAAGATTAAGATTTTTTCCCGATTGTTCTTGCTGCTTTCCTGGAATTCTCAAATGCAAGACAGATATTTTTCATTCTCCCCTTTGTATTTCTTAAGTATCATTTTAAATTTATCTTTGTTGCTATGTTCTGTATTTTGGATTAACAACTTAGTAATATCAAATTCACTAAATTTATCTAGCTAATCGGGGCTTAGTTTATTATAGTGATCTGCTTAAATAATGAAATGAAAATATTTTTATGTCTGTGACTCATCTTTTAATGGAATACTATATTTCTATTTATAAAAGAATGTCTTGTTCACAGGTTAAGATATGATTTATTTATGTTTTTTTGAGAATCTCGAGAAACTCGGCTTAAATTTATTTCAGTATTTGTCTTATTCTATTTTCCATTGCTGTAACAAAGTATCAGGAGCTGTGTGCTGTATATAAGGGGTGATAGTGTCTTAGGGTTTTATTGCTGTGTAGAAACATGACCGCAGAAGCTCTCATAAAGCAAGACAATTGGGGCTGGCTTGTAGTTCAGAGGTTTAGTCAGCTCTGGGATGCAGTAGCTCACTCCCTTTGTGTAAATTCTGAACCCTTTCAAAGGGCCATTCTGCATCCAGCTCCCAAAGAATCAGCTCAGGGCTCTGCTCCAGGTTATATGACTTTGACATTCAGTTTCTTCTGGGTCAGTTTTGTTTTCCTTACTATCCTACATGGGTCACTCTGCCTCTCAATGTTGGGTGGCAGTGGCATCTCTTTCAGGGCCAAAGAGACAAAGAGCAAAGAGGACAGTAGCCTCACTCTCTGCTTCAGAATGGCAGTTTAGATTATACACAAACAGGTGTCAGCGTTACCATGGGTCAATGGCAGGAAGTATAGATGTCTACCAGAAACCTCTGCACTCAAATCTCTGTCTCAGCGCTATTTCCAGATAATCCAACCTATGACAGCAACTAATATGACAGAGATGTAGCCCCAGAATCACACCAACCTTATTCACCACAAGAGGCCAGAAGAGTCCCCAGGGGTCAGTTTGTAAGGAAGGATGTTGCAGAATCAAGACTAAATCACAGGTAGTCAGTTCAGAGGAGGGGAAGTGTAGAGACATGATTCTGAAGCCCTCAGTCCTCTTCTAATGGCCCTTGACCATCACTCCCCTATGCATCCAGAGTACAATTTTTATCTCTTTCTTTGAGCAACAGATTAGAAGAGATTCTAGCACTTTAAAGTTGCTGATACATTGATGAGAGAGCCCAGTGGCTAAAAGGCATTTGTTGCTTTTGCAGAGGACCCAGTCTTAGTTCCTAACACCCACATGGTGGCTCACAGATAGCTGTAACTCCAGGGGAATTCCAATTCCCGGGGACCTGATACCCTCTATTAACTTCTATGGCACCAGGCACACACGTGGTACATATACATATATGCAAGCAAATAAAATGAAGTAAGTCTATTTTTAAGTTATTAAATAATAAGTCATAAAAGGAGAGGAGGAAAGCGGGACAACCTACTTTTTTTCTCCAATCATATGTCAATAAAATAAAATTCTTAGTCCATACTGGACTGGTGCCAGGAAAGATTGAGAGATCGGTAGTGGTGGGGATTCCATGACTGGCTTGCAAGCACACAGTGGGAACTCTGTCCTCTCAGGAAGGTGGGGAAACTGGAGAAAGGAGGCTGTCACCCCTTCCTCTACTCACTCCTGAATTGTTCACAGAAGCTTTCCTATGATTCACTCTTTTCATTAAAAAAAGCATTTTGGGGGGGTTGGTTTTTAGAGACAGGGTTTCTCTGTGTAGATTTGGAGCCTATCATGAAACTTGCTCTGTAGACCAGGCTGGCCTCAAACTCATGGAGATCTGCCTGCCTCTGCCTCCCAAGTGCTGGGATTAAAGGTGTGTGCCACCAACGCCCGGCCAAAAAAGTTTTTGATGTGTGCTGAAGGATGGCCTCGGCAAGTTGAAGATGGAGTCAAGCATTGCCTCTCCCATTGCTGTTAACTTGGTCCTACCTAGAAGCTCAACTGCTTAGTCTGGGGCATCTTCTTCCAGCTAGTTGGTATCTACATCCATCTCAATCCCAACCTAAGGAAAACCTTGAGTTTTGTGTCAACACATTTTTCATGTGTTTCTTTATACAGCATGCTATGAAAAGTTCTTTAACTATAAATAACTTGTTCCTCAAGATACTTTCTCTAAATGTTGGGTATATAATTGAATAGTCTTTCCATTAGCATTTCTCAAGCGGTCAATAAATCACAGACATAGCACCTTGAGAATGAGCCACAGAAGATTCTAAATTTTTAAAACTCTACCTTCAGGCAGATTTGACCTTGGGTTCATTATTTTATCTGGAAACCCATAACAATGAAAATACTGTAGTTTTCATTTCCTTGGAAAGGAAAGCTGCCACAAGGCCCAAGGCTTCCCTTTAAAAATTTCAGAGATTTTGACTGAGATTGCATCATAAATGGAAAAATTCAAAGTTAGCTTAAGGAAGCTGGCACATCTGGAGAGCCTAGTGTCTTCCATGTGTGCTCGCCACATTCAAGTCACCTGGAAGTCAGAGAACTGGAAATGTTGGCTAAGGCAATCCCCCCGTTTCAGGACTGTAATAAAGGCTGAATGAAGTTTATATTTATTTTGTTATTTTATGTTTTCTAGGTGAAAAAAACTTTTATACAATATATTTTGATCATGTTCATTCCTCACAGTCATCTCCAACACCCAACTACATTTTATTTTTCCTCTCTATCTTTAAAACCAAAGAAACAAAAAACCCCTCTCCAAACATGGAAACCCAAAACAGACAAGCAAAAGACAAATAAGGCAAAAAACAACATTGCCCAAACAAAGAAAAATTAGACAAAAAGTCTGCACAAATACTGCACATAGATGCCTGAGCCCTGAGGGGACTGATTTGGTGAAGACATCTCATTTAATTCTGAGAGCTCTAAAGCCTCTTGCTCTCTATACACTGGTCAGTTGTGAGTATCTAGGTTAAGAGGAAGCTTCTCTGATGGTGGCTGAGTGATGCACTCGTCTATGGGTTTAGCACAATGTCATTCAGATGCATTTTTTTGTTAAATTTTGTTAGCAGAATAATAGTAGTAGGTATTCCCTAGCTCACGACATACCTAATCTCAGGTTCTTGGCCAACTTATCAGTGTCAGATATGGGTTCCATCTCCTGGAGAAGGCCTTAAATCCAATCAGAAAGTATTTTTAAAAACCCAGTTCGTGAATGGAATCTATGAAACAACAATAGTTTGGGGTTGTTTTGTTTAAAACTCCATTTTAAGAAAACTAATATAAATAAGCAGAACTCTGTTTACAATTCAAGATGCAATTTATTTGGAAACACTCTACTCTCCCACTTAGCGACTTAGTCCCTTTGTTGGTTTTTAGTTTCTTCATTTGTGGCATCCCGATGGCTGGGGAAGCAGCGTGCTCATGCGGAGAGCAGCATCTCAGCCATCTCAGCATCTCGCTGTGGTTCAGGTGCTTTTGGAAATTATCTTGATGTTACATCTGTTGCTTGTCCTTGAATATATGTCCCATTTCTTCGTGTTCCTATGAGTTGATGTATCATCAGATAGTTCCAGATTTTAGGGGCATTCTTACCAAAACCAATTTCTGGATACCTAACATCAATAAGAAACATTGAATAAAAACCCATCATTGCACCTGACACAGTGATAGCATTTGGCAAAATACACTCTGAAACTGTGAATAAAAAAGAAATTTCTTATCAGGATTAAGAGTGTTTATGGAAGGCCACAGCTAACATTATACTTAATAGCAAGGGCCTGAACATTTTCCCTCCAGCATAAGAAATAAGATGTGGATTTCTACTGTTTAGAGCTGAATTATATTCTTCCACAAATCTATATTTTGAAGTTTTATTTTTGCCACATCTAATTATGACATTCTTAGGGGGAAGAACCCACAGTCATAGGTTTAACATACAATAAATCAGGTCATTAGAGTAGCTCATTAATCCAGCCTCACTGGTTTCCTTGTAAGGGAAGGAAAGTTAGAATCATGCACAGACACCAGGGATGTGCCTGCTCAGAATGCTCACCATATGAAAGTGGTCAGGCACAGCCCAGAAGAGAGGCTTTTGATGAAGATGCTCTGAGAACAGCCTGATCTGAGGCTCTGTTTTCCAAAGATACAAGAAAATAAATCTGTTGTTTAACCATCAGTCAATGCAGCTTGGGATGATTCTATCAGTAAGTGCCAGGTGCTCAATTGTGAGGACCTGAGTTTGAAACCCCAACATTCATGTGTAGTGGGGATTTTCTTTAGCTCCCAAGTGAAGAAACAGAGACATTATTAATTAGGAATGCTTGGCTTTAGCTTAGGCTTGTTCCACCAGCTCTTTTAACTTAATTTAACCTATTCATCTATGTTTTGACACAGGGCTTTTTACCTTTCTTTCATCCTATATGTCTTACTTTCCTGTTTCCTCTGTACCTGACTGACTGGCCCCTGGTGTTTCCATGTCTTTTCCTTTTCCTTCTTCCTCAAGCCTAAATGTCTCCTCCCACTTACTTTCCCTGTCTGGAAGTTCCATCTCTACCTTCTCCTTCGCTATTGGCGATCCAGCTTTTTATTAGCCCAATCAAGTGCCTTAAGCAGTCAACGTAAAACAGCAACACACCTTTACATAATTAAACATATGCAATACATCTTTACATAGTTAAACAAATATCCCACAACTTAAACAAATGCAACAGATCTTTACATAGTTAATCAAATGCAACACATCTTTGCATAGTTAAACAAATATTCCACAACATTCAAGGAAAAAGTCAGTGGTGGTAATGTGATCTTGTAAGGCTGGTGCTGGTAGCTCCATGTTTGGTGAGAGGCCCCATTTCAAAGAAAATAGAGAAAGAGAAAGACACCCAAGATCATCTTGAGTCTCTACACACATTTGTGTCTTCATGTATATGGGGGCACAATGACACTGACAAGTATGCAAACATTGACAACTAATGAAGGCATGAAAACACTAAAATAAGGCAACTTCCTTTTCGATTAGTTTTACCAGAAACCAGCCACTGGTTCCTGGAATTCTCCACTTTTCTTATTCTTTCACCTGTCTCTAATGAAGTGCTTTGGTCTGTGTTGTCTAACACCACAAAAACCATGGCATGGGAAAGGAATTGGGGAGTCTGTACAGAAATCTCTAAGAGAAGTTTATAAGGCACAAAGTCATTTTTCTCATTCCAACTGATCAAGAATAGCAAACAAAAACCCACAAACAGACATTATTAACCTACATCCACATGTTGCTTCTGATGTTTATGAGATTCTTGTTGTTTAAGATTGTTTTTCAATCTGTTGGCTATTTTTTAGTAAATGCTTACCACAACACTTTCGTACACACATAGGTTCTTCTGGTTCAGGGTGAAGGAAGAATGAATAACTGAAGATTAACGTTTTAGCTTAGGTTGTAACAGCTGAATGAGGAATTCAGGGCACAATAAAGTTGGTTACATAGTTCTCTTAAAGTGAGGTTAAATTTAAACAGCCTGCGCACACAGTAGGAAAGCAGGTTGAGTACATAGGATAAATGCTGTCAAGGTGGCAAGAGCTGGAAAAAGCCAAGTCTTTGGGTTTTTTTTGTATTTTTAATGTAAATTAGAAACATGCATGCTTCAAATGTCAATTCCGGTTCTCCCCTTCTCCCTCCACCAGCCCCACCCTCACCCTCCGCCCCTAGCCCTATCCCCACATCATTCCCCAGGGAGGGTAAGGCCCTCCTTGGGGGGATCTCCAGAGTCTGTCATTTCATCCATGGCAGGACCTAGGTCCTCCCCCATGTGTCCAGGCTGAGAGAGCATCACTCCATGTGGAATGGGCTCCCAAACTCCATTTGTATACCATAAAGCCAAGTCTTTGTATGCAGGTTTTTTTTCAGAAAAGTTCATCATAACACGGTAGAAGCTGGAAGATGCTTTTGAAACCCATTTTTTTCAGAAAGCTTAAAGTGCTCTGAAGAGATTTGGTGAAGATGATGGTTCAAGGTGCTTTGGTTCAGATGTCAGACTGTAGAACACATCACTGTTGACTGGAGTGAAGGGGAGTCCCCTTATAAAGTGAATGACATCCTGATATTTTGTAACTGGGAGAACTTGTGAGTCATCAATAAGCAGAAGAGATTTCTAACCAAAATGTTGACAGTGCAACCAGGTTCCTCCCAACTGCTTATAATAAAATGCGATAGAGGAATGATACACAGGGAGGAGGTGACTCACTGAAGAAGGAATTTGCTGAATGAAAAGGAACAAGAACCTAAAGACTTGTGAAATCCCCATCCATCTGTCATTACAAAAACAAGAACGAATAGAGGCACACACCCATGCCCCCAGCACATGGGAGGCATTGGCAGGAGGGTCAGGAGGTCAGATTAGTCTATATATGAAAGTTGTCTCAAACACAAACAAACAGAGAGCATATATCCTGGACACCAGTGGCTTTTGAACAACAATCAAATGAAAAGATTAGTGGGTGACTTACATATTCGATCAACTATCTAATAGAAAAGCTGCCAGCTGAGAGGTTTAAGGCACAGAGATAGGACAGAATGAAGGAAGAACATTATTCTTCTGGGATTCTAAGTGAGTTCTTCAGCTTCAGCCTTTAAGGTTAGGGGAGATGACCCTAATATCATAACTGATACTGCCACTATTAACCCCTGAGACACAGGTCTGGAAGATAGGATGGCTCTATCACTGCAGAGGACAGGGCTACCTCCTTAGTTTGTTCCTTCTTTAGGCTCTTGTACTGTCTTTCTCTCTAGGTCAAGTTCGATCCTAAGAGCCTCTCATGTGTTTTCAGAATGCAGAGCTCCTGCATACTCAAAGTTTCATATTACATCTGTAGCCAGTACAGACTACTTGCTGAGATGTGCATCTGCTGTTGAGATCTGTGTGTATTCTGTAGGAGCCGGTACAGGCCGTATGCAAGAAGGTACAAGGAGCTGACCAGTGAAGGGAGAGTAGGCAACCCAGGGGTGGTATCAGCTGGTTGTGGGCATGCTCAGGTGAGTCACATTGCTGGTTCACTGGTATGTCTCTTAGTGGAGTCTTCAGACTGGTTATTAGGGTCCAGGGCTAATAGTGGAGAACCACACATGAGATGGATGACACTCCCTCTTCTCCTCCCCATTCTTACCTGTTTCTGGCTGGTTTCCGTTGGCTTGTTACTTCAGTGCTCTTGATGAGGTGAGATGGAAGTGAACTGTTGAGCTGTCTGAGCTAGAACCCTACAGGACTGAGGAAGCTGGGCACTCACACTATTCTCAGTTTTTCCAGGGGAGAAAGTACAAATCGATCCAGTCTCTCGCACTACCAAGCTCTGTTAACTATGGGAGAAGCACAGGCAACATGAGGAAAGTGAAGCTGACCCTCTTACGCTTTTCATTGTGCTCACATCTGATTTTTCTTCCACTGGGAAGCTGGAAACACAGTTGCTGGGGCTTCCACAAACTATTCCTAAGCCTGGCTGCCAAAACAGTGTTTCTGTGGGAGATGGCCTCGAAAGACCTAACATGGTGCTTTCCTATCATTGTTTATTGGTTTATTGGATCAGCATAGATTTGTGTATAGTTAATAAAAATGAGTTGGTTTGTTTTTTGAGCAATGTTATTCTATCCTGCTCTTTAAGCTTCTCCATAAGGAATCTGAGATTTTGTTTGTTTTGTTTTAACAGAGGTTTATAGTGTATCTACCATAAGGGCACATTGGCCTCATTCACCTTTGAACTTATTTCTCAAGACTGACAGAAATGATATAATTTTACTCTTAAATATATATTTTAACATGATTGAAAACCTCAAAACATCCTTTCTTTTATGTATCGAAATATGGCTTTTGAAATTTTAGGTTTCTTCTGGTATTTTATTTGAAATTTCATTGAACTTACAGACCATATTTAAGGAAAATTTGTATCTTTTATCTTTTATCATACACAATCTCTTTGTGAATGTGAATTATCCCTTTATTCATTCATATCATTTTTATACTTCCATAAAAGCCTTTTCAATTCTTTACTAGGTTAGTTTTTAAATATTTTTATTAGCCAAGGTTCAATCAAAGAGTAGTAATGCCATAAGAAATCAATGAATGCATGATTCACATGTTTTCCTGCATTTGATTTATTTCAGAGAATTGGCTTACACAATTTCTTGTATGAACTGGTTGACAAGTCTATAATCCTCAGTGTAGGTCATCAAAGAGAGGTGATGCACAGCCCAGGTTCATGGACCTTGGACTGAAGCTCCTCTCTGCAGGAAGAGTTTCTGTATACCTTTTGTTACTCAGCCTGACTGGTGACAAAGAATAGTTTCTGTGTTAGCCTCAGTTTACTAAGGACTTTGTGACTCGTAAACTCTCAGCAGGGCCTAGGTTAGTGTTTAACCAAATGATTGTGTTCTCTGTCTGGGCCAAGTTGACATGTTCACAAAATCATTACAAAACAACTTTGATTGCTAATTAGCTTGTATCTGATTTTGTACCTTGCAATTGCTAATGTAGAGGGCCTGTAGTGGGTTTTGTAAGATTGTCTTGTATCTGAATGCTTTATTGAATTCTCATATTTCTTCTCACACTTGGTATGTAGACTCAGCTTGACATTCGGTACTGATCCTCAGCATCAGGAAAGCAATCCCTTTGATCCTACTATCAGCACGTATTCCTTGTCATTGAGACTCAACAGTTTCTTTCCTCATGGCACTGCCCACCCCTTTGGTGATGGCATGTAGATTCCTCACTCATTCTCTTGACATCCAGGGGTTGATGACTAAATGCCCATCATAGAGAAGATGCTTGTGTTCTCGTGATTTATCCAACATTTACAAACAGTTCTTCACATTTTCAGTTTTCTTTCCTATTTCTTTGAAATCACTAATGCTTTTGAACCTTATAAAAGGCTTCTTTTGTGGTATCTAGAAAACTAGTATGAGTCCACTAGCATGTGAATTTCACATGGATTTCTGGATTGCTTGTACTAAACCTACTTGCTCTGTGCTCTGATAAATATGACAAGCTATATTTTACTCTATTTCATGGCTAACATTCTTTATAATTTATGCTTGTGCTCACAAGTGAAATTGATTTATAGTTTTCTTCCTTATCCTTATTTATTTTTAAAATAAATAAAATAAATTAAAATAAAAAAATAACTTTGTAAAATGTCCTAGGTTACTTTCTTCTTATTTTTACTTTCTTAAACTACTTCCATAGGAGAAGGTTATGGGTCCCTTCTATGCTGGCAATGTTTTTCTGTACAATTTTGTGACCCAGCACTTGTTTCTAATCCATGGTAATATGCCCTATAACAAACAGGAAAGCAAGAATATTCCTTTACAGTGGATTCTAATATGTACAGACAATCATATAATGTTGCAAAGGAAATAAGATGTCCTTTTGTCTGTAGGGTTATAATTAAGATAAGACCCACTTTGCCTCACTTTTGAACCAGTCTTGGGGCTTCTGTCTGGGTGGCACGTGAGCATTCGCTCACACTCTGATGCTTCCTCCCTAGGACATACAGGGCGGCTGCTACAGTCCCTGTGCATCACCAGCCTCTCCTTCCTGCTGTTGCACATCATTTTCCACATCACATTGGCCAGCCTGGAAGCTCAGCACCGCATCGCACCTGCTTACAACTGTGAGTACCAGCCTTGGGCTTCTCTGCTCAGTTGTGCACGTGATGGATCTGTCTACCTATCATCACACACATATGAATCTGCGACATGACTGCACTATGAATTCATTGCAATTTTGGTCATTTGCTAATCTAGTATAGAATAATATATGTGTGTGTGTGTGTATGCCTATATGTAGGATTTGCCATGGAAAATGAGGTCGTGAGTCGAACAGTGGATCTCCAACTTTTATTAGATATTGGGATCCTATATGATTGTAAAACATAGTCATTTGTCTTAATCTAAAATCTGGATCTGCATAGATCCCTTGGAACTCAGCTGTAGGACAGTAATATCCAATATGTGAGCACACAACAGAAACTTAGCAATATTACATGATTCGATTGTGCCAAGCACAGTACAGCGTTTGTTATGTCTATGAGAAACGGCATAATGCATACCATTTATTTTCAAACTGGGAGTTTTTCACTTGATATTTATGAGGAAGAAAATGTGTAACTCAGAGTGTAAACTTATGACATGAGAAAGTCAATATATTTACTCTTTGTTCAACTGTTAACTTCCCAAAGTAAATCACACTTCAGTTTCAGTAGAATTTGTATTTGTCTCTTGAAAAAAAATAAGCATTTCACGTAGATGGCATCCAATCCATATGTTTTCAGTTAAAACTAAAGAGACCCTGAGATATTTGAAATAGACTCTAATAACAGTTTTGACTTGTCCGTTTTTCTTTGAGGAACCCATTTGTGGCTTTGAAATTTCCTGAACTTTCATGAGCATAAGTGTAAGGACAAGGAAGTAAACATACCTTCCCCGTAAAATAAAAAGATCAGAATTCTTCATGTACCAAAGGGCGTTAAGTTAAATACAGTGTAGGATTCTGTGATGGATTTTACAGTCATAAATTATTCATTAGCCTTCTCTGTACAACTTTTAGACATTTGCAGAACTAAAGATTTATTAGGTTCAAAATTCTTTTAATAGCAATTCCTGCCCAAATTGTATTTTTATTTTAAATCTGTATTTTGAGATAGGTCTGCTTTTCTTTAAACTGGTATGTAATGCATACTCCATAAATCTACCCAACTTAAATATATAACCCAGAGGGTTTTTAGCATATTCAAAATTCAGGCAATTGTTTAGAATGATAATTAAAACATAGTCTTCATTCCAGAAGACATCACATACCCATGGAGAGGTATCCTTTTGCAAATAGTGTCATGTTGCTGAGAGACATAGAAGACTCACCAGGAGATGAAACTCACTGTCTCTTTTGGATTCTGGGTATTTCTGTATTTACTTGCAATTAAACTTTCCTACGATTCCACAAAGATACAAAATATGACATGAAATGACAATATAACTTTCTTTGCTATATTTATAAATATGTTTGCTTTGCATGTATTCTCTCATGTGTAGGTAGACAACACACACACACACACACACACTCACACGCACACACACACACCTGTTCTTGCTTTGATTTTCCTTTCCTAGGCAAGGCTGCTTCAACTGAGACTGTAGTGACATCAATCCATGTCCCCATTTCCCAGGCAGGGCTTGGGAGAACAGGCTTCCCTGCTGTTATGAGGACTGACCTCTTTCTTCTCATCTTTCTGTGTTTCTTGCCCATCCATTCTTGTGGGATACAGCTGCCTCTCACACTACTTTTTAAGCTTCTCAATACCTAGGCTGTTACCATGTCCCCATTGGAGGCATTTGTTATTAGTGTGTAAGTCATGCTGCAGTATAAACTGCCTATGAATCTAGTGAGAACCTCCCATCCCTTTCCTTCGTGTTCCCAGATGGGACTCTCCTTTGCAAGAATCAAAACGAATGGAAACCATAATAGCAAACTTCATTTCAAGAAACTAAATTCCAACTTGAAGCTTATTTGGAACCACATCAATGTTCCATTTTGAAGTTCCAATGTTTTAGATGAGTTAACCAATAGGAAAGGACTAGCTTAAAGACTGAGTTTTAAAAAACTCCAGCTATTTCCTTCCAGCCATAGGCACCTTGAATGTGAATTTATAGATGTAATAAATTTCTTCTGAAAAATCTTGCTGCTTCCTAGGCCAGTGCTGGCTCATCAGGTACTGCAGGTTTGTGTTGGTTTGGTTTCCTGTGTAACTTTAATATTAATACATTCTTGAAAAGGGATAAAAGAGAAACACCAACTTCAGTGCTTTGTGCTTGTTTAGTGCTCAGGGTTAGCTCAGATGAGGTGAAAGCCTAGGGAATGTTTGATGCACACATTACTGAGACTCCTGGAAAGGGTGTGAGGCTGGGAGATGGGGACGCCGGCCTTTCATTTAGAATCGGCTTTCCATCACAACATAATTGTTTCCCTGGCAGATGGAACGATGTTTTACTGTCAGGGCGCTAACACAAAGTCTTTGGTTCAAACATCCATTTTCAATGAGAAGACAAATGCTCTCTTGGTCAACAGTGTTACATACCAGGAACACGGCCTCTCTCTTTAAGATGTTAGTAAATGAGATGAAAAATCTCTCCAACAAGTGGTGTTCAAATCCCAGACCACCAAGTGCTTACTTCTGTGTTTTAATTCTGTTTCTTAATGACTTGTTTCTTTGCTTTAAAGTCATACTCTTGCCCCATTATGGCAAAAGCTCCCTGCTTCTCTTTGGAATCCAAGACATGAGTTTGGGGCACAGCAGTAGCATTTATAAATACTGAACGCTTGAAAGCCCTCTTCCCCCTTGACTCCCATGAATATTAACTGAAAGCAGTGAAGAGTTTTGTTTTGTTTTGTTTTTCAAACCACCTCTATTTAGTTTTTTGCTGGTTGGCAGATTTCTTAAACGTGCCATTGTACAGAATTGAAACACAGTATTCTCTCTCTCTCTTTCTCCCTCCCTCACTTTCTTTTTTTCTTTCTTCCTCTCTACTTCCCTCCACCCCAAACAGTGCTCCTATAGGTAAGTGAGGAGTCAGTGGGCAGGGGAGACATCTGTAAATTTCCCCCCAAAGTCCTGTAGCACTAACTAAAATATTTTCATTCTGTCAGAACTATGCTACTTAAATAAATGTGAATCTGGTTTTGATTATGTCACTGCCATTACACAGAAGGACTGTGTTTGATTCTGTGGTAGATATGTAGTAATGTCAGTGAAATTTCCAAGCTGGACCAGTCTGGATTCCTGTTCTGTATGTACTCTTGATTGAAACAAAACGTTGTAGGTTCAAAACTATGAAAGAGAAATTTCTGATAATAATAACTTCACATGGACGCTTACCCACAGAGCATTTTGGTTCCAGGGACTACATTTTTTTTCTCACTATAGAGAGGACTTTTCATCATCAGTGAGAGCATTCCATGGTTCCTGTGTCATTATCGAACCCTATCTTTAAGACTAGCAGGGCTGTATACCTGGACAGCTATGGTCTTTGAAGGCATCTGCAACACCTGAGGCAGTGAGTAGGAGCTTTCATTCCTGGCCCCTCCTAGCCAGGAGCGCTGTCAAGTCATTTCATACACAGAATGACAGGTCTGGTTAGCTGGCCAAGCCCTGCCTGCAGGGCTGTTTATTCTACATCTTTCTCCAGGGATGTCTTTTTCCTGTATAAACACAAAGCTAAATGTGCAGTAATCGCTGAAGCAGGGACTGTAATGATGAGAACATAGGCTCTGCAAGGACAGGAGAGCTGTGGGAAACCATTGTACATCTGAACTGCACACTCTGCCCTAGTACCTGCCCCCCCCACACACACCTAACAAAACTCAATTGTACAACCAGGCCAGCACCTACTCCCTCTCACACATACATCACACAGCTCTGGTGACTGAGGCAAATTGATTTCCATCCACACACTCACTCATGTCTCTCAGTGCATTGGGGGAAGGCAAGTTTGTTATCAGTGGGCTCCAGTGGAAACATGACTGAAGGAGCTCTTGTAACTCCTGCTTGCTAGACTTGCTGCTCCTAGAATGAGTGCGTATGACTTTTATGGCCAAAAGCCACACCCAGGCAAGAAAGTTCATCCTGTGGCGAGGAAGCAGCCCTCAGGGTAAAACCCTAAGCCCATACTGTGTCAGTGTTGGTCTTGATTTACTTTGGAGTTATAGTAACAGAGTAGTATTTAACATTTGGCATGCTTCAAATAGAATTTCTCATCTTATTATGAGAAGTTTTAAAATGGAAATTTTATGACATTTAATAATTGTAGATGATTGTGAGCTATGCCTCTCTGTGCCCCAGTTTCTCCACTGTCAACTGGGTAGAACTTGCCCTAGTGTTAGTTGTTGGGAAGGCTGAGTTAATCAGTTCTTCAGACATATGACTGGTCTATATTAATGACTATAAATCAGTGCTTATTAAATATAAATAGCTGTGGTTGACATCACTACAGAAGTAGATATTTATTTTTCAAGATCACACATGACTCAAAGATACTAGGACAAACTCAGATCCACTAATATTTTAGAAAATTATGAACCTCATATAGAATTACACAATTGTCTAGGACAATACTTGCCTCTGTTTCATATTAATTCTTCTGTACCCCAAGGTTATACCTGTGCTGCATTTCGAGAGAAGAGGTGAATATGACCAAATCACATTATATGAAATCCTCAAAGAACTAGTAATAAAGATGTTAATAAATTTACTAGATCTTTTAATACACACACACACACACACACACACACACACACACACACACACACAAAACCAACACCACCAAGAACGTGTATCTAACCTCTGCCCTCCTTCCAGAACTTTCTATTATTCTTCAGTGATGAACATCTGGAAACCCTCACTCTACCTGCTTGGAGGTCATTACATGAATGTCAGAATCCTTTAGAATCCTTCATTCTCTCATCTGCCTCAAAGCTTGCCACTAAGACCATGTGTTCAGCTCAGAGAAATACATAATAAACAGATGACTCAGCATTTCTTCCTTTTTTCCATATTAGAAAATTCAAGAGAAAGAGGCAAAGGATAGAAGTGTTGGGAGGAAAAGGAACCAACATTTCTATGTTAAGTCAACTATCACTCTGTCACTTGTATCATCTAATTTACTCCTTTGTATGTGTCTTAAAGAGATTAAACAGCAGGTTAAATTAAATGATAAAGGTGGTAGAGTGTCATTACTCTAACCCTGACAGAGAAAGTAGGGCCCAGAGAATGTGTTATATTGGTCCACTTCATGAGGAGGAAAGGCAGAATTCTAACTCAAGTCTCTGGACTCTAATAGTATCATATGCTCTGAAACTTAGCTTCCACAGAAAATTTTTATGGAGTAGTTTGATGTTTGGTTACGTATATTTTGGAGAATAAGATTAGAATGAAAAAATATTAGAGGTTATGCCACACAAAGGGACAGGTAAGCTTATGCACTAACACTAGATAGAGGGCTAACTGTCACAAGCAACTGATTCACTTGGCGGATGCTATTGGCTATTGAGATTATCTTTCCCCCCTGAGTTACAAAGACAGTTTGGTTAAATGAACCATATTTACATCCCTCCTTGGCCACATTTTCCATGATACCTTCTGTTTGGTAGCTCTAGCCATAGCCCTGTATCACAGTGCTTATAGCCAGGATCCTGCAGTCTATACTAGGTTGGGATCGGTAGATTTGAAGCCTGAGAAAATCTTATTCCTGAAAATGAAGAGCAAAAGCCAAAAAGAATGGGCTGATGCCACTTGTGAGAAATCTCTTGAAGAATGAGCCCCTGAGCCACTGGCTCCTGAGGCTGTTTCCAAAATATACATAGCATCATCGTTCCATTACCCAGAAGACATGGTGGGTGTTTGAGACAGCTGCAGATATCAGATCCTTCTACATAAAGTTCTTCACTGTCTGCTCGATGTTTGGCCTGGCCAGTGTCCTTTGTGGCTGAGGGTGTCTTGCCAAGTGAGATAGTTGGGGCCTGACTTGATGCCACTAAGGAAGGCTGTAACTTCTTTTTTCTGGTAACTCTTACAGTTTGGATATGAAACGTTCCCACAGGCTTATGGTTCAAAATAGACTTTAGGGAAGTGATTGGTTCCTGTGGGCTCAGACCTAATCAATGGATGGATCTCTGGGTGGATTCACAGCCCAGAGGTAGCACGGGGAAATGGGAAGAGGTGTGGCCTCATCGGTAGAAGCAGATGCTTATGTCTTTTCTACAAGGATGTGTCTTGTCCCCTCTCCCCTTTCTTTTCCTGCTCTCAGTTTTTTGGCTCCAGTGAGGTAAGCGACTTTGTTCTAGTATGCCTTTCTGGCACTGTGCTCTGTGTCACCATGGTCCGGAAATAAGGGAGTCACCTAGCCATGTACCAAAGCCACTGAAACCGGAAGCAGATTAAATCTCCTTCCCTTTCAGTGGTTATTTCAGCAACAGCGACAGTGACATAATGATAGTTACAACCTGTCACACCCATTAAAACCCTGCTGCGTGTTAAGTTATACAGATTTTTAAAAATGAAGCCATCATGTTTATTTCCTGATAGAACCTCTAGGTCCCCGAAAGCAGAGATGTCCTAACTTGGATTTGGGTTTGGGTTCTGGCTCGACAGAAGACCTCTTTCCTTGAATGTCATTGCCACTCATTCTGAAGTCAGGTGACATTGAAGAGTTCCAGCACAGACTGATGCTCCAGCAGTCCTTGTTTTCTTTGCTCTTACTCTGTATCTGCTCTCTTTGTTTCTTTGTGTGAACACCATGTATGCATGTGTTTGTAAAACACCGTTTTGGTGCTAAGTTTTGTTCTAAATCAACATGGCAACATTGCTCATGTTTGATTGCTCACTGTATCCCAGATGTATTTTGTTTGCATCTCAGTTTTATGGTCTGGCCTTGCAGCATCTCTTGTTTTCCTTGTGTATGGATAGCTGTTGAGTCTCAGGAAGAGGTTTGAGCTGTCATTAAATATTTTAACAGAAGACACATAGATGGATGGTGAGAATGTGAGGTGGCCAAGGGACCAGCCCCACTCAGCTGCATGCCTGAAGCCCAAGGGCTACTTGAGAACTTGTGTTTCTCTGTCTCTCTCCTCTAGCAGCTGTGTTATCCAGGTTCCCACTACCAAGTCAAGCATGCTCCAAATTTCAGTTCCTTAACTCTCTACCCATCTGTTTTGTTCCTATGTCCACCCTTCATGTCATGTTGCCATTCCTTCTCCAGGACACTTTGATGATCCCTTGGGCAGATACGCACAGATGCGTCTAAGATGCCCAAATGCTCTAATGTATCAGTCACCACACTTGCCCTGTCTGAGCACTGATGGCATGTTCTCTTATTAAAACACTACGGAATGGAAGGCCCACACTCTCATGCTTTGGTAAGTTGAGCTTCTGTGGTGACTACCAATTAATGTTGTACCAATCACCAAGTACAAGAGTAAATCAGCCACTTGAAATCAACCAAATGGGAAATGAACCTGTTAAAAATGAGCTTTTCTAACTTTCTTTTAAAAAATCAAAACAAACAAAACAACTGTATAGTGCTGTCATTGAACCTGTGACTTTATGCACACGAGGGCAGACTTATATCCCCAAGCCTCCTTTTACTTTTAGTTTTGAGACAGTTTCACTATGCTGCTTACCATGGTCCTCCTGGCTCCCAAGAACTTGGAACTTGCTAGGCCTGGGTTCCATGCTTTGTTTCGTGACAAGTTTTTTGGTGATATTCTTTCCACCAAGGCTTAACTCTGAGCTATGGATGAGAGCAGCTGAGCTGTCCCAGACCAAGCCCTGTCCCTAAGCACCCTTCTCTCATTGATGCCCTCGACTGCTCTCACAGTTCCATTTCTCCTCTTTTCGGGTCAGGAGGAAATAGGCGCTTAGCATATTTTGTTTTTCTTAAAAGTGTTTATCAGATTAAGCTACTTGGTATTTATTTTCTTTGCATGAAGGAAATTTGGTTGCCATTTTGGTCTGGGCAAAACAAGTAGAGAAAGGCTTTCCTGGGGGAAGAAGAGCTTAACAAGGAGGTTCGTGAGTTCAGGGCGGTGGGAATGCTCCTAGTGTGCAGCAGTCATCCCCAGTACTCATTGGCTCCCACATCAAACCCACCGGCTCTTGTCAGATAAGTCACAGGGCTTGAAGTCTAAAGTGATTCGGGATTGATTTTGTTTGCTTAAATAACATTTTCCCTGACCTCAGTTTCATGATTCAGCATTACTAGTGTAAATTATTTACAATAAAAGCACTAAGGCGAGTCTGTGTGGTATGGGAGCAAACTCAAACTCAAATTATAGACAGAGGGCACAAAACCATCACTGTATGTTTTCCAATTTACTGTACAGTTGAAGGATGTTTCAAGGGCATCATGCAACCCCTAAGATTGAACTAAGTATAGTCAGACCATTCCAGAAAATGGTCACAAGGTTAACTGTTCTTCAGACTTAACTACAGTGTTTAGATCTGTAGGTTCTCAGATGAGATCACCCTTCCACAAGCAGGAGTTTGGCAATTTAGACAGACAGTTCTCTTGTTTTTATGTTTTAGGGATCAAGAATTACTTGTACAATTCACATTTTACATTCATTTTCAGAGCCATTCAGTTTGTTTTGTGATTCCTATGCAGAATACGAAAATATGCAAGGTTATTCATGTTAAAAATATCACTGTAAAACTACTATATGCATGTATATAAACAAATTTTCACAGACTAGGTTATCATTTAAGAGTTTGCACATATGCATGGCACTACTGATGATTGTTGTGTCAAACTCCCTTACCTTCCACTGTTCTTTAAAACACTGTATGTAATCCCTAGTTTCTAAATGGACATTTTCAGGAGGGGCTTGGTTTTAGAGGCTGGTTTATAGATAGTGCTAAGTGCTGGCATTGTGGACCTGTAACCTCACACCTTCCAGGGAAACAATTCTCCAGTAGCCCAGGAAACCATTCAGTGGTGTAAGATTTGATGACAGAGCCTGCCAAACTTCATGTGGGGCTTCTCCATCTTCTTCCTATGAACAGACAATAAGAACAAAGCATCTGTGATCCAAACCACAGGGTTTTTTTTTGTTTTTTTTTTGAGACAAGGTTTCTCTGTATTGTTTTTGGAGGCTGTCCTAGAACTTGCTCTGTAGACCAGGCTGGCCTCAAACTCACAGAGATCTGCCTGCCTCTGCCTCCCAAGTGCTGGGATTAAAGGTGTGTGCAACCACAGGTATTCTAATCAGGATAAAACACATATAATTTCCTCTGAGAGACTTGATAACTTTTATATCTGCATACTACATTTCATGCATCTTTTAAAAATCATTTATTTATTTTACATGTATACAATGTATTTTGATCATGTATACCCTCACTTCCCCATTCCAGCTCCCTCAACTTGATCATGACAAATGATTTTTATAGATGTGATCTGGAATTTAATTTGCCAGTATTTTATAGTGATTGTTTTTGGTTCTATATTCATCAGGGTGCTTCCTCTGTAATTTTCTTTTTGTGTATGCCATTGTTTGGCTTTGGTACCAGGGTAATATTGGCTTTATGAAAGGAGTCTGAAGACCCATCCTCCTATTCAATTTTATGGAGTATTTTGAGTATTATTGTTGGTAACCCTTCTTTGAAGGTCTGGTAAGATTCTTCAGTGAGTCTGTCTGGGCTTTTAATTGTCAATAGGAGAGATTTTTTTCTTCCTTTTGTTTTTTTTTTAATTTAAGTTAGAAACAAGCTTGCTTCACATGTCAATCCCAGCTCCCTCTCCCTCCCCTCCTCCCCCGCCCCCCCACTAGGCCTCCCAGTCCCCCACCCAATCTCCACTCCAATCCCCAAGGAGGATGAGGCCCTCCATGGATGATTTCCAGAGTCTGTCATTTCATCCAGGGCAGGGCCTAGGCCTTCCCCCAAGAGTTCAGGCTGAGAGAGTACCCCTCATTGTGGGATGTGCAGCCAAAGTCCATTTGTATGCCAGTGATAAATACTACTCAAGGCCCCATAGATTACCTAGGCCTCCTCATTGACACCCACATTCAGGGGGTCTGGGTCAGTCCCATGCTTTCCACACAGCTATCAATCTGGGGCTCAAGATCTCCCCCTTGTTAAGGTCAACTGTTTCTGTGGGTTAGGTCCATTTGAGTTACAGTTTCACTTAACTCTGGTGATTCTCTGATGTTATATTTTTGTCTGGATGCTGCTATTATTTTACTGGTGACAGTGGGACACTGAAATACCCCACTGTTGCTGTGTTATATTCACATCTAGAAATATATTTGCTTTATGAAAATGAGAGTACATGTTTGGTGCATACATGGTTAGAACTGTTATATTGTCTTATGTTTGACATGAACTTCATTTCTTTTGACTAGTTTTAGTTTGAAATCCATTTTGTTTGATATTTGAATACTGTGCCAGCTTGTTTCCTAGTTCCATTTGCTCGAGGTACCTTTTCCCATCTATCCAGTGGTATTATCTATCTTTGAAAGTAAGGTATGTTTCTTGGAGACAGTAGATCCTTCTTTCTATATCCAGTCTAAATCTATGTCTTCTTATTGGTAAACCAAAATTCTTCATATTCAGAGTCATTAAAAATGTGTGTACTGATTTCCATGATTTTGTTCATTTTGCGGTGTTTTCTTAGGCTTGTTTTGATTAACCGCTCTAGTGTTTTATGTTTTCATTCTGTTTCCTCTTTGAGGTGCTTATCCTTCTCTTCAGTCTGAAGCATTCCTTCCAGTATCCTCTGTAGAGCTGACTTCCTGGTAGTATATTCCTTTAGTCTGTTTTTCTAGTAGAAAGGTTTTATTTCTCTTTCAATTTTAATAGATAGTTTCTTTGGGTATAATAGTCTAAGTTTGGCAGTCAAGACTTTTCAGAACTTGTAATACATCTTTCCAAACCTTTGGTTTTAACAGTTTCCATGGTTAATTCTGATGGGTCTGCCTTTCCACATGACTTGGCCCTTTTATCTTGCAGCTTTGGATCACTTTTCTTTCCACCCCCATTCTACATTTTTTTGTAACATGAAAGTTGAGATTCTTCTGGGAAAAGATTCTGATTAAGCTTGTGAAACCCACAGCCAAGTAGCAAATGCAAGTCTTTCAGGAGTCCAAATGCCAATAACAGCACCAGGAGCTAGCGTCCAGAGGTGAGGACAGTTACCTTCAGTTTAAAGAGAGCTGTGGTACTTATTTGTGGCCCAATACCAAACTGTAAGCTAAATAACTTCTGTCAAGGTAGTCATATGACATTTACTTGTAGACTTGGTTTAATTTCAACTTACAAGTTTTTTATGATCTTTGTTTTGAGATGAATTAAGTCACTCTGAAAATAAATCAGAGTACATACCATAACCCCTGTTATTTTTCAAGTATTATTCTTATGGGTCAAGCTCCAGGGATTGACCTGACCAAGGCTTTGAGAGAATGGAGAAAAGAGGATCACATTGGAATCTCATAGAGAAGCCTCAGCACACTGGAAGCTCAGCATGTTTATTGTGTACACTTGAGTGGGAGGACAGGTTACTGCATACAGTTGGACAGGAGGCTGGCTTAGCTAGTTTCCATAGGAACTGTCTCTACTGGGGAGTGGTCTTCAGGAAGTAAACATTGTGGCAGTATGCGGAAGAAAACTTGGTAGATATTTTATGCACATACTATCTGATGGGGGAAGTCCTGTGTATATGTCAATAAAGCACTGTTGGCCAATAGGAAACCAAGATAGGTGGGACTAGGTGTCCAGGAGGACTCTGGGAAGGAGAAACACAGGGAGTCAAGATGTAACCGCCATGGGGTAGGAAGCCCGGAAATTTCTCCGGTAAGAGAAGTACTTAGATTAACAATTATGGGGTAACTACTTAAGTCAGAGCTAGCCAGTAAGAAACAAGCAAGGCCAACAGCTTCATAATTAATATAGCCTCCTGTGTGTTTATTTGGGACTGATGTGGCTCTGGAACCAAGCTGGCGGGAAGGCTTCCCTTTACAACTATCAACATCCACTTTAGGACCAGGAGATAAGATTTGCCATTTTACTGAGCCTACCCTAGAAAGGTTTTGCTGTTCCTATGAGTCTGAAGTTTTAGTCTTTGGCATGGCCATGCTCATGTCAACAACACACATTCACTTAGGACTGCACTCCTTGCCTATAGTATTCTAAGACCCACAGAGGATGTCTGAAACTACAGTGAGCACTAAATCCTGCACATGATTTTCAAACCTATATATGCAGTGCTCTTTGTGAAACTTAACTTATAAATTAGACAGTAGAGGATCTTTATCAATGATGACTAATGACAAAAAAGAGCCATGATCAAAATAGTCTGCAGTAGAGTTACCAGCATCGTTATTCTTGTTCTTTGAAGCTATTATTTAGTAAAATAGAGATACTTGAAAATGAGCAATGTGATGGCATGAAGGCCATCTTATAACAGGTGGCAGTTCTGTAACTGGTAGGTGGCTAATATACTCCATGGACACGCTGTCAACAAAGTAGTTCATGGTCACAAGGGCAGAGCAGGCAGTGTGACATTACATTACTCATAATATGGTATATTTGAAAGTCTCTGAATTGTCCATTTCAGGAATTTTCCATTTAGCTTTTTCATCTGGCAGTTGAATACAGGTAACTGAAATTATAGACTATAAAACTATAGATAAGAAGAACTGCTGTATTGCTCTTTGTTTGGGAGGAGGGAACAATGCCCTAAAGGAATTCTGTTCCTCCTCCTCCTCCTCTTCTTCTTTTATATACACATTTTCCAGATGTTATATATCAGATAAATATCTTGACTCTGGGTTTAATATATATTTAGCAAATGTCTAAAAGTAGATGCAGAAATGCTGCTCTTGATCTAAAGGGGAAATGCCACTGTTTAAAAAGCTATAAAATTTATGAAATTATCCTTTGTCTTGTAAATGATATTACTGTTTAAGCATACCCAAAGAGAAGTTTCTAAGCCTGTGTATAGCCCAGATCCAATTCTAATATTTTAAGACTTTATAAATGGTAGGAGTATATGCATTTCATGAGTGAATGATACATTCATGACTTAAATAACTAACAGTTTTTGGTCAGTGACAGAAAAAAAAACCCTGCATTGCTAACACAGATGCATGGAAAGTAAGAATGTAGGGGTTAAAAAGGACTTTAACAAGCATGACCTTTCCATGTGAATAAGTAACATGACCATTGTGTCTTGAGAATGGAAGTATAAGTCCCATGAGACACTGAAATAATAATTTGTTCATGAAAGTAGTAACTTCTTCTTTGGAAAGAGAGAGGTAGACAAAAGAGGGACTCAGAGCACAGGTGGAAAAAGCAAAGGAGACATCGCAAGCTCACCTGAAGTGATGGAGAGATCAACTGAAACACTGCAACTGTGAACACTGTGCGATCTTTGACCATGAGACATCACAAGCTCACCAGAAGTGATGGAAAGATGAGACATCACAAGCTCAACAGAAGTGATGGAGAGATCAACTGAAACACTGCAACTGTGAACACTGTGCAATCATTGACTATGAAACCTAGAATGAAGAGCCAAACAGGACCCTGTGTGCAGCTCCCCTGTGCGGTGTCTCTGCATTTGTCCAGAGGATGCTGTGGGAACTTGAGAAAGGAAGCAGCATGCCCAATTCAGCAGCAATTTGGGTAATTAGTGTTGTCCTATAATGTAAGATTTGTTGTCTAACTCCTGTGGTCAGCTGTTGCTTTAGCTCAGAGTCCCTGTGGATATATGAGATTGAGACATGCATTTTGATGACTTACCACAGTCTACATTGCTTGCTCACAACTGTACCCTCCAAAGAAAGCCAACATGGCTGGAGCTGATATTATGTGATATTGTGAAAATACCCCAGATATTTTTGTTAATGGATTCTGTAAGAGAAAACCTTGTGGCTTCCTTCTTTGTTTTTGTTTAAGTTGACTTCCCTTGAACAAAATAGCTATCTAGCTGTTGATTTTTACACCTCAGGTTGGAAGAGTATGACCTTTGTCATTCATGAGCAAATCTTTTCCATTTAACTGCAGTTTTCTTTGTTGGGTCATCAGCATAGAAGCAAAGCTCCAGCTTGCCTTTGTCATTACTGTCTTTGCATGAACCATGGGAAGAGCATGACCTATAAGAAACCCACAAGAATTATACCATTTATAAACTTCCTTGCTTTGAAAACTTCAATACACTCAGAATAATGAACTCTTCCACCAAAGAGTCTTCAGGGATCAGGCTATTCCTTATCATTTTACTAATAAGGAAAAAGACATAGTCATGACTGCAAAAGATTGTTTCAAAATATCTGGCTGGCTAACACCCATCTAATGATATTATTGATAATATAATTTTAGAATTAGAAGTGGAATAGTCTTGTGGTCTTAGTAAAAGTCTGAAAAAATAACTAAGTTATATAGTTCATTAAAAAAGAAAATGCATGATTACCATATATTTATAAAAATGTATTTATTGTGAGCAAAAGATTACCAGTCTACAATCCACACTGCCAGAGAAGCTAGGAAACAAGGAGGACCCTAAGAGAGACATATATGGTCCACTAGAGTTGGAGAAAGGAACAAGATATCCTGAGATAATTGGTCACATGGGGGAGGGAAGAGGGAGTTAGGAGAAAGAGAAGGGGAGACGAGGAGGGGAGAGGAGGAAGATCAAGTCAGGGAAAAATAGAGGAGAGCAAGAAAAGAGATACCATAATAGAGGGAGCCATTATAGGTTTAAAGAGAAATCTGGCACTAGGGAAATGTCCAGAGATCTTCAAGGATGACCCCAACTGACAATCTAAGCAATAGCAGAGAGGTTACCTTAAAATCCCTTCCCTGATAATGAGATTGATGACTACCTTATATACCATCCTAGAGCCTTTATCCAGTAGCTGATGAAAGCAGCAGCAGACACCCACAGATAAACACTGAGCTGAACTCCTAGAATCCAGTTGCAGAGAGGGAGGAGTGATGAGCAAAGGGATCAAGGACAGGCTGGAGAAACCCACAGAAACAGTTGACCTGGACAAGGAAGAGCTTATGGACCCCAGACTGATAGCTGGGAAACCAGCATAGGACCCAACCCAGACACCCTGAATGTGGGTGTCAGTCAGGAGGCCTAGGCAATCTATGGGTTCCCTAGCAGTGGATCAGTATTTATCCCTGGTATACAAATGGATTTTGGGAGCCCTCTCCACATAGAGGGATACCCTCTGAGCCTAGACACAAGCGGATGGAATAGGGTGTTAGTGGGGGTCAGGGGAGGTGGGGAGGGAGAGGGACAGGTGAACCAATCTTGTTTCTATTTAAATTTAAAAAAGGAAATAATGTATTTATTGCATTCTAATAGCTGCTTGTTAACACCAATTACTCTATTTTTAATAAGTGGTACATGTTAGGATTTAGTAGGATATCTCTTTCATTTTCAGTATTTTTAGAGGGTAAATGAAGAGAGTTGAGACTTTAGAAACAGTAGCCTTCAGACAGAATTAGTGTTGATGATGACAGAAAGCGAGTCCTTAAGTTACATTCAGAATGCTTTAAATGAATCCAGACGAGTTTTTGGAATAAAGCCAAAGCTAACATTGAATGTGCACACTAAATCAAGATGGCATGTTTAGGATATCATAACTTTCATATAAAGAAGAGCAGTCACATTTCTATAAAACCAAGCACAGAGCCTTATGATGGACACTATTCCAAAGTAGATGAAAAGATTGGTTTACCTCAATTTGATCATTACTGTTATACCTTGTCATAACCTTAATTTATCATGTCACCTGCAATGTATTATCAGAGTATGACCTTTTGACATAGTTTGATGCATGTGTGACATTTCTTTCAATGCAAATAATTAATCCAACATTACATTATTATTGAAGAATCTTGACTCTTGATCATTGAAATAAAGGCAGACAGTTCAGTAGTAATGGAGTATCTATAGCACCGTTTAGGATTTCTGTTGACTTGGGTGCAGTAAGGATGCCTTTGTAACAGGAAGACTTTGAACATGAAGCAAGGCAGATTCACTTGCCATTTAGAACAACTGAGTCATAGGATGTGCCTTAAATATTTACTGTGGTGGTGAGATGTGTCTTATATCACTAATAAGAGAAAATGTTACCAGCGAATTTGTTGACAGGATGTGCTCATTTCTTTTCTCTATGACAGAGTCAATAGTACTTGGCATTTAATTTACACTTAGAACTACAGTTTTTGTCTTTGAGCCTTGACAGTAAAATTTTCATTAATGACAGAAGTTCAAATATGTTATGTTTTGGTGATGGTATTAGTGGTATTTTATACTCAATAATATACAATACTCACGGAGTGCTTAGTTTTGTTTGTTTTAAAGTCTCAGTGACTAACTTCATACCCCAAACTATGTCTATATTTTAAGTGATAAATGTATTGCTTCTGGGAAAAGCAGAATTTTTGTTTCTTTTGTGTATATATGTCTACTATTGGCTGATGAATATAACACTGTCAGTCACTAAGGCAGGAAGGTAGGCATGACTAGGAGATGAGGAGAATTCTGGGAGAGGTAGGTACAGGGAGTCTGCCAGGAGTTACCACGTAGGCTGCCAAAAGAGTAACAGGTCCAGACCCTTCTCCAATAAAATAAGACCATATGGAAATACTTAGGTTAATAGAAATGGGTTAATAATTAAGAGAGAGCTAACCAATAAGAATACCAAGCCACCGGCCAACAGTTTTACAACTAATATAGCATCCATGTGTTTATTTGAGGCTAAGGATGGCAGGACCAGCTGGGACAAGAAACACCTGTCACTTAACCAGCTTAGGTTTAGTGGCAAGAATCTTTTGGCAACTTGAAATATAGCACAGAATTTCTTAACATGAACTTATAAAGTACAGTAGCTCTCTAGCACGGTTCATCCAGTCTAACTTTAGCTGTACCCTCTGGTTGCTGCTTCACCTTTTCCCATTCTATCCTACCTCTTCCAGCACTAGTTGTCAGGTCTTCTCAATACTCTACACCTTTGTGGAATCTCTATGACTAGTTTATTTCAGTTAATGCCTTTCAGATGCATTCATGTTGTCTCAAGTGGCAGAATTCACTTCTTTTTAAAAACCAAATAGTATGTTTTCTGCAGCAAGTGTGTGCTGGGGACTTTCCCCACTCATCTACTGATGGAAGCTTAGGTTGCTTCCACAGCTTGACTTTTGTGAACAGGGCTGGGAAGATCTTGAGAGGAAAGATATTTAGCTGTATGGCAGTAGTTTCGGGGATTTGAGGGTCATACAGTAGCTCTAATTTTCCCTCATTCTCCTCCCTGTCCTCACTCAGAGAAGTTTGTATTGTTTTCTAAAGATATATAAGTTTACATTCTGACTAGCAGTGTACCAGGACAGGATTCTTTTTTCTCCAGACATTTAACCACTCACCTTTTCATAATAGATATTTAGTAAGATATGAAGTGATGCCTCATTTTTGTTTCAATTTGCCTTTTCATGATTAGCTATGCTGAGTTATTCTTTCTTTCAAAAGTATTGGCCATCTGCATTGCTTTGAAAAATTTGAGTTCATCAGAGGTATGATTTGCAATCTATGGGTTGTCAATTCACTGTTAGCTGTATCATTTGAATCTATATATTGTTATAGATAACGTAAGTATTTTTATTAAGAAGAATTGTAATTCATTAAAATGGATTTAAACATATATTTGAGAATGGATAGGTAATAGTTATTTTTATAAAGAAGAATTGTAATTTATTAATTGGATTTCAGTATATATTTAAGCATGGATAAAAAGGCACTTCGGGAAGGAATACAGTTTATCAAAATGTATGAGTGTGGGCTTCTCATAGGAGAGTCATGGTTAGTATGGGCATTTTGGTGTTTAACATTGACTGTCCATTTGACAAGATGAAGAATCACCTAGAAGACAAACTCTGGGCATGTTTAGGGTATTTCTAAATTGTATTAATTGAGATAAAGAGATCTAACCTAAATATGGGCAGCATAATTTCATGGGTGAAGACAACCTAAAGAAGAAAATGAGCTTTCTGAGTGAGGATGAAGTGTGACCAGCTGTTGTATTATTCATGCCTTCCTTGCTGTGTTGGACCATTCCTGCAAACTGTGAGCCAAACAAGCCATTCCTCCCTTCAATTTATTTTGTCAGGCATTTTGTCACAACAAAAAGAAAAACAACTGTCTTAGCCACTCTCCTGTTGCTGGTAAGAGACACCATGACCATGACAACTTTTATAAGAGCAAACATTTAGTTGGAACTTGCTTACATTTCAGAGGTTTATTCATTATCATCGAGGCAGGGAGTATATTAGCAGGCATGGCAGGCATGATGGTGCAGAAGTTGAGAGCTACATCCTGATCCATAGGAAGAGAGAGAGAGATACCGGGCCTTGGAGGGACTTTTGAAACCTCAAAGTCCATCCCCAGTGACACACTTCCTCCAACAAGGACACACCTCCTAATCCTTTTAATCTTCTCAAATAGTGACACTTCATGGTGACCAAGTGTTCTAATATGAGTCTATAAGAACTATTCTTTTTAATCCACCACAGCAAATAATATAGGCATCTTAACAATATTAATGCTTACAAATTATGAACATGATATATCTTCATTATTTGTAAAGTCGGTTTGTTTTCAGCTTTGCAGTATGCATGTCTTTACACTCCTTGATTAAGTTCACTACTAAGTAGGTTCAATTTAAGGCTATTTTAAATGGGATTCTTTAGTTAATTTCTGTTTCAGGTAGTTTCTCATTGATGCATAAGAGGTCACTCCTTTTGGTATGTTGATCTTGTAACTTGAAACTAAGTAGTATTATTACTACTAGATTTTGAGGCTGAGTAGAATCATGGAGCTGGGTTATGAAAAGGCTTCATATCTGAATCAATGGAATAATGATAGAAACTGATATGAGAAAGAATGCCCTCCCAGAGGATGTCAAACATCATTGCAAAACATCCCTCTCATTTACTAAGTTATAATATGCAGACCACTCACTAAATTCTCTGTACCATTCCAGATGTGGTCAATATGGAAGTTCAAAAAAAGATAGCAATAAAATCACAAAACCTTGTTGTCTAGGAGCTGGAATTCTGTAATACTGAAGAGCTATAGAATAGGGCTTTGAAATATTTTAATAATAATAGTTACTATGATGGTTTGAATTGAAAATGGAGGCTTATAGGGAGTGGCACTGTTAGGAGGTATAGCCTTGTAGTAGATGTGGTTTCGTTTTGGAAGTGTGCCACTGGAGCCAGGCTTTGAGGTTTCAGATGCTCAAGCACCCCGTCATCCTTTCTCTTCTTGCTGCCTACCGATCCAGATGTAGAACTCTCAGCTACTTCTCCAGCACCATGTCTGTCTGCTTGCCACCATTCTTCCCTCCCTGATGATAATGGACCTATAAGCCAACCACAATTAAATGGTTTCCTTCATAAGAGTTACCTTGGTCATAGTCTCTCTTCACATCAGTAGAAACCATGACTAAGACAGATACCTGGACAAATATCTGAAAAAAGCAGACAACTGAAATATCAAGGTCAACCCCAGTTAGAACTTCTCAATGTGGAGGTCATAGAAACAAGTACAAGGAAGCAGGGTCTTCCTCACATGGTGTCCCTATTTGTGCAGACCTCTTCCTCACACAAGGTACTATTTAGCTTACTTCGAAATCCCGCACCCTGTAAGGTCATTTACACAGAAAGGGAAAGTTAAGTAGAATGAAGGAAAACACTGAAGTAGGGTTGCTGTAGGCTCATACCTTCCTCACCTCAGAGTTCTCATGTACCAAGTAACAAGAGAAGCAGCATCAAGGCAAGACTAAATGGCCTCTGTAGAGCTTTTTAAACAGGGGCTGCCAGGTCACTCAAGGGAGCCATTTCAGTGACTTCTTCTTTATAGTCCTTTTAACTAGCAAAGCCCAGACATTCCTCTTCCCCCAAGGCCCTTTTGTCAGAAGGTACTAATGCTGACCTGGGTCTGAAGTAATTTGGCTCTATTCTAGAATTACATTTCTGTTTCAGCCTGCGTATTTCAGTTCCCTGGAAATACAGTGAAGGGGCATTTGTTCTCTGCAAGCTCTTCAAGTTATCTCCCAGCCCTCTCTTGCCTTCTCCTTCTTCATTTTGTCATCCTTCCTTTCTTCTCTACTTTCTTTCCTCCCTTCCCATCTTTTCTTTCTTTTCTCCTCTCTTTATAGAATAGTCGCTGTGTTTGTTTGAGGCATAAATTAAAACATCACAACAAATTTAATAAAATCAGAAAATTTATTAAATCTTATATGTTGGTGCAAATCAAATGGAGAATCAGATAACCAGTAAAACTTGAAAGAAACAGGTAGATGTGTTATTATAGTCTCATACTAAAATTATTATGCCTATGCTTGAGCACACTGTTGACATTTTCCAATCAAAGTTATGTATTAAAGTGTCTTTGTATAGTAGAATAAGTGGGATAGCGGGTGGCTCAGTGGTTAAGAGCACTGGCCACTCCTGAAGAGGATCTGGATTGGGTTCCTAGAACTTACATGACAGCTCACAGCCACCCCCAACTCAAGTTCTAGGGGATCTGACACTCTATTCTGATTTCTTCAGGCACCAAGCATACAGCTGGTGCATACACACACGTATACAAAACACCCATACACACAAAATAAAACAAATAAATCTTTTTTTAAAAAAGAGTTATATAACTGTAGCTAATCAGTAACATGCTTTTAAAGAAATTAGTGGCTAGGCTGGGAAGATGGCTCAGTGGTTAAGAGCACATAATGCTCTTAAAAGAAAACTCGATTTTTGTTCACAGTACCTACACTGGGTGACTCACAACTTCCTAGAAGTTCAGCCCCAGAGACTCTAGCACCCTCTTTTGTCCAGTGTTGGCATCTGCATTTATATGTACAAACATCTGCTTGTACAAATACAGGACACACACTCTAGTAATTCAAAATAAATATTTTAAAGAAATATCAGTGACAAGTATGGGAACTAACTGGAGGCTTCCTAACTGTTTGTTATGCCTTGGAGGAGAGGTCAAAAAAAGGAGATTCTGGTCTGGCTTCACCATTTAACCAACCACAAATTCTCAAGGTCATGATTATTTTAACTGTGAAGGTCAAGTTAAATTTTGTGTTTTGAAACAATTTCAACACTGTAGGAAGTCTTATTAAGTGGAAGTGGTCAATCAATAGTGTTGTAAAGTGATCTGTGACTTAGAAAAATATAACTTAAGGGTCTACAAATGCAGCATGGTGTAAAGCACTTTCCTAGCTTGTGTGAGACCCCGGATTTGATCCCCAGGACCAAAAACAATACAAACAATTACAGCAGACATCTCATTGGAGACACAGGCCTGGATCCTGTCAGCATGTGGGTACTAGATTAAATCTTAGTATGTACAGAGAATTGTCCCTTTCCCAGTTGAAAAAAATAGCTGAGGACATAAGCAGTATGTACCGGTGACCATAGATTTCCCCTGACGAAAGACAGTGGGAGACTTTCTGCCACTGTCTCTTTCCCTCAGTCCTTGTTTTCCTTCCCATCATTCAAGCCTGTGTTTAGTCTGTTTCTATGGTGCCTTTTCCTCTGTATTGTAGACTCCTCCAGATAAGTGTATGTCTTTCTGATTTCTCTATGACTTCACTTCAAGCATGGTGCCTGGCATATAGAACACACTTATATTTTTCAGTGACAGTGTGACTGGTATGCTACATATTGTCCAAATGTAATTAGCTGATTCACAACAGAAAAATAAGTCTGTGTTGCTTTCGAACCCTCTGGCTGTAGTTAAACATAACTGGCCATCTCTCCCTGATATTAACTCTCACAAGTGGACACAACTAGCATCGTTAGGAACCCCTACCACTGTAAATCTAGTTCAATCATGTTTAGTACTTTTTTAAATGTAACATTTATTTCCTTTAACTTTCATAAGATTCGATTAAAGGAAAACATCTCAACTGCTTCAATCTTTCTAAACCAATATGTTTTTTTCATGAAACCCGTGGTTATGCATCCTTCCTTTAAAAGAACTCTGTGGGAAAGCTGCTGGTGTTTGCTCATTAGGGTCATAATCAGTGACAGTCATTTGGGAGTGAATGAAAGAGACATTCCAGACCATGTCAGTATCAGTTCCCTGAATATGTCTTCCTTCCTGTTAGGAAATCTGCAGGAATTCCAGGTCTGGGTTCAGGAAGAGGATGCCACGCTCCAGCCTCTGGCTGCTCACTTGGTTTTGTGCACCATGTGAGTACACCGACTCCCTTGCTGGGTGTGCTCAGAGTCATGGCCAGGTTCATAATTTTCTGAAATTTTTATTTTAATCTGGATGCAACAGGACAGTGTAGGGCAGGGTTGATGCTGCCAGTTCCCATGAGGAAAATGGAGTTCTGTTCTGTCTGCCTCCTTTCTATACTCGTGGGCTAAGGAGAATGGGAATTTGGGTGCTTAGAGCCATTCTGTCACCCCTGGGCTATGAAATATAGTCCTTAGATGGTCACTAGGAAAATTATTTCAGAACCAGGGTATTTTCAGCCCTACCTCTTTTCTTTAAGTATTATTTGAGCACAGTCAGAGTGGTTATTTATGAGATTGGAGTTTGTTGCATTCTTTTATACAGGACAGATGGACAGTAGATTCATCCCCTATAGTCTGCACTAGTTTAAACCATTACAAAAATCTCAGGAAATGAGGATGAAATGTTTGTTTTTTTAAATTATGAGCCGATTAAAATGTTCAAAATTTAGTAATTACTTCCTTGGATACTTTATCTCAAAATGGATGTAACTACAATTTCTACTACCCAATAAGGGGCCATATCTGTATGAGCATTCAGGGTATTAATATTGAACCTTCTTTTAAGGGCTTGTGGTCTTGTATGATAAACATCCATTCCCTCTATTTTCTGGAGTAGGTAATAGGTGGCTTTCATCAAAGCAAACTTCTAACCAATGGTGACTGTTACTGACAAGTTATGACACCTTACCGTCTCTTCCCATGTCTTCCTGTGGGTGTGAAGGTATTCCTGAGTGTGTATTCCTGCAGTAATATGCTACTTATTTGCAGGTTTTGTATTGTTATCACACATGTAAGTTATAACAACCGCCTAAGGTCAGATACTTCTGTAGTGCACTGGGCCAGAGACCCCTATCATTGTGAGCTGTTAGTGGGAGTTATGCTGGAATTTAAAGAAGGAATCCACTATGGATTTGTAGCCAGTCATAGACCATTTCCCCTTTGACGGTAAAATCTGCCTGTTTTTTCACAGTACCTTGTAGGGATTTCTATTCTGTCCCAAACCACTCTCTCACAGTCCTCACCCTCAGTGATGAACACATGAACTCTGAGCCATCATTTGAATCTATCACCTTAAAAACAAATTTAGAACCTGTCATTTCAGCAGCAATATTTGGCAAGGATTACATTAAGCCAAAGATATACATTTTTAAAGAATTCTTACCATATAATTACAAATGCTAATGTGATAAAAATTAATTATGTATAGATGATAAGATTGGATAACTAAAAAGAGTTTGGGGTAAGAAAATAAAATAGTCAGTTTCATATGATTGAGAGTAGTAATAATATTATCATGTGATTGCATTAATACCCACTCATATTTTAATTGTAGTTCACTGACCCACCCACCACTCACACAAACAAATAAGTAATGTTTAAAAATATGTCAAGGTTGACAATATGGCTGAATAGGTACCCACATCTTCAAAACCTCAGCTTGTCCCTCTGTAGTCTAGAGCATTTAATATGATCTTTACTAAATAACTTCAACTGGATGCACAGTTTGCATAGTTCTAACTTTAGTGGAGGATGCTATTGTGTCCTGAATATACTCTTAAGCTTTATTTTTAATGTTACCATCAAGAGGCATTTTAATTCTTTCAAGTTTTGCTTTTCAAAGTTCTAGGCTGGTGGCAATGAAGCGTTGCTTGTTCTGCCAGTCAGGTGGGTACTCTGCTGTGTGATCTCTTCAGGGCTTCTGTGATGGTTTAAGTAGGAGTGGCCCCCATAGACTCATGTATATGAATACTTGCCCCATAGAGAGTAGCCCTATTAGGAGGTGTGACCTTGTTGGAGTAGGTGTGGCCTCATTGGAGGAAGTGGGTCAATGTGGGGGCTTTGAGGTCTCATATACTCAAGCTATGCCCAGTGTGGTACACGGTCTCCTGCTGTCTGCAGATCAAGATGTAGAACTCTCAGCTCCTTCTCCAGCATCATGTCTGCCTGCGTGCCACCATGCTTCTTGCCATGAGGAAAATGGACTAAGCTCTAAAAGTGTAAGCCAGCCAGAATTAATTTTTTTCCTTTATAAGAGTTGACATGGTCATGGTGTCTCTTCACAGCAATAGAAACCCTAAGACAACGTCTTCAGGTTTAGCGGTTTCCTGTCGCGTGCACTTAGTCAAATATACAGGTCTCTGGGCCTATCTCCAGAACCCATTACATGTGGAGACTCTTCCCTGTGCAGTGTGTGATGCAGTGGATTCTCTGTCCAGTGTCCTTGAAGTACTGAGGAAGCCTCCAAGACACTGCTTCGCTCCCCTCATCTCCCTACCTCCCACACGGGTGTCCTGTGACAGGAATCTGAGCATATGATAGATTTGCTTCACTTGTTGCCTTTAATCAAGGGAAACACCATCATTTGGGGTTCAATGACCACTGTTTGTAAAAATATTTCATGTGTGCCTCTTTATTTGTTACTTTTGGATTGTTAAATCTAGAGAGTGAGTCTGAGCCCTCTAACTACCCTTTGCCTGGATATGGATATTCTCGGATAATTATAAAGTTAATACCCAGTCTACTCTCGCCTCTAGAGGTGTGCCCTGGCTAAGTGCTCTGCCTTTGTATATAGCATGATTGTCTTTAGTGCTTTTGACTTTCACTATGATGCATGGGTCTGTGCCCATTTCTTTCCATTCAGTCTTCTTTCTGTTTTTTTGCATTACTGTGTTAACACTAAGCAATGCGCATCTCTAGTCAGGGCTGGAAGATGTATGTATAGCATCTATTTGAATAATACTTTGAGTTTTCTTTTGGTTTGGAACTCTGACTAGGAGCTTTTTCCTTCATGCTTTGATTATTTCTTTCTGACTTTAATTCCCTCGTCTCCCAACCCCTTGTGTCCAAAACACTGGTAATAGTGAGTGGGATATTTAACTATTTATATTTTCATATTCTTTTTGGACTTCTTCTTTGATTCTTTTAAAGATCTGCTGCCATTTTAATATTTCCCTATTTACATGTATGTAAATATGTAAAAGCAACAAATTTCTTACATCATATGTCCTAATTCTAGTGACTTCACTCTTAGTGGGTAATTTTGATTTCCAGCTGTGTTACTTTATATTCTTAAGTGTTTTGCTATCTTTTGCTTTCATCATTCACTTTGAGAAACTTGCTATAGAGAAATGCTCAGAGCTTAGTAGGACTTTTTGTAAGATAACCTCTTGGTGTACAGAAAGTATCCAGCAGTCTGGGTCCAACTTATTGTCAACCTCCAGCTATTCAGACCATGTGTGTTGAGTGTATTATTGCAGCAAATTTGTATTTGGACATGAGTTCCTGGGCACAATGTTTTCCTCCCTCTGCTAGTTAATTGCTTTGCAGTTTCCTTCATGGTGGGTTTATTTTGAGGTGAACATTGTAGGCAGGTTGAGAGCTACTATTTAGGTTTGCCCCTTCATTTAGCTGTCTGCACCCTGCTATGGGTATGACCTGGGCTCAGTAAGCAGTCTACTCAGGTTTGGGTATTCACAGATGCGTGACTTTCTTTTCAGGTAATTAATGCATTGATATGACCTCTCAAAATATTATACTTAACATGTTTTGTGGGTATTTTTTTCATTTAAGATTATTGTTTAGAGAATCTAGTTGGATATAATGCCTCCAAATGAAGTTGTTGATGTGTTGATGTTTAAATTTCAAGGCAATTGGTATGTTTCAATTAGGTTATGTGTTTAGTAACTTGCAAAAGTTCTTGAGTTTTAAAGAAAATTTCAATGCATGTTTTCTTTCTACAACTCCACTGCTATGTAGAAATGGAAACACATCTCTTTGGGTATATGAGCATTACCGACAGGCACAAGTAAATAATGAGCCCTGCCTTGTGGTCTGCATAAAATTCCAGACTTCACATCTACCCTGTATGAAGTGTTTGTGGGGAACACCAAAGCCTTCTTCTGGCAGATTCAGCACACTTGTTTTGGCATCCTTTGATGCACTAAGACTAGATCCAGTGATGTTGCTGAATTGCATTGCTTGGTTGCTAATGATCCAGTCTATTTGGGAGAACACACTAGATTTTTAGCACTAGTTCATGCCAGCACTCTGCCAAGAGCTTATTAATCTGTACATCTTGAGTATCACACATGCCTCCAAAATACAATCATTTAAACATTTATTTCAATGAATTAAAAACCTCCATGTTTGTGACAAAGCTAGGATAAATACCAATATTCCCTTAAAATGTGGTGTTTTCCAAGAAAATGCTGGTCTGCCCTTTTGGATTTTTTATCTCTGAGGCAAACAACTGGCTGATTTTGGTGAAAATCAGAAAGCACATATGTAACTCACACCGCTTTTGACCAAACTGTAGAGTTGATTAGAGACTCCAGTGTGTATGCAGTTCCCATTACACATGCATAAATTTCATGGCATGTAGCAGAAATTCCTGTTGTGTTCTCCTCATTGGTTCAGGCTAATCTCTTGGAACAAATGCATGTAAAGCCATTAGCTAAGCAGTGGTTGGGATTAAACATTTTAGTGTTACATAAAATAAAGGTCATCAAAGCTCCCAGCTTTGGGCATCTTCTCTTGTAGTCATGCTAAGGATGTGAGCTCATCTTAAAGCATGAATCAATTACTGTTGCCTCATCATCTCTTTCATGCTATAGAAACTTGCTTTATGAAAAGTATCTGTTGTCCAAAGAGAATTACTGCTTAAACTCACCCACAATTCCTTTTCTGATCATGGAGGCTCAAAATGTTCTTTGCCAACTTCTAGAACAATAGTTTGCTCTTTGTAGATGAAGCCTAAACAATTTTTTCTTAGCATTCTTTGGGATTGTGCAAGACTAATTAAAACCCAAAGTTAAAAATATAAAATCTGCACCCACTTCCTAAAGAGACTTCTCAAGGAGACTGATTTACGAGCCCTTCCTTCCTCTGTCTGGCCCTGGATGTTGGCAGAAGCCAGGGCTTAAAATAGGTGTTAGCTTGTGGTCAGCTTCTATTAATACCTAATAATGTCTAGTGTACAAATGTCTTCATGCTTTATATTTCTGCAGATCTCTACAAAGCTGTCTCCCCATTATTATTTCAGCTTGGTTGAGCAACACTGCAAATGAGAAAGCTCTGGGAAGGCCACTATAAAGAAGACAGTTCTGGGTTTGCAGTCACTGTCATTACTAGTCTGTGTTGAATTACAATTAGACCACATGTCTTCCGATCTCAAACTTGGCCCTTATTCTGTTAGTCCATGGCTGCTTTACTTCCTGTTTGGAAGAGTTAAGAAGTTTAACTCCTTATGAAATGGGACCTTTACATGCAGTTTCCAGTGCTACCTTTCTTATTAGAAGTAAAGCATGACCTGTATATGTGAGATCTATTTGTTACTCATCTATAGAACTTCCTGTGCAAAGCAATTTTTCTTATCTCTGGTTTTCTCTTGGAAAGCCACTGTTTGTGTCACAACCAACTGTATTAAAAGAGTTCTTAAAGACTGCTTTAATGTGACTTTACTTACCACAATCCAAACAACACTTTTGAGAGGGAGGAGTGTCACTCAGCAAAATGGCCAGTAGTCAAAAATCCAACCACTTCCTCTCTGTGCAAAACTCCCAATTAATGTGATTTGCTGAAGATAGGTGACAGTATTGTCATGGAAACAAGCTGCCCAGGGAGTACAATCTGGTTAAGAAGCAAGGCCCAAAATAGGAAGGAAATTTCTCCTCATGCATTTGGTAAGCACTAACCATGGAGGGTACCTCTCACTCATGTGTACCAGATTCTGGCTCCCTTGGGGTGTTCTGAGAAGCAGTGCTTAACTGTGAGCCATCCCCTGATCATTACATGTAATTTTCTAGTAAACAGTGTATTCTTCACCAGCTAAATACTCAGCTCTCTTTGTGATAGTCAACTGGATCACTGTGTGCTTTAGGAGTTGTCACTGTGGAGGAAACAGCACATACTAACATAAAATTGTAACCAAGGTTAGGACCTGCCCACATCTCTGGACTATCAAGGGAAAAAGGAGTAGAATCCAGGTGTGGTGGCTGCACACTTGTCCCAGTCCTGAGGAGGCTGTGAAGTAGGAGCTTTGTAAACTCGGGTCACCCGAGTAGGCGACATAGCAAGTTCCAGGATAGCCTGGGCTGTATCGCAAGACCTCGTTTCAGCAAACATTACCCAAATATTTGAAAAAAGATAAATAAACAAATCTGGAAAACTGGCTAATGGTGAACTCACAGGCAGGAAGAAGCTGGGTGGTGCTCAGAACCTGGGGATCTCTCCATGCAGGCTTCTGGCAGAGAGGCCAGAGAGGCTGCCCTGTGGAAGGGATGCTTGCTCTCTTTGTCTGCCATTGTGCCTTCAGAGAAGAACCCAGCAGAACATCATAGTTTCCTTCTCTCCTCTCTCTCTCTCTCTCTCTCTCTCTCTCTCTCTCTCTCTCTCTCTCTCTCTCTCTCTCTCTCTCTCTCTCATCTATTTTGGCCACTTGCCCTGTAATGGCGACATCTGCACTTTTCTTCTGCATTCAGGTACAGGCATTCTTGTTTTGTGCCTCCAGCTTTCTCTGGCCGGAAGTTAGTCAAACTGCGTCTCAGGGGAATGAAGGGGTGCCGTGGTATGGAAATGGACAACACTGTATGACAAGCTTGCTACCATCTGCTTGCCTGTGCTCTGCTCACCCACAGATGTGTTCTGAGACTTCCTTCCATCCCCAGTCCCCACAAGTTTAACCTTTCAAGAATATGTTGAAAAGAAATCTCAGTGAGTCCATTCTCTAGGACACATTGCTAAGCAAGCACTGCCTTTGCGAGCTCGGTGAGCAGTAAAGTTTGCTTCCCTTTAAAGAGGTTTCAGTTTCTGCACTCTCTGATGCCAGATCCACACTGACAGAAAGACACCAGGGAAAGGCATTCATTCCTGAAGACAGAAGTAGCACTTTGGTTTTTTTTGTTTGTTTGATTTCTATTTTCCTTTAAAATTTTTATTTTTTGTGTTGTATAATTTCATAGAAATTCCTGTATTTCTTTTTTTAAGTTATTTATTTAATTTAGAAACAATCTTATTTTACATATCAATCCTAGTTCCCTCTCCCTCCCATTCTCATTTTATATAATAAAAAGAAAAAAGTCCTAGAATACATAAGCTATTATTAAAAGAGCAAATTATCTGAGAAAAACATGATGTAACATCTTTGTGTAGCATGTCCATTGAATTTTTCTTTTTTATTTAAATTAGAAACAATCTTGTTTTACCTGTCAATCCCAATTCCCTCTCCCTCCCCTTCTCCCCTGCCCCCACGGGCCCTCAATCCCATCCCCTTTCTGCTTCTCAGGAAGGGTGAGATCTTCCATGGGGGATCTTCAAAGTCTGTCACATCATTTGGAGCAGGGCCTAGGCCCTCCTCTGAGTGTCTAGACTGAGAGAGCATCCCTCCATGTTGAATGGGCTCCCAAAGTCCATTCTTATACTAGGGATAAATATGATCCGCAACCAGAGACCCCATAGATTTCCCAGGCCTCCTCACTGACACCCACATTCAGGGGGTCTGGATCAGTCCTATGCTGGTTTCCCATCTATCAGTTGGGGGATAACTTGGAGTTCTAGAAAACCAACCCTTGGGGCGACAGATCTCTCTCTCTCTCTCTCTCTCTCTCTCTCTCTCTCTCTCTCTCTCTCTCTCTCTCTCTCTCTCTCTGACACGTACACACACACACACACACACAATTATTGGTAGTGTCTAACGCTCATTTCTGATTCTTTGCACAAGACTTACATAGCCACATAAAATCACTTAGAATTCCTTAGCATGTTAACAAGTGCTCTCAACCTATTACAAATGGAATTTGAAATGGATTTCCTTACTGACTTAGGGTGGAACTCACCTCACAATTCCTCTTTCTCATGCCTACCAACATGTGGTATACTTGCCATGTGAACCCTGAGCATTCACCTGGGACCTGCACTTGTTGTGTTATACTTGTCACGAGAGCCAGTGGACTCTGAGCTCTCACCTGGGACCCAGGTAGTTCTGGAGCCTGGCCTTTGACCTGGGTCTGCTCTGTTCCAGTACTGAGCAGTGAGAATTCAACCCTGCTCTTTGATACAAGGGATGACAATGTCCACTCTTCCTCGATCATGTACTAGAAAAATCACAGCAGTTACACCCACCATGTCACAATAGTAGAACATGAGTTTTCAAAGAGCACTCAGCTTCTCTCACAAAAACACTTTGGTGGAACCTCACTAATGTGGATGATTTTAATAGGCATAACTTGTTTGGTATTTTAAACAGTTCTGTTCAATTTAATTACTGTCCTTTAATTACCAAACATGAAATAAGTCTTTATATATCTGTGGGACACAAAAGTACAACTCAAAGAAATGGAAAATAGTTTGTTCTTGTGATAGTGGGACCCTGTAGTATGCAGTGCAATTTGTTTGTCTGTGTATGATGTTTATCTGTCTGTTAGATACACACATACGCTCACACACTCACACCACACACACACACTCACCCCTATCAAGGCAAATAAAATTTAATAAGCTGATAATCTCATTACAAAATGAGTGAAAAAATATTTAATCTAAACATATATTCATTGAAAGTCATAAAGGATACACTGATAGAATAACTAGGAAAGATAAAAGACAGACAATTGCAAAGAAATTTTCAAAACATTTTTCCATTTTTTATTTTAATTTAAAAGTCCAATAGATACATGAAAATATAGGAGTTGTACATCTTAATAGGATATAGCATAATATCTGTGCATATAAATATTATGTGGTATTTGAATCAGGCTAAAACATTTGTCTCATTTATCATTTCTTTGGGTGGAAGCTTTCAAAGTCCTTTCCCCCAGCTTTTAAAACTATGCTCACCAGATTGCCATGTAGCACCTCAGAGCTTCCACCCTACATGTGACATGATGACCAGAAACCAGACTCAAAGAAGTTTAAAGAGTAAATATAATATGAAAATCCAAAAAGTTTGGTTTAGTAACATTGCAATGAAAGATATTAGTTCATGGGGAATGAGATGTTTTAGTCTACAAAATAAGTACATAGGCAAAGTCAACTGTGTTTCTGTAATCTCCAGTCTTGTAGCACCCTTTCCTGGCTGCAGTTTCCCCCAAATTTTGACCTTTTTCAATTCGTACAAGAAATGACTGACCCCTTTGTCTCCATGGTCTTCATCTAGCATTCCCTCTACCTAAATGCCTTGGCCCACCATGATTTGTGAATATAAACCCTTCTCTGCTTCTCACCAATATAGACTGCTCAGTTTCTTTTACTTTCTATAGCTTTCTGCCAATTGTAGGGGACTGCTTGTCTCTTCAGCATCTCTTCTACACTGGGAGATACCCACTGAGGGCAGCCCTGGCTTGCTCATCATGGATCTACATGCATGCTCTGCCTAGTTAGTAGTGAGTTGTCTAAGGACACACAGTAAGGCTATAGAATTCAGCATTATTTCCAACTTCAAGAGAGAAATGAGAGAAGGGGAGGGAGAGAGAAAGAGAATGAAAGGAGGAAGGAAAGAAAAGGGAGAAATAGCCTAAGAATCCCACTCAGTGGAAGTAGCAAATTCAATTAAGGTTCAGCCACAAATTGAAACACTTTGTGGTTATTATAACACTGCACCTCTTAGGAAGATATGCACCTAACAGATTTAATACAAGAAGCTAAAAGAAGTCTGTTACAGGACATGTGAACTCTTTGTCCGCCCCCTCCCCCGCACACACACCAGAAAGAGAAAGAACAAAAATTAAATACATAAAAAGTCCAGAAGGACACTAAGAGTGGTTCAGTTGTATATGACAGGATTGATTAGAACAGTTACTGTTCAGAGTCATCTACTTCTAGATAGAGATGATAACAGTGCCACTGGTGGCCAGCCCCAGAGAGAGGTAAGAACAGTTGCCACTGGTGGCCGTTCATATCTAAGATTCTCACAGGTCATGGACTGCTTGAGCTTTGGAGAGCTATGTATCAAGAGTCCCTGATTTTATCGTTACAGTCCAGTGGAGAGAATGTGAGATGCCACGGTTTTAAGGAAATTGTTTTTCATTTATTTTAAGCTAAAAGGTCTGAGAGACATCAAAAGAAGCACCCTTGAGCTACTTCCAACAAGACCCAGGACACATTTGCCCTTTAAGTTGGAATTTTTGAAACCCATGCCTTTAATAGCTACACAAAGTGGTTATTCTTCCCTTCTCCTATTTCATTTTTGTGTCAACATGCTTCAAAAATACCGAATAGAAAATTACAGAAAAAAATAATTTGGAAATTTTAAAATGTGAAACTTTCTGAGAGATGTGACGAAATCTTATACCATGATGTCTGATGTTGCCCGAGTCACAAACAATCCCTCTGTCTAGTGGGTCCAAGCTGTGTAAGCCACCCATTCAATACTCACTTAGCAACTTTCATCTAGGTCATCAGAAGGAATGTCGGATACTGCGATGCAATATTCACATGAGCCTTATTTTGTTTGGCAATGGCCCTAAAGCACAAGGATAGTGATGTTGACAGTTTTCTTACAGGATGTTGTTATTAATTGCTCCATTTTATTACTTGCACTGGTTGACTTTGTGTGTCAACTTGACACAAGCTAGAGTCATCAGAGAGGAAGGATTCTTCAGCTGAGGAAATGACCCCATGAGGCCAGCTGTAAAGCATTTTCTCAATTAGTGATGGATGGGGGAGGACCCAACCCACGGTGAGTGGTGCCATCCCTGGGCTGGTGGTCCTGGGTTCTATAAGAAAGCAGGCTGGGCAAGCCAAGAGGAGCAAGCCAGTAAGCAGTGCCCCTCCATGGCCTCTACATCAGCTCCTGCCACTAGGATCCTCCCCTGTTGGGCTTCCTGTTTTGAATTCCTTCAGTGATAAAGAGCAATGTGGAAGTGTAAGCTGAATAAACCGCTTCCTTCCCAACTTGCTTTTTGGTCATAGTGTTTCAATTCAGTGATAGAAACCCTAACTTAGGCATTACTATTGTTTTAAATTTGATACTGAGTCTAATTTGTAAACAGAACTATGTCATAGGCCTGTGTATATAGAGAGAAACACAGTATACACAGGGTTAAGTGTCACCTGTAGATTCAGAAATCCAATGGAAGGGTCTTGGAATGTAGTATCCCTATGGACAAGGAGGGGAGAACAATATTCAATTTTGACAAAATTCTTACATTTACTATTTTTCTCTGAATGGGTAAAGGGACCCTTATACAGCAACTGCGATTGTGTTGTGTAGCTCCATGGTGACAGGAGGGCCCTCTGAGTACTACTGCTGTGCCCACCTTCCATGGGCTGAGCTTGCACCCCTGCCTCCTGTAATTCAAGATCTCACGTGAAGCATGTAGACTGGAATATGCCACGTGCATGCACTGTTATATCAAACTCCCTTAAACACAAGGAAGGATTGGAAAACTAGGGGTGCTAGCAGCGTTTGCCCTGAGAGACAGCAATGATGGAGTAGGAAGGGTAGAAAGTCATGTCCCTGCAATGGCCTCCTTCCATGTCCTTCAACGACTGCAGGCCAGCTTCCTGCCTAAATCTTATAGAAACAGTCCCCAGTGAAACTTCTGAAATACAAAAATTGTTTAGATTATGCCTATAGCAAGAAAGTTTCTTTTGTTTAAACATCTTTATATCACTTGAAGATAGAAGAAAAAGAATTTCCATCTGACTACAATGTTTCAGAATTGATCATTTGATGACCCTTCATCCAGTATTATGTCTTGGTGTCTGTGGGCATTAGCAGTTTGTTCACTCATTTTTCCCCAGTACTTTTCATTTCATTAAGTTCTACATTTCAGTAGGGTAGTGGGCTCAAGTGTTTGGGTTCATCAAACATGCACACAGACATTCTCTGCACTGTAATATATACAGCAGCTGCAGTGAGCCCTGTGTTTACACAAAGACCAGTGTGCAGATACCCTTTCACTGCAACTGGAAGACTACAGTCAGCTAAAAGCTTAGTGTGGGGCTGTAAATCTCTTTGAGTGAGCACACACAGAGACAAACAGAGCATCCTTTCAGCATCTTCCTGCTAATGCATCTGAATTAAACCATCAGCCAAGGAGGAAGGTGAGGTCCTGCTGATGTGTTTGCATGAATGGGCCAGAGGAATGTTTGGCTGAGATGCTGTGCCTGGCTTTGTATTCCCCTGAACTGCTTCCCCCACCTTCACAGGCCAACCTCTCGTGTTCCTCCTCTGAGTTATAGCCCAGGAAGAAACACGCTGGCCAGTAAGATGGAGAGAAATAACTGCTTAAAAGAAGGGAGTCACAAATCTCCTTAGGTCACCAATAAATAAGGCTAATACAGGGCTGGGTCCAGGAAAATCTGCAGGATTGTAGAATATGCGGTGATAGAATGTAGACCTGAGACATGTGTGCCTAAATTGTGTGTTCCATTCTTAGGACATTTGTTCATGAGCAATAAACCTTTGCATTGCTTTATTTATGGCCTGTGAGGGTTTGGCATTAAAAGCTCCAAGTGTAATTCTGTCCTCCTCCATTCAGAATAGAAGTTTGCAGCAATGGACAGAACTGAGAATCCACGTGATGGATCAAGTGTGTGTATTCACAGGGTCCCTTCCCCAAGACCCTGCTGAGAACACAATCCTGTGGCTCCGTTTCTCTTTTAAAATTGGTGTTTGGCAGTCAAGAGGGAGGGTTTCTTTTGTCTTGTGCTACCCCTGAGTTGGCATTCACCAGCCATCTTCCATTTGAAGCCCTCTGGGTTTTTTCATTAGACCAATTTCTCCTCTCCCTATCTGTGCCTGGAGAACACTGATACTGGTTTTATCAAAGAATTTGTCCACACTTTCTTAATGGCCTTAGTGTCAGATTGGAGAGTTAGAGTGAGTTTCCCTCTCTGTGATATTCTCAGTAAGGAAGTACATCATTATGAAGGGATTAATTTTATGTCAACTAAATGCATTGATCCCCATTTAAGTTTTGGGAGCTTGGGCAAGTGCTCTCTTCATTTTATGCCCCTAAAGATGTGGTTTTGTATCTTTTATATGGCTTGAAACACACAGAGGGTAAAATGAAGTAAAAAGAGCCCCCTTATAATTGATCACCGACAGAATGCCTGTGAGCTGTGGATGGTTGTGTCTTCTGCAAATTCAGAGGGACAGGAAAGCTCACCTTAGTACCTCATGTTTGAAAATATTCACTCTGTGTGTGTAGGCTTTTTAAAAAACACTTGGAAGCACGTTTCGGTCTTTATGTGTGTATTGATTGCTTCTCAAATACTTTAGATTTTAACCTCAGGGACCCTGCTGCGCGCCAAGACATGAGTCAGACATTCTTGTGTGTGGATGTAATATTCCCAGCATTTATCAGTGGAAATCGTGGTGTAGAGAAAAGGAGATGAGTCAGACACCCTTGTGTGTGGATGTAGTATTCCCAACATTTATCAGTAGAAAGAGTGGTGCAGAGAAAAGGCTCCTGTGTTGAGAGCTATGTTATGTTGCCTCAGCACTGATCCAGTGACCTGGGAGTACCTTCCTCATCTCTGGCTATTCCGCAGAGAGCTAGTTCCCTGGAAACTGCTCTTCAGCTGTTGCTCTCTCTAGCCCACTTCAAGTTTCTGTGCCTAAATCAGAGTCCCCATGGATGTTTTGGGGGCCCACAATATAAGAGGTCTTGCTTTTTAAGAAGGCATTTGGAGCCAAGCATTGGTGGTGTACACCTTTGATCCCAGCACCCAGGAGGCAGAGGCAGGAAGACTTCTATGAATTTGAGGTCAGCCTGGGCTATAGAGCAAGTGTGAGGATAGACTCCAAGGCTACACAGAGAAACCCTGTCTTGAAAAACCAAAAAAAAGGTGTTTGGAAGACCTGTGGCCTCTGAGAAAGTTGGAAGATGACTGTGATGACAATGCTGGGAAAAGCAGCTGCTGTGTCCACAGACAGCAATGGAATTGAAGGGAAAAAGAAAGAATCAAAGGAAAGACATCCTGGAAGTGTGCAGCCTGCCTCCTGTGCCTGTGTGTGTGACCCCGTGACCAGTGCAGGCTTCTCCTTCCTTCTGACTCCTGCGGGGAAAATTGCAGCATCCCTTCACACAAACAGGCTTGAAGAGGGTTGTATGGCAAGAAGCAGATTTTTATCTTTTCTCCCCACGCTGTTCTCCCTCCCATTCTCCTCATTCCTCTGCTTCTCCTCCTTCCATTTTAATCAAGACAGGAAGTGAGTACATTGTCTTTGAATTCCTCAGCTCAGCTGTTCCTCCTGCCTCAGTTTCTCCACTGACCCACAGTCAGTTGGCATACGTGCCTTTTCCCATCATCCTGCATAGTCTCCTAGCTGCGTGCGGTAAAGCCTTTAGGGGGCGGACCCCATTCAGCAGAGTTCTGTTCCCATGTTCCTAGTCATTTGTGAGGCAGCTTTTCAGATCCCTGGTATTGAAAACTGTTGCCTGCTGCCCTGGTCTATCTGCTGGCTGTGCTGATCTGCAGGAACTGCTGGAGAGAGGGTTTAGGGATGGGTGGATTGCTGAGTGTGAAGAAAATGACCCAGGAGTCCTCCCTCCTTCATCAACTCCCACTCTCAGTTTGTTCCTACTTCAGTTGTCCTTTTCCTTAAAGAAGAGGACCAGAAGGTTCTAATGCCCAACTTAGCATACAGTGGAGTCTTGTTTCTGAAGCTTTCACCAAGATGGCTACAAGTTTCGCCCATATTTCCTTCAGACTTCATTTGCTGGTACCAGATTCCCAGCCTCCTACTTGTGGCTATTTCTCCTGATTGACTGGGCAGGTCTCCTGCAGTTGCAGTCATCAGAAATAAGTCCCATCTGTTCTGTTTCCAGTTGCTGTGAGGAACGCTTTGACAAAGACCAGTGTAGAGGCGAAAGGGTGTGTTTGAGCTCACTACTCCAGGTTGAGAGTGACAGCAAGTCAAGGCAATGGAACTTAAAACAGCTAGCCACATTCACAGTGAGGAGAGAGGGGGCGAGTGCACGCATGCTTACTGCTGCTCGGTTTGCCTTCTTCACAGTTTTACACACCAGAGCCCAACCCTCGGGAATGGTGCCACCCACCATGGGTGGGCTTTCTCACTTCAATTACTGTAATCAAGACAGTTCTCCGCAGACATTTCCAAAGACCAAGCTGATCTAGACAGTCCTTCACCAACACTCTCTTGTCAAGTAGACAGTTTATCATAAATGGGTAACAACCTGAAATTCAATGGGAAAGGCCTGGGGTTTAGGATTTAGGGTCATCTGTGAGGTTAGAACTCTGATCACAGGTAAGTCCAGGTTACAAATGTGGATCTCCAGAACCAAATTATGAAGACCTCAAGCAGCTGCAAGCCTCCTGGATACCCAGCTACAGAGCAGCCAGCCAGCAGTGCTCCCAGCCCTGAAAGGCAGATGGTCCCTATTCCCTGACTCAGGTGGGAAAGAAAACTGAACCCGAGTTTGAAGCTGACTAGGAAAGATGTCCTGATGGCTGAAAGACAGAAACCCATACTTCAAAGAAGCTAACAAGTCAACTTGGTTTTAGAGACAGAGACAGAGATACAGAGAGACAGAGGCAGACAGCGTGAGTGAGACAGGAGAAGAGAGGTTGTTTACCAACATACAGGAGCTTCCCTTTTTATAGTTACATTTGACTCTTATCTTTACTTCATCATTGTTCATCTCTTGCATGTATATGCCTATGTGTGTATACATGTATGTTGTATGAAGCATGATTATCGTGATGGACTCTTCCCTACAGGAGTTCTGACTGCATTCTCATGAATTACGTGATACAGTGTTGTTAGCTGTGGCTGTCCTCTTGACCAGTCTCTCCCATCCTTGCTCCCCTCTCCTCTTTCTCCTCTTGGTACCACGCTCCTGCTCTCTATTTCTATGACCTCAGCTTGTTTAGATCCCACATATGAATGAGATCATGAGGAATTTGTCTTCCTGTGCCTTGGTTTATTTCACTTCACAATACTCTCCATATTTATTCACAGCAAGTAACATTTCACTCTTTGTGTGGCTGTTGAAAGATTCTGTTGTGAAAACGCACCACATGTCCCTTCTCCATCATTAGACAACTCTATTGGTTCAGCAAACTGTCACTGTCCACAGTAGTCCTTAAGTGTTCACTCAGTGATGATACCCAACCCCTAACAGCAAAGCTAATTAAGATAATTACAGAATTAAGCATTTGGAAATGGGCAGTGCTCTCAGGACTAAAACAATTGTGAAATCACATTGTTTAAATGTGTGATGTACAATAAACTGAAAATTTTCTACATACAGTTAATCAATTTATTGTTTGACTGTAATCAATTGCATTAAAATTGGAGAGCTGTAAAGCACCTAGTGCCTCCATTTGATAATTCAGCACCGTGGTATTCCGTCTGAATTTGACTCATGTGGAGAAAGTAAAAACTAAGCTGCTATTGCAAGTCAAAACTATGCTCATGAGTTTTTGGTTTTTGTAACATTTCTGGGTATTGGTATCTCCTGTGTTGCTCCATTTGTGTTTTGTAAGTGAATACTGTGTGACACATGCTACTGGCAATATGGAATTTGTTCTTCATGTAAAGAAAGTCACAACCATACAAGATAAGCCAGACAGCAAAAGATGCCTGAAGTTAATGAGTGTAGGAGTGAACCCCACACGCTTCTGACTCCCAGCTTGTACGATTCTCTCTCTCTGGTAAATAAATATATTGTACTCCCTATAGCATTGACTGTCATCATTAAATGAGGATGTATTTACCTGACCAAAAACCAAAAACCCATCTCCATTGAAACTCAGAACTCTACAAGTGTGCACAAATAAGAAAAGCAAACATACTTCTATTCTGTCTTCTTCTCACAAACAGACATAGGCTTGCTTGGATCAAGCAGATATGATTGTTCTCTAGGGCATGTTAGCCAAGCTTGTCTCCACTCACTTCCTCAGTGTCCCCTCCATTGGCACACATAGAAAGCTTACAGAGCAGAGCTGACAGAGCTTCTTCCAGTTTAGAAATGACAGGATCTCCAAGATTTGATTCGTTTTGCCACGTGGAGGTCGACCCCATAAACACCAGCCTGAGTGCATTTGTAAGCTTGGTGAACTCTTTATGAAGAACTTACATTTACATGAGTGGTATGTTTATGGATTTGACCTTGTGAGGCTTTCTATGCATTTCCTGTAAGAAATCTTAGGAGAGTTTTGGCAAACACACACCAAAAGGAAAAGTTTATGAAACAATGTGGGTCAACTGAAACCACCAAGCATAGTGATCTGCTAAAATACAAATAAATTATGACAAGGCTTTTTATTTTTATTTTTTTGATGATAGAAAGGGTTTACTACATTTTATACTTTAAAATCCATCACCAGGAAGCAAAAGCAGAAACGTGAAGGCAGGAACTGAATTAGAAACCACAACTGCTTACCATCCAGCTCCAGGCTGATTCTTACGCAGCCCAGGCCCACCTGGCTAGGGACGGTGCTGTGCACAGTGGCCTGGGTCTTCCTACATCAATTAGTGAGACATGCACACACATCAGTCCTATGGAGACCACTGGGTGTGTCTGCTTCCCAGGTGTGTCAAGCTGACTACTGGTGCTAACCAGAATAGGTGTTATCATATAAACTCTTTCAGCAACAGGACAATAAGTCACAGTGGGACATCCCAGTGCCACTTTCCCCAATAGTACCCCCCTCTCCCATGGGGCACATGCTTTCAGATCAGCTCTGTATCCCAGGGATCTGCTCTCACAAGCTGAACTCCCTACACTGGCTCACAGCTGATCAATTTGTTTACGATGTCAGGCTTCAAGATTTTGTTTAAATATTCTCAATTTATATCGCATCTTGGACAAGGCTTTTTTTAAATAAGTGGCTTTGCTTCAGAATATGGTGTGTGTGTGTGTGTGTGTGTGTGTGTGTGTGTGTGTGTGTGTGTGTGTTGTATGTTACAGTGTGGGATTAAGAGAGGAAGTTGTATTGTAGTTATCTTGAACAATTTGTGTCCTAAGGTTGTAGTGTTATTCACTTAAAATACTAGCTGAAGAGAGATGGCTCAGCAATTAAGAATACTTGATGCTCTTACAGAAGCCCAGGGTTTGGTTTCCAACACCCATATGACAGCTTACAACTCTCTGTAACTCCAGTTCCAGCAGATCTGGCTCCTTCTTGTAGCCTCCACAGCCACCAGGCACATATGCAGTACACTATATGCAGCAGGCAAAACATTCATGCATATAAAATAAAAATTAGCGAGTCTTTAAAAAATACTAGCTGAGGGAGCTGGGGAGACTGCTCAGCTGTTAAAAATGCCTGCAGAGTGCTTTTGTAGGACTTTAGTCTAGTTCCCAGGACCCACGTTGGGCAGCTCACAACCACCTGCAACTCCAGCTGCACGGGGGCATACAGGGAACACACTCACACAGGCGCGCACACATACACATAAGTAAAAATAAACATTTACAAAAATACTTGCCAAGAACTTTGTGTTAGTGGCTTTTTCTCTATAACCTACTTTGTGTGAGATGCCACATAGACATTTGGTTGTAATTGTACAAGAAGGGTGGTAACCCTCCTTTTAGGAATGAATGCCTTGACCAACTTGTGGACCTATAGCGTGTGCCCAATATGATAGCCGACTCATAGCAAGGTGTGGCATGCGGATGCAAAGCCAAATCAATTTTCCACAAGAGCTGAGTCATTGTCATCTTCCCTGCCAGAGTTCTAGGACTTTAGTGCATTAACAACTTTGAAAGAACATTGGTACCGAAGCAGAGGATGTCACCTTCATCTTGTAATTGACTCAAGAAGTATGTAGCCACGAACAAGTAAAGGATGTAATGAAAGCTGTGTCACTAATGCCCGCTGGAAAGTTTTGTATTGAGGCCTAAAAATAATAATCACATGTCAATATGAACTCACAAAGATGTATCATACAAGATCAAAACTGCAAGGCTCCTGATGTCTGTCATAGAGACTTCACCACAAGGATTCTCCCTGAGTCCTGTCTTCCCTTTGATAAACTGGGCTAGCTCAGGGTTGCAAATGAGTTTTCAGGGTACTATGACCTGCCTACATTCCTGAAAAAAGAACATCTGCAAAGAACAGTCAGGGAAAGGTGATAATTCACACTTTCTATTGTACTCACCTATTAAGTTCTTTACCCATCTGTTTTTACTTCATTAAATTTTTATCACAAGTCATCTCATGGAGTTCACATAAGATCAAGAATATTAGAGCCTCATGCAGGCACCTTGAATTCCATGTCTTCTTGAGAACTCATACACCATATGGTAAGTGTGGTAAAAACCTGAAGTCCATTTTCTATGCATGTGTGATACTTGGGAGACTTATCAAACTCCCATGCACCTGGCTTTGAAATGAGTGGAATTACAGTTGCTGGAAATATCTTCTGAAGTCAGTTTTCATTAGATATGGGCAGAAGGAAAATCTACAAATGGATATTAGATGTTTATTTTTATTTTTTAAGGTAGATTTTAGAGTTTCCCATAGAGGCAGTGCAGGAGCAGCCCAGCATGCAAAGCTTGAACAATAAAGATACACTTAGGACATTTCTACATCATCTAAACCATGGATTACTTTGTTTCATTTTGGTTCTCTATATATCTTGCTTCCTTGTAAAGACTAATCAGCATGTAGATTTTGTAGAACAATATTTACTCAAATGTACAACCCACCAGAGGCCTTCTTCATGTACCATACATAGCTCATTGTTCTGCGTCATCGGTCTCAACTCCATGCCTGTCATTTGCTGCATTTAGAGTATCACAGTGTAGTACATGTTACCACAACCCCCTTCTCTCTGTCCCGTGTCCATGATAAGTCTGATCTCTCTCTACTGATGAGAAATGAGACTTCCATTTCTCTCTGGCTCTTTGATGTCTGCCTATCCTTTTCCACTCCCTGTGACAGTGAAGGTGCTCACACATTATATCTGAAGGCCCATGTTGGCCATTATCCCTGCTCATATTTCAGTGGCTCCACAAACTTCTTTCTTGTTCCATCATCCCTCTACGCCTCTGTTAAACCTGACCTTAAAAATAGAAATCTGCCTTTGTTTCGTCCCCCAACTTTGCACCACTTTGAAAACTATTCTTTCATACTATATTCTCCATAATTCCACTGAAATTTTCTTCTTTCATTTTGGAACCTGGAGAATGGAACTTGGAGAGTCAGGTGCTCCTCCAGCAGATGCTCTACCAGAGAATCACTTCCTGGATTCTCCCTAAATTTCTTTGAGTTACTAGTCTCCCCCAGAGACCCCCAAAGACATGAACACCTTTCCCTTCACTTGGCCTCTCATTCCTAAAAACCTCCTCCCGTCACATTCTTGTGCCTTGCTTTTTAAAAACTGAGTTTCCTCTCTGACCTTGCATTCTAAATGCTGTGGATTTTCTCCAGTTTCTATTTTTGACCATCTTGTGATAAAAGAAATGTAAACATTCTCCCCAAAGTAGATGCATAAAGAATAGAAAGCCCCCAAGTCATGGGAACGTCATGGACTTGAATAGGTTGTGGCAACATGTCAACTATAATTTTTCTAATCACATAAAAATTGTAAGTCTAAGTTTTCCCACTGCTCTGTGTCAACATAAAAATGTAAATTACATACTGGCCACTGCATTTAAATTGTGTGTTTACTCTTGTACTTGATGTTCATTTAGGTTGTTTCCGTTGCTTATGTTGGGGAGTTGCCAGGAATTGTCAGACCCTAACTATTCCTATAACTTCTTTATTAGCCAGTCAACTATTTCTCAAAAGATGCAATCCCATGGAATCCCTCCTGCCCATCAATCCCCAACCATACTCGCTTTCTGTTGTCTAATTGTGTCTGGGTGTATGATTGGATGTAAAAGGCAGTGAAGGGAGGAGGCCAAGGGAAGAAAGGGTGATGATGGCATTGATGAGAAAGAAATGTGGCCTCCTCAAAACAAAGCATCTTTGGAAAGGGTCATTAGCCAACTCCTTTCAGAAAAATTGGTTTCTAAATTAGAGGAAGACAGTGGGGAAGGCAGTGGGGAAAGAGAAGAAATTTATTTGTACATTCTTTAAGTGTAGTGGGTTTTCTTGGTTTCTGTGGGAGACATACAAAGAATTCTAGAATTTGAGCTACACAGTTCAGTGAAATCAATGTTCTGGTAGATGGTTCTTGAAAATAGGTGTATACGTCCCCCCACCCCTGTGCGCGTGCGTGCGTGCACGTGCGTATGCGTGTGTGTGTGTGTGTGTGTGTGTGTGTGTCTTTTCAATTTGCCTATAACTACTTCAATGGGAAACCTTTAAGACTGCCAGTTAAATTCTTTTTTAAAATAGAAGTCAAAGATTATTTTTAATCCATTATTTAATGAAGGATTTGTATCTTAGTGTATAATACTTTGAATGTCTCTATTGGTCAAATGAAAGAGAAATCTTCTTTTCTCCTACAATTCCATATTCTATATTCACGGTTAAATCTCAGCTTTAAGAAAAAACTAGGTTTAAAAATCTTTTCCTTTCCAGTATTTAAAAAAATGATGTGAATGAAGCCTCTGGCAAAGAGTACATATGGACAATTTCCTGATACTTGAGCTCATTCTCACTAAGTTGTGTGCCAGGTGGCATGTCTGCCTGCCTGAAAGCTCCTATGGTTTATGAAAATGCTCCTGTTTTATAGGAATATGCTGGCAAAACCCATCACTTTGTGGATTATTGCTCCTTTTCTGCTAGTTATTGAAGAAAGAATGGAGACAGGCCTAAGTTCAAATCATTTCAGGGTCTGAGACGTGCTTGGTATAAAATCACTCAACTAGAAGAAATATGTGCTTTCTTGTCTGACACTGTATTTCTGTTACATCTTGAAACTATAAGGAAAACTGTTACTTGAGTATGAAATTGGTTGGAAGAAAGGCAGATGAAAAGAATCAGTGAGGAGACATAGTAATTGAGGGTGCTCTCATAGTGATACAAAGATAGAGAATTTTGCTTTTCTAACAATAACACTTATGAAAAAAATAAAAATGTGTTGAAATCCTCTGGTCATCATATCAAAGAGCAGGACTCAGGAGTGACTCGTCTAAGGAAGCAGTGTGGTCATTAGAGTGTCCATGCCTCTCTTCAAATAAAGTTCTATAGCTTCAAATTGATACCACAAGGGTGGGGGAAATATGCTCACTTTGGTTTAATCTTGTAGGGACAACATACCCATATTTGACCTTTTAATGGCATTTATTTATACATTTGAAACCTTGCTGTGCATTTTTAAATATTTAACAGCATCGAGGAAATGCACAGGAGTGATGAGAGACAGCTGCAACTTACCCACATCCTGCTTCTAGGATTAATACTCAGATCCAGAGAGCAAAGGAGGGCAAAGAATTGAATCCCATACAATAGCCAGATCAAGAGGGAGACCGTGATAGGAAGGAGAACAAAGAAGGTGCTGCTGCTACAACCAAATACCATAGACTGTGTAAGTCAAGAACAGGAGCTTAAACAGCTCCTGCTGCTGGAGGTCCAATGGCGTGGTGAACCCTCTGTCGAGAGCCTTCTGCTGCATCCCAGCATAGTGGAGCCCCTCACGTTGTGAGATAGAATGAGGTGCCAGTTCAAGTCTCTGTTATCAATAGCCACTGATGCCGTTAGGGGGACCCCACTCACATGCCCTTATTGATCTTAATAACCCCCTTAAGACTCAATCTCCAAATACCAAGAATATGACTTTGGGATTATTGAGTAACAAGTGAATTCTGGGACAAGCACCCAAGCTGTCAAAGGTAAGACCTGAATTCAGTGCCTGGCGTTTGACAAAGCACAGTGAAGCTGGCATTAATCTAAACCTTGGTATTCTCACCTGAACATAGGATAGAGTAATAGTACTGACTTCATTGAATGTTCAGGGGAATTCACCTAGCTAACATGAGTAAGCCTAATGGTGTTAGCTGTTTTGTTGTTTACTTACAGGAAAACAAATATTGTGGAGGATGTTGAAAGGACACTAAAGGATTTCTAGCCATTTTTAAAGATTTCGAAACAAATTAACATCAATTAAAGGCTCAAAAAATGTCTCCTAATAGCATTCAGCTACACTCATAGAATAGTGACTTCTTCAGCCATCATCAAAGAAGCTTCCTCCAACTGTAGATGCAAACAAATACAGATACCCGAAGCCAGACAATATTCAGAGAATAAAAAACCTTGTAACACTAACCCTAAATGGGGTACCTCCATCAAATCCCTCCCCTCTGTGGAAGAGAGGTCAGGAAGAGTGTAAGAACCACAGAGGATGGAGGATGCGAAGGGAGCAAGGCCTTCTCAGCACAGCACGACCGATGGACTTTGAACTCACACACACAGGCAGTATGCACAGGGCCTGCACAGGTCTAAGCCAGATCTGGTCCCAGTGCTGAGAGGGGAAGTGGGAACACACCCCCATCCCTAGCCCAAAAGCTATCTCCAATTGATAGCCACTCACAAAGGAAAACAGAGTCTCACTGGGGATACAAACCACATCTAAGGGGAAGCCCAATGCCTAGCAGTAAGTGGCCTAAACAAAATTACCTCAAAGTTAGTTTTGGAAAGTTTTTCTTTTTTCTTTTCTTTTTAATCTTACAGGTTCCTTTTGTTTATATGAGTTTTCTGTTTATGCAAATGTGTGTCTTAAGGTCTGTGTGTTTTCTTGTGGTTTTTTTTTTTGGCTCCTTTCCCTCCTGTTTGTCTATTTTGTCCAATTTTGTTGTTTATTATTATCATTATTGTTGTTTTTTTATGTGCCTGTTCATATTCTAATGAAAGAAAGAAGAGAGGGGAAGAAAGGAAGAAAGAAAGAAGGAAAGAGAAAGAGAGCGAGAAAGAAAGAAAGAAAGGAAGGAAGGAAGAAAGGAAGGAAGAAAGAAAGAAAGAAAGAGAGAAAGAAAGGATGTGGGTTTGGATGGGTGAGGAAGTATGGCAGATCTGAAAGGAGTTGGAGGAGGAGAAACCATAATCAAAATATACTGTATGAAAAAAATCTATTAAAAAATAAAATCTCAGGAGTAAGGGGCTGGTAAATCACTCAGCAGGTAAGAGCATGCATGCATGTGAACACACACACACACACAAACACACAAATAAACCAATATACGTTTTAAAAAGGTAATAATCAGACAGCTATAGGATGAGAATAATCAGTAGAGCATTCTTTGCATGTAAGAATCAACTGCTGACATGTCTTCTGGGGAGACAGCATGGCTGTTTTCTGTAGGACCTAACTCCCGGGGGCTGCTTAGAGGTGCTATGGAGTATTGTCATCCAGGGAATACACGGGCCAGATACTGGAGCTTCCTCAAGTGAATGTCATTAGACTTCAGCCCGACTCCATCCACACTTTACCGTCTTATTCTCTAGAATACGATTCTGTTGAATAGGATGTTGACACACTAACGGGCAGATTTTAAAAGTGAAGAATCATAATTCATGGCCAAAATTGGAAAGGATAAACACGGTTAGGAATTTCATCCCTTTCTGCATGCTAGGAGTATCTTTGTGTTGCTTGACTTCTAGAAAATACAGCCTGTTTTAGACTCCTCTGTGGGGACAGTGATTCTCCTTACCTATGGGTACATGTTTCAAGACCCCCAAGGATTCTAAACTGAGAGTAGCACAAAGCCCTATGAATTATGTGTTTTCTCTTATATAAATACTTACCATAAAGTGTTACTTCTACAGGAGGCTCAATAAGGTTAATGACAATAACAGCTCATAAAATAGAGTAATTATGACAACCTTCTGTAATGAAAGTCATTTAAAATGTGTGAGTCGTTTAGTTCTGGAATTTTTCCATTTAATATTTTAGACCACAGATGACTGCAGGTTACTGGTACTACAGCATGGAAAACCACAGGTGAGGGACCCCTGTAAATCTCATTTGAAAAGTGGTCAAACGAGGAAGTTGGCCATGTGCTTTTGTTTTCTCTGCTGTTTTTGACATGTGGGACTGCATTGGCAAAGTCAAATAATATCAGTTTACTGCCATAGACCACGGCTAATGGATTTAAAAGAATTCTTCAGTAACTGCAGAATGAGCTGCCAAAAGTATCCTCCATGCCAAAGGATCTGGGTATGTCTGTTCCATTTATTGAGAATTTCTTGTTTTATCATGACTAAGTGCTCACCAAGGACATAAAAACCCAAACCTCCAGGGTATTTGGGTCTTAGGGGCAAAAACCATACTTCAATGTATCCAGATCCACTTGTAGCACATGCAGATGGTAAGCAAGTACCAATTGTGACAGCGGGTGAGGAGCCTGGGATGTGAAAGGCATCAAGATACTGCAGAGCAGACAGAAGGCATCTACGGTCTCCACGGTACACGGACCAGTTTCTTAACCACATTTATTTCAAATAGTACTGGGCATCTTGAGCCCAAAACTATGATTTTGTCTTGCTTGTTAGATTAAATTTGCATTTTTCAGAAATCACTTAGACCCCGTTTCTTGGTGAAAGCTACCTGTTCAAAATCATTTACATTTTACCTTGACAATAAATGAAATCAGTTAGGAAAAGAGGTTTACTTAGGATTAAAATGAGGGAAAAAACTGAGAATATGTTGAGAATATATTGGAGAAGATCTGAAAAATGATAGAAATGGAGGAAAATTAAGATATTTTGGTTTTCGTTGGAAGCAGAAGTCAGGAAGAATAGCATCAAGTCCTCTCAACATCATTTCATTGCTACCCTTCTTTGCTCTGTTCCTGACTTTCAGCTTCATCCTCTAACAAGAATCATCATTTCCACCTCATAATGTAGTCCAGGCAGCATCCAGTTCAAGCACATGGCTGCTACCCAAAGGTTATATTCACCATTGTCTGAACTGGTAGGATTTCTAGAGTCGATCATTCTCTTCCAAGAATTCTTGAGATAAGGATGTTCCATTGTCTTGCATGACATCCACAGAAAGGAAGATCTTTAGATGCACTTTAGGTCACTTCTCTGGGCTGGGGGTCAAGAGAAATTCCTGGCCTGGTTAGGCTTAAGTCTCACTCACATAGCAAACTGGAATCCAGCTGCACCCCAGTGACGTCATTCCAGAAAATACCTGTGAATTTGGTTTAAGTCAGTCTCTCATTCGTCTCTGAAATTAGTCTGTCAAAATATCTAAAGTACTCCATTGTGACCAATTAACATAGTCTCAGACTCCTAGTGAAACACCATTTTATGATCCCTCAAGACTAATGCAGCCTCTCTTGAGATTAATCCAGACAATCCCTGGGGTTCCTTCCTGCCCTCCAGGAAGCCCGCTTGCCCCTGGACATCTCTGTGGCAATTTGTAGATAAAACATTTGAGGCAGTGTTCTCAAGAAAGTGACTTCAGTACTAGCCTAGTTTCCTCACACTGGTGAACAACTTCTTAGCAGACTCTGGAGACTCCAGGTTGAACTCTCCACCCATTCTTACAGAATAAGGCATCAATAAATAACCAGAAGTGATCTATGGTGGTTATCAGCTGGTGCATACACAACTTACAAACTGAGGGCCACGTGGGGGGCTATTTGTCATTGTGACTAAAATAAAAATGTATAATTACTGAGTTGTCACTAACCCTTAACTTCAGCACATGCGCGGTGTTCACCAGAGTGGCATTTAATAAAAGCTAGCACGCCTGTGGGTTGTGTGGGTCCCATCTTTGGTCCCCATGCTTGCAAGGCAAATACTTTAAGGATCCAGCCATCTTCCCAGACCTCATTACATTTTTTTCATTACATTATTTTTAATGAGAATGGGACTCACATTTTCCCCAACTGTCCACACTGAGCTGTCTGGAGTGTGCTCACTTACCCACTTGAGTTTGATGTAATTCTGTTTGTCTGATCTTGCTTTTGTAACATTTATGGCATCTAGAAAAGCTTATCTCATGGAAGAAGAGTAAAATGGTGTTACTAGAAGCTGGAGAGGGCATGGAGGGGTGAATGGTCAAGGATGAAATCATAATTTGATGGAAGAAATAAACTGATGTTACATTACACGCTGTTTAATTCAACGGAACAATAAATTACTGTATTTTTCACAATAGCCGTGAGTGAGGATTTTGAATGTTTGCATTACAAAGGAATGATGAATATTTGATGTGAGGGATCTAATTATCTTTGTATCATTGTATTATTAATTAAGCATGAAGTGAAAGGAAAAACAAAATATGCAAAAGGCCATTTGCAGACCGGATGTGGGAGTGATGACTTTGAGGGAGGAAGTCATTTCATGGAAATGTGAGGCAGCAGAATGAAACTGAGGCCATGAGTGTACTGACTGTGGTCTCCTTACCTTGCAGGTTCAACATGGGAAAAGACTTTTCGGCAGATCGGCTTTGAAAGGTAAGTAGGGATTCCCATAGCCCTCCCTTAACCACTACTGTCTCCGTTTTATTCTAAGTGGTTTTCCCCTTTCGTCTTGCCATCACTGCTGTGACTCTGTGACCTTGTACATGATGTTATTTTATGTCTCTGAGCCTTGCTGTCTTTGTAAAGTTAGAGCTTTATTGTATAAAATCCTTTCTTAGTGATCTTAACACTAAGAGATAGAGCCAGGAAAATCAGTAGCTCAAGACCTGCGTCAGCTATATGGGGAGTCTGAGGCCAGTCTGGATTACATGAGACCTTGTCTCAAAAACACAAAACATAAAATACAAATAAGATAAAAATCCCCACCTCTACATGGAGGAGAAATAAAGAAAAAATTGAGCATTGGTGTGAGGATGCTTCTTGGACCACAATATAGTCTGAAAGGTGAGCTCTATAACTAAAGAGCTCCCGCAAGTATTTGGCCTTCTCTTGCCTTCATTACCTTGTTCTAATACAAATGCATTTGTATTGGCAATGACTATTCCCAATATTAAAACAGCTACATATTACCAGCTCTAAGATAGTATTAAGATCCCATCACGTAATCCTAAGCATTTCCAAACTGCCATCTCCCCAAAAGAAAAGGAAATGACTCCCAGTAGCATCAGGTAGGTGTTAGCAGTGTCTTGTCAGTGCTGCTCCTCTGAGCTACCTGCCCTGGGAACTGACATAGCAAATGGCTTCCTCCCAGAGGCGTGTGGCATCCCATGTAAAACCTTCAATATGGACATAGACACTGAATCAGAGAGAAATTTCAAAAGTATATTTTTACTAGATCATTTTATTTAAAATTTGACTTACCAAGCCAACAGAGTACTGGAAACATACAAAGGAAACAATAGCATGCTTTAAAATGCTTCACTGTCTTTTCAGTAGTGATGGGCGACTTCACCAGGCCCAATGTGACAGGAGCAGCTTTGCCATTTTCATAAGTAACTTTAAAGACTTATTTCCCTGTACTAATGTCTCCTCTCCCAGCACCATTGCAGTTTAGTTTTCTGTAACTTCTCATAATTAATTACTAAGGATATCAAGGAGGTGAGCCTAAGGATATTGGGGGGTGGCCAACCCCTCAAAGGATGAGGAAGGATGCAGTCTAGAGTCTCTGCAAGAATCTTTCTTTAGGTCCTTCTTTTGTGTGAGTCTTAGGATCACTGAAGGCCCTACCAATATTTAAATAGCCTGATCCCTTCAAAAATGTCACTTTTCTTGGTTTCAATGGCTCCTTTATTTAGATCAGTGTCCCACAAACCTTCCTGTCTTCTTTTCTTAATCACCAGCCTTTGGAAAGCCTGGATTTGTTAGTTGTCCTCTGAAATATTACAATATTAATATCCATACAACAAGAGCCAACTCTGTTAACATAAAAGAAACATGCTTAACATATTTGGGTTTCAATCAGAAATCTTGCTTTTCATAGATATAGATATAAATATTTATAACTCATAGCCATCTGCCAGCCTAGTCATAGTTATACTAGACAACTGTGACAGAATAAAGTCAGTGGCATTCTCCCTGTTCTGAGTATGTTATGAACTAGGATGGCCCACATTCTCAGTAGCAAAGGTCTGGGTCTCATTTAGACCCAAAGTGATGAAGACCCTGGAACTCTGGAGAAGCGTGCATCCATGTCGAGTGTTCATCCATGTCAAGTGTCAATGGTAGCACCTGTGCTTCAGAAAGATCTAATGTGCTTGAACAACGGTGTACTGGGTTTTAAATGCTCTATCTGCAAGAGGCATTTGCTACTGCATCTCACCCTCACTCGCCAAAAGGTGACAGCGAAAGGCACCACAGTAGGATCAGAATAGGCTCTATACATATTCCTCCTTCCAGAGCGAGCTGCAGGTTTCATCTGAGAAAAATAAAAATTTATCAGGTAATTATCCTGGAGCCCAGCAGACTGCCCACAAACCGGCGACAGGTTCCTGCTTTTAGGTCAAGCTGACTGCTGCCTGTTTAAAAATAACAGGCTTTTACTGATCTCTTACCCATTTTCACTCAAAAAGCCAAGGCTTTATTCTCAGTAAATGTGTGTTATCTCTCCTGGACACATGACATCATTGTTAATGTAATTGTATGTGTTTTATTTGATGCTTTCTTAGGATTGTGGAGTGAAACACCTTGTCACTCCAAAAGAACATTTTTAAGTATAAAATCAAACACCAAAAATAGCCTGCCATGATGAACATGTGTTCTCCTAGAATTGTTCACAATGTAGGTAAAGGTGATCCAAAGTCTGGGGAGACTGCAGTGTCCTGCAGCCTTCTGCCTGCTGTCAGACTTGCTGCTCCCACTGTAGAGAAACATCCACCTGTTCGTCCCTTCCTAACCCTCACTCTCTTCATGGTGAAGCCTTTCCTCACAGTTTATGCCCAGACTTCCCCACGTTGCTCTCAAGTTCTCCCATTATGGGATATAGTACACTATCTGGAAACTCATTTCTATGCATCTCCTCCTTTACACAGGAGAGTACTTAATCATCTAAGATAGACTGGTCTTCATACTTCAGTACCCACATGAGCTAGTCAGATGGATAGAGAATGAATGACTGGCTTCCTGACAGGGTTGCACAGGGTGTTTGGCTACAGAATTTAGCCAATGGTGTCTTATTTAGGTTTCTATTGCTGTGAAGAGACACCATGACTACATCAACTCTTATAAAGGAAACATTTAATTGAGGGGGCTCACTTACAGTTTCAGATGGCATGCAGGCAGATATGTTGCTGGAGCCAAGCCTGCTACATCTTGCAGGCAACAGGAAGTCAACTAACACACTGGGTGGTATCTGGAGTATGTGTAACCTCAAAGCCCACCCCCACAGTGACATGCTTCCTCCAACAAGGCCACACACGCTCCAACAAAGCCAACCCCCTAATTGTGCCACTCCCTATGGAATTATGGAATTATGGGGTCATGGGGTTATGGGAGCCAATTACATTCAACCTACCATAGTGGGCTTCAATGCAGCCAGAAAGGATCTAGCATTTTCTAACCCTTACCACACAGCAACTTGCTAGATGATGAGGCAAGCTGTGGCTGTGGCAGGTCACCCCTGTTGTGCAGGGGCTAGGGTAGGGACTAGAGTAGGGGCATATGTAGGGGCTAGGGTAGGGGCAGAGAAAGGGGCTGAGATAGGGGTCAGTAAGGGGCTAGCGTAGGGGCTAGAGCAAGGGACTAGGGTGGAGGTTAGAGTAGGGGGACTAGGCTAGGGGCTAGAGTAAGGGGCTAGGGTAGGGGCTACAGCAAGTGGCCAAGCAGATGTTTCAGTGGATAAGAGGACTTCTTTGCAAGCATGGGGACCTATAAAAAGCCCAGCACACAGTATGATGGATGGGTGAGGAGGAGGAGGTGGGGCAAGGAAATCATGGGAGCTCAACCATCGAGCATCCTAGCTGAAGCATTCATTGCACTTTGGATTTAGTGAGAGACTCTCTTCAGGAAATAACAGAGGGGAGGGGGGAGGGAGGGAAATAAGAAGGAAGGGAGGGGGGAGGGAGGAGATAAAGAATGAGAATGTATTCTGTTTTCTCTGTGTGTGTCTATCTCTGGGTGTGTTGAATGTGTGTGAACAAGTGTGTGATGTTTGTGTGTGTGTGAGAGAGAGAGAGAGAGAGAGAGAGAGTAAAATTTGAAATGTTGAGTTTACCTAGAACTTTATTTACCAGCTTGTGAAATAATCAGCTTGACCTTCAATCATCCCAGAAGGGTATCAGTTAATAGGCATCTGGTAAAATGATCTTTTTGTTTGTTTTTAGAATAAGATGTAATGCTTAATTAAAACATTTATTTCACAACATGACTGAAGGAAAGCATCTCCTGGTTTTTAAGCGCCATCTTTATCAGATTGGGTCACTTTTGCTCAGGGTCCTGGAGGCAATAAATGGCAGTGGTCAGAACTAAGGCTGAGTTCTGGGTGTTTACATTGGCACCACGATCTGGGCTGGAGATACCCCTGTGGTGGCTCATGTTTCACTAGTAGTATGAACAGACAAGCTGTAGAACATATCCCTTAGGGAGTTCAAGTCTGGGTGTTAGCCACACGCTGCATGGAAAACATGAGATGGCAAACCGTGCTGTTTGATGCAGGGGAGAACTGAGGTGTGGGGTCTGGGAACAGCAATGTTTGGGAGGACTGTGTTGATAGGCGCATATCTACAATCTCAGAGTTTGTGTTTGTATCCATCTGCATTCTGTGTGTATACTGCACCCAGATCTTTCACAGCTCTCGTTAACATAAAGTAGTTTCTCTTTGCCTCCATCGGTGACACACCTTAGCTGGGGACAAAGACATTGCACTCAGATAAAATGGCAGCCTCTATGAAGCTGCCGTTAATAGGAATGGTCAGTTTTCTCTTAAGATTGTGGAAAATGCTCTAACCCTCAGACACATACTCACACTTCCATACAAACCTTCCTAAATGTATACAAACTGCCTAACAAACAATCATCGGACTGTAGCTTTGTGGCTTCCTGCCATAGGTAGTGGGTAGCAGAGACAGAAAGACCTTCCATGACTACTAAATACCATGTTTCCTTCCTCTCTTCTCTGTCGCCCACCTCAGCTACTCCTCTCTCAGTGGTTAAAAGACACAAGGAAACTTTCACCAGGTTGGACTCCCAGAGGGTGGGACCAGCATACCTCCTTTGTACCCTTTGGCACCCTCCTGTCGTGCTGCTTTTCATCGTCAGGAGGGAACACTCTCCCGTGTCTGAAGGACTCCAACCCCTGACCCTTCTTTCCACACACCTGTTATTATTATTATCCCACAGGAGCAAACCCTCCTTCCCTGGGAATATCTTATAACCAACCTTTCCTTGCTCAAGAGGGAATTTTCCCTCATCTTGTTTTGGAAAACTTAAATGCAGCTGTAAATGGGTCATTTGTTTGCCTGTGGAATTAATTCCAAGTCCCCATTTGCAGAGTCAAACATGACTCCAGGGACAGACCTGATTTGGGCAATGAGGGAAGGAAGAAAAGACAAAGACAGACAGAAAGCTCTGCCCAACCTGTTTATTATAAAGAGTGAACAGATAGTAAACAGAAGGCTTATGCTGTCCAGCTGGACTTGGGGACAGTAGGTGCTCAATCTCTGTATGGGAGCAGTCTTCAGGCTGTGGACATTCAGGAGGGAGAAAGCTATGGTAGGCATTTTCTGCATTTACTGTCAACATCCAAGTATGGACCAGAAGGGAAGGCTATGCTGTTCCTCCTAAGCTTCACCTCTGAGGAGAAGGCTTTTCTATTCTTCCATGCTTCTGGGGCTCTGGAATCCTTGGCATGGTTGACTTGTGTCAACACACATATTCACTTGGGATTTCACTCACCCAGGGATTCTTCTGCTTTATACACCCAGTATAATATTCAAGGCCTTCAATACCATCTCTCCAGTAAATTCTCCTCCCATGAGCACTTTCTGCTATCACTATCCTTTCTGGTTGCAGTTTCTGCAGAGAGCACCCAATCGTCATGCCATATTGTATCACCTTCCTTACATAAGCTCATCCTTGAAATCTTCCAGAAACATCTCGGTTGTGTGTGTGTGTGTGTGTGTGTGTGTGTGTGTGTGTGTGTGTGTGTGTGTGTGTTAATTTTAAAAACTGATTTTACTGTGTACATATTTCTTCTAAGTAAATTTGTTATCTTGTCTATAAATGCTTTGTGCAATATCATGATACAAATGACATATAAAACAACCTGAAACTAGACTTTTGTGAATTTTTTTAATACTCAGTATGTGTAGATCTTGGATAAATCTCAGAGAGCATCATCTATACCAGAGAAAATCTTTATAGATTCTACAAAGCAAGTTCCCGGACAGCCCGGTATGCTATACAGAGAAACTCTTGTCTCAAAAACAAAACAACAACAAAAAAGGAAGTGGAATTGACATGTGAAGCAACCTTGTTTATAACTTAAATTTAAATTTTTAAATATTTGTTGATTGATTAAGCAATAAGTAATAATTAAAATTAAAAACGAAAAAAAAAGAGAGTGGGGAATTTGATTGATTGATGATTGACACTGGTCTAGTATTTGGTGGTAGATTCTTTTCTAAGGTCCATGACCCTGATTTCCCCTGGAAGCTGGTAGGTTTCCAGTACCAGGCATAATTTCCCTCCTATTTACTGGACCTTGAATCCAGTTAGATAGCTGTTGTTTGCCCCAATATGTGAGTATCACTATTACACATTGATGCATATCTTGCCATGCCTGTAATTGCCATGGTTTGTAGACGTTGCTGAGTTGGACTGTTTATTTGCTTCCCTCTAGGCAACCTACATAGTATTTTCTGGAACCATGAAAGCTATATCACAGGAAAGAATCTTTCATATCAGCTAAGACCATCCGAGTCCTGTGTGTTATGTGTGTGGTGTCTTCAGCAATAAGAAGCTACTCTAAACTATTTAGGAGCAATCAAGAACTTTATTTATAACCTATATTGTTTTGACTGTCACTTGGACTGCCCTGACCAGTCATTTATTTTTTTTCTCCATATTTTTATTTAACTTTTTACATATCACTTTCAGTTCTCTCTCCCTCCCTTCCTCCCCCACCCCCAATCTTCCCAACCCCTCACCCCCACTCCATGCCCCCTCTGCTCCCCAGTGAGGGCAAGGGCTTCCATGAGGGATTTTCAGAGTCTGTCATATCATCCCAGGAAGGGCCCATGTTCTTCCCCATGTGTCCAGGCTGAGAGAGCATCCCTCCACATGACATGGGCTCCCAGAGTCCCTCTGTATGCCAGGAATAAATACTGATCTACTCTCTAAGGTCCCACAGATTGCCAAGGCCTCCTCTCTGTCACCCAGATTCGGTGGGAGGGTGTCCGGATCAGTCCCATGCTGGCCCCCCAGGCATCAGTCTGGGGTCCATGTGTTCCCCCCTTATTTAGGTCAGCTTCCTCTGTGGGTTTCACCAGCCCTATCTTGATTCCTTTGGTCATCACTCCTCTTTGCAACTGGATTCCAGGGGTTCAATTTGGTTCATAGCTGTGGGTGTCTACCTCTGCCTCCATCAGCCACTGCATGAGAGTTCTAGGATGGCATATAAGGCAGCCATCATTCTTGTGCCTTCTTCTGTTTTGATGTTTTGTTGTTATTAGCCTGTGGTTCTTATGGGAATCATTTTTAGCACAAGTGATTTAGCTTTCTTCAAGATTTGTGTGTGTGTGTGTGTGTGTGTGTGTGTGTGTGTATGTAAGTATGCTTTGTGTAAGTTTTAGTTAAATACAACACGATACTCTTTGAGGCCTTATCAAAGAACAGAACAAAGTCCAACTGTAGCCTTCTCCCCTCAGGACGTGCACACAGCAGAGTAGAGCCCTAAGTGGTATGCAAGCTTCTCCTGTCTGCTGTGTGAGCACTGATTGGCCTGAGAGGGCAGCGTTCAGGGAACAGATGAAAAATACCAATAGGTGCGCACACCAGTAACAGAGGGGAGTTCAAGCATGGAATTAAGATACAGCTGAGCCTCACGGGGCTGCAAGGGCTTAAGCCAGATTCAATGTATTGATCTGCTTGCTATAAAGAGAGAAGAGATTTTTTTCACTGGGCCATCATGAGAAGTATTTGGGTTTAAAATCCCCTGTACTCTGTTCTGACCAGTTAAATTTACTTATTTAGAACTGCACAAAGATGATCAAATTTCATAGCAGGCAGAAGGTATTTGCAATGAATTTACTAGTATTTATATGTAGGCACACTAATGGACACAGACCACAATGCAAGGAGAAGGAGGGAACTCTTGAGATGTGAAATTGAGAGTTCAGGCTCCGCCCTAGGCTGGGGATGGTCACCAGCACTTTCATAAAACAGGTGCTTAACTTCTTAAAGAAAAATGTTGCTAGGCTTGTTAGTGTTCTCTGTTTGGCTCATTCTCTATTTCTGGGACACATAGAGTAGCTATTGCCTTTTCACTGGGAGGGATACAGCATGTTTCCCAGTCATTCTCTTAATGGGGGGAGGTACAAAAAGCAAAACCAAACTATTTGTTGCCTAAAAGTTAGGGGAGAAGTCTACAGGGCTATGGAGTCTACTCATTCCCAGTGCAGACTCAGAGATCTATTTTTCCTCTACATGGGACAGGCATTGTCACATTTAGTCCCACAGCTGTGCTACTGTGTTGCCCTGCCTGCTTCTGAATGTCACCAAGTACAGTGTCTCCTGCCACCCTGTCCTAGTTAGAATCTCTGATACAGCCACTGAGTAGGGTCACAAGGCCACTGACTTGCTCTGCCCATCAAGCCAGAAGGAGCCGTAAATACTTCAGAGGTACATGTTTCTGAGCCAACAGAAGCCATCTGAAGTATCTAAGGGGAGAGGCAACCATGCAGAAGCAGTAGTTCAAGTCATGCCTCTTAGAGAACACAAGATGGGTGTGACTTGGCCTGTGTGAGTATGAATGTGGCTGGGAAATAAGGCAATAGCCACATCTCATTCTAGGAGTGCTTATCTTTTATTAATTTATGAAACTAACAAATCTTTGTTTAGCAGAAAGTCTCCCAATACCTTAGCCACAAACCCATAATTCAGTCCGTTTCCATTGACCTTGAACTGTTAAAACCCAATTTCCCAGAATTCCAAATAAAATTATTCACCAAAGCAGCAGTTCCCACTGCATGCAGCATTGCTAATTTTATCCTTGGCATAAACTTTGTGAGGAGGGAATCCCCCGGGGAGAGAGCCAGCAGCAGCTTCTGTTGAGATGTTAGGAAACGCTCATGGACCTCTAGGCTTTATTTCTTTTTGACAAGTGACTTTCTGACTGTGGCCATAATGCTTTTCCTATGCTTGCTAAAATTTCAGTGTTGTTTTCAACAGGTTCATATCACAGCTGTGACCTGTCCAAGACCTTCCATTTGTCCCAAGGTCTTGTTAGGTTTGGGCTATTACTGTTTGTTCACTTTTCATTTCCACCTTGCCTCGGATTTGGCTTTTCTTACTCTTCCTTTTTATCCCTTCTGGGTGATCTTCTCCATTGCTCCAAAACCATTCAGAGGAGTTCGCTTTTGGTGGCTTTGCTGTTTCGCTCTGTTCTTCTGTGAGCGCAATAACGGTCTTTGGCCTCTATGTTCCTTTACAAACTAGTGTTTTGAGGGTTCCCCAGGAACTCAGAAAGATATGCACAGGTTCCCTGGAAATGACAATTTTTCCTGAAAGTGTGTGTGTGTGTGCGTGTGCATGTGCGTGCATGCATGCGTGTGTGTGTGTGTGTGTGTGTGTGTGTGTGTGTGTGTGTGTGTGTGTGTGTGTAGGAGATTGTGGGGGTGAGTGAAGCAACTCAGGAGCCAATGTAGCTTTAAACTTTGGGAGTCTGAACCTGAGTGTTTTTTTAAAGGCATATTTAAATACAGAACAATCTGATGAAAACTACTCTTGTGATGATTAACTTAACTCAGTCCCACACACACAACAAAGCATATCCAAATCTCCTGAGGAGCAAAGTAAGCTAAATACAGAGCAGATGTGATTACACTGAAGCTCTTTGTAAAGTACGTGTGATGCTTTCCATGAAGATATGTCCTATAGATGGAATGAGAAAAGCAAGTTTACCAGAAGGGTCTGGAGGAGAGTTCAGCACTGGGAAATCGCCAGCTGCACAGCTTGCACACAGGTCACCAGGCTAGAAACCACATCTACTCCAGCCTTCTGGGTGGAAAATAGGCTCTTCATTCCTTCTCCTGTAGGGACAAGCCTTTGTGCTCAGCATTCCATCCCAGGTTCCTCTAGTACCTGTCTGCAGCACCAAGACCTCTGTGTCTCCTACATCTTAATTTTTTTAAAGAAAAAATTGTGGCTCTAATAGAGGCCAAGGTTGAATGCATTGCCTGCATGGCTAGCGTAGCTATCATATGCAAGCATAAGGAACAGAAAATGTGTCAACTGTTATATGAACATATTTTAAATGTCCAAATTCTGAGATATAAGTAATATCTGTTTGTCAAATGGCATTAGATTTTAACCCTCAAGGACTAATCCCCTTTGGAAATCTTTAGGATAATGAATACCTGTAGATCCGGAGTAATATGCTAATGCTAACTGCCAGTTATTATCAGCACAAAACAAATAACCAACCATGCTAATGCTACCTGCCAGTTATTATCAATGCAAAACAAATAATCCACCTGCATTTTACCTAATAACACCATGATTTCCATAGTCTCTAGTGCCGCCCTATTCTTTCCTCTGACAATTAAAATGTCAGTGAGGTTTTCGGTCATAAGCTACTGTTTTATTCCTTTAGCAGTATCAATTATATTTTTATAGCTTATTATTCATTAGTTGTAATTAACTTCGGTGCAGATTTTGATATCATTCACCTGCAACTTCAAAATTCAGATGAAAACTAGAAGGTCTATCCTTATTTTTGGTGGCAAATCTGACCGGACCCAAACTCACCCGCTTGTTTAGGGGAGACTGTTTCAGCGAACGTGGATATTCTCTCCACGTGGCTGAGAGAGTGAACAATAACCTGCTCTCTACCTCCCATACTACATCATATGCATAGCACACGCCTTTGGATATGTCAGAAGTATACCTTATGACATACTCTAGCTCTTAGAAATCTGAACATAGAAATTGTGTTATCTTCAGCTCCCTCCCTTCCAGTGGCTCCCACCCAATAGGAAAGAGTTTCCCCAGAGAACAGCTTTCAAACTGTTTTTTTTTTACTATGACTACTCCCAAGAAGTACAGTCTGTGTCTTGATCTATTACAACACATGTTTAATTTCAGTGTTTTCAAAAATACATAATTACAAGGACCTGAGTTTGGATCTCTAGTCATGTCATGGAAGCTGGGTGCAGCAGTACATATCTGTCACCCCAGTGCTGGTGGTGTAGTGTGCAGAGACAGGTGAATCCTGAAAGCTTATTTGCCAGGGAGTGTAGCTGAACTGCAAGCTCTGAGTTAAATGAAAGACCCTGGCTCAAAAAAATAAGGTGTAGCATGATAGCATGATATAGGAAACATTTGATGCTGCCCCCTGACCACTTGCACAAACACTACACTACGCACACACACACACACACACACACACACACACATTTCCTGTGCCTTTTAAGCATATGCCTCCCACTCAGCCTCTCCTGCTCTGGAAAAACAATTGTCTTCCTCCACGCTGTCAGTGCAGGGCATGCCAAAGTTTTTGTGATACAGCGGACATTCACGCAGATTTGTTCAGTTAATTCAGCAGGAATCAGGTTCAGTTTGAGGTCTTATATTCTAGAGTCCATGTTGATTACTTTGTTATTGCTATATTCGAGTCACGCACAAAGACTTTTAGTTTTACTGGGTCAGTGTTTATGAGAGGAATATATGCCCTTCTCTGCTGTTGCCCCTCACTGTGTATCTCAACAAAATTAAATTCATCTTTCCCAAGATGGTCAAGGCACCAGTCGAAGAAAAGGGGGATAACTGAGATGACTGTGAGTTTATTACTAGTGTGGTTGAACAATTGATATTTCTTATTATTAATTTCTTTTTCAGTATTTTGTTTTATGTGTAAAGATGTTTAGCCTGAGCCTGTGTCTGTGTACCTTGTGCATGCCTGGTATGCACAGAGGTCAGAAGAAGGAAGCAGGTCCCCTGGAACTGAGTTGCAGGAGGTTATGAACCACCATGTGGGTTCTGGGAATCAAACCCAGGTCCTCTGGAGGAACAGCACCATCTCTCCATCCCTAAGACTGATATTTTTGGTTACCATCAAGAATGCCCTTACAAGCCTCCATCCTATGGTCCCAGCATCTTCACCAGTTAGACAGTGTAGTCACTGACAAAAGATGTCAAAGGGTCAAAGGGCCTCCAGGGAGGGGACAGTTCAGAGGTGACAAGATTAGCTGGAGGAAATAGATATGGAGGGAGTCCTGGGGTAGGGCCTGAGATGCTAGAGAGAGCTATGGGTTGATGATGCGGGACGCAGGGCGTGGTTCAGGATCTCAGCAAGAGAGACACAGGGCCAAGGGAATGAGCGACACTGCTGTTGCTTCCGGATTGTGTTTCTTTCTTTCCTGTTTGGATTTGTCAGCAGCAGTAGTGTGCTGGTCAGTGTGCAGTCACTGGTCACACATGGAAACATACTCGCTTTGCAATGTTAGCCAGTCCCCACGATGTGCTGTCCTCACAGGGTTCATATGAAACTGACAGTGGTCTAGGACAGTGTTCTCAGGGGCCATTGAGACAGTAAGCACTGGTGCTGGGTAGCTCCAGTACACTCCAGATGAGCAGAGGTCACATAAACACACAAGTGGCAGTGCCCTGAGGCCTGCATCTTCCTCTCCACTGCTATGAAGCTCTTGATCCAGGCAAAGGCACCAGTTCCTTTGAACAGTCTCTTCCTAAATGACTCCTGACAATCCAGCAGCACACTGATGTGAGAATGAAGTGCCTTTACGGTGGAATTGTGACAGTGAGCTAAGAGGGCTGCAATGTTAAAGTAACATTGTAGCTTTACAGGATACAAATCCATGAACAAATGGTGGAGGCACAATCCATTCCCGTGATGATTAGAGCCCTGGGCTTGGCTGTTTTCTCAGTAGGAGAAAAGGGCTTGGTTTCAATTTCACAGAAATGAAGCAATCGTTGTTTTTCATAAATGAATCATTAATTACAGAAGCTCTTGACTTGAATACTGAAAGAAGTTTTAAATCTAATTTAAGAATTTCTCCCATTCACATCAAATACATTATTCTGCTACATGTGGCTTGGCTATCTGAAGGAGAAATGAATATTAAATTAAAAATATCTGTGTGTGTGTGTGTATGTGTGTGTGTGTGCGCACGCGCGCAGGAGAAGGAATCAGCTTTTTAAGTGTTTATAATTAGATAGGCATTTATTTCGTTGCTCTTTATGTCACCGAAAGCCACTCAGTGGTGACACATACCATACAGAGTCCTATTTAAGGTAAACAATGGGACACTAGCAATTCATAGTATGTGAACTTTAGAAACCGCCAGAAAACTACGTGAAAGCAATTTGACAGCTCTCATTTGTTTAATGGATGGTCATGTGGTGTTTTAATTGAGTTACCGCAATTCACTTGCAGTTGACCTTTCTGCTAACTGTACAAGAGGGTTTGCTCCCCTGAGAAGAGCTGCATGGAATAGAATTGATCTTTGTGGGGTTTTTATCTATGCTGACAATGGGATCCAGGGCATAGCACAGTGTTCAGTAAGTCTTCTACAGTGAGCCACAGCCCCAGCCTGGTTACCCTTCACCATCTCTGTAGATGCCCCTAGCTGGGTGCTGAAATGCCTCCTTTTGTCTGTCCTGTTCCTGTCTGCATTTCCTTTCTTCTTCATTTTGGATTTTCATAGTCAAAAGAACATTTTAGAGTTGAGAAGACCTTAAAAAGTCATTTTATGAGAT